>NC_060230.1:3873102-4515286 GCF_907164935.1 Osmia bicornis bicornis
CCTGGTAACCCCAGCCCTAAGTGAGATCGATCTTCTTTCGATGAGATTGTTCGTGTGTTAGAAAAGTGTAAGTACAACTTAAGAGATTCGAACGATAATGTTTTTTTGGGTAATGATTGTTCGACAGAGGGGATGAACATCGTGGCCGAGGAGCACGGTCCATTTTGCATGGCAACGTAGCGTAATTACAAGGAAAGCGTGCAGCTCGTTTCTTTTCTCTCTCTCTCTCTGTTTTTATCGTTTTGCCCCATTTACGTTGGTCCGCGGTTTCCCTGACTTTCCGTCCCCTCGTAAAAATGATGCATGCCCTCCGGGCAAAGGATAAATAGCGAGCGAAATAAACGTACAACCATCCACCATTTACTTCGTGTCCCGTTCTACTTTCTCAAGAATATTCTATATTCCGTTTATTTATGGCTACGCTAATTTCCAGACGTTTTCATGCGCTCGTTTTACCTGCTCGAACGAATCTTCTTCCTTTACCATTCGAGATTTATAAATTTATACACACTCTCAACATTTTCTCTTTGTACTTTCTTTATATCCTTTATCCGTTTTTCCTCTTTCTTTTAAGACCACAGGGTTCTTCCGTTTCCTCGTCGCATACGATGCAGATACGATGTCCCGACGTCGTCAAAAATCACGAGAATATTTTCTTTTTAAGGGATCAAAATACACATTTTATATAATCTGTTAAAAAATATGAAAATGGTTTGCGGTAGACTATTAAAATTGACAGTGATTTTCAATTCGTCAGACTCGGATTCATTCTTTTGATCTAGCAAAACTCTCGTTTCCGTGAAAATGATAAACGACCCACGGGTGAAAGGTGAATAATAATGAAATACAGGTAGGTGTTCGTTGGCGCCCAGAACTGCGAAGTAAAACCGCAGTAACTCGGTCACTTTATAGAATTTCGTGGACATTTTTTTCATTCGACACGTTTGCGAGCTTTCGCGCCATATTTTTCAAACTTTTTTTTACCGCCAGCTAAAACTTTGCGAAGGTCAATCAGGAATCGACAAGATATGTCAACGTCAAGGCCATCGGCGAGGTTTGATCTAATTTTGCTTTAATAAAAATTTGTCGCAACCCCAACGCTGTCCCAATACTTTCCACGATTTCAATGACCTCGTGGAAAATGTCGTTTCATTTTAATTGCCATCGCGTTTTCATTTTCCGTCAAATTTTTCGTCTGACTCGACAGAATGAAACGGGGTTCCATGATCGCATTTGTGTTTGAAAATCGAGCGGAGTCGGTAGTACGAAAATAGCATTTCATTGGGGAAGCGGAAACGACAAGAACATTTGTATACGATAACTCGTATCCCAACGATTGCTATTTGTTTTCGCCGTCGGTGCTGTCGACGACAATGAGTCTCGTCGAAATGGAGGTTGGTTTCGTTGAATATTTCGTACACATGTGCGGCCGTAGTCCGGCCCACGGATGTCGCGGCGGATTTCAGTAGAAATAACGACATGTAGTCAGACATATCGAAACGGAACACGTTAGTTGCGAGTGACGCTATCTGGAAGGTACTACCGTTGGACTGACAATGAGAGTGCTTTTTTCTATTGATCTGATTCACTGCACTCTTCGTCTTCTTTCATTTTTCTCGTTCTACCTGCTATCCGATGCAAGAAGAGATTCAGGATACACGTGTATTCTTTTTAATTTCTCTTACCTTTCGTCTCAGTGATATTCCAATTATTTCCCGGATTTACGTACGCGCAATTCATCAGGTGTTCTAAGACCATCGAGTGCTATTGTAGCCAGATAATCCATCCGACGTTCACCGAGAGAAATAACAATATGCAAGTTCGACGTAGCATAGAACGCGTTGTTCGTGCATCACGATATCATCGTTGCGGTCTTACTATACTACGAGACATCCTCTTGTTGCTCGTCAGACCTCTCGTAGTTTCCGTTTGTTGCCTTCATCCAGGAGAAATTCTGAAATATCTCGCGACACGGGCGTTCCATTAAATGAAAAACCGTCTTTCTTCGCTGGATGCGCGAGTTTGATAGAAGAAAAGCTCGTAAATTGAATCACGAAGAAGCTGGCGGAGGAGCGCAACAACGGCAACGAGGATCCTCGGAAAAATATGGGAGACTCTCTTTGATGAACGAACCGATAAGAATGCTCGATTGCCAAAGCGACAGGAAAATTTCATCGGACAATTGCCTGTTCTCTTCTTACGATATTTTCGTCTAATGCTTCGCAGAAGGTTGCTCGCGTATCGTTTCAACCTTTTCACCAGATATTTCTCTCAAGTTTCTCTCCGTAACATGTAATTTTCAACGATTCTCGCATTCGACACAGTCGAAGCAGTCGACGAGGAACGTTATTTCCTTCTTTCGTTCGTTCGACCCTCGATTTTTATCAATTTTCCAATAATTCGAGCAATTCGAATTCAATATTTCATCTAGATTTAACTGTCGTCGTACAGGAATCAAACTATAACTGTCAGTAGAATTGACAGTAATCAAGAAACGATTATTCGATTGTATTCTCGCAATGAGTTCTGTTTAAGAACGAAATATATGGAATTCGAAGCTTATCGTTATTTTCAATGGGAAATAGCGTTTCCACCAGGCGTTTTCCTCGCCTTACTCACCCTCGAATCGTCAGCGTTCGCATTATATGCTTTCGACAACGAAATTCAATATTTCCACGAATAATGACGGTAATAATATCGATAGCGGTACAATGCAACCATACCGCATGAGACTCGTGCTAATGTTTCGGGTTACAGCTTTCGTGCACGCGATCGAAACCCTTTCCTTTCGAGCTTGTAAAAATTTATGAAATCGTTCGAAAGAATCTCTGGAACAATAAACGAACCTCCTTCTTTCCTTTGTTTTTCCCTCGACAGAGACTGTGCACGATTACTAGCTGAGTTCGAGTTTAAATTCGACGAGACTGTCGAAAGGCACGGGTCTAGTTAATATATCACTATTTTTTCTCTTCCTTTTTCTTTTTTTTTCTTTTATTTATTTTTTGCTCGACGCTATGCCGCTACGTCACGGAGCTTTGTTTTCACGGGTTGAACATTGTTATGCAGATGGGAGCAGACGGCATTGTTGTTCGGCTAGAGGTCCGCGTACACCCGCGAAGCTATTCTCATGATAATTTTCGGGGGATTATTTTTCGTAATTTCTCATGGAATACGTTCAACATCCCTTTCGCCGGTTTTCTATGGACGCGTTGAAAAACGAGGACAACCCTGGAACGTCCACGGTCACCTATTTATACCACGACTCGGCGAGCTCCTCTAATTTATCTGCTACAAACTGCCTTATGTTCATTAGCATTTCGAAACGACTGTGAATCAGTCCAGGTACCGCAGCTAGGCTTGAAGAATGCCAACACTTTGACTGCCTCACATTTCAAAAGACTCGCGCAATTTTATATACGAAAAGAATCTATTAACAGGATTACGATTCGACTTTTGGAAACTTTGAAAATTGTAATTAGTGGTCAAGGGTTTGATAAAAAAGGATTTAACATAGTATTCGACTACGCGAATAATTCATAATTGAACCGGAGCTTATGGTACGAGTGAAAATTAACATCGTAAGCCAAGAGGATTAATTTGCCAGAAAATTGTGTAGCTCGAATCCGTAATCGAATTTTCCAGCAGTGTTTCTCCGATTAGACACGGTAATAGCAACTCGAGGGGCCATTTGATAAATGCAAATAACACCGTAGCCGGCACGTTGTTTTCCAAAGACTTTAAATTTCACGCCGTTTCTCGGCTTCGTTTGTCCTGTTCTCTCTCTCTTTCTGTTGTCCCTTTTACCCAACGCGACGGGAACCCTTTCAACGATTCAAACCCTCTCGCAGGTTAAACGCTCGAAATTACTCACAAGGAACGGAGCGTTGGTATACAAGTACGACGTGTTAGTATATTAAAACCTATTTACATGCGGGTAGAAGGAGGGTCGAGCGGACCCAATCCACTTAAATTGTGTTCCGAGAGTTACATTCACCTATGTCCCGTGTACGCCCCTTACTCCAACCGGCATTTCACCCTGTCGCGTCGTGAATATAAGTCCACGCTTTTCGAACTGTTGCAATAAATTTATAAAGCTAAAGGACAAGAAATTCTACGTTTAAATCTTAATTCGACTTTTACCACCGTATATGCATTTTTCCTGCGCCCTCGTATTTCACAGAAATGTAAATTCTAACAATTTTCAGTTGAAAATTAAAAGCAGTTTCCCTTAAAAAAACGAGCAGAGATATTTTCCCTTGAAATGAAACCCAAATGAAAGTTTTTAAATGGACAATTTTTATATTTTTTTTTGAGTCGTGCCAGATCAAAGCGAATCGTATGAAAAGAGAATTGGATTTGTCTCTGAATCGTGTTAAATAAAAATGGCGTAAAAAATGGGAATGTAAACTGAACTCGAACTAGGGAATTAACGTTGGCTTTAAATAAAATCCAAACGGCTAAACGAAGTCAATCACGAGCCAACCGGAAAGAAATAATTTTTTTCATTTCTCTAACTGATCAACACGCGAATAAAATTTTACGAAATTTTCACCGTTCGACGATTGTACCTTCGCCCGGTTGCTTGAAATTTCCTGTATATTTATAGAAAGTGTCAGCCATCGGTGTCCTAAACGGCCGATTAGGCGATTGAACGGGAAGCTGCGATGGAGAAACAGCGAAGACAGGACGCCGGATGCAGCGTCTAGCGTCGTTCCCGATTAAAGGTGTCGTGACGTTTAATTCAAGAGGCAGATAACAGAGACGTTAAATTCGAGGATGTTCCTCCACGAAGCGTGTGCCATCGACCGTTTACGTCCACTACCCTCGTATTACCAGAGACGTATGTATCTTCGAGGGATAGCCCGGTGGAATACGGGGAAATAGGGGTGGAAAGTTAAAAAATTCTTCTCAGCAACACGGAGAAACATCTAACACGTTTGTTCCCGTAGAAACTTAGCTGACAGACGACGAAGGAAATAGTCGAAGTAGCGAGTTCCAGGTGCAACGACAATACGAGGAAAGTTGCCGAGTTTGGAGCTTGGAGCTCGATTAAAGGGGGACGTTTAGGTACCGGTCGAAGAGGGACTTGCAAGGCTAGAAGCGTGATAACAGAGACGTTTGACCGTGCTACGTTCACTCGTCGATCGATCGTTAAGCCAAATGCCTTCACGCCTCGCTGCTTGAGTTACGTAAATTATATTGTAGTTACGTGCGTCGGGTAATTTGCAGCCTCCTCCTCGAGACGATGTCGCTTTCCGACCGTATTTCCTCTGCTCGCCGCTAGAGGGACATTCCCGACAACTTTCTCGCAAGCGGTCCATCGATAATTCATCACCTTTACATAGAGTGGACCAGTGATTTAATGTCCAACCACGGACCAGTCAATTTTCTGTCAAATCTATTAACGAAACATGTCAGATTTTCCTATATTGCGGAAAATCGAGTTAGAAATTTAAAAAAGAAAATTATTCTCGGATAGGAGAAAGTACTCGGTGGTGAATAAAAACGAACGCGAGTTTTCTTCTGGAAAATTGCGTGTCCGCGTTTAAACTCGACCAGTTTGGAACTAACGAGCGTTAAAATGAACGAAAATTGACCAACGGTTAGACTACTTTGGCCAATTAACTGGCGTGCCGCTTTGAGGCCATTCGTTTGTCACGGGAAGAGTAAAGAACAACGTGGCTTCGAGGATTCTCTGGTCCCGTTTTCGGGAAACGAGTCACGATGTCAAAAGGATTCCCGTTCGGTGCCATCGTTGTCCAATTTATCTCCTTTTTTTTCGGTTAGAATCGTATCCTGCTCGTTCGACGGCCGACTGATTGAAGTCAAATCGAGACGGATTCTGATCGAAGGGACGATTTCGTTCAAGTCCCGTTCTCGATTCTCGTTAACGCTGCCTTCTCGGTCCACCTGTTTCGTTTCCAAGCCATGCCGATTCTTTCTAACAAACGTTACGTTAAAACATTGCACGGTTTCTATTTAATTCTAACCGAAACGAAACACGAATCGCGAAAGACGAGACGAGTTGTCGCAAGACGAGAATCATCGAGTTTATACGGAGTCAATAAAAGAAAGAATTCTCTCCGTTTTCGATTCTCTTCCCTGGAATGTCTCGCCAGACTCCGTCCAAGAACGAGTCACCGTCACTGTTGGAATTTTTACATTTGTATGGAAATAAGGGAGGATCGTGGAATCGATGCATTCCGACTGTTGTAAAAATCCGTACGTACGCCGGTTAAATAAACGATTTTCTCGAAACGTACTATCGTGTCACTTTCGTCGAAGAATCCCAGTTTGAAAGATAATTTTTTTTTCTATATGTAACACATTCAACGAATATGCCCTTCTGGCCTGGTAAACGGAAGAGAAATTCAAAGCGGATTATATTCGAAGTGAATGTAAACTTTTCTGTAATCGAACGTGACTGTGCGAGGTAAACGAATAGGAAAATACTTTGGCTGTCGTCGTTTGCGTGCTCAAAGGGTCGAAATGAATTTATTCCTTTCGGGCCGGTGTATCCGAGCAATTGATTCACCGCGCGCGGATTGATCGAAGCTGCGGAACCGATGGCTGTTAGGGAAGAACGGAAACGTTCGCGTGAAAGTCGATGAAAATCGATAGAGCGGGGTCAGTCCGGACTCCGGGATTAAAGAGAGCTTTTAAAAGCTCCGCCCAGCTCGTCTCCTCCTGTCGAACGCTTTTTACATTCTACTGTTTCAATGGGAAATAATTTGGCCATAATGCGTTATCGTCCCGCGATACGTGGCTCGAGTGTACGCGACACTGCCAGTCATTCGAATTTCGTTCGCCATCGATTCAAACGATCGCGATATTACTCTCGAAACGAAATTTTCTTTGTCCTTAGTTTACCTTTAATTCCTTTTAACCCAGCTTATTTCCTTTTACCCAGCTTGCGAGAAAACGTACTCGATACGGAAAATGGCACTCTTCGTGGTTTCTGATAAAGTTTGATAACGTTATAAATACGTCTCTAATCGTGTAGGTAGTCGATGAAAGAAAGAAAGAGAAAAAAAACTGAAGGGTGGCAGTTTGATTGCAACAGGAGAGAATCGTGAATCAGAAAGCAGACTGAAGGAAATTCTGGCAATCTGCCAGGAAAACTATTCTTCAGGGAGAAAGGGAACGGTATAAACAGCTTGCCTGTAGCGAGAAGTTGAAGGAAACCCCAAGCAGAAACGCGATCTACCTTGTTTCGTTACGGAATCAAATCTTTCTAGAGAGAACCATCTGCGTCTCCCTGTCTTGTTGCGTGAATTGCATAGGTAATTATTTTAACGACTACCTGAGAATCTTGAAGCAATAATCGTTAAATTACGACATTTCTACTATATGTAGAAAATTTTAAAAAATACAGAAAAATTAAAGACGCCATAAAACAAACCGTGAAGACAGAAAACAATTAACAAATAAACTTTTGGAAATTTTCTAGATAAGAATATTGTTAAACTAACGAGCCATAGCGTTCGCAGGCTTAATCCAGCCTGAAGATCCGTAACGTTCCAAGTTTCGTCAACTCTGGCAATCTTGATCATCGATCGAGAGAATTCCATCGACTAACTCGTCCGAATATCTCTGCAAATTGATAACGAACCGCCACGGTGTTCGCTTTCCAGCGAGAGCAATATTCCATTGACGTCTTCTTCGATTTTCGCGAGAAAGAGGGACGAAGAGGTGGGAGGAAGACTGCGTCATCGATAACGAGCATTGTGCGCGAGAAGGGTGAGTCGAAGTGACCCTTTGATTCGCGGGGCAACTCGACGACGCGACAACTTTCTCGATTGTCGAATGAACGCGACGGGTCACAGTTCGGCATGGTATTGAATACTCTCGGACCGACGATAACGCGGCCGATAGGACGACAAGGTCGACAGAGGTTCAATTCGAACGGTACCGTTCGCCAGATGCGATCACCTCGTACCTCATACAATTTCTCCACCCCTCTATTCCGCTCCGTTCTCCACTGTTCTGCTCTGCTCTGCTTTACTCGTCTCGTCTCGCATCGATTCGATTCGATTCGATTCGATTCGATTCGGTTCGAGGCTCGAGATTAGACGCAAAAGAGGAACAGAAGGGATCGAGGGAGGGGGTTGGAAGAGAGAACGGCGGCTTCCGCAACCGCGATCCTGCTTCGCGCTAATTGATTAGTCGGCTTCGAGCTTGCAATTAACCGGTCCGCCTTCCATTGTCGGATTTTCAATGCGTAAAATTTATTAGCTCGCTTTCGAACCTGCTCTACGGACCAATGTAATTGCCCGTATACGCGTATACGAGTCTTTTCCGAGTGACGACCATGTATTTTCTCTATTCGATACGGAAAAAATGAATTGTGAAATTTCTAGTAAATGTACACGATTATCCGTACATAAAGGAAAATGGACAAGACTGGTGCATTTGGCAGCAGACCATGTACGAAATGCCACCCTATTCTTCATCCTCTCGTTTTTCCCCCGGTCTTTTTCATGCAACAACCGCTCAGGGCACGTGAGAAGGACATTGCGAAATAGCCGGGACTCATTTCTCACTCTTCCAGTACCTTCAATCATCGTGCGAACCGTCTTCTCGCCGCTTTGCCTCTTTGTCATTCCGGCTTTATCGGCTGACACTCGGCCGGCTTCGATATCGAGCTCCTCGTCTGGCCAGCCCCCTCGTGCTTCTACGGTTATCACGATCTCTCGGCCGCGCGGCCGTATTCTCGTACGCCAGCCTCCCTCTCGCACCCTCTGATTTAGGTCGCCAGCCAGGCCGCTAACTGATTGAGGGTGATTGACGCTCTGGCTGAATACCGGACAAGCCGAAAACCCATTATTTACTGCTCGGGCCTCGTACAACGTTATAATTGCCGCCAGCTATTCTACCCGATCCCTCTTCCTCTCCATTCGATTTACCCTCGTCCGACAAACCCACCGCCCATCACCTCCTCTTCTATCCGACCGGTCTCCCCCGCGTCCCTCGAACGAGCAAACCAACGAGTCGGCTTATCGTGCTGGCTCGAACCCAGCCTGGCATTCTTGTTACGATCGCGGAAACCTGCGTCCTAATTAAGCAGACTATCCACGAATTTAATCGGCATTGCTCCGCCGACGAACGAGGAAAGGAGTAAAAGGAGAAAAGGGAAAGGGAAAGAGAAAGGGAGAGTTCTCCCGTTGAAATTCCTTCTTCGACGGTTCTCTTTGTACCGTGCAGACCGAAAAGCGCGCTGAAACCTGGAAAAGGGCGAGCGTTACGAAGCGAAGCGAATCCAATTTAAAGAGCTTCCTACTTTCATCCCTTTCTCTGCTCGTGTCTTTGCTCGCGTAGAAGCCGTTAAGAATAATTGCTAGATTCCGTCAAGTTTCCGAGCGACCACCACCCGCAGGCTATTGTCCTTTTATTTCCCTAGATCCTTGATAAATTTAAAGTTTGAATCTGCATCAGGTAAGAGAGGGGAACGAGAAGAGAAGCGTTTCGATGGTCGTAGAAAGTAGTGGATAAGAATGATGATGCGGTTGTGTTGGAGAAGGAAAGTGGGCTCGAACGAAGTACGTCACGTCCGGCATACAGTTTACCTTGAGGAGGGATCGATCTCGAAGGAGTTAAGTGGCTGCCGGTTCTTCTCCAAGAAGTATACCCATCGACTCCAGTAGGAATCACGTTCATGGCCGACCGTCCTCCATCGCGGCCTCTGTCATCTTAATCCCCTGGATCCTTTTTACACGGCTTTCTCATTCCTCCCCATCTCTCCCCTTTCTCCGTTCTCTCTGTGTACACGAGGCTCCTTGTGGACTTTGGACATCCGACCAACACCCGCCACCACCTTCTCTCTTATCCGCTTGAATTACGGCGAGGCACGTCCGCCCCTAGTGGACCTGCTACCTACAGCCTGGACCTCGTCCAGCTCTCTGCACCGAAAACGAACCTTCTCCAAGAACCTCGGAATCGCCGAGGCGGTATTAAAACCGAACCTCCTCTACGTGATGCTAGATCTTATTTCAGCATTACCAAATGATCCTACAGCCTAGCGTTGCCATACTATTACCCTGCCACCTGCTGAATCCTTATGCCTATCTGCTTACATTCATCACGCTCACCATATTTTTCATATTTTTCTCATTCGAATATAGCTACATCTTCGAGGCCGTCACGTATGACAAAGATGGTGTCGCAATCAGGCCAGAATCGATTGGTCCAGTCGATGAAAAGCAGGAGGGTAAGTATCGTCCTCGAAGATGGCTACCTTCCGGCAATCTTTCACTGGTCAATAAATGATCGAGCGTTTCGAACACGTCCCTGGGTACGCCAACTATTGTCCCGGCTATGGTTTTCTTTATTTCTCGACCAATGGAAAGGTCGATCGGTTCGATGTCGATCAGTGTTCATCGTCTACTTCCTTTTCCTTCTACCATTTACCTCTGTCCTTACGCTTCAAGATGTATTTGTGAAAAAATATTGTTGCTTCTCAAAAATTTCCTGTGCGAAATAAATCGGGTTTCGCGGTGCTTTCTTGGAAAACACGTTGAGATTCTTTCTTCGTTGAATTCCAAGTTTGAATATCGACGCAAGGGTTTTCTACGGGTCCATCGAAATTCAAACTTTTCCCAAAGAATCGTTTTAAACTTTCTCCGGTCGTGTCTACGTTTTAGAAAACTCCTTACGATTTCCATAACGTTGTTCGTCTTCGGGTAGACAAGTAGAGAGGTAGATAGGCAGACAGGAGACATTGAACTTAGCCAAGTTCCAAGACGTACCCCTCAGTTACCTTTAAAATTCTTCGAATAGGAAGCGTTGATTAAGCGACGCTCGTTTCTCTCTTTTTCTCCCCGTCTCTGCGTTCCTTACCATCCTTTTTCCTTGCTTCCGGGCTTGTTAGGGCACCACCTGGAAACCCCTTATTCCCTAACGTCTCTCAAAGGAGTCTTAGCCAGTCCTCCACGAGCCTCGAAGAAACCTAATTCCTAGCCCTTTCAACAGCCTTGGATTTACCAGCTTCCTCTCTCGATTTCTAAAGAGCTTTCGTCGAAACGTTTAATGCTATGTTCATGATAATTTCTAGTATCTCTGCCGGACTGTCGTGTCGTCTTGGGAAAAGGTTTTCCGGGGCTTTGTATTATTTTCAAAGACCAAACTCGAGAGCTGGCGATAACAGCTAACTGCCAGGGGTAACGAAGGGACGTTTTCTTGAAGCTAGTCCTCGAAGGCGGAGGGTTATTTTCCCTGAGACGACTTGGACGGAAAAACGGCCGAAGGTACCGGACCATCGTTTCGCGCCATCGCCGTCTTAACAATAAATGTTATTATTCGTTATCAAGCGTCTCGATCATTACCCGCCCGCGTCACATCCTAAATATCCGCCGAGTTTACTATCCTCGCGAATGAAATTTTCTTGTTCGCTCGAATAAAACTTGAACGATCTCACCTCGTTCCCGTCGATTCGTAAACGAATTATAGAGGAAGAACGGAAAGCGGAAAACGATTGTTCCGATATTCTTGCCGCATGTTCTCGGCAACACTTCCTAGATACATCTTATCTCTCGCCAGGCCTGAAACTGGCTTCAAACTTGACTACCGGTTCGGAGAGATAGCAAGCGAATTGTTTGGTCCCCCGAGCGAACTACGATGCGTATAACAGTGGTTAGAAGTTGGCAGGGTGCTTTTGAAACGTCGAGAGTTCAGACCGGGTTAGAGCCACGATTTCTGTTTCGTCGCGGCAAGAAGAGAATCCCCACGTTGGAGTTGCCACTCGGAATTGTAAGTCGAAGCCTGTTACGATGCTGACTAGCTTACTTCGGAAACTTCTCCGCTACTACACGCCAGACTAGATTCAACCATCGCCAAATTTACCAAACAAAGAAAATAATCAACGATTACGAGGACCGGGCACGTACAGCCATCGTCTTTGACTATCCACGAAATTTCTCCTATACCGTCTTCTACTTTACCATGTATAATATTGTCCTTTGCGTTGTTTCGTTTTCATTTCTCTGAAACGTGCCAATAATTAGCGACGTTCATTCTATTCGAATATTTATACCCACCTGCTGAACGTTCAACACTTTAAGATATTAATTAACGCATTATTTTTCGTCTACTCTGAAAATTGCCCATCTTCCGCCATTATCCTTTCAATTTAGAACCGGGTAAAGCTCTCACCGATAATTTCTGGTTAGAAACGGGGACATCCGAGTTGTTTCTTCATCTGCCAGACAAAGATATCGAACAATGACGGTGAGTGGAGTTTCGCATTAAGGAAATGGGTGAGACAGACAGGAACTTTCGAACTTTCCTCGAGTTCCAAGGATTTTCCATCGCGATTCGCCCCTCTTCGCGCGAATACTCATTACTCTTTATAAACTTGTTTGAAACAAATCACGCGAGACTCGATCTTGACTATCATTCTAGCCGACTGTCGCGTCGCCTCTTTGTTTTCTGATTTGTATAATCGATGGCGAGTATCGGGGAGGATTCGTCGAACAATGACACGATTCTGTTTCGACTAGGTAGAAGGAAATTTATGCGCGATTTATTGGCTCGCGACACAGGGGAGGGGGTTAGATTTATTCGTCGGTGAAGGGCACGTTGCCAAAATTGTATCGCTGATGGTACGTAAATTATTCGGCGGTAGATCTTTGCTTCACCTTTACAGATAGGTACTCTGACATTGATCGACGAGTCGATCCTCTATCTACTTCGATATCATTTTTATTCTTTGTTGTATACTCGAAGTCTCACCTTGTAAAGTTACTCGAGGGATATTGTTGAGATTAGAACGTTCGAAGAAGCAGAAGAAGAAGAGGAAGAAACTTATTATGGATAACGTTACATGGTGAAATAGAGGGTGGCGCAGAGGTTATTACTTACAAGGAACGTTATTCCTGGCTTTCGAACATTAATTTTCTACCCCTGTGAAGTACGTTGTTAATGAAACTCTGATTTAACAAGTATATAAAATGCTTTCACTTAAATTTAATAACAACGCGTCGAAAATAAGGTTTAATCAAGAACGATTTAAATCGGGGTTGAACGAGTACTCGCGAGAAAGTTGTCGTCGATCCTCCCTCTGGTGAGGATTCGGAAAACTATCGGCCCGTTGCATGCTGGACAATCCCTAAGGGGTTTACGTATCTCGAAATAGTTAGCGAAAGAAACTTTTATACTCGCTTGTTTGAGAAGGATAAAATCTAGAATGCCACGTAAGAATGAGAAAGTAAGGGAGGAAAGGAAGACGATAGTAGTGGACCTCTTAAACGAGGTCACGACGAACGATCCGACCGCTGGACCCACGGGAAACCTTATTATGCGTTTCTCTCGAGCTTCTACCCGCTTTGCAGAGATCCTGCAAAGTGGCGAGGGTCGCGTCAACCGAATAACCAGACCATAAACCACCAGAGGCCGGGTCAGAGAGGACGGATCGAGCGACGGGCTGACTGCTAGAACCCGTTTACGTCACCCGTAAACCGGGTGTCCTGCGGATTTCGACGAGCAAATACACTAGCGTCTATGGTGGCTCGTAAAACCAGGCCAAAACGCGAGCTGACGCACCGTTTTCCTCGCGATATTCCCTCCCCCGCCTCTTTCTTAATTTTTCTCTTTCCTTCCCTGGTCGCAATTGCCGTCAAACTTGAGACAGAAAATTCTGACCAAAATGAAATCAAAGATAAGAGGAAAAAAAGAAAAATCATAAGTAAGTCGTCGGTTGATCCGTAAACGGAATCGAAATCCAGCCAGTCGCGTGGTTGTCGTGGCGCGGAAATTACGAGTTGCACGAACAGAGGTGAGCAGCTCGTTAAATTAATAGTAATTAGTTAAACGGACGTTTCGAGCGGGGTAGGAACCGGTGAAAAATTGTAACGGCCGGTGATAATAACCGACAGCAGTTCGGAACGATTTATAAATAACGCGACAGCGTCGAAGAGAATTACGTTCGCGTTTTCCAACGTATCAGATATCCGTGGTCGCACGCGACACCGGACGCGTGTTTGCTCTAAATCGACCCTTTTTCATCCTCGCCCTCCTTTCTTCCCACCACCGTCTCGCTCCATCCCCTTCTTTTCCGTGCTCGCTTAGCCAACCTTCACTTAACCCTATCGCACGTGTGCGAGGCTGGTGCCGATGGAGAAGGGGGTTGCATCGGTGTGTCCGGAAGTCACTCGTGCCACGCTACTATTACTGTAAATATACCGGGCAGTGTTACGTTTCGTCCGACGGTAAGCGGCTTCGCTACTTCACGTGACGCGTTCAACCATTCACCCCTTTCCACCCCTTCGCCATGAAAACTGCAGCTCTACTATATACCGAGTTCAGCTTCTGCATCCTTTCGTATTCTCCAATGGTCGTGTTTTAACGGATTAGAAATTAATGAACGGACAGGAAGGAATTACTCGTGACAGGATTAACAAGTGTACTGGACGTCAGAAGGGAGACACGTATTCGTAGAAACTGATTGATGACTTTCCTCGGCGAGTAGAAATTTCCACGCGAAGTGGCTAATCGAAAGGACGAAATTAGAGGAAGGAGTCGAAGGAAGTAGCGCGATTAAAAGGACGTATACGAAGTAATCGGGGCAGGGCACGTGAAATCTGGTCGCGACGTAAGCGGATTAAGGTATTAAGAGGTTAAAGTTGAGAAGCTACCGACTGATACGTCCCCTGCCGCCTTGTCAAATACCGCTTACCTTAATCACGGGGATCACCGGACTCGTTACCGATATTTCGTCCCGTTGCGCAGACGAACGAACCTTCGGTGAACGAAGAAATCGCTAACAAGATTTCCACTTTCCCGTTTCCCCTTTCCTCTTTCCTTCGTTGATACGCCAAGCAAACGGCTTCGAACAACGAGGAAACTTTGAAACGTACCCTGACGTTGATGTACGCAACGTAAACGAGAGATTGATTGATTAGGAAAGTTTCTCATACGGCACCTAGTGCAACCAGTATCGGCATCGTTGGTCGCCTTCGAATCGCATTCGGATACACGGTTTCGGGTTTCGACGAAACAGACTTGGAAAATCAGTTGAATTCATTTTGCAGACCGAATGGAAAATTATTCAAACGATATTAATCCTTAATTAGTACATTGTCTACTTGCTATCTGTAAAGTCGCACCCCTAGCGTCATTTCACTTAAAATCTTCTATTTTTTCTTTTATTTTTCCTAAATTCTTTTCTCACATACTCGCGGGCAGTTCGATCGAATTTACAAGTGCAACATGTACGTTTTCTCGATCTTCTTCCTCTTTCTCTCTCGACCTGTTCGCGTGTTTGGTCGCTTTTTGTTCACAGAGTTTCTTTATTCGATCTCGGTCACATTTCTCCATCCCTTTCTCCGCGTATTCTCTCACATGCTCGCCTAGAATGGATACTTATGCGATCCGCGTACGCCACGTACGATCCGCGATACCTTTTTAAACATACACCGAACGTTTCAAAAGAAATGTACGCGTATCCTAAAATTAAACACTCAAACTTCCAAACAAAAGTTCAAATTCGTCCCATTTATCTCCCTCTTAGTAGCAACGAACACTTAATTTTCAATCGAATGCCTATATTCGAAAGAGGAAAGATAACGCATCTTTTTTGAAACGTTCTGTACAAGGTAGTAAATGTCTACGTGGCTTTTAACCAGAAGTAGGCGAAACTCTGTCACACTGCAAATGGAAAATACGCTTGAGAAGGCGGCGGGTAAGATTGTTTCGCGGTCGTATTTAGCTTAAACATCGGGGCCATGGATGAATAAGCGAAACTCGCGAGGCGACTCCGCTTCCAAACACTAATTCAAACGATCACGAATCCAACGCCCGTGCTTTTTCCCTCCATTCATTGGACGGCTCGCGATATTTCTTTTCGAGGAAAGCAGCAACCGGAGTGGAAGAGGGTGAATCAGGAAGAGGGAGCGAGATATTGCGAGGGCGAGGGTGGAGTCGCGTCATTTTGCAGCTCGAACCCAGCCAGATTTATCAGCCGCGTCGCACGGCAAAATATTTGCATACATTTCAAGTAATTACTGGTTGCATTTCGAAAAAAATTACGCTCGTTCGTTCGCTAATGGATAGAGTCGTTGTGTCGTGCAGAGATATTTTTGGTAGATTTTTACGTCCATGTGTGCGATACGCTGGCTACTTTGAATCGTCGTTATCGATATGGATATTCGATATTGCTTCTTGTTAATTTTCCAACAATTTAATTATCGTTCGATAGGTAGCTATTAGTAAAAGTAATTATCTTTCGACATAACCTTGCCAGCCTCCGGGCATTATTGGTTCTTGAAAATGAAGGATATGTAACCGGATCAAAGTTTTGAAATTTAAATCAACATCAGTCTCTGTATAATTTAAACACGACGGATACTTTGAAAAGAGTATGTCAAGAGCAGTACATTATTTGAACGATAAAATGGAGGCACTTTGAAATAAAGCAAAAGCAAGGGTATTAGGATTATTCTTTCCTTTCACGGTATATTTCTTACACATATAATATACCTTTGCAGCGAATACTATATATGTATATAACGTTGCTATCAGAGGACACCGATTTCCTGTCTGCTGATATGTGACGAGAGAAATACTCGATCACGAGACTTTTTTTTCGCTCAAAATCATTATCGGTCGTTACTGTTAATAATCACGAGTCTCGTAACAACGTCCCGCAGGATTCGTATCCGCCACTGAATTCCGTTCTTTTTTTTTCCTCTCTTTTTTTTTTTCACTCGCAAGCTACAGTATACCCCTCCACGTTTCTCGTTTCCGCAGTGATGCAAGCTCGTTTAATTGCGAAACATTTCCGCCACAATACCAGACGATGAATCAACGGTTCGCGGACTCTATTCCTGTTTAATTACAAAATATTCGCAGTATCCGCACCCTTTTCCGTCGCTGTCGCTCTTTGCCGCGCTTGTAATCACGCGAATTCATTATTTTTCTTCTCCCCGACCACGCGGAACCGTGCTTCTTCCGCGGAGACTCGTCAGAAGAGACGCCGACACGACCACTTTTGTGGTTTCACGGGGATTTTGCAATTTCGAACCTTCGCCTCGCTTCATTCCCAATCTGAAAATCAACGAACCCGAGAGGAGATCGTTAACCGTTGTTGTTAACGAGACTGATATCGTTATCCATCGAATGGATAGACGGTGGGATGACAGATTTGATTCGTTGGTATTTCAACTTATTTACAAAAATAGGTGTTTTTATCCTAATATAAAAATGTGAAACACGTCGTAGTGTCTGGAACTCAAAATTATTTCGAGCAAAGGTGTGTCAAAATTAGTAATCGTTACGCTACGAAGGCGTACCTCGTTTATTAACGCGATCTCTAAAGTCGTATACAACGCGGAGGGCATCGACCGATAAAACGAGCTGAAAACGCGAAGGTAGTGCGTTAAAATCGCGGGGGACTTCGATAATCGTATCCTTGGTGCATGTCGCGTGAACGCGTCGATTAAAAAGGAACACGCTTCCGCGGTTTTAGTCGCGCCTCTCGATTTACGAGCGACCGATAACGAGCGGTAATTTCAACTGGTTTAAATCGTTTCGTTAGCGGCTCGTTCGTCGCCGGTTCAAGAATCCTGGTTCCGAGCGAATTTTTGAATGAAAAAAAGGAGACGCCCATTCGCTAAACTTCGATCGGATAGTCGCCGTGAACGTTTAACAGATCCGTGTCAGCTTTTCAGCAAAGCCTCGCGTCGAGCTGAAACTCCATTAGTAAAACGGTGCGACGCGGCGCCGGCCGCCGCGGTGCTCGCTTTGCGCGCGCGAAAGCTTTGCCGTGGAGTGAACAACGCTCCAAAGCGGGGCAGACGAATGGCGAAGAGAAAGAAAAAAGGGAACAAAGTGAAAAACAGTGGGAAAAGAGAGAACAGGTGAAACGGTTGATAGTATTTTTCGAAAGTAACCGAGCGTTTCGTGAATCGGAAGTCAATTTTAAAGGGGTAGACGTTGTTATACTTGTAACGTGTAACAATTTCAAACAATTTGAAATGTGACGAGCGACGAAACCGTTTATCGACCACCAATTTCTGCCGACGATCGATAATTATTCACTTAGGACGAGTGGTCGCTTCGAAGACGCGTGGGTGGTCGTGTATCCGATCGTTAGCCTTGTCAAGAATCGCAGCTCGTAAACGATAAAGCGAAATCTGCTTTCCTACGGGACAACGACGTCGAGGAGCAGCTGTTATCCGAATTTCTGTATCTAATAACAATAAACGAGGAGGCCACCAACGAGGGCAATAAAGGGGTGGCTGTGTACGTGTAACGAACGCATAACGGCTCGTACGGCAACGGTGCTACGTACCGTAGGAAACTTGTGTTTCCGCTAAGATCGCTGCCCAACAAACCCGAGTACCTGTTAAACGGACAAACGCAATGGTTATCTATCCTTTCCTCCGCATACCGTCCACTTCTCCAAAAACACCGACGAGATACTTGTTTGTTCGCGTCACGGTGAGCTAGCAACCCCTTTGTCGGTATTATTGCTTCACCTGCAACGATTCCTGTCCCACGACAGACATTCACCAGTCGCGAACGATCGTACCCTACTCTGTCTCTTTTCTTCTTCAAACATTGAAACGTAAACGTAGACACAAATATTGCCGATTATTGGTTATCGCTATCGATCGTACTCGACAATTTTATTCGTTTTGAAATTTTCTAATTCGCAATCGTGCGTAAAAATCGCGTACGATTCGTTGGTATTCTATTCGATCGAATGTAAATCGGTGTAAATTCGAGTATCGGATGACGAGAGTATTCGTGGACACGTTGGAAAGCCGCACGGTTGTGATACGCTATGGATCGCAGAGAGATAGGTTATTGCGCGTTGTTCAGGGGGTAAAGAGGCACGATGTGCCGTTCAATTCGTAGGGTAGTTAAGGGAACCGACGTAACTACTGCGGCTAATGAGGCATAAACAACCCAGGGTGCTAGGCTGCTCTAGCCCGCGTTCTAACCACCGCGTCCGAAAACCCTCTTCCCACGAGTTTCACCCAACCAACTATACAGGTCCGTTTTAGTGGCCGCCTATAGTTTAGTCACTGTTCTCGTAAACTAATAATATCGGCGCCGCAGGACGGTCCTTTCGTGCGGTCACCCTTGAATTTATCGTTTCCGACCTCGGAGACCATCCTGGTTTACCTAACAATGGGATCCTCGTTTCACCTTGTTCCTTCGACGTTCTTACCTTTGACTACCATAAAACTTTCATAAAACTTACACCTTTGGTAATTATTTATTTTGGCGATTGCCACACCGATTTCGATAACTGAATATTTTATCTCTACACATGTTACCGCTGAATATTTTATCTCCAACTGAACCCGAGGCTAATTTAGACGATTGTCTGAAAAATCATATTTCCGTCGAAACAAAAATTCAGAAATGTAACCGGGTTTCATATCGCGGAGTAAATGATTACCATATCTTTGTGCAATTAAAAGCAACCGAGATTTTAATAATTAAGAGAAATCAATCATTCTTTGCTTATCAGATTGCTCCGGGCTTTTCCTAATCGTTCTTCTACGGTGTACGCGAAGCAAAGCTTATTCTTCGTTTCCTCGTTAAAACACTGCTACGCCTCCAACCGTTTTTCCCTTTCAAAGCGTACTTCCGGGCGATACTTTTACCAGCGAAGAGGAGAAAAAGTGTGCGAGCAGTCGTTGCACGCTCGATAAATGAATTATTCATAAGCAACGTGAACCGTTACGGGTTTCGTTTAATTTGAAACAAGCCCGATGCGCTTCGAAACACGATACGCGTCGCGAGCTGCGTCACGCATCCGCGATACTTTGTTCGCGCGAATTTACGAAACATTCTCCACTCTAGATATTTACCCTTGCTCTTTCTTTTCCCTCATGATTTCTTCTTTACAGCGACGAACGGGAGTTAAATAGAATTCTAATCGCACGCGACACGCAACAAGTTTGCGTGTACGAATTAGAATCTATTCGGTAATTTAATCCTTCCCACTTTCCCTAGCGACCTGGTTAGTTCAACACGAAGATTAACGTAAAAGGGAACAATTGTTACAACTTACGATTCTATGAAAGCAAGCTACGCGCGAAGCGTAATTTCGTTGATCGCTCGAACATTTCTTTCGGCAATTACTCCTGAAGGAAGCCAGACAAATTCCCGGTTAGTCGTAAAACATCCCCTCGAATTCCCCTGTTTCGTGAAGCCGAGACGCGGCCAGCATAGCGATGCCCTGTTTTCCAACGGGAACGGGCGCGTTTCGCAGGAAGAAAATCTCCTGAAAGGACTTTAGTCCCGGCGAGACTAGAGCTTCGATTAATCAGATAAGAAGCTCGCTTGGTCCGCGTAGCGATAATTGCGTCGTATCAACGCGTTCTGTTAGAGTTGAGTTTATTCTCAGTATCAGTGGAGAAAGCACGAAAAAAAGTGGCGGACGACCGGGTTGCTCAAAGAAGATGAAAAATAGTCGGTGAAAAAAAGACACGCTGATAGCTGGAAAGTGAGAGGAAGGAAAAAAAAACAAAGAAAGCACCAGTGTAATTCTAACGGGTTTAAGAAAGTCGTTTTTAAAGCTCGTCGACCGAGAGAATCGACGAACGTAGAGAAAGACCGAACGGGGAGGAAAAAAAAGAACGTAGGGAAAATGGAGCAAACGGGTGAGAGAGAAAAAGGAAAGAGAACAAGGTGGAAAGCAGGTGCGCGAGAGAAAGAAGATGGATCGTCTATGAAAGCGTATTTCTTCGCGTTTCAAAGTAATTTCGTTAAACGCTCGTAAGAGAAACGTTTCCGTTCTTTGAACGTATACGCGTAGCTGAAAATCTTTCGTAGCCTATCGGTATATTTAACGAAACACGCGATATTATGTAAGGTGTTTACGATCACACCTGTGCCTTACTGAAACAAAAAGGAACGATCGATCGCCAGATAAATAAAAATCATTGATGACACTAAAATTCAGTATTTATAAACAGAGAGTGGCTAGAGGATTCGTTTCATCCCTTAAATTTCAGGTCGAATAAGAACGAAAAGAAAACACTTGTCTCTCAGATTTCAATGCTTAACTCGTTAAACGCGTCGTTGCTTATACAAAAAAGGCACTCGGAGTGCGGGACGAGAAACAAACGGTCACGAGAAAGACAAAGAAAACAAAGAATACAAAGAGAAGCAGAAAGGAGTCAAAGTTCCGTGCGTCGCCGACTTTCCGGACGGATTCTTGGTATCTGTCCATAGGGTGCGAGGGAAAGCTTAAAGTGTTAGGAAAAGATGAAACGAATTTTACACGAGGAATCAATTTCGCGTGATAAAACGGACTGATTTAAGTAAACTTCTGCGAAATTAGGTATACACGACAGGAATACTTTTCGCGACTTGTCGTGGACAGAGTGTTCCTTGTAAGAACAATTCACCGATCACGTAGAAAGGTTTACCCTGGCCGGATCGAAGCTAGGTCGATCGTAATTACTCGTCTCGAGTTCCGAAACGGTGAAACGACTTTCTATCATTGTCGATCGTAGTTACACAGTACCCTGTTGAACGGTCAGTAAAACAGAGAAAAACGACTTCGGACTGAAAGCAGTGGTAATGGAAGAAGGAAAGAGTAATCGAAGGAACGGGAAGAGATCGAAACCAAACGAAATTCTGTTGTTTCCTTCGATAAACTCGAACTCGGAAGAATTATTTGGCTAATCAACCGCGTAAAGATTGTTGTCAGGTATCTTCTGAAATTAATATTCCAAGATTTTTTTAAAGCTAATCATTTTACAGAACAAATTGATAAACGAAGAGGAGGTAGAATGCTCGATTATCTTCGCCGGCGATATCAATCCATCGGACGTTCGACGATTGAATTCGCATCGAGCTGGTTCGCGCTTTCGGCAGCTTAATTTCGCCAGCGTAGAGAGACACCGAGCACGGAGCACGACGTGGCGCGGCGTATTCTCGATTCTGGTCGGACGACTCGGTCAATAGCCATCCCCGTAGAATTTCATTAGTCGTAGTCGAACGTTTTCCACGTGCTCGACGTGCGCGTAATCCGAACGGGAATCGACGATATTCCGCGTCGTCGAATCGCGTAAATCGCTTCTTGACTCGCTCCCCATCCTACCAGTCAACCTGGATTTTCAACGATCAAACCTGCACGCGAACCACGATCACGAATAATATCGATTATCTTGCGGTCTGCGTTTACTTTTCCACCGTTTCTACCTTCATCCTGATATATCATCCCAGCTATTCTTTCGCGAGCAGAATCATTTGTCTCTACTTTTAACGTTTAATCGATAAATATGCCTTACTCATTAATTATTAATTAGTACCTAGCGTTCAAAAGAAGGTCGATGAAACTGGGTGAATTTTGATGAATATTATTCAGAAAAATGAAACTTGGAATTAGTATATTTCTGTCGCGAATACTAAGAAACGGTAGTTTAACGTTACTCAGGAAGATACATACAAAAGTAATTGGCTGGATCAACGGAACGCGTGTGTACCCGCCTGGTTGTCTCCGTGACAAGAATTTTTCATTTCCGTTAATTAATCTCGGCATTGTCGCAAAGAGACGCTTGCGCGCGTACCAACGGCACTCGGCGTTTAAAAACGGTCCTTTAACGCGGTATCGTCCTTCGACTCGTTTCTCATCTCGCTGACATTCGGTCGTGGTACGTTGGAAGATGAAATCGTTATCAACGCGCGATAACATCGATAACCACGCGTTCGGTGAAACGTGATCGATAATCGTTAACGATCGTGTCATCGTTATCCTGGCGCACAACGCGAAGGAATTGTTAGAAGGATATTCGGAAAAAAAGACGGTCGAACTAGAGGGCCACGGTGATTTCAGCTTACGCGCCGCGTAAAATTCGTACCGTCCTTTACGCTTTACATAACTCGATTCAATCGGAAAGCGTTTCCCTCGTGAACGCCGGTTCCTGAATGCTCGTCGACGAACCGTTTCCCTACTCACCCCTTTCGCTTCTTCCCTATCTTTCTCTCTTCCCGTCTCCGTCCTATACACTGGTTTTACACGTCTCGAGCTGAACGAACGAACGGATTCAATGTGTTCAAGCGACAGCGCGACGCTTTCCGCTCGATGAAACTTTCCCGAAGCTGCAACGGGCACAAAGAAAAACCGGCGTTACTTTCACGAGCTAGCCGTTCAGCGAAATTAATTATGCCGGTGAATTAAATACACGTGGAATATTAACGAGCGAACGGCTACCAGCTCGCGCAACCTATTTCGTTTGATGCCTCTACTTCATAGGTGTCTACGCTATGCGAACGTGCAGGTAAAGAATTACGTTTCAGTTCGAAGATAACATTTTTAAGAAATACGATCGGATTGAACTAATCGATCGATTCGATTAGATATTCTAATTGATTAATCAAAATAGTTATTTCATTGCTTACTTCAACTATTTCTGTTTCTACAAGCTATTTCAGTTGTAGAAAGTGTTTACCTTTATTAGCAAACAGGTAGAAAGGAATCGTAATACCAGGTGGATAGATAGGAGAATTCAATAAATGACTTCGGATACGCGTTCCAGGTGATTAGGAATCAATTAACTGCCGTTGATAATTCACGTTGAATAGCCAGAAACTCGGTTACTTTTAATCGATGCTTTGGACGTTCTGTATCGTATCGGCGATAAGCACCAGCTATTTCGTCGGTTCTATCTCTCTGTTCCCCGATTGTTTCCCCGGCCCCCGGCCTCGCAGATAGAACGTTGATCATTCCGGAATTTTCGAGTATCGCTATCGAGTATCGCTGTTTCAACCTTCTCTATTTCTCTGAACCGCATCGAAAATTTCACGAATCGAACCAGCTTGTATTTGTATCCCCTCCGGGATACAACGTGATTCTATCGTTTCGCGAACACGTGTTTCAGTTCTGAAGCTTCCCTTTGCATGATCGATGCTTGGCATTACGATACGTTGATAGATAAAACGATAAGGAACAAAAAGCAATCTTATCACCTGATAAGCTTAAGGACGTTTAGTGAAAACAGAAAATCATTGAAAATGAACGGTTTCGAATAAAAATTGTATGGTGTATCTATTGCGAGGTATAAAGGTGACCTTGAATCTCTCGAATAACTTCATTTTCTCTATAGATAAACGTTTACAGATAGCCAAGGGAAGGCGAGAAACGGTGCTGCGCGGCGTGCCAATATTTTCAGTAGTATCACTCGACGTCCGAACCGGCGCCGGCAGTGGTGCGGCGTAGCGCGGTCAGCCGGAGAGCGAAGAAAAGAAAGAAAAACTATGGCTGGATGTAGCAGGACACAAGAGACTCTCTTGTTCACAGGGTGAATGGTCAAAGGAGAAAGACGAAGTGGAAGACGGGTGAAAGATGATCGTTGGAACGCGCGCACACGTACAACACAGGCGTAAAATCAATAGAGAGCGAAGAACAAACATCTTCATCGATTTGTAGTTTTATCATTTATTTCGATCAACGTACTCAATATTTGTTGAACCTCGTTAAATCCTCTGAGATATAACTTTTAGTTATGTACTTGATTCACATCTAGTAACGCGAAACGCCATCATCGTTTCGTTGATGATACTCGAGACAAGAGACACGGTCCACTGAGCCAGGGATTATTTACGCGCGATACAATCGCGAAAGGGGAACTGGCAAGTTTCATAGAAACGCCATCTGCGAGAGTTAAATATTTCTGGCAAAGCTGCAACGCGGACGGAGGATGAATTGAAAATTGGAAGTTAGGAGGCAACGGAACGTTCCGAGCTGTCCACCCATGAATACGAGGGAATTGGAGAGTTCTCTACTGTGTCTATTCCCCTTTCCTTCTCCGACCATCCTACCGATTCATTGAAATTCAATTAACACTTTAAGATTCATTTTAAACCTCGCATCGTCTCACCCCTTTGAAAATATACAACTGTAGAAAATCCACTACGCAACGATCTAAAAATTTTTGCAATAAAATAACGAATAATTTCTATACAACCGTCGTTACATTGTTCACCGTGTCGCGTGAACCAACATGCTATTCAATAATAGAAACCCTCGATTCTACGCGATAGTACAGGTTACTCTGTTGACAATATCGGTTGACATGTACCGACCACGATGAGTCATGCAGATTTAATGAAACACCTGCTCCCACAGAGGGGTTGAACTTTTTAATCTACCTTCTCGCGTGTACATACTTTCTCAAAACATATCAACAAAGGGCGTCGCAAGACGTTTAACTTTAATATACTTTCGGGTCGATGACTTTCGATACACCGTATGGCGGTTGTTCTATGAAAAAGTAATGGAAAAACGAACGATATGGCGCTTGGGACGTGTAATTAACTCTTCTATGTATGTTTTATGGTGTAGGTGCGTGAACTAGGACGAGTGCATGGTGCGAGTGTGAGGGTGGCCCTAGAAGGAAAGTTCTTCGGATAGGACCCCAGAATTTTGCAAGCCATCGAGAAGTTGAAAGGGCATTATCAAGGGTAAGATCAAGTTCAGATTGAAACTCTCGTCATTAAAGGCGGTAACATTATAAGACAACCTTGTATCTATTTGCTTAGCGATAAATCGATACGAGGTTAGCTTATAACGTGGAATCCGGTCAATACTTCCGTATTGTTGTCACTGTATATATACCTTCTGTCCTTTGTCTTCCGAAAGCCCTGTGCGGATCGGGTCATTGACCTAGATCAACGATGGAACTGTTGACACCGCTTGCTTCCCTCTGCCACCCCATAATGTCAATTCTAAGGTGCTTCCATCCACCTTATTGTGATCGATTCACTCGCTTCTCTACCTATAATCCCACGCGATCATCCGGTTGTTTCAGATTGCAAGCCAGGGAGTAACCTTTAATCGGCTGCTCGGTGTTGCCTCCTTAAGCGACATGATTTCTACCTGTCACAATGACGTATCATCATCCCCATCACGAAACTTCCTGTCACCGACAGTACGACGAATAGACGTTAAATACCATCGTTATACCTACTGTACCATCATTTTCGTTCCACTTACAGTAACGATCCGTTCTATATATTCAGAGGTCAAAGTTTTCGTTAGCAGAAAACACTCGGCTTCTTTCCACTCTTTGATCGAGCATTCTCGAGTAGCTGATTTCACGGGACGGTTTGCTAGTCAAAAGAATGTCCAAGAATGCGTGGCCAGAATGAAAACTTCTTCTTCTCGATGCTACAGAGGCGGTTCGTTGAATCGTAAATTTCGTTTCGTTTCGTTTGTTATTCGGAGTAAGCGTAGCAGAGGGAGAGAGAGAGAGAGAACGTCGTTAAAGGATACAACGGATCGGACAAACGGAAGAACGATACAATGCTAATTTCAGAACGGTATTTCCATAATCGCATGAAACCGAATTCGAAGGAAAAATTTTTCCTCTCTAAGGAGCAGAATTATTTCTCGTAAACGGATAAAAACTCGAGCAGCATATTATCATCGGTACGATGAAATTCATATACCATCATAGACGATAATGGTGGGCATAGCGTTCGAAGAAAGGAAGATAGAAAAAGAAAGGTCGGTGTTTCGCGACGTGAAGCAGCCAATAATCGCGGTGGAGACGGTGATGGTAACGGTAACGAGGCGGATCCTTGGTCTCCATTTTGTCGGACGCGCGTAACATTATTATAAAGGTCTGCTGTTCAACCGCGGAAGCGGAACAACCGGATGTCCCGTCGGGAATAAACGGCACACGTGTTGCGGAGATTCCCGTGGAAAAACTTTCTTCCTGTCCGTCGTTTTACGGCGGGTGAAAAAGGAGAAAAGTTAGCCGCAGCGTCGTTTCGTCAGAAGTAACGGTAACTGCGAATTTATTCCCGTTCCGGGGGGGACATATTTTCTTCCGCTTTCATTTGCAACCGGGACTGAACGTTCGCGGAAGGACCGGTCGTTTCCGTTTTAACGAGCGGACCGCGTACCACGCTACGTTACATCACGAATCGAACACTCTTTCGCGGTAGCTTCCCATCGATATCGATTTTTTCCACCCGTTACTCGTTTCCTCCATGAAATCCGGACTTTTGCTCGAAAGAGCTGTTCCAGGCTAGGAAATTGCTCGTTGAGATCGGGTCAGCCACTTCTACGTGAACGAACAAGGATCCGTTCCTTTACGGGAGACGTTCAAGTCCTTTGCTTGTCAATTTTTTCACCGGGAAAATTATTTATTTACTCGATCATTGAAAAGTCTTCGATGATTAGCGATAAGGAAATTCTTTTTTTTCTCACGAATCTCGGTGGCAACGCAACGTCATCTTGAATGGTAATCTCTTCGAGAGCAGGTCTTATCCGCGGCTCACCTTGAATTCCACGATGAAAAGTCTCGTTTTCCTTTCGCTAGTCGCCTTTCCCCTCTCTTACCCTGTTCATCCTCCGCTAAGGGAACGAGCGAAAACCGTGTATTCGCCTGTCCCGCTCGAATTCATTTCACGCGTTATAATCTTTAATTAAGCCGAGTTTTCCATGGCGCATAATACGGGATCGTTAGACGACGCCGAGTCCGGATCCAACGAACGCTTCTTTCTCGCTTTTGCCACCCTGCTTCCAATTTAGACGCTGCTCTCGTTCTCGTTCCACCTTTTTCTTTCGTTTTCCATCCAGCTTGTTCCTCGAGCGACGCTACTCGTCGTTTCGCGAAAATTACGCGACGCGACGAATCGAAAGGCACTTCGGTATCCGCGCGAGGGAAAACTCCTCCCGATGACCAACGGTCGACGGATTGAATTAGCGGAAAGAAATTACACGCGGAAAACGGATGCCTTAATCTCGGATAACACGGAAGTTGAATAGCACCCTCTCGGTGACGAGGTAACTCCATTAGCTCCTACTGCTCCCGTATCACTCGTAGTAACTCGTTACGCGACTGGTCACGCGACTCGATGCACTCGACGCCTCCCCCGGGAGTCGAAGGTTTCCCGACGATCATCCGGGAAACGAGTAACCGAGTTTCCGTTACTTGTATCACGGTTCGTGTATCGGTGTACCTGTACTTCTGAGAACTCGATAATCTGATGACCATAAAGAAAAATATCCGTCTATTTATTAAAAGCGACGATCGAGAGAACTATACTCCACCCAACGAGACGAGACAGTAAATGCGTAAAAATATCCCGACTCGTCTCGTTGGAAAAGAGTCGCGATACTTTTAACCCTTAGTTGGCACTGTGGGGTATGAGAGGACCCCAGCTAATTCAGCTTTTTTCCCTTTTTCACTAAAATTCGTCCCTTTAACCCTCCGAATAAGCGCGACTTTTGTACTATTCTTTCCTTGAAAATGTTTAATCTCAGGAGTATCCAGCTAAAATTCTAGCTGTTTGTGTGAAAATTTGAAAAAGTTAGGAATTTTTCTACGTTTTTCATTTTTCTTTCAAGTTAAAATAATGAATAGCTTCTTCGCAGGTAATATTTCAGTGATTGGGGTCTTAAATGTCCCAGTGTGCTAGCTAAGGGTTAAAGAAACGTGGTATTTGAGGACGATGTGATTCAATCATCAATTTCTATCCAAATTGTGTCACTTATCGTTAGAGAGAAAGAAAGAAATAACTATATATCTGACGTCTAGTTGCTCATCTTTGACTTTTAGGCCATACAAAATAGAAATAGCAGTATGAAAAAGCAAGACAAGTGTCTCTACCTTTAGAGAATATCGTAAAAATGACAAGGGATGACAAGGCGCGACTTAGACAGGCAACAGTGTAGTTTTACCGAGAAAATCGATCGGTTTCCTAGCATTTCTCGCATAGGACAGCTGGCAGCAGCTTCTCCCGGCTTTTTCCACTCATAAATAAATTACGTTCACGTGACATTTACCGAGCGCGAGCCGCTTCCAGCGTCGCCGTTTTCCGTTCTCCTCCATACCGGTGAATCCGTCGGTGAATCGGCTACCGTAAAAGGGCTGACTCTCTCTCTTTCTCTCTCCCTCTTCCCGGGACAAAAATGTTTCCAGGCACGGTCACTCAAAGAACCTCACCCATGGAACGTAGAAGTGGTGGGAAAGAGGGTGCCCGGGTGAAAGGTGAAAGGGACCAGTTGAAAAGGTATGAGAAAAACAACCGTGAACAGACGGAAAGTCGGTCAACCTTCTCTTGCACGTGTCACGAGATGTTCCTGCTTTTGATCGATCGTGCGCTAAGAAAAGTCGCGCGCCTTTCTGCGGCAACTATCAAGGACCAGTGATTACTTTACAACCTTCGCAAAGAGAGCGAAGATATTCAAGCAAATGCATCCTTTTTACGGTAAATTGCTAACGAAGGAAAACTGAAACGTTCATCTGGTACAATCAAAATGGAATACGAAACTGTACGGTGCGAATTAGGTACGCGACGTATTTATAAGAAAAGACTAGCTAGAAAGAAAAATCACAGTTAACCCCGAATCGGTTCTTCCGATGGAAAAATTCAACTATCAAACGAGGATAGGACAATCAAACTCGCATCAAATGAATTCTTAGGCAGTGCCGTTGCTCGCTGTTGCTGCTTCAGCGATTTCATAAAATTTTATAAGGGACATTGGAAAAACGAATGGATGTTTCTAAATGGTCGCAGGGGCTTTGGTTACGCAGAGGGCAACAATGTATCCGTGACAGAGGTTCGTAAAAGGAACGCTACGATTCAATAAAATTTCACGAGTACCCACGAGAGGAGTACGCAACGAAGGGTGTTCGAGGAGTAGTCGTTAACGACAGTAGTAAAAGCGGAGGCAAGTCAGACAATCGGAAGGAAGTATCCGCGGCCGATCCTAAAACCAGTTATTTATTGCGATTCGAACGAATTGGATGCACGCGAATTACGACTAGGATAGGGATCGCCAGATGCCGTTTTACGTAGAATGTTTATACGCCTAAGATTATGGTTGAAAATTCACCTGGACGCTGAGATTCACTCTTTTTCAACTCCTTTGAGAAATCACTCTTTGTACTGCTAGTTTTCTTCCATATCCATTCTAATTTTTTCATTAACTATTACGTTGATTATTATAATATTTACAGCCGGTATAAGCACATAACAAGAAGATTAATTTTTAATTTAACGCTTCACTTGTTCATTCCATAATTATTTCGCTAAATTAAATTGATTTCCATGGCAGTATTAATAAAAGGTCTGTTAGTCGAGGACAATGGTGGAAGCAAGCGGAGAGAAGTTTAGCGACGAGGGAGAAAAACAGACAACCGTCTCAAGTTTATCCGATCCCTCCCCCTACCTGTCTTCCAGGCAATTATTAGCCTGTCCTCGAGTACTCGTGCTATCGATCTCGTAAATATTTGATCTGGGAAAGGGTTTCGCGGAGAGCCTTTCCTGCTCGTACCAGAAGGGACGATAAGGCCTGGGGGCGAAGCGTAGTCGGTCTGGCGTGCGCGAAGACGGTAAATAGTTGGCGAGGCAAAACCAGGTACACATCGTAACCCGTTGCATCCCTTTAAATAAAGCAATAAATTTCCTCGACAGAAAAGGGATGAGCAAAGTTCGTCCCTTTCGAGTCTTAAGTAAAATCTTCATCCGGCTAGAACGAGAGATTTATTAGTGCGTTTAAATCGGTGAATCGTTATACCGGCGAATAATTCATTTTTATTAGAACACCTGTTGTAAATCCTATGAAAATACGAAGTTGAAGCGTAATATCCCAATTATAAATCGGTTCGAACGGTTCCGGAACAGAGCGAGTTTGGAAATTCGGGCAATCGGAAAATTCGGCGCGGCGTTAAGCTTGGACAGGCCGCTCGGATGGCCGTTCACGAACACGAAAGTGCTTTTATTTCGCCCTGTCATGTACCGCGTACACAGCCAGGCCAGGAATTCTTGTTAAGATTAATGTTTCGGAAGACGTACAACCGTTTCCAAAAGATGATAACTCATCGGAGAGGGCGAGGTGGCGTGCGAGCTGCCAGTAAATTGTTGCCGCGCTGGAAAAGTGGATATGTCAAGCTACTCGTTAAACACCGGTAGCCTTTAAATAAAGCGGTAAATCAAATGAACCACTGGTAAAACTCCTGTTACGATGCTTTTATGTTTTACGGACAAATCTGTTTTTGTTTTTTACCCTTTTCTCTCTTCACTGTCAGCGAAAAATCGGTGATAGAAAATTCAGCGTACGCGCACGTGTTAAGCGACGAAATCACTATCGAGGATTCGATCTTGGGTCGGTTGAAATCGAATCGAAGAAAGAGGATTAACGCGTCTATCGATCGAACAGAGGGAATAACGGGCAGAAAAAGTTGCGGGCATCTGTGGCGAGAAACCGTTAATTATCGAGGGAACCGAGACAGGCTCGAGGAAGAAATGGCGCACAAATTATCTCGCCGCAAATGGACGCCTATTCCAATCAGCAAATAACCATCATTTAGAAAATACAAATTCTTTTTCTCTCCTTCGATATACTCGTTGCGTGTAACATTGTTAATTACACTGTAATTAACAAGTAATAATTGTCGTTACTGTTCACGCACTGTTTGGTTATCGATTTCAGGATAAATTGAGCGTGTTAATTAATTAACAGAGTCATTTACTTACGGTCTATCATCCGACGGTGAATAACAAAGCGATAACGCGGAGATTTCGCCGGGATTGGACAGGTCGTCGAGCAAAGTTCTAATTTCCATTGTTTCTGCTGGTAGAGCCGTACAGGAAGAGAAAGAGACGAGCGTGTACCATCTCGAAATGACTTCCACTGGTAGGGAATAATAGCTTTGCCGAGCGGTAGATTAAAACGCTCGCGGGTTTTGGCCGTCGTCTACGTTTCGTCACCGTTTATGCACCCACGGCTGACCCCGTGTATGCGCACCCACGCGTTTGTGCGCGCCTGCCACCTTTGCGACTGACCTTTCCGCAAAGCTATGCTCTCGACCAACGCCGAAACACTAGCTACGTTTGTAATGAACCGTTCGAGTACCGTGAATCCCCTTTTTACCTTTCCCGTCGTCACCGACCCGTTTCTCTTTACACTTTTTTTTTTTTATTTTCGAAAAGCTGCTAACCGAATCAGACCACGTTTTATCTGGCATTATGGTACTTCACCATCAAGAGCTTTTTCAATCGTATTACGATGCTTCAACCGTGAAAAAAAAAGAGAAAAATCTAGAACAATGGAGAAAATGTATTTTGTCTAGACTCCAAAAAAGGCCTTTGACTCTTTTTAATTATTTACTACCTCGCTAAGTTAATTTCTAATTGAGTTAGTTTAAAGGGATTAGGTTGAAATCCAAGTTAGGATGTAACTTAAATTCTACGTTTTTCTACGTTTTTCTAGCAAACCAGAAACTGAATGCAATTGGATATCTTACAGCAAATTAGCTATCATTAAATTCTCTTCTCGTTCCTACGTTGGCTGGAGTTCTCTTGCTAGCCCCCGGTATTCTCGTTCCACCAGCCAGTTATATACGTCGGACTGTCGTAGAACGAGCAAGTTCTACGCTTCCGAAGATGACGCGAAATGCGGCAGGAAAGTTTGGCAGAGTTTTACGCGTGTCACCGTTCATTTTCATATTACCCCCTGTCGACTGTCTCGGTGAATTTGCAAGTTTGAATGATTACGGATACTAGCCGACCAAAGTCAGGGAGTCAAGAAACGCAAGGTTGCATACGATATTCGTCAACTTCACCGTTTGTTTTCGTTAACGAAAATATTCAACGTGTCAAACCTAGGGGCATCAGCAAACATTAACTCAGAATTATGCTCGACTTTGCGACGAACTGTTTTATACTCAAACAGCATAATAAATAAACCTATAGAAAATATAAACGGTAAGAAAGGATACAAAACTATCTAATTTTTGTTTAGAAAATTAACACTAGAACTACCAAATCAGTCAAAATGACTGGCTCCAAGATTCTTATTTTAAATTATAAATTTTATGTATTCTTGTTGAAATGTATGTTGACTATTGTCGAGATAAACAATGGATGTTCGTATTAAATTACGTTTCATCTACATTATTTTCAACTTAAAAATATGTGCCCTTCAAACGTCGGTAGTTCTAGTGTTAACAACGCTCCAAACGCAACCCATAGATCCTTTCCTCTATATTTAATCCAACTTTGGGCTCATCCATATTCAGCTTACACTGACCCTATCACCCGAAATTTCTAATCTAATCAACAACTTAACTCCAACTGTAAATTTCTTGCCACGCATATAAATCGCTTTCCTCTATTACAACGTACAAAGTTGTTAGCTCAGCTCTAAACATTCGTCATTCACACCATGCGCTCGTCCCACTCGTGCGATCACCCAGTTCACGCATTTTCAGTTCAATTTTAAAAGTTGTAATCGATGACAAATTTTATCGTTTTGTCGTATAGTCGAAAGAAAGGACACGGCGAGCTCGTACTGGAATTAGGATATTGATAGATTTTTAAAAGCGATATCGTGCCGATCTACGTGCAACGCGTATGCGTGTGTGCGTGAGAACTGCGCGTGCGGGTATCGCAGCGATCCGTTATTTACGAGTGCTGAAAGTGCTAATTAGAGATCGGATGAAATTCAATGCACGAACATATCCGTGAACGCCGTTATCGCGTTGGAATCCGGTGTATTTAACATCAGAATCCATTACACGAATTACACGATCCTGACGATTCGATGACAGGAAGGGAAAAATGTATGGACGATAGGTATCGTGGCCGCGTATTCGACGCGGTTAAAGCTTTACGGCTTAATTACTAGAGCGTCACGTGGCTCGTTATACCAATTACGGATATTGGTAATATTTAAATAAACTCCGTTTTCCAGTCGGCCGAATAGTCGAGACGGATTTCCCTGTTTGCCTCGTTTATATTGCGACTATACTAACAAAGTTTATTTGCTGGAACACACACCGCTGATCTTTAGTCTCTTGAGAAATACCCATTGGCACCTAGTGGTTTACGAAAATATTCAAACACTGTTCGGAACAGAATACCTCGTTTAAAATTGAATCAAACGACTTGAGATTCTTTGAGAAGCTATACAAATTAATTTACTAACGATAAAATATGTGCTTCTGTTGTTTTAAAAAATTACAATTTGTCGAAATCGTGGAAAAAATGGTAAATGGCAATTTTTCGAGATCGATCAATGCACTTAAAATTTACAAGTAATTAAAATTTCTGAAAAGTCGAGATTTTCGGGAATTTTAATTACATTTAACTTATTTGAATCTACGAAAGACATATATTGAATTTTCACACAAAATTTAGGCTCGTGTGAAATAAAACTTTGCGTTCCAGTTGGTGGCAATATTTCTTTCCCCCCTTTTTTTTTCATCCTCACTTTCTGCCAATATCCTGTATCGCCGTTGTCGGTGAAATTTCGATCGCGTTCCATCTAATCCCTGCATCCCGTGTATCGCGAGATCCGTGAAATCTAGGATACGTTAGGCTGCAAACGGTGCGTGGAGAGGATATGCGACGGGCTGACAGCGTTTAAAGCCCGCGTTTAGTCCGAGCGGAAGCACGAGTGCAGGTATTCGGAAGCGAGGAGGATCGTTGAATGGCACGAAGAGTCAAGGCCCGGCTTAAACGGGGAATCGATCGCGCGTCTATCTCGACGATATTCCAATGTCGAATTCCGGTGTCCTTTGGTCCCGGCTTAATGGCGCCTGAAGCGGGATTTAATCACGGATTAAGCACGATCGACCTGCGTCTCGATGCGATTAGAAAAAAAAATCCGGGAATATGTCTCGCCTCTGTTACACAGTTTCGGGTAAAGAGCGACGTTTTTCCTGTCTACCTATGGAAACGAAACGTCGACGTCGGAAATTAATTTAAAATGGCAACGAATAATGGACGAAGTAAACAAAGTACGTTTATTTAAAACGGTAAAATATGAAACGACGTTACTCGTGGAACGAGCAGAATACGAAGGCAGGTCCGTTCGATGGACGAGGCGAATCTCGTAATGAAACCGGAACAGAAAGGGGGGTAACTATTGTAGCTGTAACGTCTTTGCGGAATTCGTGTCCTTTTGAAAGTGCTTCAAAGAAGCCACGCTAGCTGGCTTTCACAAGCCGAACAGACGAGAGGAGTATTAATTTTGTCGCGAGTCGAGAGTCGTACTCCGAGGCTGGCGTAGCAGTTCGAGAAAAGGGAACGAGATCACCGGGCGAGATTATTATTCGCGAAAGAAAGGAATCTTTCCGAGCGTCGCTCTTTCATTCGACGGTAATTTTTATCCTGCTTGCAACGGTATACCCATCTTGAAATCAGGCTATCTTCGACAGTAAACGAAAACCATTCAACCGCGTGGACAAAGAGAATGATTGTACTCTTCTACCGAAATGCATACACAAGGGTACCGTTGCCAAAATTCTATCATTTCAAGTATTAGATGTTTGTCATTTAATAAACTGACGTTTAATCCATTTACACCTATTGTTACAATGTAACATTTCATTTACTTGTTTATTATTGATGAACAAGCAAACAGCCAGTATCCAGGACGCGTGATGAATCTTTAATGTTTCATAAACTCATGTGTCACATGCCTAGAGGGTGAAGTTCCATTAATTTTAACTGGTACCGTCAGCATAATAATATCCGACGAATGTTCGTGTCTCTTAGCCCGCAAATGAACGCGTTGACGATTAGAACAACTAGAGTTAAAGAAAAACTTTAATTTCCGAGGTTTTAATTGATTCGTTTGAAAATAGAATAAACGTAAAAAACTCGTCGATCAATTTTCAAGCACGGAACCATTATTTACTCTATTTCATTTTATTTTATTTTATTACCTTTGTTTCGACAGAACTGTATCGACGAACATTTCCAAAAATAATATATTCGCTTAAAATACTATAACGAATTTTATCGTGACAATTAATTAATAATAATCTATAGGATGCAAAGAATCAGAAAAGAGTATTACATTCTCAACATTTCGTTACGTACTTCGTAACCCCGTAGATAACTCGTGGGCTAGAGGAGCTCGAGCATAAGTTCGGGGGATTCCATTCGAAGAGGAATGGGAATATCGAGCAGATTAATCCTTCGTATTAAATTTCTGTTTAATTAGTTCGTGCATCAAGCCTGTCTGCGGAGCAGTAACTTAGTCCCCCGAATGCTTAGACCGGGCCGCTTCAACTATCCTGACGTAATTCTCATCGCGTAGCCGACGACCGCGACCCCCGGCTGCTATTCCAGGCTCCAACCCCTTGCAATCGCAGACATTTTAACGAGGCTTTTCATCTAGCTGTCACCGGCAAAGCTGGCCGAGACCTACGTTACCCTTTTCCAAAAACCGACCGTACCCACCTATGCGTTCCTTCCACGGCAACTGGCCCGTTTTCTAATTACCGATCCATCCTTTCCGCGTTTCTCCGACACCAGACCAGGGGCAACGACCAGCCTGGTCGAAAGACCGCTCGCTTGGCTACAACGCTAATTATTATCGGTTCGACGATTCGTTTCAATGGAGTTCATTAGCGGACGATGCGATGGTCGGCCGTGGTTCGCCGCCGTTCGAGAAACAGAGAAAGATTTGAAGGAAACGAGCTTCCTTGTTCGTCTCGGAACCTATTTCGTCGCTATTTACATAGCATTCGTTAATTATCGATCGCCTACCCATTTGTCTCCGGCGTCTTTGAAAAATCAAATAAAAGGAGAAACGATTTAGGTGGATTTTCACGACTTAGCTGCGGCAAATGGAAACGCAGTGATTAAGGTAGACGCGCGTAACCCGATAACGGCGCGGTGAAACAGAACCGCACGAAATTACATTTTTATTTGTTCTGTATCGATTACCTCGGTATTTGCATATTAAACATGCATCCAATATTGACGTGATATTGTGTTCTCGATAATTCAATATTACGATTTTATTAACGGTAAGTCAATATCGAACCACACTGAATTTTACAATATATCCGATGACTCGTGTCAATTTTCAAGCACGGAACCATTATTTCCTCTGTTTTATTTTATTTTATTCATTTTCTTTCGGCATGACTGTAGTTCAATAAAAATATATATATTCGTTTAAACTAACTATAATTAATTTTATCGTGATAGTCAATCGACGGATTAACGCGCAAATAAACCAGTCGAATTTTTAACGTTTATTCTATTTTCATTATTCACTCGTTTCGTTTGGTAAATAATTGTACAACGACCTCAGAAAAATTTTGGTAACTAATTTTTTAAAGCTTTCTAGGACATCGTGCATGTCGAATTATTGCAACTTATCGTTTGTTTAGCGATCGGAATATCGATTTAACGAGAGCGGTTGCTTTTGTGCGCAACAAGATGGCTCGTCGCCAAATATCTAACTACGTTCGCTCTACTGACAGTCGAAAAATTTGTTGATCCAAATATAAATAACTTCGCGTTGAAACACGTCGAAGTTATTAAATCGAAGAGACGAAAGAAAAGAAGGAAGAAGGAGAGAAGTTTCCAATCGCAACGATCAAAAATGGTAAGAGGTAGAGCTGTTCTAACGAAGGTAACGTACTCGAGCTTATCGGTAACGTGCTCAAGGAGCAAGTAGAACGTACCCGTGCAGATCAGACGGGAGCACCAGTGTTCTACTATTCTACTCGAAGCGTCGCGGCCAAATAGGCCGTCGTCGCCAAACTTTGGCCACGTGTAACGATCAAAACAAGCGAAAGCTCTTTGGAGAAGGCAAGTGGTTCGTCGTCGAGGGTGCAAAACATTTTTCGAAGCTTCCTTGAGAAACAATGTCGCAGCAGTTTTCCCATGGAATTAAAACGAAGGAAATTCGAGATTCGGAATTATAAAATATTCAAAACGGATCAGAATTATGTCGAGGTGATTGAAAATAATTACTATCCCATTATCACCGAGGAGGCACTAATTATTCTCTCAGCATTTTTAATGCTTCAACTCGAAACCTGAAGAACAGCACTTCATACTTGTATCGCGTTTTAATTACAAAAAGATGTAAATAAATAACTCGATATTTTTGAAGGGTTCGTTTCATCTTCCCCGGTTATAATTAATGTACACACTGTACTCATTTTTTATGCTTCGACTGTGTGTTTTAATGTAAATCATGAGATCTATTGATTCTCTGTGCAATTTCTCATGCAAATGCACCTTCGACTCACGTACTAATATTCATATTTAACCGATTATCCATTAACACAAGTTATCATAGAGACGTGCCTAATGAGATTTTCAACTTAAACATTTTCAAACATCTGGAATTTCAAGAGACACTGAAAACGAATGAAATCGAGGAACGATTTAAACGCTAGCTACCACAGCAACGGGACATTAAGTGGTGTTGGTCGGGGATAAAACGGGCACGAAAACATTACTCTGGTAGCACGGGAGCAGCGGCAGAAAAATTAATGACCCGCTCTTTATTACGCAGATGTGTTTTCTCCATAAATTACGATTTCAATAAAAGTAGCGGAACTGGCGTCGAATCGAGTGGATCGCTCTAATGGTTGTTTTCGTTACGACGCTGGATTATTATTGTCGTTTGAACGGTCGTTAGAAATCTTCGCGAGAAAATCGTAGAAGCCTCGTTTCGATTTTCTTCTACCATCTCGAAGACGACTGCAGTAACGAAATTTTTCCAAGTAGTTCGAGTCAATGATTTCGTCTGGACGGAATGATTTGCGAGACGGTGGTGCATGCGCGAAGCGAAAAGATACGGCGAAATATTTTCGAGCGAACGGATCGTTATCGTGGAAACAACGAAACCCATAAACGTCGCCAAACACTGTTATTTACTAGGATATTCCGTGTGCGGTGGCAATACGCAGTGACGAAAACCGGCAATGGAGTTTCGCGTAAGCAACGGAACGAGTGAAAGTGAATACATAATCGATACTCTGTAGAGTATTGTAGATATTTTATGCAGCAACATATATATGTTTTAGGATTCGAACTATTATTTACGAAAGAATATTTACGACTATTCGTAAATGTTTCCTGAATCCATTTCCATCGTTAAGGTAGGAACGGTATGATTCGAAGGGCAACACCGACTGCTGTGGCTTCCGTTTAATTAGAAATTAACAGGTTTAATCAGGAAACTTGCCAGCTCGAGTAGCCGGCTCGTATTTTCGCGTCAGCCAACCAGGCAGCCTCGGTTCCCGCAATATTATCACCATCGGCGCGGCGCGAACACGACCTATAAGCAACCGCATCGTTCATCGCCACCTTATTGGCGAAACTTGCTAACTAATTTTATTAAAACGCCTCCCTGCTCTCGAATCTCATTCGCGTACCTTCGTTCTCCCTACGAAGAATTCTTCGGGACGAAGAGAGGCTTCGTGCCTTCGTTCAGAATATCAAATGATTTCATCAACTCGGCTGTGGAAAATCTACAACTTGCAGGAATTTTTATTTTTTATTAAATTTTATTCGTAAAAATACGAAAGAAATTGGAGTAGAATCAAAATCGAACAGCCGGGGTGTTCTTCTAATTAGCACCAAAGGGTGATAATTGTATCTCGACGTTAAACGCGTTAAATAAGGCACGGACCAGCTAGGTAGCCTAGTTCTCTTCTTCTTATTCTCCATTTCTCTTCCGCTCCAGCGGCGTAACACTTTTATCATTCGCAACGTTCACGGTGATTTAATGGCAAAGAAAAGAAAGCAGCCAGATGTTTTCCACGAGAATACCAGCGACGACACGGCGAGTTGTAATCTATAATGAGAAAATGTCAGACGGCGTAACAAGAGAACGTCGTGTCGCGTTGTGCAATCAGAAAACGGTTCTCGGTGCTCGTATTTGCACCACTGTAAACGGCAAGGACGTTTACGGGCCCCGTTGCTACAGGCACGTACCGGAATTCCGGATTCCAGATTGAAAAGCGACGCGCGAACAGATTCTTCAGAGAGTACACTGCCCTCGAAGATGTTCCATTCGCTGCTGAATTATCGATGCGAGCGGCATTCGTTCGAGCAGCTGCTTAAAAGAAGTAGAAGAAGAAGAAGAAGAAGAAGCACTTCTATGTACAAAGAGACACGGCAGGTTTTAGTTTTCCTCTATGAAATACATTTTACTGGATTTTTTAGAAAATATAAATCTGTCTCTAGATATGGACGAAAGTTTCTTAGATCGTTAAATCAAATTTGTATTTCATCAATGCTAGATTCAATGGCGTTATCCGATATTTCTGACCGAATCGGTGAGATGATTCTTAACGAAGATAAATAGCGTGTCCGTGGATCCTCTGTTTTTCTTCCCTCGGCTAACCCGAAAGACAGGGACAAGTTCGAGGAATAATATTTTCTCTAAAAGCACAGCTTCGCCGTCCTTAGGCCTCTCGTGTCTTTTTTCGGCAAACAGACGGGCAGAGGGTGGATGATAGATCAGATTTAAAAGGAAACGCGAGATTCGGTCGCTGGCAGGGAGACGTGAAACGCGAATGCGATAGGAAAAATGTATAAAATCGTGGAGAAAGGGGAGAGGCAGGGGTCGAGGGATAAAGAGAAGGCTAAGGAACGTGCTAGGTTTGCAAAACAGGATCCCGAAGGGGCAAGGAGCCGAGAACGAGTGCCGTCACGACGAAACAGGATCGGTTGCTTTTCCTTCGTGACGAGCTGGGAACACAGAGAGACAGACGATCGTCCAACGGTGGAGATGTCCTATCGAACGTTTGTTTGAAATCCACTGAGATTGATTACGTCAGCTGTTGAATAATGGTTCGTGCCGCTACATCGTCGCGATCCAAGGGGAAACAAATTTACATGGATCTCGTGGAAATTGCTGTACCGTGTACCGTGATCTGTTACTGTTTGAATCCGATATCAACGCTGCTCAAACTTTGCGCGAGTAGCTTGTGAGAGACACGATAAAACGAGTTCAGAAGGATTTCAGAATTATTTGTAATAACGGAGTTTCATTTTTACAAACTCTACGAAAAAGCTTCGATCGAGTATTATCCTTGATCTGATATACAGATCCGAACGTTAGACGGCGAAGGGTGGAAAGGTGAAATTTCGCGAGCTTTCACGGGACAGAAATTTAAGACTGCAACGGCCACGTTCGCGTAATTTGAGGTCTCAAGCGAGCATTTAAGTCGCACGTGCCCCCTTAGTCCACCTTTGCAACGAGAACATTATTGCCGAGCTTAAAGCTCGCGTGCCTTGTAATCTTGAGCAGTGGCAAGTATATAATGCGGCAATTGCCAGCTCGTTTTACTCTACCTCCATCCATTCCTTCGTCCACTGTTTTTCCCCCGTTCGTGTTTCAGATTGGATCGCGTAATATTTTTCAGAACATTTTCGATCGAGTTTCGTAATCCTCGAAAAGTCGTGTAGAGTGTCTGCTATCAACGGGTAGAATTTAAAACTGACCCAGCACCGTCGTCGTTCGCGGTTCGTCGTCCGAGGGTAAGTTGGATGCAGCTGGGTAGAAGTTGTCGCGGCGAAACGAGACGAGATTCTAAAATATTCGAGCCGCTACGTACCGCGCGAGACAAAAGATGGATGGAAAGAGGAGAAGGCAAAAAAGTACTCGGAGTGCTCTCACGTGAGACAACGAGGTTGACGGAACGCGCGTGCATTTACGTCCGAACTAGCTGGAGCAACAGAGAAACCGGGGGAAACATTAAGAGAAACCGAGAGAAGATGAGGAGGGTGGGAGAGATTAACGAGTGCAAGGGATAATTGCCGGGACACGCAAAACGCCCAGCCACTCGAGCCGATCTTCAGAATGTGGGAGGAGAAAGGAAGAAAGAAAGGAGGCACGGTGAAAGAAGGCGAGAGTCAAGAGGGGTTGAAGAACACGGACACAGAGAGGCTGGCGGATGGTGGAGGGAATAGAAAGGTCGTTACGCTGTGGAGAAGTGGTGACAATGGCTCGACTTTAAATCTAGACAGAGGAAAAATACAGAGAGAAAGAGAGAAAGAGGGAGGGAGGGATTGCGTAGATCCGTCTGTCCGCGTTACCGTTTGCCGCGACCGTCGGTGTTTTGTAAAATTTAACAAGTTCTTCGCGAAGGGGTGCAACTGTACGAAGGATGGGAAATGAAAAACGAGGGTGGAGATTCTCTTGACCAGACCGGTGTATGCAGCTACATCGCAAGAAGAAGAAGGAAAAAAAAAAAAGAAATCTTTGTGCCTAAGTGTGCCTCTTTAAATTCAACGTTAATTACGCGGACACCGGCTTCACGAGAGGCCTTTCTGTTCTTCTTTCGCTTTAACGTTGCGATACTTAATTCTACGTATTGTCGCGCAGGAAGACGGCAAGTGAGAAAAGAGCCAACACACTTTGATCGTCGTAAAAGCAGGGTTTGTTAAACGTCTACTTGTATACGCCAGCTCGATTAACGATGCGAAAAGATCATTTAATTGTCACCTGCGACAATATTATTCCATGGCTGTTACGAGCTTGCCGTAAATAAACTCGCGCGTGGAGAAACAGGTAAACCCGAAATGCCAGGAAAAACAAGCTCGTCCCTCGAAAACGTAGAACACCAACGTCGCGTCGCCTGGCGCCGTAGGAGAAGCGAGAGACCCTTTACTCGAGATGCGTGAAATTCGTAATAAGGTTCCGTGGCTTGCCTCCTCGTCACACGAGGGACGAGCAACTTAAACAGAATAAACGAACGAAAGCAAATCCAGGCTAGTCATTTTCGTCGCGTGTCTCATTTCGTGTACGTTTACGTGTGCGGGTTAGTTGCACGCATGAAAAGAAAAGATTCGCCGGGGTTTCATCGTAATTACTCAGGGAGAAAGCGATGGAAAGGTTGTTGTTGTTCGACGGTGCATGCGCGGCGAAACAATTAACGCGATCCATGTTAATTTACGAGCGCGACTCCTCCGGTGTCTTTAGCAGAGGGTGGCTTTAATTGGACGCAGGAAATAAATAAGAAGGTCGACGGCTACGGATGGCAGGTGGGTTGGTTGCTCTTCAAGGAGGAAAAGAGGAGGAACCCCGCAGGGAATCGAGAGCGACGCGGATCTGGCCGTTTCAATTTCAACCAGTTCACCTGAACAAATATTCTTAAATAAAGAGAGCTCGGCAACCGTCTGCACGAACGAGCCTGAATGCCTAATGGCGCCGGAGTATCCGAGTAACTATCCGTCTTCCATCTTTTCGCCGCTACGCGATGCGACGACTCGGTGCAAAACTTTCCACACATCGAACCGACATCCAACGCGTCGCGACGGAATTCTCGTATCGACTTATTTCGTCGTTCCTCTTACGGGACACCGTAAAATAACACCGCGATAGTAGATAACGTTAAATTTCCGGCAACGGAATTAATAGGAACAGCGATGCACGGCAGAATTGGTTAGACGCTACGTCGATCCAGTATCGAGCTAAACACCTCGTGAAATCCGTTTATCGATTTCTCAGATTCGTAGGAGAATACGATTTTCTCGAAACCGAGGCGAATCGAGGGAAACCAGTCGTCTGGCTGGCTGTCGCCACTTACCTTATTTTTCCACGAGTGCTTTCCCGGCTTTGAACTACCGTCTCCGCGAAATCATTTTCCCTGCAGCCTTCAAATTTAAACGTATCTACTCTCCCTTTGACGAGGGACCAGAGGTCTTGGAAAAATTCGAAAGCGTAACCTCGATACGAGAGCAAATAACTGCTTAACCTCGGAAATTATATGACTACTCGTCGCACCATTCGAAGTTTCCATTTAACTCTGAGAATTTTAATTAATCGTCATAGAAACAGGAGATTTAATAGCGTATTTATGAAGGCTTGTACTGTCGAAAAATTGAAAAAAGAAGAGGGGGAAATCGATTTATCGAAGATACCAATTATCGAGGTCGCAACCCTATTCTCACAGCTGTTCAACGTTCGACCAAATGGTTCGCCATAGATTCTCCTGGTTGTTAGCCTAACGAACTTTTCCTTTGGGAAATTTCTCTGTCAATTTCTATGGAGAATTTAATCTGGATAGGCGAAGGAAACTTCGTTACGCGGTTGGTAGACAGGGGCTGGTTTCACGGCGATATCAACGAAACGAAACGAAACGGAACGGAATTTTTACTCGAAACGGAACGAAAGGGCGGCAAAAGAAAAGGTGAAAAAAAAAGAAAGAAGAAAAAGGGAAGAGTGAACGTCGAGCGGAATCTGCGAAAGATTTAGGTATACGGTACACATCCAATAAATTGGAATCGTATCCGCGTGAAATTATGACGGACGGCTAGCGAGAAGAGTGTCGGCTGTTCTACACGCTCGTAAAATTTGCCAACGTTTTAATAAATTTCCGGCGTTACGTTGGATACAAAGAGTTACGAGAGCGCGATTCATCGATTACCGAAACTTCCTCTGTATATTCACGGCCTGCGAACGCCGAGGATCTCGCATATAAAACAGGTGATTTATCTTTAGACCGCTTTTCTAACGAGTTACTCGATATCTCGTCTTCTGCCAGACGCGCGAAAACTTTGAACAAAACTCTACGCGCTCCTTTATTTATCGATTATTTTCTTCTCTGCGTGCGAACGCATAATTCCATCAAACTATTCTTCGACACAGAATTTATCTCGTGATTCATCATCGTTTCATCCTCGATCAAATTATACGAACGATGTAAAATAAACTAACGATGACAAGATTCTGCAGATTGTCTCGAAAAAGATCCAATATTGTTAGAAATTTTGGAACTTTTTGCGTTGGGAGAATCATCCGGTTGAAGAAGATCAAACCAGTTAAAACAAAACTGGCACACGATATGTTTGGATGGAATGCATTCATAGACGTTTTCATCGTAGAACATCGTCAGTCGGCACTGCCATTGGCACAATGAAATTCAGCAATGAAACACGAGGTAGCTTCATATTCAATTCGGTCGGCTGGTCGCTCGTTTCGAGTTGCTTTACGAGCCCAACGCCGCATTAATTTCTACCGACGACGGTTTTGGCCCGATTCTGTAACACACCATTGTCCGAGACCGGTTGTGCCTGCTTTTGGTTGATTAGACGTCGCTCGACACCTAAGTCTACCGATCAAGTCATTTCCCCCTAAAATGGGGAACATTCGCGTGCAATTTTCGACGTTATTTTACCTACTTAATTAATCTCTCTACAAGTGCACCATTTCTCGACGTTCTTTTTTCAAATTTTATTTAGCCCCATAATTCGGTTTCTGTCTAGAAGCGATTAATACCTGTTTAAAGAGCAACCAAAACGAAACGGGAGGTAAATACTAAAATCGTAGCGAGCATTGTTCGTTTCGAGTATCGGGGGGTGTCGATGAATTTTCCAACTATGGCTTGCAAAAAAACGAGGGAGTGTTAATATCCGCAAGGGCTGCCGGTCCAATTGAAATTATAAACGACTACTAAGAGAGGTTAATAACGTCGGTTATAATTCTCGCGTATCCTCTCTTATGGCGCAATTAAACGTTGATAACGAATCGAATCGATAACACTCGAACGAAGCTATCGAATGGGGAAGGGGGTGGAAAACGGTCGTTTCTACGGAATTCATTATATCTCTTCTGATTCTTCGTTTTCTCCCTCGAAATATTAATTTTTCATTTTTTTTTTTTTTTACTCCTTCGACATAGTAGCCCCGTCCATTTCGTCTCATCGAACAGATCCGGGTTCGAGCGATTCCTTGGCATTTCAATTACAAATTAAGCGTTCAGCTCGTTCCAAGGGCTTCCACTGATCCATCGTTGGATCCGCTCTCTCCACACTGCGAGAGGATGAATTTTTAAAAAGCTCCCTGGAAACCGGGGTAGTGATTTGAAAGTTTTGGCGACGTCGAGCAGGAAAAGTTTTTCAAAGGGATGAGATAGGATAGGATGGTGAAAAAAAAAGAAAAGAAGATAAAAAAAAAGAGAAGAAAAAGGAAAGGAAGAGGACGCGACGTACACCTATATACATAGGGAGCTGTGGCCCAAGGAAGAACACCCGCGCGAACGATGAAATTGAACCGGTTGTCCGCGACGCTTCCGGTTTCGAGGATGCGCCAGTTGCATCAAGTTGCTCACCGTGGAAAACAATAGCGAGGAAAGGCAAAGTTTTCCCCCAAACTTCCAACCGAGTTTTTACGATAAATCATGCTTGCGAGATTCGCATCTTACGACCATGAGCTACCATCCCCATCCTCGTTATTTTCCCCTCGAAACCCTTTCGCTTATCGAGTCGACTGTCAACCCATCGTTAGATAATTAATCGTAATTAAATAATTCAAATCGCACGAATTCATAACGAATCAGACATTGCTGTTTCTACTTGTTAGGTGAACGAAAGGCGTACCCGAGTTCTACTGATAAGAAATTTCGGCTTAAAGGGATGAAGAGAAGAAAAGAAAAATCTGTCTTTTGCTCGAGGTAAAAATTCGAGGAAGGGCGTATCGAGATGGTCGCCGGCGTTTCCTGCCATCTCGTATCCGTCACAACGAGTCCTGAAGCAGTCACACCTTCATAGGTGTCTATGTGTGTGTGTGGGTGGAGGTGTGCTGGTTAGCGAGCTTGTATATCCGAAAGGACTGGGGATATCCAATGTATCATCGCGCTAACAATACAAGAGAAAGAGAAGATGGGAGTGAGAAGGAGATATTCGAAGAAGAGGGTGCGAAAGGAGATAGAAATAGGGTAGGGAAGAGTAGAGGTAGCCGTCCGTGTTACGGGACACAACCTCCACACCCACCACTTTGTTCGGAAGGTTATTTATTACTTATTGAAGCGGTCTTGTAATTTCCTCGCGTGATATACTACCAGCGGAAAAATAATATCGGCCGCGTATGCATTATGTATCTGCGGACGAAGCTTTCTGTCTATCCGTCTCTCTCTCTCCCTCGATTCGCTATCGCAAGTATATTCGACGCGGATCGTGGTCGATTTCGTTCAAGCCTGTCCTCGTGCGCGGCTACAAACAGGGAAACGACTCCTTGTTTGGTCGTTTCCAGACGGAAGTCACGGGACAGTATGTAGGTCGTGGCTTCTGGTTGTATTTAATGCACTGAATAACGGCAACCTCCGTTCAATTATTCAGCTGGACGAGTCTGGCAGGGATTCGGGGGCGTCGCGACGCCGGCTCTACCTACTCGAATCTTACCGATTCGATCTTCGACTCGACACGCGATTAATCGCTAATACCGTTACTACTTTGCTACTATTTTAATTATTATTTCAAACCTTCTTTTACCGAAGAAAGACGCAAAATGGAAAAGAGAACGAACCGATTAATATTTCAATTATTTGTATATGTTTGACTGGAATTCAAGCGCCAGGTCGATCGCGAATATAGACGTTTCGACGCTTGATTGACAAAATATTCTCTGCCTTAATAGATAATTCACGTCGCTGGAAACCTAGAGGAAACTACGTTTACTGATATTCAGAAATAGTATCTATATATCCGCAGCAAAGACGACAACTTTGTTGACTCTGCATCGTTCTTTGACCTCCGCGAGGAAGCAAATTTAGCGACCGAACAAAATCTGCAGGAAGATTTCTTTTTCGTTTTAGCATCGCAAAATATTCATTCGTTTCATCGCCGTACCGTTTCTATAGTACAGTGATTTGATAGTCTCGGTTAGAAGTTAACTGCATCCTTAATTAAAATGTTATCATTTTGTCGATTGGTAATTTGAATAAATTTTCTAGCGAAAAGCAACGTTTTGCATTTTAGTTTCGAGGCCAGGGTCTAGATAGGAGTTCCGGCGGCGATATCATCGAGCATCGTCCACTCGGAAGGAGAGCGGACCGGTCTGAGCAGACAGCGATTTCGTCGCTTACGGCTGACCCGTTTCACGCTCGTACTACTTGCACTTGCCGCCGCACGCTACTACATAGTAGCCAGTAGTCTGCCTAGCGGTGGTGATCCGCGCGTGTACACTGGACACCGGTGCTACGTTCGGGCTGGACCATTGTACCGGAAGGGTCGGAAGAACGGAAGAGAGAACGCGAGAAACAGCTTCGAGAAGGACTGCACCACCATCGTCGGATTATATCCGGGCCAATTCTACCGAAACGTATCTCTGCTGCCAGAGGTGGAGTATGCACACGCTCGAATACGTGCCCGCGACACCGTACTCGTTACTATTTCGCGTGTACGATGCAGTATATTCTTCGAAGTGACAATACAGCACCATCGAATTCGCCGATTCTATCGATCTTAACCCTTTACCGGTGTGCAGAAATTCACAAATTCACCAGGTGAACGAGACAGTGAAACTGTTTCCGATATTGCTACTGGGTGCAACGAACGTGTTATTTTCGATTTTCAATTTGATAAATTGAAATAAAAGTTGTGTATCGTAACTATTGGAAATGGGTTTAAAATAAAGCTTAGCTTTCTAACGATTTTAGAAGATTTTATTTCTGTGACAAGAAAGGAGCCACAGATTTCTGTACTATACGAATGACACACACGAAGTGTAAATAAGAGGAAACAAAATTCTATTGAAAATTCTATTGAAAAAGGAACGTCCACTACTTTTACTAATACAAAGGGCAGCACGATTCATTTTCGGCAGCACATTAAATGAAATAATCTAACGGTAATATTTACACGCGTTTCTATCTTCTTTGAAAAACTTTTAGGTTACCATTCCTGTGGCATGCAACTATAAAATGTTCCAACTTTTTCTGACAAATCAAACCGAGACTCCACGACGTCGTAAGAATATCATTGCAGCCGAACAATTCCAGCAAATATTTCGTTCGCCCAAGGTGAACGAAATGGTCATTGCGAGCGTAAAAGGCTCTTTAGCGGCGTGGATTTAATTTGCGTTCGCGGTTAAGGAAGTATTCTTTCCAACGACCAGCTGGATACCTTGGCAAAGTGTGCTTTAAACGCGTAATGTCCAAGTTTTTACGTCCCAACGGCAGAAAGAAATTCGAGAAGAAGTTGAAACGGTGAGGGGGCCGTTCTAATAACGCGTGCTGAAGGGAAATAAAGAAAGGAAGAAAAAAAAAAAAAAATGAACAACCGTAACGATCGTACCGATGTAACAAGGAAAGGGCAAGTTAAAATATAACAAAGCGAGCGTAGAAACTCAAGAATAATTGAAGGGTAGGGGCGGAAACCGGGCGCGAAAGCGAACGTTATTAAGCCAGTCAGCCCCGCAACGCAGTGGAACGTAATTAAAAATCTAATTTCATTGCAGCCTCGTCCCGAACGTCGACCCGAACGCCGACTAAAATTATGTCCTCGTAATCGTTTCATACACAAATACCTAAATAATTGTAGTTTCTGTCGGCCGCCGGCCCGGCAAATTGCCTTCGTTACATCGCTAGCCGCAAAATAGCTATGCCCTGTCAGCGAATTGATTTAGACTCGATTCGACGCGCTATAAACGACCACTTTATCGTCGGTCACGATCAATTAACCAACCAGTCGATCGCTCCAATTTCTACGAATTGTTCAAATCGTTCGGGAAACAAGCTTTTCGTCAGTTTGCCATTGAATCGGAGCGTCAATCTATAAATTATACTCGTTACAATAGCTCTCTGCGATCCGTCCTCGTTGATTTTCGATATCTTTTTTTTTCTTTTTATCAACAATCGCTGCCCCACAAATACTTCGGTCAATTTTCTACGAATCACGAAAACGAGACTTTTTTTCGCCAGAAGGCTGGAACTAATAAGAAGCGCAAGAAATCAGACGTAGAAAGTTTGAAGAATTCGAACATCCAAACCTACAATTTCTCACGCTTGATGTTCGTTACAGTTTCGCGAGGCGGAAAGGGCGGCACGGAAAGAAATGGACGGATTTACGAGCGCGTATTTTTTTTTTTTTCTTCCTCCAGGTTGCAAACGTAGCGAACGAGCGAGCGAAGAATGTAAGGTTGAGTCACGTTGGTGGCGCAGGGTAAGTCGGGACGCATAAGGGTGGGTTTTGCGGCGACCTCGGTCGCCATATTCAAAACGAGCAATAGCTTGGAGCTAGCTACCGCTTATTTTATGGGTAATGCGTTTCACCGTTGCGCTTTTTATTTTATTTCCTGATTTGTTGCCGCAACCAACGTATTACTCGCTGCGCCGCGAAGCGGACTCGCGTAACACGCGCGCCGATCGTTTGCATCCCCGTCGCGTAACAATGCCACGCGTAACATCCAGCCCTCAAAACTTTTTCCCTCTTTACGATTCACCGATTCCTTTTTATTCCCTCCACCGACCGACTAACGATCTCTGGCTTTTCTATTACCGCTTTCCCGCCTCCTCCGTCCGTTTCGTCGCGAAATTTCTTGCGAAAGAGTAGCGCTCGATGTCGCGAAACAATTAATATCGCGTTGCTTTTATATTAATAAATATAAGTAGCTGCGAATAATCACCTCCTCGGGCGTTATTAATGAAAAATACTTGGCGAGAAATTCCAGAAATAGCGTGCGTTTATTTCGAAAATAATCGGTCGAAGCGTAGCCGGTGTTGGTAAAGAACGAGAAAGGATGGCCAAGAATGGAAGGTCGAAGCATCGAAATTTAATTTTAAACCGAAGGAAGTTGCTGCCAGCGATCGCTTCCGTCTACCGTGTACACTACTGTCCCGAGCGTCGAAATTACCGGAACGTTTGGCTTTTAAAGATGTTTCTGTCTCCGGGTGTACTCTGCACGGTGTACCTTGTAACGTGTACGCTGAACCGTGTGTACCGTGTACATACAGACGGAACAAGCGTACGCTATCGTTTCTCCCTGTTTAAACGGGGTAAATAGGAACGGCAATAATACACCGTGTCTTGCGAAGTATCGACCTATCGGAACCCCTCCAGAGACCGATACCCCAGCGATAACAGGAGGAAATGAAAAAGAACAAATGGAGATTCGAAGTATATACGCGTTTCGAGACGAAGAAAACGACCCTTCGCACGTCTCTGGATATCTTTCATTTCGCCGTATTCTTTGCTTCTGCTTTCTTCTAATTTGTCCGAATCGACGTTATAGGCAGCTTTATCAGAGAATCGAGAGACGGACGATACTTGTATCATATTTGTATAAATGGTTTTCTTATTATTTAAATTTTCTTCGTGTTCTTCGCGATATGATCGAGCATCGAATAATTGAATTCAGCCTGAAGCCGAAACATGGCTGTTTGCTATTTGCTATTTACTGTTTGCTGTTTGTCGGGAAACACGGGAATTCGTTGTCGAGAAATCGCGAGAAACGAAATAACGAGGAGCAGCAGGTTGAAATCGCCTATTAGAGGATATGCCAGACTATGGAACGTCTATTAAGTTGAAAAGAATGGATACCTAGTTGGTTAAGCAGAAGGGGGTGGACGGTACGATGGACCCGGGTGCTCGGTGAAATTTATCGTAAAAAAGAGCCCCCGGAGTCCTCTCACGGCTTTCAGGCCCTTCTAGAGCTGTTCGCTCGGAAAGGATTCGTCGACCCTAATTCCCGAGCGTCGAATGGAAAAGGATGAAAGCCGACGACCCGTTTTACGCTCTAAGAATCGAATCGATACCCCGGTGGCTCGGATCCAGACGAAAACTATCGCTTCCACGTTAACCTTTTCAACGATTTGCCTTTCGTTTTAAACGTTACCTATATTTCAATTCGACTAATTAAACTCGATCAGGAATGTCTAGCGATTCCAGATATCATGATATTTTTAATTGTCACCTCGGGTCGAATAAACTGGTCATGAATAAATTATCGAAGACTGTTTCCACTCGGAGAAGTGGTCGCAATTATTTGAACAAAGATCCTCGAAGATCGTACGGTGAATCGTTAACAATTTAAAGAAATGTATGCAAGAACAGAAAGAAAGAAAGAAAAAAAAAAATGAATCGAATGACACGGATAGGCTCAGAACGATTCAGAACAATTCAGAACGATCCAGAATGGACGATGAAGCCGACGAATTCTATGATTTCGCGGTGCACGTCCACGAAGCTACATCATGAATATGTAAAGCGATTGCGGTCCGTCACGTCATTGCGCCACCTACCCCCTTTCATCCCTCTACACCGCCATCTCCGAAACTCTGTCCCGGATTATCCGATCCTCGTCGAACGTTCTAAATTATATCGTCCAAGGTAAACAAATTACTCGTTAGCGAGGATAATAACAATCCTGGGATCGGTCATCGTATCGATTGGAAGGTACCGCTTAATTAAAAGCTTGGAAACGTCTTCGAGGTGGTTTCGGGTCGTTTCGAAAACGCGGCTTCCTCGTTGAAATAATAACGGTTCCTGTTTCGTGCTTCTCCTCGTTCAGCGGCGTGATATACAATTTAAATTCGGTAACGATCGTGCCGTTTCACTGGTCCTCCCAGCGGTTTTACCCTCGTTAAAACGATCGGCCTACTTTCGTCCACGCGTGCGGCTCGCGGGCGCGCGCTTCTTGCGTGCATCGCCGCTTTCCTTCATCTTTAATTCATATATACAGTCGATTGGCAGAAAAGTATCAATTTCAAGCAGATGATAACGTTACGGTTTATGGTTTAAGAAAAACTTCGGTCTATCGAGGGTTTTATTTTCCAATGATTCGTACCATTAAACGACGCATCGGTTTGATATCCAATTTGACCCCAGTGTTTTGTTCGATGTTTCGAACGAGTATTCGAAATACCGTTCGGCTCGTTTCCCAGATCCGGAATCTTGGCTCGATCGAACAGATCGGCCGCTCGTAAATAATTTCAGTTGGTAGGATTTCGAGAGCGCCTAGTCGATTCTCAAAAGGACCAGCGGTACATTCTAGAAGCCATAATGTCGAGGCGCTGTCTACCAAAGGATAAACTACCCCCTCGCTGACTTCTCCGGTGCAATATATAATATCCGGATCCGTGTGCATTTGGTTCCTGGCGAAAGTTGCCACATAAATTTATACCCTCGACCGACGTTACGTGAGCCAGCCTAGGCCGTGGAAAAATCGCAAGTTTCAGCTTGCACCTGAAATTTTTTGTTTCACCACTAACATTGGGTCCAAAGGCATTCTCTACTAGCCGCTTTAGTTTTTCTCTTTCTATTTCTCTTCGTTTCTTACACTGCTATTTCTTTCTGGCCGTGAAATATGGGACGAGAAGCGTCGTACACTAAACCCGTTAAAAAGTGAAACGTCCTTTTTAAATTATCCTTTGATCAATCCTGTTCGATACAATCTGTGAACCACTTTCTTCTCAAGACGTTAAATCGTTTTCCAAACAACAGTCGATTCGTTTGAAAAAAGAAAATTCAGAAATTTCTCATTTCTAAACCTTTACCTTCCCATTTCTTTACCCTTTCGCTCGGTCGAACACGGAGCGAGCCATTATTTTTTGTTGCGGGACAGAAGTTGAAGTAATTAGAAGACGGATTGTCTTTAAGGATTCGTGAACGCGTGCAGCAGAGGAACGAAGTAGAGTACGTCCCGTAGTTCGATAACTGCAGCCGCAAACTCGAAACTCGGAACAATGCTCGAATTCGCAAGCGTCGTCGCTTTAATTCATGGCCAAGTGCGGTGGCTCGTCGACACGGCTGAAAGTTCATCAGCATTTGACAAATGATAGTCGAGACGAGGCGAACGCGACCCTTCGACCTTGAATAATTATTTTCCCGCGTTACTGCAAGAGTTACCCAAGCTTCCTTCATCTGCTACATTTCATCTTCCAATTAGAAGCGACGGTCAAAGCAACGCCGTCTAGTTTGTCGGTACAACGACACATGGACGTAGGTAAAGCAACGCGAAGCAACGACCAGATTAATATCGCAGGGACAATCAATTTCCGGTCTCGTTCGTGTGACCTCTCGCTGCTCCGATTCCGTCCCTTTTGCCTTCTAACTATCGCACCCTCTCGGCCATTGACGGACGCATTACGTTAATGAGAGGCGGCATCGATTTCGAGTTACTTTGCCTCCACGAATCGCCGAGCTTTTTACACCCGAAGGGATCCCTGTTGCCAAGCGATCCCTTTTGAACCGCGTTAATTGTCGGATCACCTTTCACCATCGGATACTCGAATCGAGATGAGACGGTCTACTGAAAAATGTCACCGTCGCCTCGACGAAAATGAAATATAAGAGATTAATTTAAAAAAAAATAGTCGTTTGACAATAATAGATATACAGACGTCGATGCGTTAAGATGGTCATTAAGCGACGGTTCGAAAGGCCGAGCTCCGTCAAGCTTGAAAGTCACATGGGTGAGGGTAATCGTGCGTTCGGACCGCCCAATTCTTTTCTAATAGGTCCACTGCCTGACGAATTACGCGAATGAAAGTAAATGCGACGAAGTAAGACAGGGTTATCGAATATCGCTCTATCTCATTCCGTTCGCGTATTTCGTCAGGCAGTGGACCTATTAGAAAAGAATTGGGCGGTGCGAACGCACGATTCCTCTTATCCCTCCGACTTATTAGCTTAATGAAGCAAAGGAAACCTACGTTGCACGATACGCGAATGTATCTTCGATATTTCTGTCAATTTATCAAGAGAGCTACCCGGCTGATAGGAACAACGATCGCGGTCTCTCTTGGGGCTAAATTACACTGCTCGAACTGCTCGTCGAGTTTCCATCGAACGCAACTATTCGACCCTTTTCAACGTTATACACGTAATATTAAGAGAAAAAGAAGATTCCTCATACGATCGAATATTGTGTCTGACACGCGAAACGTTCGATCGATTCATTCGACATTGATTTACGACGAAAGAAAGGTTACCTCTGCCGCATGGTATCACTGATCGGTGGCAAAAGAAAGTTGCTGGAAAATTGATAGCTCTCTGACGATCGAATTTTCGTAACGCGAACGACGGGACGCGACGGACAGATTGTTGTTGCGGCTAGATGGTGCAACGGTTGTTGGCAAGAGTTGTCCGTGGAATTGGTCACGCATTAGTAATTGGCAATTTCCAACGTGGCCAGAGCCCCGACGTAAACTGCCGCACTGTGTCGTCGCAAGGGAATAGGCTGGCCTGGACACCGCGCTCGTTGCTGCAAACACGCGAAATTCTAGATCGGATAACGAGGATGAATTCAATTTCGCTTGTCATCGTTTCGTCGCTGCGGAATGCATTTCGCTCGATCATTTTTACGCGTCGTTCGGTCTGAATGAGTAATAAGGAGATCGTAAAACATTCAATTAACGCTAGTATAACCGGCGTTGAATATACGACTGTTTCCAAACTGAAAATAAATTCGTACAAGCAATCACATTTTTTATCCCGACAAAAACAAATTTATTTTATTCACGGTCCAATATCCATCAATTTCTGTTTCGCTTTATTTTGTTCTTCTCATTGTCAGACGTGCACAGCGGAAGGTGTTTGCTCGATTTCTCTTTGTTCACGTTTAAAATTTCGACAACTCTTTTACATCCACACCTGTTGTATTTGCGTTTTAAAAAATCGCATTGTCGCATTAACTCGTTCAATTTCGACGTATGAAGCTGCGGGCTATGTTCGAGATACTGTACCATACTGTTGCGCCCTGGCTCGCTTTCACGAGCACCAGTTTAATCGACGTTTGCACGGCTGTGAAATATTTGTCCCATAAATGACGTCCGGCATGTTCGTTCAGTGACGAGCAATCTCGTATTGTTGCGCGCAGATTAGAGCGTCGTTTACACGATTTTGCCTCTGTTTGCACAAACGTCGTCCCTAATCTCGAGTTCCATCGACAAATGGATTCCCGTAATTCTCCGGCCGATTTACGAAATTCCGATTAACTCGATTCGAACGACTCGTGAACCAGAAAGCGCCACCGGCACCGGCTGTCGCGTTCATTTTCGATGGATTTCTTCGCGACAATTCGACGTAAATATATATTGTTAATCCCTGTTTGTTTAGTAGTTTAAAAGAGTGTAACAATTAACCTGATAGCAGGTGACTACAGTCCATCCGTTGTACCGAAAGGGATACTTGTCTGTCGCAATGCGGATCACCCTCGATCCTCCTTGTCGTTTCACTCTCATATTCGATTCTTTATTATCTCCCGTGGGAGCCGAAGTACAAGCAAGGCTAATCGAAAACCGTGGTAAAAACAGCAGCTTGTCCTTTAGTAGTTCGAGTTTGCTACCCGATGACGGACCAGTGTTTGCACGCTAGCGGATGTTATAAAAAATGGATTTATCGGGCCACACCCGCAAATCCTGGATCAACGTCGGTCAACCTGGCCTCGTTTTCACCTCAACAATTTTATTTTCCGTTCGACGGCGAATCGTCCGCCTCCGGCTTCCAGCAGGCATTCCCGACCTTTGAATATTTATCGACGGACCCGGCGTTAAATGGCTTTCGTCAGCCATAATGACGGCGCGGCGCGACGCGCCGTTCGCTCATTCCCCTTCCTCTGTTTCGTTTTTTCAAAGATTCTGCATCATGGACCGCTCTTTTTTTTTTCTTTTTTTCATCGTTTCACGATTCTACGGCGAGCAGCTCGTTATTCTCGAAATTTCCAGCCGTTCCACTTGCAACGGATAACACTTCCGGCGTGCTCGACTCGCGTGTTCGCGTGCACCGTGTTTTCTAGGGGGATAACAACAAGGGACCGGGAGTAGAAGGTAGGATGCAGGGAGGACGAGGGCGATAGAAAAGCGACGCGCATTCGAGAAATTATCGCAGATAGGCGTGCGATGCCCAGCTACGATTCGGCACAATGCCTCGGTGCGCTCCATTCATTCGCCTCCCTCGCCATTTTGCTAATTGCAAAAAACCGACTGCTACCCAGCTTCTCGATATTCTCGAACTCCGACTCGGACTCGAATTCGTCCTAAATCAGGCCTAGCCCGGTCGAGTACCTCATCCCCGTCTGCCCATCTCGTGGAAACGCAGGAATCATCCATTCGTTTCTCTGGACTCGTCTCTCGTTTTCCATCTGTCGCTTTTTTATACCCCTTCCAAAACTCACCGTGAAAATTCTATTTACCGATCATTGCCATTTTCTTTAATTTGGCGTTTGTACAGAATTCTTGTTCGTTCGTAAGAATCAATCGTTCTTGGAGTTTAAGAAAATCATTACCTCGCGCTTAGTCGTCAACGTTTGAAAATTACGACGCAGGTACCGACAATGAACGTTTTCATTTTGATCGCTCATTCAGAAAACTTTTCCAGCGAGTTTCGCTCGCCTAGTTATCCGATAGCTTTCTAGAGAGACGTTCTTTCGATACCGGCGAACAGACAGAGCAGTATCGACGGACGAGACGCCTGTCCAGCCGTGTTATCATCGAAATTTCGCGAGCGTCTGACAAAGCAGTTGCTTCGAATAACCGGCTAATGGTCGCGAAGGGCGAGCAGACGGCGATATAGAATCGCACCGGGAGCATTTCGCAATGGTATCGCGGCCAACAAAAGGGAAACCCTTTTTCGCTAATGAACCACGAAACGCGGCAACGTCATAGAAATACTACTTTGAAAGGGGAGCCGCGCGGCCCGCTCTTTTGTTGCCCTTCTGCCCCTCGCTTCTCCTGCTATGCCGCAAGTCTGTCCATTTCGCTCACACGCCCACCATCTTCATCTTCTGCTACTTTTTTTTTCCACCGGCTATCCATCGTTCGCCTCAACATCGGACCGCCCACGATTCTGTTTAGATCACTTGAAAGATCTATTCGCTGTACTAACACTGCTCTGCGAATCCATTCGATTGCTCGCTTGTTCTTTTCATTTCTTCGGCTACTCTAGTTTCAACGCACTTTCGCGAAAACAACGATACTCGTTCTTTTTCATTACGGTCAGTCATTAGCACACGTGTGGCGACCAGCGAAATTCCTAACGGAGGGAAAGGCAAAAGGCCGTGAGGACTTTTTGGGCGTTCGAGCCCAATAAAAGTATAATTCGTACCGTTCTGCCAACCCGACGGCCACTCTACGAAGGGTCAGGAAGACCCTCTCAAATTCCCTTGTTGGGGAAAGCATTTTCTGGTATGAAGTGTCTTGAAAGCAAGTCACGCGCTAAATAAAAACTTTGTCATTTTACATAGTAAGTTATTTCGTATCCTACCGATTTCCCTCAGACGATTCGATCAATTTACATATCTCGAGAAAAGCACGGCAGCAAGTGCATGCGAGCAGACAGGAATAGACAGTTTCATATTAAAAAAAAGAAAAAACGCGTGTACATCGACGCAGAGGGAAAAAGAGATTCTTCGAAGAGGAGCTGCCGACGGAAGATTTCTTGACGTTAAAGGCGGCTTGAAAAGCGACCTAGGCAGCCGGTCCTTTAACTGTTGGACATTGGAAAGGGTCGAAGGGAAACCGGCCACGGAGTGCTCGGCCAACGAATGGAAACTGGATCGAAGACCCTTTACAGGTTCTCTCGTTTCCCGTTACCATGCGAATGCAGGCATCGAAAACGAAGCAGGAAGCGGGAAGGTTATGTATGTAGTAGATGGGAAGGTTGGCTGCCGTCTTTCGTAGACGGGCAGTCCTTAAAATACGCCCTCCCTTTGGAAAGTTGAGAATGTTACGTTTGCTTTTGCTCGGAGATCGACCCTTATCGGTAGCCGTGGAGCTGGTACGGGCTCGTTCAATCGATCTCCTCGCTGCTAAGCAAAGAAATCTTCTTGTCCTCGACTACGTCCGAACCTATTGTTTGCCAAGAGTGGCGTGTCGTTATCGTTCCAAAAATGAAAAAAAGAGGAAATTTTGCGAATTTCAGTCAACAAAAGTTTTCCCGGATGTTGGAAAAAGTAGCTGCAGCGAGTTAATCGCGTTTACGCGATGAATTCGATCGGAATTAGCATTCGATCTGAAGCAATTCGTCTGCAGGCGAACCTAACTTTGATAAGGGAGAACGGTTGTCCTGCTAGGAACATCCCGCGGAAGCTTGATTTGCGAAAAGTTTGAAGGGTGAACAACAGAGGAGGAGGGAGAATTTGGAATTACAGAAGGAGCCGAATCTCCGTCACTATGGCGGATGGCGGTTGACGAGTTAAAGCAGTATGGCTGATTCAGTCAGAAGAGAAATCGCGGTAACGTTGAAAATAATTACCAGCGATCCGATACACTGACCGCCATCGTCCGCAGATAAACTTTTTTCCGCTCGGTCAAGCTGCTAACGAAAATCGAACAGCCCAAGCGTTAATCGACGTCTGACAACGAGCTGCTCTCTCCTCCACCCTCTTCCCTTCAGCACGTGATTATCCTGTGGCTTATGTCGGCTATAGCCAACAGGAAGTTCGCGATAAGGGTAAATGCACTTAAGCGTGCCGTTCTATGTCGTCCCTGATGGCAGTCACTGTTTCAAACACCTCTGCCGCGAGATGCTGTGAAACGAGCTTGAATAGGAGAGGATGCGATAATGGCGATCACCGGCTAATACCGATCAAATCGCTTTAAATAACATGGAACTGTGTATTAGTAACGTCGAGTTTCCTTATCTTCGAATTTCGATCTAATACCAATTCAAGCCTACTCACGATCAAATAGGAATAAAATAGAAAAGGGCACACTCTGAAAGAGGGTTTCTGCGTTTTAATCGATTTACCCTGAAGAGATTTAATAGACAACCATCGAACGGTATAAGCGAGAGAAAAAAAGTTACAAGGACCTCGTAGAGTAGAAACACGTCCTTATCCTGTCATTGAATCGCGATTACGGTGAACAAGGAACGATGAGTTCGAGGATGGCATAGGGGGAAGGGTCAGGTTGGTCCTTGGAGACGTCTCGATGCGTGTCACCTCGTTAGAGCGAGCCAGTGGGCAGAATCTAATCGGATTCGTTGGCCCTTCGTGGGTTGTTTAGGCAAACGTTGCGTGTAGAATACATCGGTGGTGGGCTTTTTCAAGTAGGCTGACTTAGGGGGTGCTGGCCCGTCACTGAATCCACCTGCCATCCCTTATATTCAACGTCGACCGGTCTCTCGTTTCTTCCACGGCCAGTGGCAGCCTGCACGACCCTTCTTCACCGCCACTTCCTTTGATCTTAACCCCGTCGAGGAAGGCCTCTTTTCAACCGTTTCACACAGCCGTCTCGTAATAGGTACCTTTCGCGAAAAAACCGAGCCACGAAGAGAATAATCATCCGGAAATCGTCGCGTCGCGCCGAACCGTGCTAACCTCGAGAGACCGTCTACACTTTTTCTCCTATTTCCACTCTTACTCTGACCCCCACCGTCCTACATTTTTCATTTTCTTATTTTTCATTTGCGAGTAATAAAGGGCCTCCTATTTACATCGACTTTTAGGTTCTTATATTATCAATTAATTTCTATGATCTCTAGTGTGGTTATTCGGTCGAGCCCTTCGTTTCTCTTTGCCTAAATACAGTTGTCGCTATCCTCGAAGGGATTAGCAGAGGGACAAAAAGAGACAGAGACTGCGTTTTACGCTCGATTTTCTTCTCCCTTCAACCCTCTTCTGGTTCTATTTCTTCGAGCTGCTTGGAACTTTCCAAGCCTCTGCTTGGTATTATTCGAGTGCGTGTAATCGTCGAGTTAAAAGGGCCGGCCCCCTTCGATTTTCGCGCGGTTCGATGCTTCCGAGATTTCCGTCGTTTCCGGCTCCTTTTTCCCTCGGAAATTATTTCCATCCGCGCCGCCCCGTTTCTCGCCCTTCGTTGCTTCGCTGAAATTATCGCCGGCTTCCTCGATAACGTAACCGTGTTTCGTTCGAGACTCTGTCGCGTCGAATTACAAGCGTTTCTTCCAATTAAGTAAGCTTCGTAAGGTACTTTCTACCAGCAATGGCTTTTTTCGAAGGGAGGCATACGAATAAATTCTTCTAAAATTTGTAAGCGTATTCTCAATACCATTACACAAACATTATGAAGTTCAGCTGAAGTGAAGGGTACTTGATGCGTGCACCAGGTTGAGCCTAGAAGTGTTCTATCCTCAAAGGGCTCAAGTTTAACCACATTGCAACTTCAGTTCTTGTAACTCGATGTTATAAAGCAAAGGATCAACTTTAAATCATATTTGAGGAATAATGAAATTTCAACTTGGATTCCAAATAGAATTGAAAAAAAATGTAAGTTTGCCAAAGGAAATTTCTGTACAATGTAGTATGTAGGTACAATTGATATATATGTACGTGTTATTTATGGTAATGGAATGTGTTCTTTTTTTCCATATATCAAAAAGCAAGAGGTTTCTTTCGCGTCCACGACAAGGATTTTATAAAGCTTCAAACTTTCTCGACCCCAGCATTCGTGCTTTTCATCTTCTTCGTCAGCCTTTGATCTTGCCAGCGGCAAGTTCGAGGCCCACGGTAAGGAGCTGCTTCTCCCTTTTCCACCCTTATCCTCCCATTACCTCCCTTTCGTCTGTCGCGGAATTAAAAAACGTTCCACGACGCGACGTCTTACGCGAACGGTTGTGAATCTGGTTGGTTGAAATTTCTTGTCGACCTCTCCATCGTAATGAATTTCAGCCGGCACTTGTAGCCAACGAAGGGACGAGAGGGCGTTCAAGCGGATACCAGCAACGGCAGAGAAAGAGGGAGCAGGCAACCCTTGTTAAGCTAAACGAGTACTATAATGCACGCCGGCCCGCTTTAAATCGCTTATCTATTTCTGCTCAGAAATTTCAACGATTAACGAGCTAGGAATTTCTCAATCATCCTATTACCACATTACACGTCAATTTAAGCCAGCTAGTCGATATTCCTTCATAAATTAATAACTCGACGTTAATTCCGACAGTGATAAAACACAGCCGAGTCGCGTTGGTTTCGCGCGGTACGTCGACACGTTCCCTCGCGTGATCTCCACGAAGAAATGTTAGCGAACCGATCACGATCGACGTACAAGCTCGTCCGTCATACTGTCCGCTTTTTCACTAGCCTGGGGTGCAACGTTTTCCTTTTCCCCATTTTTTCCCCTCTTTTTCTCCTTTTCTATTCGCATACTCGAAACCTTTCGACGGCAGACAGAGAAAGAGATCGGTGGACGGACATGTCTGACGGAACAGCATCTATATAACACTTTTATATTGGAATCCATACGAGCCTCATAAATCTATCGAGCCGAGCCGCGTTTCAACGATCCGACGTACCAGCGAATAGAGGTAAATCTGGCGTCGTGAGAGAGTTTCGAGCTGGGATCGGTGTAGCGTGAAAATCGTCGAGAAATCACCGTTGTCTCGCTCTTGGCCGTTCGTTTTCAACCTTTTCTTCCGTTTCTACATTTTCTTTTTTCTTTTTTTATCTGGCACGCTCTTGCATAGCCAACGTCACAGCTTGTGCCTGGTAGTTTTGACATTGTTCCAAATATCAAACCGAGCTGCGTTCTCGAAGAAGCAGCGAATCGTGAAACGCGCGATTCATTCGCCGCGTCACGCTCTGTTCCGCAAGCGTGATGTATAACGCGTGCCGATATGCGACAAGATGGCCTGGCTAAAACTTGCTGGGATCTATGCCTCGCTACCCGATATCCCTATTTCGTGTCCCGAGTATTTTCGTAATTGGTCGAATCGCTTGCGATGCGGTGACTTCAAAGCACCGGCATAGCCTCCGGAACCGATGGGTGGGAATTAAATTAGACATTAAGAGTGGGGTCAGGCGGAGCAAACGAAGATCCCCCCATTGCCTCTCTTCTATGGCGCGGACGAACAGTACCGTTTGTGACGAAATCTGTGACGATCAGATTAGACCCATTCCATTATCGCAAATGGCTATGAAACAAATAGAAGTCGTACCTAGATACTAGATACTGGATTTACGCTATTCAACGGACAACTCGACGATTTTCTTTCAACTTGCTCGGACGCGAAGAAACGCGTGACGAGTCTGCTGGAACGGACAAGGGTAAATTTCAAACGGACACCGTTAAAGGGCCTCTCGAGTCGCTAATTTTCGCGCAAAGTCGACAAAAAGCGACTAATTAATTTTCTGCTGGGCAACGAACGCGAGAAACGATACCGTGGAAGCTGGCACTCTCACCATTTCGGTAGATTTAACCGGCACGTATAGTCGAGCGCGTGACAACACGTACGGCCGAGAGGACACGAGCGGGTTCGAGCTTGTAGCGGCGACGAGTTCGCGGCGTTTATGCAAATTCGAGCATGTGCTCGCGGAAAGTTCCTAATTCAATTCGGTTTCGCGTACACGCTGCTCACTTAGCCGCCCTTCTATGTTCCCGCTTTTAAAAGAGAGAAACGCGACGGACCCGACGAACATTCGATACGCGCTCTCTTTCTTCCACACCGCGATAATATACTTGGTAAAATGTTAAACAGACACGATTTCGCGAATTTCGAGAGATCATAAATGAATAATTGTTAAGTTGTTGGATATCGAATAGCTGATTTTCAAACACGAAACTCTTCTACCGTTCGATGACGTAAAATTAATGCAAAATGATATTTACGCTATATCAGTTTGAAATTTACAGTTTAATGGACGTGACTGTTTAACAATTTCGTCGATATTTTTAATACACCATGGTCGGTTATTCATTGGCACCGACGCGCGTACTCCAAACGATTCAATTATTTTTCTCAGTAATAATTTCTTTTCATTTCCTCTCTTTTTTCGTACAATTGAAGATTGCGCGGCTCCAGTATACTTGCTGTATTTTCAGCAAAGTAACCGACCTAAATTGAAAGTTAAAGAATACTCAAGCAAAACACGCCTCACCTACCTTCATTTTATTCTCCAAGCACGGAAATAGATGTAAAAATGGATGATAATTGTGAAACGAGGTTAACACGCGCGCAAACTCTCCTCAGAGAAGAAAACACGGTACAAGCGAAGCAACCTTACGCTCTTTTCATTTTTTTTCTCTCTCTCTTCTCGTGAAGAACCAACTCGGACTAACTCGGTACCGTAAATCAGATTTGCTCCACAGCAATAACAAGGGTTCTTAAAGAGTTGCATCTTTTCTGAAAGTTTGACCACCGCGTCGTTTGTATAATGAATAGTGGAAAATTTCGAAAATTTGTAAAATGAAAATAAAAAAAAGAGTACGAAATACAATTTAAATTACTTCTGTTTCAACGATTCGTTGCTCAAGATGTTGAAGAACTAAATTCGGAAAAGTTACAAAGATTATTCATTGAAAAGTTTTTAAAAGATACCTATTTACACGAGGTAGTATCGAACGACGTTTAATCAATGCTTCCGTCTGCGACGAAGGCGGCACTTTTGACACGACGACGACGTCGACGACGACGACGATTCATAAATATGCATAGTTGGCGTAGGAAGCCCGGTTCTAAGCAAAGTCGGCTTTAACGTCGAGTTCTGACGCGTATACCTCTGCTAGCTTCGACTTCGTCGCGTTCGAGAGATTGTCCCGTTGATTCGTTATGCGATTCTGCCTTACACGTTGGCGAAACAGCACGACGACCTCGATTTTGAAGCCTCTCTACCGTCGCTTCGATTTTCAGCACTCGAGACTGGCAATAGAGAACGATTTACAAAATCTGCTTTCAAACGAGAGAGTACTTCTATAAACGTCAGAGTGAATCCGTTAATTGTGAATACGATTGAATTCGTCGAGCTAGTATTAGCAACATTTTAACAACGCGGTGCACAAAAATATCGTAAATTACAACAACATTTAATTGTACAGCAATTGTAAAAATGTAGATGGATATAGGATAATAGAAATTATTCACATTTCTCATCATATTATGAGTCAACCTCCAACAACAAACACCCCAAATCCTTTCTTCTATTCCTAATGATTCATCCGAACTAATCATTTTCAAACCTCGACCTCACGATCTCCTCCCCTACTACCTGACTTCCTATTTTCCGACCTTATAAAATACCCAACACTTTTCCCTCCGAGCGGAGATTTTTCCGAACCTTCTCAGGACGAGAGTCTACGTATTGTCTCGTAAACTTCGCTTGTATTTCGCGTTGCGATTAAAGTAAATGAATATCGCGGAGTGGAATACAAGACGCCTGCCACGGTATGATTGTTGAAGCCTGTTAATAGGTGAAATTCTAATTGATCGTTCAGTATGCACGGCTCGTAAAGGAAAGTATCGTAGGGGTGGTAAGTTGCGGCAGTTATTCTGATTCATTCGATTGCTCGGTTCTTTACACAGCAGCGTCGTTAAACGTTCCGTTTGCCAAAGAACATTTACACCGAAGACGTTTATCGGAAGCACGCCGAGGCAGTAGATCTTTCATGACGCACCCGAAGCGTCCTACTCTCCTCCGTTAGAGATTCCTTCGACTCATTTAATTTCATTCGTGCTGCGCCATTTATTTTGCCAGCCTTCACCTTTCCCTGCTTTTTTTTTTCTTCTCCCCCTAGGCGTTGCTGGAAAATGTAAGCAAGAACGGAATGGCCCTCTTCGCACCTGCATCTCCGGCAATGCGGAGATCCATAACTTCTCGGTCGAGGGCAATTCGGTCGATTCCTTGAATACGTAATTGCCTTCTCCCTCGTCTACCTTCGCCGCACGTTTTTCTCTCATCCCTTGCCCTCCCTTGTCCTCTTTTCTCACCCTTTGTCCCGCAACCGGGCCTCGATATACATACAATATCCTCGATATTGCGTCTCTATCCGGCTCTCAAATACATACGATATACGTTTACGAATGCTTCAAAATGTTTAAATCGAAGCATCGCCCGTCTGTTTTGTCCGCGAATGTTTTCAGCAATTAATTTTTCAACGTGCCCGCGAACGAACGTGTGAATCCTCATGAAAAAGTTAGTTCACCGCTGCGATTACTGAAACAAGCATATGGTCCAGACGCGGGTAACTTGATGCCCCTGGGACAGTTAATTTGCGCGGTTTGTTCCAAAAGTAATGAGACTGCTTGCTTTATAACTCGGATTGTTAATTCTAACGAAAAACACGCAAATTATCTCGTTGCCATCCTTTTTCTCCGTTTTTCCCCATATTTCCGGCGCAATGTTACCGTGACAAAAGAAAGCGAGCAGTCTATCAATTTCTTTTTTTAATAGTACTTTCTGCCGTTATTGTCCTCGAGCTTTGGTCAGCGTCGAACCCAACGGTAATCACCTATTGCTTCGGTCTAGTATAGATTAACTTAATTCTCGTAAGTCGTAAGGCTTCAAGGCACCGATGGATCTGTTACGAAGGCGTTTGAAACAGGAGCTGTGCTTTTGCCGAAGGTACTATGTGTGTAGAAAGTATAGAGTATAGAAGGATCGACGACTAGGAAGGAGGTGTCGAGTGCTCTTTGACAAAGGGCAACTGGTATCACGGCATTAGAAGCCTCGTGTATCCCCGACTGGTTGGTCGGTATGCAAGATAGGCTGAGCTTCGTAAATATCGAGTTACGGCCGCGTAAAGACCGGGATTTCACGAGGGAATCGTTCGTTGTTAACGCTCACAGGGATACGCTACCTTCACCTGTTAATCGATTACCAGCGTTACAAATTTCGTTTAGTTGAACAATTAAAAACTATATAACGACTCTATGATAGTGAAATTAAATTCGATTATGGTAATCAATCCGTTACCTCTTGGAAAATTAAAAATTTTGTAAAGAAAAACTTTGTCGTTGATCTCGATGCGACCGAGTCTTACTAAGTTTCCTTCTGCCGGGGCATCGACGAAAAATCCTAGACGTTTCAGGAATCCGTGGATTTCGCGACTAATATGCAGTAAACGGTGGTCGTTGGCGTCTCCCTCTTTCCCATTATATCCCCATGACGTCGCGGCGCCGCATCGCGGTGGATACGGCACGGTCCGCGTTATTAAACGTACGTCACTGTTCGTTGCTAGCTTGCACTGCTCTCGCCACTCGAACTCGAAATTCCTTTCTGCATTCCGTTTATTCCGTTTCGCGAACCGCGATGTTCCCAGCCGTTGTCCGAGTTGGCCGCAATAACGGCGTCTAGCTTTTCCAAAAGAGCCTCTACTCGGGAAAGCAACCTTCTCCGCTTTCTCGTTTCTCTTTTTTTCTCTCTCGCTTTCCTCCCCGGGAACAAAATTTCCAGTCGTTCAACGACTGGACGTTTCTTAATTGAAACGGTTATTAATTAAAAGCTCGCCGCGATGCGGCGCGACGCGGCACGGCACGGCATTTAATTGACAATTATTTCGCTCGATCGCGCCCCTAGAATTTTCCTTAATGAACCAAAAGATCGAGACAAGTGGTGTGAAGGGTTGAATTTAAACGGAGTTACACCTCTTGGAATAATTTTTCGCCTCTAGCGAACGAACGACGAAGAAAAAGTGAAAGAAACAAAGCGCAGAATACGCTGCGTATAATGGGTTAGATTGACGCCTGAAAGGTTCTTTCTTTTTCTTTTTTTTTCAAGTACAATCCTTAGAACCCGACTTCTTCTTAATTGACAATCATACCGACCGATTACTCGTTATGATTCTCTTTAACGAGCCGTTAAACAATCGCGATTCTACTTAATTGCTGTCCAGCGATTTCATTAACGATCCATGGACGCTTTCAACAATTTCACCAATAATTTTATTGGTTTATATCGCGTCCGATATGCAAATGAACGTATCTTTAATATTCTTATTATATCTTAATCGTTATAAATTGAATTCAATAGATTATCGTTTAATTGTTACCGTTTGCAGGAATGCTTGTACAAAATCAGCTCGTTTAACCTACTATTCGTTATACGTATAAGGAATACAAAAAAGCTTTTTTCTTGATATTTACCCTTTCAGCCTGTCGTCGTTTTCTCATTTTCCTTTTCATTGTTCGGACGACGAACAACGTTTTTCGATATTCTCCGTAATTTGCGATAGTTCGGGAAGTTTCGCAATTAAACTTGCACACCCTGCGCTCTGTTCGCTCGCTTCCTTGCTGGCTACAGAATTCGGCTCCGCTTGGATGCTGGATCATTTTTCAAGCCTCCACCTGCCAGACCTACCTACCGAACATACAATACTGGATGCCCGGGGAAATAAGCGTTTCCCGACGATTAATACGTCGTTGGGCTTCGTTTTTCCTCCGCCCTTCATTCTTCTTTTTCAAACTTTCCGGACGTTTCAAAGGAACACCGGTAATTGACGCGGTCGGATTTTACCGCGTTCCCATTTCATACATCTGTTTTTCTTTTCTTTTCCTTTCTCTCGTCGTTTTGCAGACATTTTCCTGTGAATTTTCATGTTGCCGTTCGTCAATCGTTCCTGCGATACTCGCGAATTTGTCAACTTTGTTAACCCTTTTTAGGTAGATAGCTCTCATGCTCTGACGAAGTTTATTAGCGAAAGACGAAAAAATGTCGATTTTTTGGTGATATTTATCAGCATTATTACGATTACACATATTACTCTTTCTCTTCGAAATCAGCCGATCATCTTAAACGACGAGGCGTCTACGTCGCGTCTAGCTGGATAGGTGTTTTGCCGATACGGCGAAAATTAATTTATCGATCAGCTTGTATTCAGGAGAGATCGGAAGGATCGATGCTTTTTAGCTTTTCGATGGTAGTCGACAAGCTGAGAGCAGAAAGCAAGAGGATGTATCAATTAATCACGCGTCGGGCAGAAGTTTGCTTGCATCTTCCTAACGGCGCGGTTACATAGATGCTGGAACAGCGGAGAGGCGTCGCGACGGTTATCAATTATTTCCCGATAAAGCTGCCACCTGGAAGCTGCAGCCGCCTATCATACACCCTCTCCCTGTCTGCGTATCCCTTCAGCTACCGATTGAAATTTATTGACACGCTATAATTACGTGCCACCGAGGTCGATTGTGCGTTCCTGCGATCCTCATTAGGCGTGTACGCTTAACCGTTATGGAGAAGTTTGATGGACGAGTTGTCGCACCTATCATTTTCGCCTTGTCTAACTCGATTCTATAGACGCGAATACATTTTGACGTTGAAGTTGCTGTTCTAAAACAGTTCGTCCCGACTAGATGAGACACAGCCTGTATAGAAACGAATAATGGACGATAAGGAGTGGCGAGAAAGTCGTCGCGACGCAGCATGGCGGACGTCTCTCTAGCGAGGGAGCGCGGAAAGCAGCGGGCCAGAGTTTAGCGTAGCAATGGCGACGTGAAATGCGGAGAATTGCTAGAACGAGGCTGATGGAATAAAAGGCGACATCGAGCTTGATAAATAGGAAAGTGCCGCGTTAATATTGCTTGGGAAATTGCTTGTTCAGCCGCTATACGGAGCCCAGGCCCTTTGATCCCCACGCGACCTAAGAAACTCAGCGCGACGGTACAATTTGCAATGAGAAATCCGATTATTGCGGCACAATTCAAATTTTCCTAAGTAGATTAATGCGGAGAAGTAAACGCGGTTTGCCACGAGCGTAAACGAGATTCCTTGCTTTTCGATTCGAGTTCTACGCGATGCTATTGAAAAGTGTGCCTTTCTACACACGCGTATCTCCTTCTTTCCCTTACGATAGACAGTAGATGGGGTTACTTTCGAAGAAAACTGTCGATGCGATTTCGATAGATGCTGAAAACGAAGGTAGCAAGTGTCGAGGGACGAACAACGGAATAGACAAAAGTATGTCGAGTCGTCGAGGGAAGCTTGCGATACCTACTTTTCGACTATAATCGTTACTGTGGATAGTATTGCGGAGCGGTTGAAACCCTCGTTGAATGTCATCGCGTGTGCCAATGCCGGCAGATCGTTTACACTCTGTTCCTATTTTGCGCTTCGTGCTTTCTATCTTTTCTACGGAACCGTGAAAATATACCGAATAGCAGCAGTATGTTTCATTTCATCTAAATACGAGGAAAAGGTGTATAAACGTAGGTTCTAAATTATTTCCCTGGTATAATGGAGTGGCAGAATTACTAGTAGCCTGACTGACGCGAGTCCAGCAGCAAGCCTTGCGACTAAAAGCAGGCACTTTCGGTATAAACAAGAGTTTGGGCGAATCGAGAGTAGCGTAAAAAGCAAGTGGGAGTAGTTTGAGGGGGCCATGTGAACACGTTTGACCCATTGTTTACGAAGCCGTTTCATTAAGGAAGTATTCGGAAGCTCGTGGACATATCAATGTTGCGTGTGCTCAGTCGAGTACTAATTATAACATACCATGCGAGGAGAAGGGTCGGTATGCGAACTATGTTCTCGGCTCTAAACATACAGCACACCTACACGTCTACGATCTAACACTTGGCAAGCTGTGCGGCAAGCTCTGGCAAACTCGGTAAACGACACACGCGCACGATCCGCCAAACGATCCAACGCTTTCTATCGCGTCCTGTTATCAAACATTTATGCGTGCCCTCTTAGCCAACGAAGCGAAACCTTTGTCCGAATAAATCTAACGCGGCTACCCTCGAAATAGCTACCCGATTGCCCGCCTGCCCACTTTAGGACGCGGTTTACGTGCCGGAAGCTAACGCACCGAATGCAATAAAGCACGAACGTTAACAACCATACCGATGAAAACGATGTGCCAGGGGATGGTGAACGTTATTATGTAGTAGCTTGCTGGCGTATGATCAAAGCAACGATACACGAACCACTCGTCGCACGCGAATTTGCCTTTTAAATAGGTAATCGAGCAAATCAAGGGGATGCTGTCGAAACGCGACAACCGTGAGCCAAAGCACCGATGCCAAATTTCACCTGATCCTCTTCATTTATACTATACGTTCGTCTCTTTTTTATCCGTCGTGTTTGTCGGAAAACAGAAGGAGCAGAAGAAACATGACGATGCATAGCTATAAAGGAGAGAGCATTTTTATTGGGTGTCCCGTCGTAATCGAATGACGTCGTAAATTTCGATGAACACTCTCGGTTACTGTACATATTTCCTCAACGATGAACAAGGAAATTTCTCTTCTCCTGTGTTAAAATGCCCTGTGCTGCTTTATCAATTTTTCATTCCGGCCAGTAACGATTTTTCAATATCCAAGGATACCATGTACCGTTGTAAAATATTGATACACCACGGAGTATGGATAGATCTACGGATTGATCGACGATTTATTTACAACAATCGTGAAATTTACTCCGTTGTTTTCGTACGGTGAATCGAATCGAATGGATCAGCGAGCAGGCCCTAATCGATTTCGGAATGGATACTTCACAAGGGATCCACGTGTTTGCACGAACATAATTTATGGGGTAGATGTATAGACCTAGGTCGGGTTTCGCAAGGTGACCCCTCGAGATCCTAATCCCTCCGTCTTGACCCGAGAACACCTTCCTGACCCCATTTACCCCAGACGCCGTTGCCAGTGCTCTCGATCCTGCTAAAGTATAGGCTCTAAAGCAGCGTTTCCCAATGCGGGACCCACGCCCCACAGGGGAGCAATTTGATCGTTAAGGGTGCCTTTCGAAAACGAACTCGTCCAGTGTTTAAATTAACCATATGGCGAATTTCAATTGCTAATTAAAATTATTTCGTACTTGAATTTCTTCCTAAAACCTATTCCTAAATTCAATTTTTGAATATCAAAAATTATGTATACGTTATTTGAATTTTAAAAAGGCTTAGATGGGGCATGGCACAGAAAAGGTTGGGAAACACTGCTCTAGAGAAACCACCGATCTTCCAACTTAATCCGAACGCTCTAACACCCTCGTTATTTTCCCCTTTCAACGCTAACAACATAACTGTCGTTGTCCTAATTACTGCACACCTTTGATATCGATCTTCCACGCGCGAACGAACGCCACGAATTCGTCAGGAATTCATGATTAAATCAGTCGTCTTCGAATAAATAAGATTTTCGCGAGAATAAAATACGATGTTAAATACTTGATAGGTAAAACAATAGTATTTCGAACAACGGTAATTAATAATTGCAACTCCTAATGGAACCTGACGGAATATTAATGTACCTAGTTCGAAGAGAATCGGTATTGCGGATGATTCGTCTGGTGGAGAGTATATCGGTGCAATTCGAAAGAGAAAAAGTTTAGACGAGGCAAAGAGGCGAGTTTGAGAAAAGTTTGAGGCACGCGATCCCCGTAACGCGATCGTTAAACGGCGAAGATAGAGTGGTCGGCAAACAGAGTGAATTTTCTAGCGAGGAATTGCTGCTTCGGAAAGAGACGGGACTGTAGCTGTTGGATGGAGGATCGGTTGGGAAGGTCGAACGGTCGACGGAAAGGGCTTCCGGCGAAACCAGACCGTTGATCTTGGGGATTGGTCCCTGGATTACGTGCCTTCTCGAAACTGGCCAGGGATCTCTAACCTCGGTCATGCCCTCGGATTCCTAGGTCACAACCTATTGCCTTCGCCTACAAGTTCAACCATTTCAAAATCTCCAACTTGCAGAGTCGATAAATTTCACTCCTTCTTACCGTTCAGCTTCCCCTTTAACTTCATTAGCTAACAACCTAAGGATTCTCCTACCGCGGTCCCTTCTAATCGTTAGCAGCAATATGAACGAGCAGACAGGTCAACGACGTCGGTAGATACTCGGTCCAGGTTTCGTATTTCCGAAGGGAAATCGTGCCGGAGATCGTTTGAAAATTTTCTAACGAGCGCGGCAACGTAGACCGTCTGCTTCGGGCTCGCGCTCGTACGGTCAAGGGTCTGGGGACCCGCGGTGGAAAATTTTATTCAAGCACCTTCTCTGTCTGTTCGCGGATGTTCGTGTCAAGTGTAAAGGAAGGAATATCTTTCAACCGCGGAAAAATTGAGTACCGATGGACGATTAATATTCTCTCCCGACAATTAGTCCTGAACGTTTCTTTTCAACGCTGTACTAAAGCACCTATCTGCACTGACCCTTCAACAATGGGAGTCGCAGGTTTACGCTTGCGTTCGCACTATAATTTCTGCTCGACCGTGATCGGGGGTTGGTGCGTTTACAGAGATTTAACCATTATTATACCCATGTACCCCTGATCTGATCAGATTTATACATAGTTAACATGCATAAATCTGATTAATTGCAATTACCGTAATTATCGGTGTTTCGTACCTCATGCACATATAAATCATCGACGAATCGGCTGGGAACGCGATAGTTTTAACGTAACGTGACATTCTTTGATGTAACAACGCAGTAATTGTCGGGAGAGAAACCTTTTAATCTCCCTTGTCGATTCGAAATCTTTCAATCGATATCATCTCGACGATTGTAGCCGTGAAAAATTGAAGGATCTTATAAGTATCTTCGAGTGGTGAATTCGCTTGCTCTTCGGGTTACCTATACCTATCATAGACTCGTAAATATCCGCTTGGTAGGCGGTTGTTGGCTCGTGTAGATGCAAAGGGTGTACAGTGTATAGGGTGTGCGAAGCCGATACGGGAGGGTGCTTATTGGTGGGTGGGGGGTGGTGGTGGCGTGTACGCCGAACGAGGCTACGCTCGGCATGCAACCGACCCTAACCGCCATTGCCGACACTATCATCCCACCGAATAGATTATAGAATAATACCGAGATTCGAATCGCATAATGCCCGCGAAAGCTTCGAACCTTGGCTTCCCTCGAAATCGATGCCCAACCCCTTTTCAAGCACACTCGCTCGTGCCCCGTTTTGCCAGGAAACCGGTGCGGCCACTGCTTCAAGGGCCCTCCTACTTTCGATATCTTTGCACACGATCGACCGTTGCCTCTCGATTTTCCTGCACGTTTCTCAGATCCTTCCCGAGATTGGAAACTTTCTGCTAACCTTCGGTTGCAACGACGCTCGCCCCCCCTCTTTGCGCGACATAATATTGCCTTGTAAACCGACTACTGCTTTTTAATTCACCTACAATCCGGCTCGTAATTGACCGCCTTGGATGACGATTAATTTCTATCTGTACAATTTTTATACTTTACGAGCTGATATTCCCTGCAACCTGTCTTCTTTTGAAGCAGCCTCTACACTTTCGATGTAAATTCAACGTGACGCGTCGATGCGATCCAACCGTGCAACAATAGTCGTATCCGTGGCCTTTGAATGACAACGATTCCGTTGTGTCTGTAATTGTAACGCGACGGGATTGTTTTACCGCGGTCGCAGTTTGTACGGTTCGGTCGTAAAACGTTTTAGTACGTTCCTTGTTTCCTGCGAACCGCGAAACAACGTGAAAGATCGTTGACACCGCGTAAACTGGCTATTCTCTATCGTATCCGGTAATGTATATACGTTTCTCTACACTCTACATTCTACACTATCGTCGTATGCTTCGTTTTACTAGCATCTTCAAAAATTATTCACAGATTTACTCATCCTGAATTATCAACTTTTCGCGATTATCTATTCGTTGAAATTGAATTTTAAACTATTCTTTACGAATCCCGGTAGGTATGTACTCGAATTGCCAGCCACCGTCTTCCGGTTTCCCTCCCTGAAAATGTCGTATCGTCGACCTGCAACGACGAGCCATCAAAAAGCAGCATTACTCTGCTATATTATTCATAAAATTTAACAACGAGAGTTGCCACGTTGTTCAGCATCCTTTCGGAATGGCGGCCAACTGGTGTCTGCTCCCTGGAGTGTCGTGCAACCCTTTGGCTGCACACACGCGTATGTGTAACGTTATACTCTTACATACACACGTGTCAGCGAAAGATGGACGTGGCATATTGTTAAGTACGCGCGCAGGAAAGCCCGGTAAATAATTACGAGGACGATAGCCGTGGAGGATCCGGTTAGATCGTCGAACGAGCTTTCTCGCATTATCACGTCCGGTGTGGCGTGTCCATTCGAAGCTTTCCGGCTCTTATAGAAAGGAGGAGTTGTCCGGTAGGACTGGACTAAAAGCACCGCGACGTCGTTATCGTTACAAGTTCGTGACCATTATATGCTGCTGCAAGCTTTGTAATGATCCTCGCGATAACCGTACACCCTGGGGGGCGTTTATCGTCGTTACAAAGCAGTCGTTAAGCTTTTACACCGTCTCGCTCGCGTACGAATGCAACTTACAATTGCTATCAACCGATCCTCGCGTTCTTTCGGATCCTTCCAAGTGTCCGATACGGTTACCTATTTCTAACGATTAGCTGTTGCTCCTCGAAGATAGCGGGATCGAATATCGCATTCGACAGCAATCGTTCGACGAGAGGATGAAAATATTCGCGAAACGGTGCCGTATCAGTAGCACTGTTTTATCGTGATTTCATTGCGCCGGATTTTCACGGCGTCAATCACGGTAGCTCGACTGCAATAACATGGAACCGGTACAGGTAGAGTAACAATAACAGCCACGTAACGCCGAATCGGATATCAAATTCCTGTTTCCGTGGGCCAGACGAAATCGATCAATCCGGAACAGGAAAATATAGGAGAATATTGAAATTAACGTACGCGCGAGCGAGCCGCGGTAGGTGATTCCGGTATGATCGATAAATGATACCGGCTTTGAGTTCGAACGATTCGTCCCGAATCGCTTGAAATTAAACCGGACCATTTCGTTGTATTACCAGGACTCCGTGACGAGTGTGGAAAACATACGAATTTTCTAGATGTCCGCGAAAATTATTGATGAGATTGTCATACCCGTTTGTAATATAATTAAATAGTAAAGTAAACGAGAAACGTAAGCTGTTTCGAAGTAGATTGGTGGAATGGTAAAACCGTATTTCAATGAAAAGTTATATACGTGTCGCGCTGTCACGAAGCCACACCCTCAAGACAGGGTGAATTGAAACTGTAGGTAATACTTTGGGGTCCACGTCGCAACAACCTTGGAAAGCACCTTGTCTAGCGGAAATATTGACTCGACGAGACGAAGTGCTTCGCGTTTCCCCGATTAACTCTGGCCTTGTTTAAGTCCGTTTCCTTCCGTGCGGCTCCCCCTGGAAATTTCTGTCGTCGACGTTTCAAGGCTGCGAACAACCGAGCCAATTCGTTAAAGTTTCACACGGAAATCGCATTTTCCACGGCGCCGCGCATTCGTCCGTTCTTGTATCGGTGTTTTCTACTGCAACCGATTCGAATAGTGTTCAATTCGCGGTTAGAGAATAAGGTACAAGTTACGATCACCTTTAAAAAAGGAAAAATAGTTGTACTGCTGTATAGACGGTTCAAATTTATGCCAGCCTTTAAAATTCCGATCGTACGTTCGCGGTGCAACGCGAGCCAAGCCGATATCGCGACGAATTTTAGCCGATTTCGCCCCATCCATCGCAGAATAGGTCGGTACTCGAATATTACGTTCAAGATCCTGCTCGCATTCTCGATTAATACGCGATAGATGAGAGTGTCGAAGAAACTCGTGTCGTCCGATCACGAACCCACCGTTCGATTCATCGATATTCTAAGCAACGTTGCCCAAACGAGCCACCCATGGCGGGAGTAAACGTAACAAATGTCGTTTGAAAAATTCACGATGGGTAGAAGGACGATTTTCGAGAGCAGTCTAGCCCATATATAAGCGTAAAATGTTCTTTCTGCATTTATCTATGGCTGAGCTGAATGTATATCATTGTGGAAGTGTGCTCGATAGAACGAACAGAAAGGAAACGAGAAGGATAAAAGGATAGTATTTCCTGCATAATTTATTTGAAAGTAACGAATATTAGGTTAAGCAAAGAGTTTGATTCTCGTCTGTCAAGTTCGGTTAATTATTTTAGAGAATTTCGCGAGTTCGTATGACGGACAGGTGTAAAATTGGACTGCGGTAAATCTTAGGCTGCTGTCGAGCATAGCTTTCTCGCTGAAACGTGGATTAATTACGTAGGTTGACAGTGCTGCGGTTGGTCGGTCGGTCGGTGTCAAGCGACACCAGCGTTCAGGAGATCCTACTGATTGCGAATCTCTTCGTCCTCCTTTCCCGACGCGAAATCGCGTGGAAACGGCACGCCATCAACGGCCGCGACAATTTCCAGCCCCCCGCGAACTCTATCTCTCGCGAGATAGAATTTTGGATGAAGTCTCGCACCCTCGCGGAACTCGTTAACACCCGCAAATACGATTTCTTTACGAGCGAATATTCCCTTGTGACCGCCTCGCGTAACCTCGCGTAGCCAGAAATTTTTTCGAGTATCGCACACGTCGATCGGTGATACGTTCTTCAGGAAGCAGGAAATTGAAAGATTCGCTGAAATATTCGACTGTCAATCGTACGACGACTTTTAACCCCTCACGATCGGAATACCCGCTCTGGACGAATAGGTACGTACCGTGTATACCCGAAAGAAAATTCCCAACCCCTTTTGAACGTATTCATACGTATACCTATGTAAATTTATTTAATACTTTTTTCTCCTGTATCTACGCAAAATTGTGAGAATAATTTTCAAAGTTGCTATCTATAAAATTCAAATATAAAATTCAAAGCAATTTCAACTATGATAGTACTATGCAGCACGGCACGCGTATTCAATCGAATTCAGTTTATACAACGTCACGAAACATTTTTTGAATACCAGCCCGGTTCGCTTCGCGAACTAGAAATGTTCTACGCTTTACACAATTTTGTAGTAAATTTTGAGTGATTATCTCGAAATGAACCATGTTATAACATATAATAATTATTACACAGTACGTACTACATTGTGAAATTTACCTCGTTATTCATTCATTTTGTTTGCTACAACCTGTTTAATACATTTCCTGCATTCATTGAATGGAAATTACCAAAAGTTCGCATACCCTCTATTGATAACGATAATTAGTTAATGGGCCAAAGGGTAGTTTCAAACGATACCATGTGTAGAATATTTTGAAACGAAAGCGAGAGGCTTTTCGATAGATTCGGTAACACCGACAGATAAACTGATAAAGTTGAAAAATCACAGCACCATTCGTGGAATCGTTGAACGCGCAAATTAAGCGCTAACTGACCCGTTTTACTTTCGGTATCGGGCCCAGCTCTAATCCCTACCTCTCATTGATTACGTGGTAATTAATTGGTGATTCATTATCGAGCGAATGATGATAGACGTTTATAAATGTAGATACGCGCAAAGTGTTTGATTTGAATACCAAAGGTGGGCTTCTATCGATTGGACTATTTGCCTCTCTCGTTCGCGCGTACAATGCCGTTCCGCTGTCGGAACGCCTATGTACGTACGCGTATAATACAAACATCGTTAACAGTGCAAACCGCCGGGACGAATTGTAATAATTTGCCGACTGAAATTACGTAATAAAGCGGGTATATAGACGCATCCACTCGTACAATGAACAGCACACGGCGCATTGTAATTTACCGGCTGGATGACGAATATTCCGCCTACACTTCGCTCCCCGTAACGCAATACTTTTTCATTCAATCGTTCGTAATTCGACAGGTACGCGACCCGAGTAGTTGCCAGAGAAAAAGCTGCCGAAAGTATCTCGTTATTAATTTATTTTCGTTCGAGTCTGAATCATTGTCGAGGGAGGAGGTCGACAAGACTTTTATCTCCATTTTGTAGTTCCAAAGGGTTGCCACGGAAGAGTCACTGCAATCTACCGAGGGAGTTTAAGGATTATGTGAAATATCGAGGGAGGGAAGAAATCTAGCGGAATACAAGGAGAACAAATACAAAGGGAGAGAATAATAAAGAAGGATAGAGACACGTGGGGTGTCGCAGAGGTCCACAACTGGCTACAACCGACTCTCCCGTCCATCTCCATTTAAATCGCGTTGCTCGGCGATACTTAAGGTTAAAAATGCCGCCTCTATATTACCCGCTCGGAATACCACCAGTTCTTTTCCCCTTTCTCTCTTTCCGTTACGTTACTTATAGAATCTCCGTTTTTAAATAACAAAATTTAACCCACTGATTGGAAAAATTTAATTTAACGAATCGAACCGTCGCGTCACATCGATCAAGAGACGAATCAATTTTCTAATTTTATTAACATCATTTAGAGAAGATAAATTAGACAACTATTTTTAATATCTCTGTTCCCGTCGCGGTCCCAAAGCTCGACTCTTAAAACTCTCCCTCTGCGGCAGCTACGGTCGTGGCAACGAAGCCAGCCGTCGGACGTTCAGCCAGCTAGCGCATCGTTTACGCGGCAATAAGGAAAACTTATTGCCGGCTGGCTAATAACGAACGATTCCCACGCGGGATATCCCTCCCTCTTTATTTTCCAGTAACCGGAACTTTACGACGCGTGGTCTTTTCCCAAGCGCGCTGGACCAGCTGCCTCCTCGGGTTTAAAATCCTGAAAACTGGAGCTTGACCAGCTGCTTGAATCGGCGCTTCTCTTCGTTCGATCGTTCCGATCGTCGATACGCGAGGGATGTTCGTTCGTGTGGTCCACTCTGTGTCGGTTCCTAACTCGCAACGAGCTCGACACGGATACGTGTCTGGAAATTTTCATCGGCTTTCATCCCGAATTCGTTTCGCAACTCTACGAACGGTGTATACCAATGGGCAAACTGTGCCGTTCAAAAAGAAACAGTCAGAGTAAGATGGAGCGAACGAATCACCTGCTACTTGTTCGAACGATTCAAAGAGGATCGTCTTATTGCGATCCAAGTAACTGAAATTCAATTTCTTTCTCACGACGCGACGTTTTTACCTATCGGTAGATCTTCCAAGTTGAGGAACGTCAAAAAATTTATTCATTAATCGATCAAAAATTTTTATCCTTTCAATCAAAATGTTTAATTATTTCAGATTTCGATCATAGGAACTTCTTTCGATATTTTAATAAAATATCATCGCGTTTAATTCAAGCGGCAATTTTATTTTCCGTTCGCGGTTACTTACCGCAACCACGGGAATCCTGCCGGACAATTTACAGCGATACACAGGGCAGTATCGCTACGTTACCGTGATATACGTTGCGGTTCCTCGGGAATTATAATTGCGAAAGTTCAAGGGATAAACTAAAGCGTAGATTCCAGCGGTGATACACAGCTACGAGGTAGGTAATCGGTAAGAAGAGTAAGTGGCACGTAACCAGGATGCTCGTTAGCCTATCGACAGCTAATAACGAACAACGATTGCTAGATGAAATCTCGGAGCACGCTTCGATGTTTACGAAGCGTCGCGACGTCTCGAGATATCGTTGCTCGAAATCAAATACTTCTGGCCACCGCGTAGAACGCGTGAGCGCTTGCGTAAATAACATATTTCAACGAAAATATTTGCACGGCCAACAGGTTGTTCCGCGTATCGATCGATACGTTCTGACACGTTATAACGTTATGAGAATAAGAGATTTCATGGAACCATCGTGATCTCGATGGATCGAGTAAATTTCCATTGTGGAATAGATCCTTGACAATCGCGGACGCGCACCTTAAGTCGATTGTATAAATTAACCACTGCTGATTATATTGCGTAAACGATCGCACGGAATCCGACTGTTGGACAAAACAGAAAGAATCACTCACGTGTACAGGGGTACCCCGGCCTCGTCCTTGAACCAAAACACCATATGAAGGGTGTCCTCTCCCGGTGGAGTGATGTCGCATGGTAATTCCGCTGGCTTTCCTTCCACGACGCTGATGTTTACCAATGGAACTGCGAGCAAACAAGAAAAACATTTCTTTATTGTCGACCAAATATTTTCGATATTCCCGGTAATAATCATTGAAAAGTCCAAGTTTTCACTAGATCCTAACTTATCGAATTCATTGAATTCAAAAAGCTAGAGCTTTTAATATTAAAAGATTCCGATCACTTGGGCGACTTGGTTTGTCATAGTATTTTTTATGCTGAACAAAGAATTAAGATATTTATATGAAATATAGGCCTCGCTTTGGATTTCGACGAGACTGGGCTTTTATTTCACACGTTTTTGCAAGACAATTTTTCTATTTCTAAAGTTGACCTAAACTATTTTACTTTCCTAAATTATTAGGAAATATTCCTAATCGTTAACTCTATTCAGGTTAATTTTTATGATATTTCGTTTTTCTATTATCAAGTGTTGATTCCTAACGAAATAACGCAAGGAAGCATATTCTTTGAAAATAATCTACGTTTGCCGAGAAAAAGGAAGGACTCGGATGTTCGAATGTTCGGTTGCTCGAGAAAATCGCAGGGATATCCGGCGGAGGGTTTTTCGATACGAGAAATCCGTATATTCCGGATGCAGGCAGAATCGAGGCAAGATGATCTTGGGTTGCGATATGTAAAGCGCGCTCGACGTGGCACGGGATTAAGAGATTCGGCTTATGAAATTCGGTTCCGGCGTAACGCCGTAAAGCAACCGCAGCCGCAGCCGCAGTAGCATCGGACTTGCGAAGGACGATCCTTCGAGCAAGTTAAGTGGAAAGCTCGAGGGTCCGATCGCAACGGAAAGGGCGATTCCTTCGGGAATTTCCGATAGGCTATTTCGAAGAAACGAGTTTCCATTCGATTCGGTCTGTTGCTTTCCTTCTATCCGCCTGCTGGACGACCGAAACAAGAATCGAAGGTAGCGAACCTCCGAGTATCTAGAGTACCGTCCATTTTCAGGGCTTCGGACACTCTTCTCTCCTCCATAGAAAGACAGGCTTTTTCCAACTTCTTTTCATTCTCTTCAATCTGATTTGTCGTCGACGTATAATCCTCCCTGTTCGACGTACAGATAGATGAAACGATGAAAATTTTCTGATCACGAGCGAGGATCAATTGAAGAAAATCCGAGGAAAATAGCAATATAGCGTTACACGGTATGCGATTAAAAATCTTAAGCAACGATTAAAAATCTGAACAGAAAGGATTAGCGAGAGCTGCTAATATTCGTTTCACGGCTATAACGAGCGCGTCGGATATAAATATCGCTTAAGGACCCACTGTTTATCATATAAACGCCCCAGGGTTGGGGCTGCTCATTTGAATTTTTGCTTTTTCACATCTTAACGGGAAGCCGCGGAACGTGGCGCAACAAGCAGTTAATTTCTTGCCAGACTCATTCGACGCTTGTACGGGAAAAGATTCGTAAGGTTTTCGCGTGAAAAGCGAGAAGAAGCCACTCGAAGGAGGGAAAGATGGAAGGAAGGAAGGAGGATCCTTGTTGGATTCGTTATAATTTCATGCTGGTATTTCGCGGGTTTGCCGACGATTTAGCGTTTACTTTTTGCCTGACGTACACGCGCTATCCTGGCGTCCAGGAATTTTTCATAAACGTTGCCCGCTCCTTCCCTTGAAACTCGCGCGTAATTAGATTAGTCTCGCACCGTTGCTGTCGTCGTCCTCCTCCTCGTCCTCGACCTCGTCGTCCCTCCGATGCGACGTCGCGAAATTGCACGAAAAAAAAAAAAAAAAGAAAGACAAATACCGGTGGGTTTAACCAAACGACCGTTAAATTAATGGCGTCGAGCGTCAGGTGTGGTGGCTGGCTAGTAATCATTTTCAATCGCTTTCATATTAGAAATGTTTTCAAATTTTAGTATAGCATAGATTTATGAGCAACATTTTTTCTATCGGTACCGAAACAAGGGCTCGTGGTTTGCAACAGCTTTGTTTCTTAAATCTTAACGATAAATACGTGTCGCTATCTGTCACGGTATTAATTTGGATTTGAAACGTAGATGCAATGACGGATTGCAGAAATTGCAAAAGCAACAACGAGTCACTGTGCATACCAAGGACATCAAGTTTCTTAAAATTTATGCAAGAATAGCTCTGAAATTGGTCCGAAAGAGATTAAATTCCCGTAATACGGCGAGAAGAAATTTTCCCGTCAACCAGATAACCATGACAGCGATAAAAGCAGTTTACTCTGCCGATTTTACTTATTTACGCGATGTTTCTACGTGGTTGGAGGCGAAAGCAACCGCGTGGCGACCATCGATCAGCCGCGAATAGCAGGCTGGCCCTCTCTCGCGTGTAGTTTAAATACCAGAGAAGCCTTGAAAGCCGTTTCGATTAATGCAATTCCGCAACACGTCCGCAATTAACCCTCAAAGACCCGAGGCGCTGGTTGAAACGTCCAGCGGTGTGCTAATGGCGAACGGTGCTCGTGTCGCATTCGAAACGCATTTAATGAATTCGTTATCGATCGGAATCAACGTTTGCCTCCGCGTTACGAACACCCGAACGAAGACGACGGGACAGGGTGAACCCTGGAATTTGGAATTTGCAATTTGTAATTTGAAATTCCGGATTTGCATCCTTGCAATTCTTCTTCCTGTCACGGCAACGAGCAGACCAATTCGTCAATCTCGATTCTCTTAACTCCTTTGTCGTACCTGCTTACCTATTATAATCGATCAACGAACAGTTATGGATTTTACGAAATCAACTTAACTTATGTACACGCGTGGTCAACGGAAGAGTTCTACAAAGTAAGGAGAAACGAATGCGAAAGCTGTATCGCGGACGGTCAAAGTTGCACGAGCTTCCTGTCAAAGTTAGAACTGTTTGGAAACTCGTATCCCCAGTGTCGTATCGTTGATCACCGCAACATGGAAACAGAAAGGGAAACGGAAACGGAAGCGGAAACAGGCGTTTTCATAAATCTTCCACGAGGAGGTGGATATCGAACGTTCCGCGCGGTCGACCTAACGATTACGCTTTAATCGTTCGCGGACGATGCGTGTGCATCGATTCGAATACGAGATCGTCGGATATATCCATGTAAATTCCACGTTTCTCTCCGCGAACGCTTTCGAAGCCGGTGCAAACGGATTTCAACGGCTTTTACGTGGTCGAATCGAGAAACGTAACGACCAGGTTGCCACGCGGTTCGCAACTTTACCTACCCAACTGCAACGCGGAAAATGATTTCACGTTATTTTCATCTTTCGATGTTATCTCGTTCGGATCGACGGTAGCCACGGTATCTATCGTAAACTGATTGCCGACCAACGTAACCACGGCAAAGAGAAAATGATGAGCTCGAATCGGAAACTTATACGGGAACGTTCCGTTTTAATTGACTACTGACCGAGGCTCTTTTAACGATACGATAGTAATTTTCCATGTAATCGAGAAGAGACTGCTTTGACACAGTAATCAGCCAAATCGATCCAAACGAGGCGCACAGAAGATGTCACATTTCTTATTTTAAATTAACCCATTCGGGTGTTATGCATTGCCGGGACGAATGTACTCGTATTTTAAACGTGTTAGCATTTTGAATTTGCAAACATTTTGTAGCGACGTTAACCTATTATTTAAAGATGTTATAAACATTTAGATAAACGCAGACATTGAAAACAGAAACGGTAATGCGAATGAAATCACTTAATTTGGCCCTGGCAGCGAATGGGTTAAAAATATTATATCTAGAAATGAGTGTACCTTTTCAAAAAACGTATGTTTGTAGCGAAACGGTGTTTGTAGCGAAAGGATGAAACAAGGAAAACGTAGCGATCGTGAATGCAAACTTGCTCGCAAATTAACTGGAGTCGGGGGAGCGATTGTTAGGCGACATTACGGGGACAATTCGTACGGGAGGATGGATTCGCGAGGAAACGTGGAAACGTAGGAAGAGGCGGAGGCGACCTTAGAACAGGGGAGAATGGATATAGGGATAGGGTGGAGAGAACGGTGAATCCGTTATTTACGGAGAGTGAAGTGTACTCGGGGACCCTGTGCCTTTCTGCGGATAGCATCCTCCAGTTTCGCTTGCGCTAAGCGTATCAACAGCGTCATTGTCCCCGCTTATTATCACCCTTCGTCCCTTACACTCCTGTCCCGAGTACCACTAACTCGAAGGGCTTCGCTGACGAACGCGAAGAATTAGACGACGCGTAAATCTGTTGCTTAATCCATTCGTCGCGACACAATTGGTCAAAAAAACATCGCATCTATTATTTTTCTAAATAATTATCAAAAGAAGAACGAGCTTTAATTTTGTTCTATTTCTATTTGTTAGCCAGCTATTTAAACTAAACAGAGGTGAGTAAATTTCACCCATATTTCGCCCGTTCCTTTCTTCTCTCGAATCCTTCACGCCGATAGCGAGCGTATTTCTCCCCCTAAATCTCGAACGTGAACAAGGTAAGTGAAAGATCAGCCGAGGGTGGTGTACACCGTCGACGCTTTCAATCGCAATTACGAAATACGATTTACCGTGGGTGGAGTGGCGATAAAATTTAAATTCACCAAACTCCCCGGAGTGTCCTCTCTTTTGCCAGGCGTTCCGTTTCGTTCTGAACGAAAATAAGCGAAGCAGGGGTTCGCGGGGGGAATTCGAACGACTGGTACACTCGAGTCGAGAGGGGAAAAATCTTTGTCGCGGAAATTCAAAGGCATAAAGTGTCGACGAAGCGTCCTGGGAACGCCATCGTGCCGACCCTTGTAAAGACGTTGAATTTTATGAAACGTCGGGGGGATTCGGTGAAAATATGTAAATACGCAATAAAACGTAAGCTCCTGGTGCTGCTTCCGTCGCCTTTTTATTCTTCTTCTTCTTCTCCTTCTTCTTATCCTCCTTCTTTTTAAAGTATCCTCCTCGCGACTGCCGGGAACAACGCGAAATTTCAACCCTACCCGGGCCCCGTTGACGCCCAATTCCGTCGAGTCTGTCTCGAAATCGAACGAGAAAGACACACCTCGTAGTACTTTATGAACCTACTACCTTTCCACACTGGACTCTGTACGCTCGTCAGCCTCGTTTCGCGCTATCGACACCCACTAGAGGGGTTTGATGTTGGATAACAATGGGGCTCCCTTTTGGATAAGGCGCTATTAATAATTCCAAAGCGACGTCGTTACGCTTTAAGCGCGTTACTGATGCTCGAGGGTGAATCACGAATGGAGGGAGGAAACAGTGAGCGGGGGAAGCTAAGCTATTCCTTCTACTCTCGAGGGACCAACATCTCAATTAGCCCACTTGCCTGCAAACCACCATTCGTCCCGTGTTCGCGATTCCAATGAAACGCCATCGCGATTCACGATCGTTCCGTTCGACCGATTGCACGCTAATGGAAAATACATTTTTTACGACCATTTAAAAAGTTTCTGCACCGAACGGTTTCCTTCGACAACAGTTTCTATTTTTCTTTTTCTCTACCGTAACCCCCGGGGAGAGTTCCAGTTCGTTAATCTACTCGCGTCGCGTAAAAGGGTTAGATTCCGATAACTCGGGCATCTTGATTTGACGATGATTTTTGATAGTATTTTTCAAGGCGCCCAGGTTATCGGTGGCAAAAGATGAAAAAGTAAAATAAAATTAGTGTCAAAGAAAATTGTATCGAAGTTCAGGATGAGTTTCGAATAAACTGTGTTCGCGTTTAACAAGGAAGGCGATGTAAAGAAGCAAAGTTTCCATAGGGTAAGAGCACAAAGAGGTAAGATTTCTCAGCAGTAAGGACAGAGAGCGGGGCTAACGCGGCGTGGTAGCGTGGGTAGGGTGGATGTCGGACGCCGGTGTTACAGGCTTGTGCAGTTGCCGTTGTATTGTGCAAAGCCGGCAGCCGGCCGCGAGACACTGAGTTACGAGCCACGGAAGGGAGGTCGCGACCACTTCCGGTTGTAATGCAGTTTGCGCAACAATGGGAGCCACAATAGGCCACGTAACGTCGGCTCTCCCTTCGGAGACGTTGGCCTTTGACCGAGGATCAAAGGCGTTGCTCTCCCTCTCAAACACTCGAGCCCGTATTATCCTGCTCGGCCGCAAGTCCTTTAACGGATGAATCCGATCGTCCCGAGTTTCGCGTTGTAACGCAATTTCCGTTCACGCCACGCCAGACCAGGCCGGACGGCCTGGCTAAATTTCGCCGGATGTTCGCCGTTTCGAAACTTTCCAAACGTCACGATCCGTCGGATTTCACTGGTCCCATGTCATTTTTCCACCGGTCCAGTGTCGCGACAGTTTACCTTCCCAACGAAGCGTATCGAACCGTGAGCTTTCGCAAATGGCGCGAGTAACTGTGTTAAAATCTACACCGTCAGAGATCTGGACCGACCTGATTGCGATCATCGTTTCTCCGCAAACAACGATATAATCTGTTTGTTTCCGTTATTCTGACCTTGTCGATTGCACGCAAACCTAACGAAACGTTACGGCTTCCTGCTTGTTTATAACTTCATACTTTTCCACTAGTTGGTAAATTATGATTAATAAAAAAGTCGCACAAGAACGATCGGTTTCAGATCGGAATTTCAAACGAGATCGCCGTTTAAGGTACATGCATTCTCGATCAACGTACTTCCACCCGAAACTTTGATCGTTGCTCGTTAATGAAACTACTAAAGACGTTTTTTCTTCACCAAAGTCGTTTCGTTTATTGCCGCCGAGTAGAAAAGAAAATCGTCAACGAGTCGCTGCCCGTCTCGTTTTCTCTGTCGTCGAAAAGTTGACCGGAAAAGTTGGAGAAGAAGGAGAAGGGAGAAGAAGAGGTAGCCAAAAGTTGGGTCAGTTTAAACAGGAAGGAAGAGGAAAGTCGATTTCAAGGGACGAAGCTTGCAAGCGTGCCAGACTGCATCGGTGTTTTGCTCGCGACGCCGACGCGACGCGACGGTCGCGCAGACTCCGAGCGGAATCAATGAGAAAATAAATGTGGACTTCGCTCGACACCGTGAAATTGAATTAATCTTGAATTAAGAAATGGCGCGCGGCACAGGATGAACGTAAAAGAAGCGGCGGACAGGGAAGAATTCTCGCGGCGAGGAAAATACCAGAACCAACCGAGAGAATGGATAGACTTCTCGGAAATATTCTTCGAAAACTTTAAATAACGTTTGTAAACTTCGGACAAAGTGATTCGCGTAAGAAAGGCAGATTAGCGGGGAATCGAGTTTTCAGCGTTTTCGCGGACGATTATATCCCGAACACCGGAAATGCCGGTAACAACGAGAAGTGGCGCGAGAAAAGGACGATATCGAGAAACTAACGCTAATCGTAAATTTTGTATTTCGAAACAAGCTTCGAAAATCAATCAACAGCTTTCGATAACTAATTGTCAGATAATAACAGACGAATGAGAAGCAAGCGATATAAAATATATTTCAATTTTCAATTTTAATTTTACTTTGCTCATCACAGCTGAAAACATATTCAAAGAACAAACGATGTCTTGAAATCATACTTGAAAGCAAAAGTAGAATTGCGCAAAGATAATTAAAAATGTTCCATTTCGTTGGATTTAATACATATTTAATGTGCTATGTCATTATTGCGAAAATACTTTAAATCAAAAGTAGACAAATTTAATTATCCATTTCGGTTCTTCCGCTTCTTTTTCTTTGTATTATTTTACGAAACGCAGTGGATCGAATAACCGCATAGGTTACTTAGACGGAGAAAGGCGAATTTATCAGAGTCCGTTAAATCACGTTTTAATTAATAAAGCGGGACAAGTTTGAAACGAGCAAGTTTGACTGGAACGAAAGCAATTACCTGATCGTAGATTAGAGGACGCGCAGAGTACGTCGGTCGACGACATATTGATATTTGCTTGTTGCACGCGTCAATACTGTCACTTAACGAGCAAATATCCAAGCTGAGGCGAGCTAGATAGGGGAGCGAATCTGCCATCAATGGACCACTGTATCACCCTCGAACCTCGTACCCCGACAATAGCCAAGCGTAGCCGTGCGAATTCTATCTGCGGAATGTTTGGTCGTTTCCTCGTGATAACACCAACCACCGATTCAATGCATCGACCGTACGAACGTTTGCCATTTCGAACGTTGTAAAATTATTAGAGAATTTACTTGCGAAATCGGCAAACCCTTTAGGCGATGCGTCGATCATATCAAGAGGACGAAAAACTGGTCAAGAATCTTTCGAAATATCATGCGTTTACGAAGCGATTAACGAACGCGAATGACTGGTAGGAATTTAACGGGAACGAGGCGTGATCGGCGTGGCTGGTTTTTCGGAGGGAAACTCCGCGGTCGGGAAACAAAGCGACCCGTAAATAGTGCGAAAAAGCTATTTCGCGATCGATTTCACTCGAATTCAGAACAATGACCGTGTCCGTGTGCCGGGCACGAGCGACCTTCCAATTTCTCTGTGCCCCGTCGCCTAGCTAGCCAGCTTTTTGCCGTCGAATTCCGCGTCGCATCGATGAACTCTCTTTCCCCTCGCTCGGGAATTTAGTTGAACGCTCGAACGACGATACCGCGTTCACGCGATTTTCAACTTTTTGAACTCTACGTGCACGCGCACAGCTGCCAACGTTACGACGGAAATGGGTTCCGTGACGCAGCGAACCGTACGCGTGCCGTATTTGCGGCTCGTTTTATTCTCCGTTGCCGCCGACGAGTCAACCGGAAAGAGAAATAAGCACCGCGTGTCGGAAAACGGTAGGGTTTCCAATCTCGATAGATGGCTGGTTCGGAACTGCGGAAGGAAAACTTACAGGATGGAGTGGGTCCATTGTACTGTTTGTAATGCTAACCCTTTATCTTCAGGATTTTTCTAGCCGGTATTCGAGGCTCTTCTACTGTGCTCCGTCCTTTTATCCGTATATAAATTGGCAACCTTCGCAATAGAATCTGAGATAACGCAGATTCATTCTGATTTCAATTAGAATCGAGCGCGTTGCCTGGAATTTATCCAGATTCAACTGCTAAAGTTGACCAACTCCCGGAAAAGAACGTAATACACATTTTTCCATCACGAATACTCGGTGTATTTCAATTACGTCACGTCACTGCAAAAAAGGAAGAGAATATTTTCATATAAACCCAGCGCGTTGTTTGCGTCGTTCGCATGAAACTCATCGTTACACGGTTTTTCGGTCGTTCGAAATGATTTCGAAAAATAAAGAGAAAAAAGGAGAAGAAAGAAAGAGGAAAAAAGAATTGGACGTTCTCGACGTCACCATGGCAAGTATACGGTACAGAGATGTAAATTAAAATTTCGAGGTGCATGGTTGGCGGAAAGATAAAATTTCTACTGGAAATTCGAGGGCGTCGCGTCGCTTTGCTCTAGCGATCAGCAAGCGTGCGGCTCCAGTTTTACGCGCGGTAGCGCGACGGAAGTCGACTGACAGACCGTTAAACGCTCGTATTAGTTTATGGAAACAACGAACACGGGGGGGGCGGAGGCGGGGGCGGGTCGATGGCGGAGGAAAATCGCTCGGTACAAACGGTGTACAACGTGACGGCGTGTCAGGAATATATCGAAACGCGAATAAAGCAGGCTGTGCGCGACGGAAGAGTGAAAGAGAGAGAAAGACGGGCGGAAAATGTGTCGCGGACACATTGACGCGCGAATCTAGCCGGCCATTCGCGTTATGCCTACGCGGAATGAATCGTGACGTTATCACTGACGATGGAATTAATTATTGGAAAGCGGCGAACGGTCAATTATTCATGGTTTTAATTAGCACACCGGGGAACGCTTCTGCCGTTCGATCGAACGTTGTCGTTTCCAACTGTTCTACGAATGTCCTTTTCCTTCTAACGATAAGGTTAATAAAAATAAAATAGATAGATTTTATTCTACAATCTATAAAAAAGGAGTCAATAAAGAGTCCCATCGCTGATTATAGTGTAGGATAATGGACATCCTCTAGTCTTAAGCTTAGTTAAGGTAATTTATGATAGGGCCTGGCGAAACGAGGAGTGCAACGCGCTTCCTCTGACGAGGAAAGAAAAAGGGAGAAAGGTGGAAAATCGAGAGAGTGGTGGAGGAGCTTACGAACGGGACAGTCCTCGTGTATCGTTCCTTTTGTAGCGCGTTGTTTGTCGTAATTTCGTCGACCGTAGTCGATCAAATATATTAACCCAATTCAAATCGTACCGGCATTCGTTTCCGTCTCGCCGTCACAAAATCCCAGAATAGCTTATGACCGACAAATTTCCAAGTTGATGCTGCTGATGGTGCTGGGAACGTGTTAAACACGGTAGGTGTTCCCAGCGGTGACACATGTGTCAGTATTTTCCTAAAGAGGAAAAACTCGCAAGGATCTGTCGCGTGGCGAGAAGAACAAGAGTAGAACGAGCGCCGAGCACGTTTTCTGGAGAAGGGACAGCAGCTAGCCGAGTCGATAGAGTGGTAGACGCGAGTAGAAATAGAGCGTCGACATAGTGGCACGGCGAAAGAGGCGACTGGTGAAAGGAAAGGCGAAAGAAAAATACTACCGAAGAAGAAAACGTGGCTAGAATTGAAAGGTGTATACGGCATGAGTGGAGGAGATTGGCAAAAAGAGATTAAAGAAACGCTTAAATATTAGTCGGTCGTATCGATTAACGAAATCCACCTGTTCCATGTACAGGTGTAACGCGGTGATTAAGCGTAGAACAGACAGCATCGAGACAGTTTAGGCGAATTATCGGGCAGCCAATTCGCCATGGACACCCTAGGTTCGTAAAGTAGCGGAGTTCCGCACCATCTAAGCGTATCTAAGCGCGTCGAAGCGTTTCCAATCCCGAGCGATCGCGCTTCATCCTTCAGAGACCGAAGCGATAATTTCGCGATAATCGTTGCTTCGTTCGTCGATATAGAAACGAGGGAAATCGTGATCGGCGATGTTACGGAGGAATTAACGAGGAATCAAACGCGTCCTGCTAGATATTTCCGTTTCTTACGTACAACAAATTATCGAAACTTTTGAAATAGCGAAACAAACGAATTCTATCGTTCCGAGAAGCGGGTACACGCGGGTACCTGACCGGTTAGCACGGTAGGTGGGCCGCAAAAAGCGAGTGCACCGCGACCAGTCTCCGACTAGCAGCGAACATGTTGAAAGCATTAGGAAGTTTCTTGCAGCTCTGGCCGAGAGAAATTGGAGGCAATCATTCTCGGCTTAACCGATGCACGATTCGAACGGTTTTGCCTTCGTCCCACCCTTCGGCGAATTCTAGGCCAACCCTTCTAATAATGGCAACATCGTGGAGCCGCTTACAGGCGAGCTTGAAATCGATGACTCGATCGAGAGAGCAAACGATCAATTACGAAAACAGGCGTCGTTAATTTCGTCGTTTTATGCGTCTTTCGATTTCCTGGATTAATCTTCACTCGTTGGACGATACAAGTGCAATTCAGTAATTAACGCGTTAATGACCTATCCTTCTTAACCTCGCCAGGCGTACCGTAACACGGTTGCGGTAACAGTGTGGTAACTAGACAGAGATCGAAACGAGCGAACCGGAAATGTAAGGCCGGATGTTACAGCTCGTCACTGATGCAAATTATTACGAGGCGGATCGAGCGGCGTGGAATTAAAAGAGCCTCGCCGACTGCCTCTGGAAACATGGAAAGCGTGAAAGATCGCTTTCCTACGCGAAAGTACTTTCCATTTAATCACAAAATGCTCTAACCTTCCCCTCTTCTTCTTCGTCTCCTTTTTCTTTTTCTACTCTTTTATCTTCTCTCTCATCTTCCCTATTGGCGTGGCTCAGTACCCTAGCAAGCTCTCCGCTGCTAATTCAATGAGAAAATGAAATTAACTATTTCGTCTTCGAAAGCGACCTTACCGTACGATGCAATTACTCGAAACTGGTTCTCTTTTTTCTTTTCTTTTTTTATTTAACCGATGTCTGGAAACGATATCGAGATCCTATAAATTCTCTACCGAAACCAGGTACAACCTTTCGGCTGGTTTCGTTGGAACACGGTAAAATATTGCAATTAAGAATATGCAGTCGCAGTTGAATTCGTAACGAGATTCTAAGGCGAAACGAGCCTCTGCTCATCTACGAATGAACAATCCATTTTTGAGATTAGCTTCTGGCGTAGCGAACGTTACGAAGGGATACTCGAGTCCGTCTCGTAATGTTAACGTTAACCATAACGAGCGACGCGAGGTACTCGATTAAAACGATCACGTAAGAACGATCGGTTCTCTTCTCGATCCAATCGAATTATAGGAGACGTTTCGATATGTAATCGCGTTAGGAATTTTCGCGGAAACGTCGTCTTATCTTCGTTCCGTAGTTTCGTAATTATAATAACTGTAATTTCGTAGAAAGTTGAAAACTTTACGTTACTCGTTTCAATGTGATGTAAGAATTATAAATTCTACCCATACCGACATACTCGCTTGCGCGTCTTAATATCTGCTTTAGCGCCTGATCCTTTAATTATCTACTCGTATTATGTGTGATGTAGGTGCGTGAACTGGATGGTCGCGTGACTGGGACGAATGCATGGTGTGAATGACGAGTGTTTAGAACTGAGTGAATGCGAGTGACTGTTTAGGGTCTAAATTTTAAGCTAAGGTATAGAAGAGACAACATACGGCATCGAGAGGAGGGAAGCAGGGTGCGAGTGAGGGTGGCCCTAGATGGAAAGTATTTCGGATAGGACCCCAGAGTTTTGCGAGCCATCGAGAGAGTAACAATTATTACGAGCGTCTACATCGAGTTATCGACATTGTACGTTTATACTATTTAATTTCAATAAATCGTATACGAAACTGCAAGCCGTTTTACACACCGTAAAAGAATCGTATTTCTTTCCCGGTTTAAAACGAACCAGTTCTCGTTCACGGTTTCTAGAGAAATGGACAGGATAGAAATTGAAAAGCCACGCGTGCAGAGAGTGTACGATCCGAGCTTCATTACCAGCGAATTTGATAAAGGAGGGAATCTGGTCGCGTGCGACCGAGACGCATGCACGGTACACTGGTACACGTTTTAGCAGGGAATCCGCGAGACGACATTTGCCAGGAAGTTATCGCAGCGAAATTAACAAACTCGGTACCGGTATACGCTGTCCGCGAGGTAGATTTTGATTTGCTCGCCATTTCCACGGCACCGCTGTGACTACGAACGCTACCGTTTCGAACGAACGGATTACCGTTTAGCTTATACGCTTTATACGCTGGGCTACATTTCAACCAGTCGACCATCGCCACCGTCTCGACCAAGAGATCCGTTTTCCCTCGAGCTTGTCGCACGACTAAATTCATTACCTCTACCTACGTAAGTTTACTACGCCCGGACTGATCGTTTCATAATTTCCTGGAGTTTCTGCTATTTCAAATGGGTTTCAAACTTGATCGTTCGTCCGTTCGATTAAAGTTAAAAACGAGCATGTTTCGGTATCGTTTAGAAAAATTTCTTTAGTGTAGGCAAAATGAAGAATTTATTAGCGGGCAGATCACATTCGGACGTGATGTTCGGCTAATTTTTTTTTGGAGAGCGGAAACTAATTTTAAAAAATGGCCACTTTCCAGCGTACTTACCGAGAAAAGTTCAAGTCGCATCCGACTCGATTCACCGTCTCGTTTCCCGGTATACGACATTTACATAAAATATCAATGATAAAATCTCGAGCTAGCTCGAAGCGATGGATGCAAATACGGAGAAGGCAATCCCGCGAGATAATCGCAGTTGCCCGTTTTCTTTCCCGGTTATTCTTGTATTTAGAGATCCCCCACCATAGCTGCAAATAAAAGAGACGTTCTCCGCTTCGATACACCCTCCTACGCTCGCGCGTTCGCGCGCCACCCTTTTCTACCTCTCTGTGCGTACACGCCCCGGCAACCTTAATAAACGTTCCTGCCCGTTCCTGCTAATATAGAAACGTGAAACGGAATTAAACGAGAAAGAATGCAATTTCGCGATGTACCAGGAACACGGAAAAGCAGGTACGAGACGGGCGGAAAATAAATTTAAACGGATATCGTAGGACAATCGAAACGAGTTAAGTCAATTAGGGCTTCAGGTATGTTTGTCTCTCTAATCTTTCATGAAATCGTGACTAGGTGCTGGTTGGTCAGGGATGAAAGAAGGCGCAGAGGCCGCGAAACGGGAATGGGACGCGAGCTGTAAGGTCGACGACGGTCCGTAGAAGGGTAGAGGGCGACAAACTTCGAACAAGTCGAGCAATCTGGAATCGAATGGAGTTTCGGAGACTTAGCCGAGTGAAAAATTGCAGCGGCAACTTTCGCGATGCTTCTCAGACCCATTAAGCGGCTCAACAAGTACGATTCCAGTAACCGTTTTGCCCGTGGACTTTGAATGGAGCCACGAAGCGAGAAAACGAGAAGACGGGAGGGAAAATTGTTTGTTGGAATCGTTGTCGGGCAGCGGTGGCAACGGTGAAGGGTGGCTTCTAGAAAACACGAAACAGGAAACCGTGCCGGTAAAGGAGGCAAATGCAACTCGTCCACTCGTGCCTTTTAACTGGATCTAAACGCGACGACTTTGCTTGGATACGTACGCGGTGCACCGGGTCCCTACGCCTTTCAGCCAGCCGGTTTAATGGAATGCGGACGAACCTCTGCTCTTTTCCCTTAATCTGCGTATCGACGACTTCCGACGGTTAATTACTTTTTTCCCTCGACAAATTGCCAGATCCCGTTGCCCTGAAAGGAACTACCTTGGTCTCGATACGAGCAACAAGCCTCGAACCTGCCAAATACCGCGCCACTTCCTTTTCAATTAACGATAAATATTCTCTAGAAGTTCGCGAAAGCCAAAAATGGCAATTACTTTCCTTTCTTCTTTACTTTTTCTACGTTTGATCGTTGCGTTCTATGGCCATAGCTCTATTGTTTCCGTTAGAAAATAGTTTGTCAGTTTCTTTTCCACGAAAAAAGATTTCATTCTTCTTTCGGGGTCTTTTTATTTCTCCCAAACGATATTTGGTCATACGTTCGGGGTAAGGGTTGAACAGTTAGATGAAGTTTAAAATTGATGCACGTTAATCACCGGTTTGTAGGTCGTCTTTATCGTGACTTAGCAATGGAAACAGGCGTAAATGGAACTTGTTAGCCACGTTGGTATTCATAATAGATCATCATAACGGCGCGAATAAGCTGAAAGGGTAATGGTATAAGATTACTACGAAGGGAAAAGAACCTGAAACGAGTCGAAGAAATATTCTAGCCTCTGAATGGATTAGACGTTGAATGGTAACTTTCTATGGGAAAGGAATGCTTTAATTAAGTTCGCCATCTGAATGTCGCGTTTCATCGTTAAACATACTTTCCAAGAAACCGTTCGAGCTTCTCTCGGGAAGCGAACCAGTCACCTAATGGCCGGGGCTAAGGACTAAACCGACCTAGACGTTCAACGAAAGGGAAGAACGTCGTGAAAAGAGTGGTAATGTTCTTGTCGCGAACGTCAGCCGAAGGCGAGACCTTTAATCACGGTGAAATCTGAAAAGATTGGCGAAGAATCTTTTGTAGACGGTTAGAAAAGAAGAAAGAGACATCGGTCGTTTGTCATTTTTTCAGCGATCTCGTCTCTGCTAGCATAATTCGGTTTGTCCCTCTACATTTTCCTTGAATTTTCTGCGAGGAAAACTTTCGAAAGCTCCGCGCTGCGAGAACGTGCCAGAAAACTATCGCATTATTTCGTTTCTCGCGGAAGAAAACCGCGCATTTGGTTCTTCGATGCATTTACAACTCGAATCTCATCGGCTTCGAACGAGTTTTCTACGCACGCCTGTCGTACGAGGCGTGGATTTTTGAAAAGTATGAATTCAAGTTAGGCTTTGTCGCTATAAAATTTCCCGACTCGTCTGAAATTCTATTTCACCCCGTGACGAGTCTCTCTTTACCGATCCTGTCGGCTCATTTTTTATTTTCTTTCTCTTCCTCTGCTCTTTTCTTCTTCTCTTCTTTGCGCCCATGAGCGAATATTACCGCAGAACCGAGAAATTTCGTAATAAACGAGAGATCCAGGATAGCAAGAGGGTGGCACAGTCCAAGGCGCCGTAAAATTTCGACAGCTTTAAAGGGAAACACAGAGGGAGACTAAAAGCAGACGTAGCCAAAGTAAGCGCAAAGTGCATACCGCGCTTTTCAGTCATCAACACTTTCGTGTCTCGTGCACCGGCACGGAAACTACGTACTTTGACCCGTCGTCGTGTCGCAGTCAAACTTCCCTCCGTAACAACGCTGTGCGGAGGACCATTCTTGCTTTACGGAAAGAGTAGGAATGGTTAGGCTACTTGAGATGGTTTCCGGCTAAGGATCCTCGTAGCTCGTAAAGTTTCTCGTATCTTGTCAGCAGCTTTCGTGCCGATTAAACGCGTGCCTGTCTTTGCTTGTACCGCGATGAAATTGAAACTTCGCTGCTTGTCGTTCTTTTGCGATTAGATCTATATACAGTCTAGACGAAATAATAGTCTAGGCAGAGTTAGACAAACAAGGACCTCTCGACCATCGACTATTATTCTTGGTTCCATCGAGACAGCTGCAACTGACGCGTTCTTTGCGAATCGCTGAAAAGAAGGGTGTTCCGGGATTCGAAGTGGCGGGTGAAGCAAACACTGACGGCTACATTTCAGCCCGCAAAGGTCTGCAAGGGAGAGCAGCCTTGATAGAAACGGGGCAAACAACCACTCGAACGATAATTGCACCCCCGTAACGTTCGATCGAACTCTGCTCGGTACGGCGTATCTTCGAGCCGAAGCGGACGAGAGTTCAGCGTGCAACTCGAACGGAAATGATGGCCGAACAACGGGCAACTGTTTCCCCATTTGTATACGGTCGACCTTTGCTACTTGTTTCTACCTATGTAGATTGAAAGCGCGTTCAACGAACCGCGATCCATCGCAATAATTCCTTCGATAATCGCTTTTTTCCGTTTCGGAAAAAGAACAATGTGTCGAATCAACGACAAATCTCGGCTTTCCGATGCCGTGTTATTATTCGTTTCGCGTTGTTACGTGCGGTGACACTTTTCGCACTCGTCACCGATGACAAGTCCACTTTACTATCCGTAACTCGATCCTTGATTCTTTTTGGCTATCGTGAGAACGGACAGGTTGGTATTTAAACTTTTTCGCGTTCACGCGATGAAATATAAATATTACTACTGAAACTAGGGAACAAGGAACATGGAGGCGCAGCCTGAATCCTTAGGACCGGCATCGAAGTCACTGGCTTAAGTCGCGAAACTGTTGGTCATCGAGCATGCTGAATCCAAGTGTAGAAAGTTATTATCGATAGGCGTCGAAGGATAACCTTCGTCGCAATTATCGAAGAAAATTGTCGAGAAAACTGGGAGAGATTCAGGGACAAGGCTCGATCGAATAATTCAAAGAGGCCCCGGGGCGACGTGGAAGAGCTCTCGAGCGACACAGTTCAGCCATTGCGGTAGATGCGTCGCCGCGAAACCGGAAGCTCGACCCCTGCGGTAAGATTTGTACGATACTTCAGCCTGGTCCTCGCCTCTAAGTGTACTTCCTTGTACACCACGGGGCTGAGCCGACGGCATCAAGTCGTTCGAGACGTTCCTACGAATACACCGATAGACAGGATACCAGCTGAAGAGTACAGGTACTCGAGTCAGCCAGAATTATAACCATCGCTGCTTTTCGCTAAGCGTGGGTGATCAATAATCACGCGGGATTGTTGTTTCAAATCTCGAAGAAATAGAAATTGTTCAATTCGATCAAAGACATCGGATGATGATCTCGAATCCTACTCGAGAGAAATGATCGACAGCCCGGATACTTGAGAGTTGCAAAATACACAACGGAAACGGCAAAGTAAATTTCCGTTGGCTTTATTTTTTCTAGAAATAACCAGAACGTTTCAGCACGCTATCCGACTGTATAGAAGCCGAGGTTTCGCGGTTGCACGCGATTTTCGAGGGGTTAGGTTGGTCGGCTGATAGAAAATTCAGACGGCGAAAAGTTTCCGCTCGTAGGATGAGACGAGGGAAAAGGAGGAAACGGTGAAACGACACTGCGAAAGCTACGCGACAGTTTGCTTATTTAAGCTCGGCTTAAGCAAAGCTCTCGAACTCGACGGAATGAGTAAAGGAGGACGGAATGGAAGGCTCGACGAGCGATGCAGTTTGATCATCGTAAGATCGAACTTGCGACTTAACTGCGGGGTATGCTTCAATGCGAGCAATTTCCGATTGGTATGCGCCCTACGAACGCGTTACACTCTCTATCCATCGTGTAAAGTGTAAACTGACCCTTCTGCGAATTGCAGATACAGCCAATGCTGTTTCAGCTACGTGTTTCGTTTGCGTTGCAGCATTTCCGATCAGAAGTCTCGAGATGATATATACCGATTCATCGAAGAATCAGGGTTACGCCTGTTCGCGCATCAGAGGAAGGCACATCTCCCATAAGCTTAAAAATCTCAGGGGTGAGGGTAATCGCGCGTTCGCACCGCCCAATTCTTTTCCAATAGGTCCACCGCCTGACGACATACGCGAACGGAATGAGACACTGCGATATTCGATATCTCTGTCTTACTTTGTATTATTTCTTCGCGCAGCGGACCTATTAGAAAAGAATTGGGCGGTGCGAATGCCCGGTTATCCTTACTCCTGTGACTTTTTAGCTTATCGGAGTTGTGCCTTCTTACTTATGCCAAACCTTTGCGACAAAGGATGAGTCGACGACACCGAAAACTAAGTAAAGTACGCCCTATCGAAAGAAATTAACAAGAATTTCGCTCTTCTCGAACGCAAGATCGTTTTAATGAAACACGTCGTTGAAACAGAGAAGAATTTATTTTCCACTCGAAATCAAGTTTCAAAGTTGTTCCGTTCTTTCCAGAGGAAGATTTCGGATTACCTGGGGTTAGGATCGTCTGCTCGGAATAAATTTCCTGCCGGTACACCGTTGCTAAATTAGAAACCTCAAAAGAGACGTTGCTACTTGTACATGTCGTCTTTATGAAATTTCCTACCCAACTTTCTTCTCGTTCCGTGCCTTGTCGCCACCGCGAAACAAGAACAGTTGCGGAAAACGAAACCGTGTGCGTTCGAAACTTTGCGACTGTCTTCTCGTATATACGAGCACTCGAAGGAAACGGCACGTTTTTCTCCTTCGCGGTATGATTTCGCGACAGGTTTGCTCCTCTCCGTCTCTGTCCATTGCGTCTGACCATTTTTTTTCTTCACCGTGAAAATGGATTTTCTCAATTTCGTCACGCTTCTTTTTTTTCCCATCCATTATAGCGAGCCGACGAAACCGGTGGAAAGATAAACAGAGCACGGTTAATGTATTCGAGAACGTGGAAATTACAGTTCCTTAGTTTACTCAAGCGCGTTCTCTTTGCTCACGACGGTAAGGTATCTTTGTACGATAACTAGGATCGTTAGGAGATTCTCCCGTCACGCGTACAACCATTTGCGAGAAAAATGATCGTCGCTGTAAAGAACCGATTGAATCGAGCCACGCTTCTGACTGTACGTTCAATTATCTAATTTACTTTAATTTATCTCAAATTGACCCTGCACCGATAAATCTTGGGGAATAACGTATAATAACACAGTGTCGACGACCATAAATATATGTAAAGGAAAAAAAAACCAAGATAAGAGGTTATCGCAATCATTAAAAGTTCATCAAAATTAACATTGCAACACATTGACCATCGCAATGATGACTGTCGTAAGTGTTAAATAATACTATAATAACGGTTATTAAGTACAATATACGACCATTTCACTTTTAGACTTCATTAAGTTAAACTATTGACGATTTCGGTTAAACAGCATGAAATTAACACGTGACAGCTAGATTATTTGATCAATCCCCGAGGAAAAGGCCATAAGCTATCGGATAATTATCAGATTCGAGAGACGCCTGCTGCAAGTATCTCCTATGTCTGCACGAGTTGTTCAATTGCGGCAATAATATTAAACGCAGAATACATGGATTTACGTAATCCACGCGAAAAGGGATAGGCTAGCAGCGTCGTTTAATGACGGATTATCCGTCGAACGAGATGCGATCGAACTCGCAGTTTTTATATGATGTCATCGGCATTTTCCACGAGAGAGTCGAGTCTAAAAGGCAACTTACGTTACCGGCGCATCGCGTATTCGACGATGTTCCGTAGAGTAGGCTAGAGGGAAAAAATAAAGAATAACCATGGGTTATTTGTAGTAGCCAGGTTGCGTCAACCGAGTCGCCTTAATACTCGTAACGTGCTTCGGTAAAGCGGACGAGCACCGTGTAAAATACGTATGAGACCCGTATAGCCGTACTCGATACGACGATACGAGCCTATACTCACTGCGACCACCTATTCTTTTTTTCCAAACAGCTTCGTCACGTGCAACGCAAAATGTTCTAATCTCACGATAACGATAAGTCATTTTTCCCCGTTATCGCCGAATGTCACAGTCAACACGAACTCATTGTCTAAATTTATGTATAATACATGCGTAGATATCGTTAAAAGCATTTTTCGAGCAATTTTTCGCAACTAACTTTCACCACTTTGCATGCCTTTAATAACGTTAATATAATAGCATTGCCAAATAATTGCAAAGAGAGAAATGTTGAGTGCTCACAGACGCAAACAGCAGTCGGAAAGTTAACGAGTTCTGCCGACAAGATGAATCGAAATAAAGATTAGCCGCTCTTTCTTTTTCCAAGACTTTGTCGCATTTTTATGCAAATTCGACTAGGAAAATTTTCCAAGTAATTCGTGATGCTTTTATCGCATCGTTTATACTTCTTTTGAAAACGTAAAGCATTAAAACATCGTTCTTGGTAGACGCCTGACCAGTTGAAAGAAACCGAAGAAGCGAAAGCATTCAAGCTACTAGGTATTTAATAATTCTTCTGATTTAGTATCTGTTTAGAAATTTGATCGAACCGAATAAAATGGTGGGTGTAAAGAGAAGCAGCGAGTGCGAGACGGAAGGAAATTCACGGGAACGCGATTCGTTGGCCTGTAAAATCCGCGCCTCGCCCATGCAAATTCCCCAAGATTTATTATCGACAGTTATTACCGCGATTAATTGTTTTCTCATCAGAACGGCAGGTATAGTTTCATCGATGCGTCAGCCAATCGGACGATTATCGTTCGAATGGCAACGCAAAATCGTGCCGTATCGATTCCCCTGAACAGAGTTCCCGGTTTCGTCGAGCCAGCAAGTCCCGGGAAGAAACACAATGGCAAGTGTATCCCTGTCGACGAAACGGAAATACCTTCTGCAAACAGTGCGTCCGTCATCGAACCGTGAAATCATCGGTCTCGAAAAAGCAACGATCGTGTCATTCGTCGAGATATGTAGCTACATGGTTTCGCGAGTATCCGTGTATCTAGCAAAAATGAAATAGCAGCCTAGTCGGTTTCGTTGGCAGGAAAAGCCCGCTTATTGCGTACCCGCGGAGGGAAGATTAATGAAGGTATTAATGGATGGTAACTCGAAGGGAATTCTTCCGCCGCCTCAGGCGAAAACTTTTCCCTTCTCGCGGAAGGCTGTTACCGAGACTAGATTGGTACCATCGCGTCGCGTTAGGGAACAGAAAATTTCTTGACGAGTAAGCGAAGTTTATTTTCGAACGAAAAGTTCGAGTTATCGGTGAAATCAGGTGAATTGCAATTTGAAAAACCGGAAGAAAACGCTACGAGGTTACAAAGAAGGCTTCAATTTCGCGCGTCATCGGTTACGTCGCCTTGTTACGTCGATCCGTAGGTCGTGGAAACAAACACCGTGGCGAATTACCGGGTCCGGTAAGAAAATCATTGCGACCGCGTTGAAAGTGCTCGTTCCACCCTCTTCCGCTTCGCTGCGAGCCACCGCTTGCAGTCCTCTTCCCGTGTCCCGGTTTAGCCGCGGAGACACGCTCTCGCTCTCGTTGAAAAGGCGCGAGATAAAATTTATTGGAGGCGTTCGTCGGCCAGCTCGTTCGCGGTAGTTGCGACAACCGGAAAAAAGCCGGAACTTCCATTGTCCGTGTGCCGAGTTCCCCCCGCGAAATATGATTTTTGTTCAACCGAGTGTACGCAACGCGCCGCGGCGCGCCTCGAACAATGAGGATTCACGGATCTACGACGACGTATAGCCGCGATGATTCTTTGGTTCGTTTGCGTGAAAAATCGTTTGTCAATTAACGCGACTCGACGGAAGACGACGAATCGTTCGAGCGATCAGGTACCATGATTGTTTCGGTAAACCGCGACAAATCGCTGCTCACCGATCCGAAACTCTGACAAGGATGTCGCAACGTTATCGAAAATCTCGTTGAAACCGTCGCACCTGCTGATACTATTTTCAATAACATTTATCAATCGTTAAGCCTATCGTATAAAATTTGCATTTGCATAATCGGTGTAACCGAGGAATGGGACCGTGCGATAAGTCTGACGATGACTGTACACGATATTTTTCAAGCTTATTATCCTACGATATATCGTAAAATCGTACAATTATAGCTAATCGATTAACGGACAGGAGAATAAAAATACCTTGACAGTGATTGATAGTTGCGATAACCGTTCGAACGAACGAACATCTTCACCACGGCGGAAAGTACGCGACGACGCGATGATCTTGACCTTCGGACGATCATCGAATCGGAAAAACCGTCGAAAATGGTTGAAAGATTTTCCAGAAGGAGTCGAATCTCATGGCTTCGGTGGGAAAGGACAACGTGTTCGGGTGGGAGATGAATTATAAAGAGAGGTCCCACGGTGAGAGGTTTTACAGTTACAGTTTCACCGCATGCACCTACGAAGCTAAGTCGATCGTGGAAGTTTTTATCGAACCACGCGTTTCTTGTGCCCACCAGTGAAGTGATTTTGATTTTTGCTTCATCGTTTAATATTTTTCGACGCGAAATTCTTCATTTACGTTTTTAAGGTACGCGATCTTATGGCGATAACAGATGCAACTGGTGAAAAGTGAGATTAAGATCAATTCGAGTCCGGTAATCGAGATCTCATCAAACGGATCAGATATGAATTTTCAGTGTATTGCCTCGAATTAAATATTATCATTTGTTATGATCTATAAGTGTACTTTTGACCTGGATTTCTCTTCACATCATAGTGCAAATAATGATAGAAACTTCGTTGTGGTTTTTTTCTTTTAAATATCTACATTTTACAAACTTCAATTATATAAATGAACCTAAATCCATCGGGAGGTGTTATGCCCTCGATCTCGGTTGCTTGCCGTGCAGAGGGGCCCGCGGGAAAATTGAACAATGAAATATTACTAAATCGTAATTACCGGTGTACTCGTTGCTTTTCACCAAGCAGCTTAACGATTAAATGATGATTGCTGGCATTTGAAACGACCGCGTTCGAATAATTATCATTTTCGCGCGGAACTTTTTTCCTTTATTTCACTTCACTCGAGGAAAATTCAACCGTATTAATTGAAAGTAAATTAATTAACACGGCCAGTAAGTTAAATGCGAATTAATTCGACGATATCTGTAATTAATACACGAATATTCTTTACGTAAACGACGGCTCGTTTCAAAACGACGATAGTCAGGGGTCGAAATGAATTTTCATTATAAATGAATTGCGTTAATGATTTTTCAAGGACGCTATACGTATAATGGCCAAGTTAAATTGTCTAGTTACAGAATGTCGTACAACGTGTCGGCAATGTCACCGTGTTCTCAACCCTACCTGGGTCCGAACCTCGCACAAACGTGTCCTGGTTCACAGTTCCTCACCTTTATGACCCTGTTGGACACGTTTGTACGTGCAAAGGATGAAATTTCTCAACTCTGCGAACGAGTGAGACCGATCGATCCACCGGAATACTATTACGATTTCATCGTGATCGGAGGTGAGTAAGCACACGTTCGATAATTCGATTCTCATCTTATTGTACGAAACTCTCCAACGAAACTTTCATACGTTTCGTTTAAAACACCATAATGGAAGCAAATGTCTAGTCGTTGAATGATTTAACCAGGATCTTTTGTGTCGGTACCCTGCGCGGTTAATTATTAACGCCACTTTCTCATCGTTCAGATGCAAACAAGCTAATATAATAATACGCTCTAATGGAAGAAGAACTTCCATTGTAGGTAACGGGAATTATTCAACGATATCCGTGAACATTAATTTCATGCTGCTCGTTAAAATTACAACGGTTATCCGACGTCGTTCACGGAACAACTGAAATTTTACCTGGCGCATCCGTGTTCCCACGACAAGGTTATTCATCGTTCCGTGAAAATTCATCGACCGATGAGGAAAAAGAACAATGCTTCACGGAGCTGGAAAAACTGACACTTTTTCTCTATCAGCTTCGGTATACGAACAAATGCTCATTATACCGTCTAATGTTTTATCAACTCTTCCTACTCGACGTTAGTACAATGTATACTACTATAGTCTATAGACGATCGAACAGGCGAGCTTTTTTTCTACGAGAAAAGGCTATATTGAGGAAGGAGAAATGTGCGGTGAAGCGACGTTTATTTTTTAAACTCAAATCGCTTCTCTGTCTCATTGTCAACAACTTATCATTTTAGAGTTAAAAGGTAGATAAGTAGATAGTTTGAACGATTGTACGTAGGCGAATGCATTACTCTCCCCTAAAAATTATGGACAAGTAGAAACGGTCAAACCTCGTCACGTGGAAACGGAACCAGACACATTTTCAATCTCAGTAAACGGCGTTTATGCGTACGCGATGATCAAACAGAATTATCGCGAATCGAAGCGTTCCAATGGAACTGGTCCGATCGTAATTCGTCGATTATCACTACCGTGGGAATGGCGAAAACGCGATTCGATGGGTCGAAACCGTTCACCGTTCAGACGAGATATTAACGCATCCGTATTAACCTCTCTCGGAGTTTGACACAGCGTCAAGAATTTTTTTCAAAACATTAACGCTGGTTATAGTTGATAATTTAGGTAATATCGATTCGATAACCTACTTGTCCCCAGCTCGTAAGCATAATGCAGTTAATTTGAAAAAAAGAAATGTCGTGCTTATCGATAATCGAAGAAATGGAGGATCGAATGACAGTTATTGGAATGGCGAATATAGCGGCCTCGGTCGACGACAACTGTGAAATATCCATTTCGCTAGGCCGCGCACCGCGAAATATTTTATGGTCCGGCGAGTTTGCATTTGCATAATCTCGCCGAATATTCAGCGTATCGCGCGATGAAAACGTTATTTGCCCGGTGACACTTTCCTCGATTATACACAGTTTTTCGCACTCCTTTTTGCCGCCAGGCATCGAACAAATTAGTGTGAAATTTCTGTTGTTCGTGCGAGCTTATTCGAAACTGAATCATCATTTCGTGATTGCGTTTACGTCACTGATACAGCTCGCCCGAAACAATCATGAAATAATACCGTTCGATGTTAGTCAAATTCTATTAGCAATCGACTTTTCGACCTTTCATCGCGACGATCTTTTGATTACTTTACCAATAAATACATAGGTACTTACGTATTTTGTAAACGTTCCAATTTAGGTTAGGTTGTTCAGCGTTGACACGAATCTGACAGAAAAAAATCGCATATTCTATTAGCAATCAACTTTTCGACCTTTCATCGTGTCAATCTTTTGATTACTTTACCAATAGGTACTTACGTATTTTGTAAACGTTCCAACTTAGGTTATGCTGTTGAGGGTTGACACAAAACCGCCAAAAAAAATCGCACTATTTCACTAACGATAGTATACACTCTGTTTCTATATCGCGTTTATGTGGAGACGATTTTATACTCTGTATAACGAGACGAGACGGTAAATGAATAAAAATTCACGTGCTCGAAGCAGGCTCACAGCAGCTCACAGTACACAAATCTCGACCGAAACGCTTGAAGAACTGATACCAACTGTTGTGAGCTCCGCCCTGCGTCGAACGCGTGAATTTGTAAACATCCCCTGACTCGACTCGTGGAACGAATTATACAACAAGAATAAGGTTAAACCGGTGTTGACCGAACGTATGAATATCGTCAAAGCAATTGTCGAGTAGAGATGAATGCCAGCTATAAAATCGTCAAGTGGAATAACCATCTCACGAAACAACGTAAATAACGTAACGTCGTACCTTGTACGATAACCAACGCGGCGTTTCGTCGTCGTTTCGACGCGGAGAAAAGCGGAATTCGCAGAGTGTATATCGAAATACGTTTACCTATAACTGGAATCGACCTCGGTCCGGCTCGAGCCTCGGCTGGTTATAAAACTGTCGGAGCGAATCGTGAAAAATCGAGGAAAATTCGAGGAAAATGAAGGATAACCGTACTAGAGAGTTTTCGATTCTATGATCGATCTATCGAACCGCTCGTTTCGGCTACTACGTATGAAATGGATCGCTGCGCGCGCAGGTATAGTTACACAACTGCGTCGATTGTTTTTTGTCCAACCTAAACTATGTTCACGCCACCGACCTATTTCGTTTTCGGAAAATCGTTTAGAAAATTGCATAGAAAACCTGGCGAAGGAAACGGGGAACTTTCGGTTTTTCTTTCTTCCTGAATCTTAACAATTACTTACAAAACGTCAAATTATATTCAGAATAGATATAATGAGAATGACGCTTAAGGGGTGTAGCGGCGATAATTTTTGATGCGAACTGAACGCATCGATATGTACAGCTCGTTCGTTCAAATTTAATGATTTAATTAATCATATTTTTGCTGGTATTAAACGAAACGCAGAATTTACAATGGACCAATGAGACTAGTATTCCGCTCGAAGATAAACAAATATACGTACCAGGAGTTTTTCGAAACGTGCATGTTCCATCGGTCGTGCTTGCACAACGCGATATGAAATATCGAATCGTTATAAATATTAAACATTGCGAATATTTTACTAGCCTTTTTTTTCCTACAGAAATGTTCGATAACTGAGGTTTAAATGTTCCATGAAGTATAAAGTAAAGTGTTTCAGAGTTTCATAGTTTCATATTGGACTGTCCGGTGTTTGCATTAAAATTCAATTTTATATATGTATTTATTTTTCCACGAGTCAAGATAACAAACCTAAGTAAATTGCTTAGGTTTCTGAACGCGTTATCGCTTGCCAAAGCAATACCCGTGTATTAATAATATGTAATCATTTTCCTCGTTGCATATCAACGATAACGATAAACGATTTGCGTAACAAATAATATAATACTATTACGCTCGCGAAACGTTTCATCTGCCTAAAACAATTGCATCGTCGTGTACCATCTGTCGATGAAAATATAGGTATTTGGTGCGTTAAAAATGAATGCAACGGACGTTATGTACGTATCACGGAAGCGTACGCGTTCCTTTTCACCAAAGAAAGTACGATTCCGTGCTTTACCGTCATTCCTACTACTTCATTCTTCCACTTTCTTTCTTTCGGGCACGCGCAAACACAAACAAATTACGCTTACAAACGGATATTTTCTGATTAACGGGGTAGATAAACTTTTGTACGAAGACTTTTGAGCGGTGATACGCGTAAACTTATGCGTCACGTGTGAACGAAGGTGAAACACGTTTCGCGTAACACAGCAGTACGGAAAACATAAATGTGCACGCATGGTATAATTACTTTTACCTGTTGGCACACCATGGCCAAGGCCTCGCCGAGCCGCTTTCTAGTCCGTTTTACGCCAGACTAACTCGCGACCGGTACATCGGGCAAGCTTCTCTCTAGATATTCCATCAAAGGTATACCTCTCCTAATTAGACGAACGACGACATTAGCCGGAAGAATTTCATTTGACTATAGTATCTTCTGGTTGGCAATTATTTCAAGCGTTTTTCACGTTTCCCCATAGGAGGAACAGCTGGTTCTGTGGTCGCATCTAGGCTCAGCGATGTCGCGGAATGGAAAGTTTTGCTACTAGAAGCTGGCCCCGACGAACCGCCGGGCGCTGCTATTCCCAGCATGGTGGCAATGTTTCTAGGTAAGTTTGTCATGTGTACTTATTTCTCTCATAATTAACCGTTTGCTCAACACGGAAAACAGAAGTCGGTTTACTTTCGCTCGACTAGGTAGCGAGATTGATTGGCAGTATCGAACCGTAAACGAAATGAACGCCTGTCTGTCGACCGGAAGATCGTGCAGTTGGCCACGGGGTAAGAATCTCGCTGGTACTTCCGCTCACAACGGCATGATGTACACCAGAGGGCACGCGAAGGATTATAATAATTGGGCAGCTATGGGCAACGAGGGATGGTCGTGGGAAGAGGTAAGGGAAGATTAAAAAAAAATATGTAATTAGAGTAAAAGATTGATCCTCACCACTGATATATCTACTGCAAGTAGTTTCAACTACTGCGTGTCGAGGCATTCGGACAGTGGACATTCTTTTCTCTGAATAAATCTTGAATTTCCCTGCTGATTGCTATGAAAGAAACGTAACCGAACAGGCGCACACGCGCGTATATCGCGAATCGGCACGAACGTGTTGCGAAAATCGAGTCGCGTGTTGTTAACGAGACCGATTTGCCAATCCGTCAGTCTGATTCACGTTAATAACTCCGTTGGAACAGCGACACGACACTGTTATTCTTTTTGCTCCTCCGTTGACAGGTATTGCCGTATTTCATGTGTTCGGAGAACAATACGGAGATCAATCGCGTTGGTCGTAAATATCACTCGACCGACGGTTTACTCAACGTAGAGAGGTTTCCTTGGAGACCGAGCATATCTAACGACATTTTGGCAGCGGCTGCTGAAAGAGGCTATCCGATCACCGAGGACCACAATGGCGATCAGTTCGTTGGTTTCACGGTTGCCCAAACGATGAGCAAGAACGGGGTCAGACAGAGCACCGCGACCGCTTTTCTTCGACCGATTCGTCAGAGAAGAAACCTTCAGATCGCTCTGAACGCGACCGCTACCAAGATTCTTGTAGACAATTTGAAAGCTACAGGAGTTCAATTCTATCAAGTGAGTACCAGCGAATCACGTCGCCCGATCAGATAACTTTGTTTCCGGTATTATTGTTACGTTGATACTTGCTTCTATATCTATACCTTTCATTTTCTTACAAGTTTCATTGAATTCATTATCATGAATTCTTTTCATCTATTCTTCCATTATACACTCCCATTTCTACGCTTTTTATTTAGATATATCGGTTACCTTCAATATCGATTGCAAAGGTTAATTACCCATTCTTCCGTCATATCTAACGTGTCAATTAAAATTATTTGCACGAACGAATTTTTAGGACGGTGAACTTCGAGTAGCACGAGCGTCCCGCGAAATAATTGTTTCCGGCGGTGCGGTTAACTCCCCTCAGCTTCTACTGCTTTCCGGCATTGGACCAAAGGAACATTTACAGGCGGTGAACGTGAGCGTGGTCAAAGATCTGCCAGGCAAGCAAAACGAATAAGTTAATTAAACGAGTATTTCAACGTATCGAATAAAATTCATCCTTTTCTCTTTGGTCAGGCGTCGGAGAGAATCTACAAAATCACGTGTCGTATACGTTATCCTGGACTATAAACCAGCCAAACGAATTTGATTTGAACTGGGCCGCGGCTCTGGAGTACGTATCTTTTCAAAAAGGGCCAATGTCGTCTACGGGTCTGGCTCAATTAACCGGAATCCTTCCCTCGATCTACACGACTCCCGACCATCCGGATCTTCAGTTTTTCTTCGGCGGTTATCAGGCGTCCTGCGCTGCTACCGGAGAAATAGGAGCTCTCATGGACGGTGGACGTCGTAGCATAAGCATATCACCGACGAATATACAACCACGCAGTAGAGGTACAATACTGTTTCATCATTTTGTCATTTCTATTCGATTTTGAACGTTATGAGATACAAACACACCTTCTGACGTGTCTCTGTTTCCTATGTACAAACAAAAGGCAGTTACGTAAATTTAAATGCAGCGATAAAAACGCAATCTATCTTCCTCGTTTTAGCTCTGACAGTTGTAATACAACAACGGTTAATTCCTCGAATATCTAGCCGTTTCACAAAGTGTCGCTAACCGATCGCTATCTCTACAGAACAATTCAAAGTACTCAACGGTACGGTATGTTTCTGTATCAGGAACGCTGCGTTTGGCCAGCAACGATCCTCTCGCGAAGCCCGTAATCCAAGGAAACTATTTGACCGATCCGTTGGACGTGGCCATCCTCGTGGAGGGAATTCGGATAGCCTTGTCCTTCGGCAATACCACAGCCATGGCGAAATATAATATGACGCTTAGTAACGTTCCATTGGCAGCGTGTTCGCAGTATCCGTTTCTGAGTAACGATTATTGGAGCTGCGCTGTACGCCAGGAGACGGGTCCAGAGAATCATCAGGCTGGTTCATGCAAAATGGGAGTGAGCAGAGATCGTATGGCTGTGGTAGATCCACAGCTCAAAGTTCACGGTATTAGAGGCTTACGGGTAGCCGACACGTCCATCATGCCACAGGTACGTAGGTGATCCTTTCTTCCTTGTCAGAGGATACACGGTAAACGATATTTTATTTCTCCTAATCAAGCACCTCGTTATTCAAAGATAAATCATGAACGCACTTGATGGGAAATTTTCTGGTCGATAGGTGACATCCGGTAACACGGCCGCACCGGCGATAATGATCGGCGAGAGGGCAGCGGCGTTCATCAAATCGGACTGGGGCGTCATCCCGACACAATGGTACGGGCATACCCATCCCCCCGTATGGAAAAAGTCAGCCCCGTGGAAACGCTATTATTAGTCACTAGCAATTTGCCATGTTTCCTAGTTCCCGTTCCACGATCGACAACTCGCTGGATCTATTGCTATGGGGGATCAAATACATCGACTGGGACCAGGCTATCTGGTAGCGTACGAGATCCTCCAGAATCGATCTAGTCCGTGATACCAGCGGGTTTCTCCTCAACCGAGTTACAGCGCCGATATTTCTGGTAACGTTACCAAAGAGACGTTACGCTAAAGGAGGCTAAAGGTTCGCTTTCGTTCGCTTCTGCACACCAGCCTTTCTCTTCGATCGAGAGCCGATGGAGAACGTCGAGAATCAACGATTCCAGCGAGTTCAACTGTTGAAAATCCTATTTTAACCTTCTTCGGTGAACCTTTTACCGTTCTGCCTTCCTCTTTCTTCGCGACACGATATTCCAGGATACGACATCACGAGAATTTCATTGAAGATCATACGGGTCTATCGATAGGCATTACCTCGAAATGTCGAAATGTCGTTTGGAAATGGATACGTTTATAGGAGATCGTGTTTGTAACATTGTTTCGAGTATTGTTTTCCCTGTCTCTATGGAAACGTAGACAAACGTCGCGTCGCTTAAAACGTTCGACCAACCTACCGTTTAATAGTGTTGAAAGATTATATTTGTTGAAGTTTGTACATACGTAGTTTATTTTACCCCTGTTGTCGATTGTACTGTTTCTCCTAATTCAGTGTTCGTATGCTTTCAAACAATTGTATTAAACAATGTTATTTAAAAAAAAAAGATACAAACTTAGAATAATACAAATCGTCGTTCAGAAGAATGTTTAGATAATTTCAGTTTTCTCCCACCCTTGATTAATCTCAATTCTCGTATTACTACTATATAAATATTGTATTTAAAGGTGTTTCAAATGAAGTTTCATGTTTCATTTTCGAGTGACCTAAATTACGATATACGTAAAGTATAATCATGGACAAGAAGGTAGTAGTTTTCGTGGTAAAAACACTCCGAACACCGAATCATCGCTCTTCCTTGTCGAAACAAGTTCGATATCGTTCTACATGGTTCATAAATATAATGAAATGTCAGATAGTAGTAATTTGCAAGAACAATTACGTTAACGACGGTACAACCGTGTTCTTATCATTTTCTTATACAACGATTATAGAAAAGTAGGAGTATAAAAGAGAGCAGCAAGAAGTAGGCAGTCAGTCAAGCAAAACAACGCTACCTGCTGTGTACGGATCTTTAACAGAACCACACTTGGGTCCACCATGGTACGTTCAATATTTTGTCCATTTATTTTGTTATTTTTTAACGGTTATCGTATGCGTTCAAATAACCCACGATTAACAGCATTGTATATCCAAGCATTGTATAACTGTGTTGATTCGAGTTTGTAAGCAAAGAAAAACCCAGGTTTCAGTTTGAATATAATTTCTATGGTTTGTGACACTAAACAAATACCTTTCGTTACGTTTTATCGTAGAGTCTGTTTGACGCACCTGCGCCGCAAGCGCCTTGTTTTCACCCATTTGCGGGAGGACCCCAGCTTACGGATGTCTGCTCCGCAAGCAACGGAGTCCTCTTCCTGACTGCATTCAACAGCCTATTGGTAGCGAGCCCTAAAATTGGTGACCCATGTGGACGTATCAACCCGGTTACTAAACCAGCTGCTGCTTACGATTTCATCGTCGTTGGTGGTAAGTTTCCGAATAGTTGTATTACCTGCGAAAGGTAGACGAGCTATGAAATATCTTACTGTTAATTTACGTTTCGTCGCGATAACGCAGCTGGAGCTGGCGGAGCCGCAGTGGCGGGAAGACTGAGCGAAGTTGAAGATTGGAACGTTCTCCTCGTCGAAGCAGGTCCTGACGAACCGGCAGGAAGCGAAATACCCGGCAATCTTCAGCTCTATCTTGGTAACGCAAGATTCTTTCAATTCGCGAAGGCAACAAGGACTTTGAACAAGATGGCTAAACGAAAGCGATGCCTTTGTGTTTTTTAAACAGGCGGTGAATTGGATTGGCAATATAAATCGACGAACGAGTCTCATGCCTGTCTGAGTAGCAATGGCAGCTGTTCTTGGCCTCGGGGTAAGAATCTTGGAGGAACCACGTTGCATCACGGAATGGCATATCATCGAGGACACCCGAAAGACTACGAAAGATGGGCTGAACAGGGTGTCAAAGGATGGTCCTGGGATGAGGTGCGATTATTTTTCTTCGCTTTTTATAAAATACCACTTATCAACACCAATCATTGTTAATTATTTGTCTCTCTAGGTCATACCGTTTTACCTAAAGTCAGAGAATAACGGAGAAATCGAGCGAGTTGGTACGAAACATCACAGTACCGGAGGACCGATGAACGTCGAGAGGTTTGTCAATTGATTTCAACATACCGACGATCACAATCATCGAAACGTATGAATCTTTTTGTCCTGACAGACTGCCTTATCAGCCTAAGTTCTATGAAACCATCTTGAAAGCGGCTGATGAAACAGGCTACGGTGTAATCGAAGACTTAGCCGGGGATAAACCGACGGGTTTCACGGTAGCTCAAACGATCAGCAAAAACGGAGTAAGAGAGACCAGTGTAGGATCGTTCGTTAGACCGTACGCACATCGGCCGAATCTGCACGTAGCTATTAACGCGACCGTGACAAAAGTCAGGACGACTGGAAAGCGTGCCACGGGTGTGGAACTCTTACTGGTACGACGCCACGCGGCAGCATGCATTAACCAATGCTTTTTAATTAAATTCAATACCTCTTCTGTTCTCAGAATGGAAAAAGACATGTGGTCGATGCGAAACGAGAAGTGATTATATCGGGTGGCGCGATAAATTCGCCTCAATTGTTGTTGTTGTCTGGAATCGGACCAAAAGAACATCTGAAATCTGTGAAGATTCCTGTAGTGCATGACCTACCAGGAGTGGGTGAAAATCTTCACAATCATCACTCTTACGGACTTGATTTCACCGTGAACGAGGAATATTATCCGCTATTGAATCAATCTACCGCTGAACAGTATGTTTACAATCAAACTGGACCTCTGGCCAGCACGGGTTTGGCACAGGTTACCGGAATGGTCGCATCCAGCTTCACCACTCCGGACGATCCGGACCTGCAGATATTCTTTGCCGGTTATCAAGCCATATGCGACCCTGCAAAAGCCATCGCAGATTTGTCGACGTACGACAATCTGATGACCGTCAGGTTCTCGGCTGTCAATGTGCAGCCGACGAGCAGAGGTAAGGAGTAATTATAATTTTCGCAGCTGACATTCTCCTCCTTCGTGTACATAGCTTGGATCAATTCTTCTGGCCATCTTTCCACCTCGATTTCGTATTTTCGAAACTTTCTTCCGTAGGTCGCATCACTTTGAAGGACAAAAATCCACTGAGTCCACCTGTTATCTGGAGTAACGACATTGGAAACGATCACGATCTTAACGTTATAGTGGAAGGACTTCACGTTATCATGAAATTAGCCAACAGCTCGGCAATGCAAAAGGTTGGTCTAAAATTAAGGCACGCGCAGATCGAAGCCTGCTCAAAGTACGAGCTGTACAGCGACGATTATTGGAGATGCGCCATTCGTTGGAATTCAAGACCGGAAAACCATCAGACCGGTTCATGTAGGATGGGCGCCGACTCCGACCCAATGGCGGTGGTAGATTCTCGATTGAGAGTGCGCGGTATCAAAGGGCTTAGAATAGCCGATGCATCTGTTATTCCTCAAGTACGATTATCCTTCTTTGTACAACGATTATTGCTATTTCAATGAATTTCGTGCTCTTGAATCTTGTCTTCTCTGTTTCACAGGTAGTCTCAGGTAATCCGGTTGCTTCGATCAATATGGTCGGTGAACGAGCAGCGGACTTCATTAAAAAGGACTGGAATATTAAAAAGACGCGTTAAAATGAAACTATATCATAACAATATTTTAATAAATTACACTGCAGATTATATTTAAACGTGATGATCGGGTTTTCTTTCAAATCGTGTTTCCCTTCCATGAGTAGAACGTCCTAAAGAATCCAAGTGTCTTAAGTTATTCTATAAACGGTACTGACCGATTCGAGTCGAGATTTCCCCGACGCGTCGCGTCGTCAACGGCGACGCTGCTTTTCTCGTCAGCCAGTGAAACTTGAAGACTTTAAGCTCCCGCGAGATTTTGCGAAGAATCTCCAAGTTTTCCTCTCCTCTGGCTTCGTGAACGAATATTTATCTTCGTCAAAGACCGAGAGGGACAGAGCTTCGCCGGAAGGTTCGCGACCCCTGAGCAACGAAATTAATTTCATTGACTCTTTCTCGAAGCACAATAAGGCGCAATAACGTGGTTCAATTAAAATTAATAACGAGCCAGGCGGATGCATTCGAGATTGAAGAACGCTCGCGAAGAAAGGTCGGCTCGCGATATTGTCTGGCACAGGATTGTTAAGATAAAAAACCGAGGAGGAAAAGGGAGAGTGGGTGGGAGTGAAGCTGAGGAGGTCGCTTTGGTGGAACGAAGCAAACCCAGGCCAAGTCGACGGAACGATGGAAGAGAAGAAGCACGGAGAGCTGCACTTGACCTCCTTGCAGTCTGCACACGCTTATACGCTTCACGCTCCACGCTTGTGTGCCAAGAACGACCCTTCCTCCAACCTCGACCGTTTAAACTTTCCCGCGAGTAGACTCGTTCGACGATGACACACGTTATCCACGCATAATCGAACACTCGAACAACATTTCTCCTAACGATTCAAACTCGTAACGCGAAATGCAACGTCATGACAAAGCGACTACTAGTTTTCGCAACGACAAAAGACGTGGCAGTAAAACTCACGATTTATCGTCAGCTAGAAACGTATTTGAAGTTTTATGGTGCAATCTTCTCGATATCGAAAAGGTGCACACCTTGAGCAAATAAATCTCAACGTTATTAACCGCGAAATCGTACGGGAAAAGTCGATCGCGACTGCGTTAATTTATACAAAATATGTATTTGGGGCAGCAAACAGTCGTTGAATTCTATTTGCCTGAGTGTGAGCCTACTTTTACGTTCACTTTGAAAATGCAAATGGAGTGGTGCGGCGACCAGTTGAACGTTCACTGAATCTAAGCGTTCGCCAAGGTAATTCGAACGTCCTCGCGATTATTCAACTCCGTATCGTTATCGATGCGATATCGAGCGTTTATTGCGCGAAGAACTGTCCACCGAGATCCTAATCGCAGCACGGAATTACATCTGTTATCTGTTCGGAGGAGCGAGAAGCGAGCAACGATCGAACGAAACGCGTGGCAGCAGCGATTGAAACGCGATCCTTTTCCCCGGAAACGTGAATTAACGTTAAAACAATTACAGAAACGTTTTCAATTGCCGCGGTTCGGTTTGCACTCGTCGAGCTATCGTTTTCGCGAGTCCGGTTCGTGTTGCGAAAATTATTTCGTCGAACAATACGGCTGCTGCGTTGATACCTCCCCCGTATCGAAAACGGTCGCGGTTTAATAGAGATTCAATCAAATCGAAACGCGGGAATCGAGAGTGGCTCAAGTGCTAACTGCTTCATGGAAATTTCCTCCAATTTGCCATGAATTTCGCGCCAACATTTAATTACCTGTAGCCCCGTTACACGGAACATCGCACTTAATCCCTCTGGGGTTATCTGTTTAACCAGAAACGATGGATTTATATTCGAAACAAAGTGAACACGCGACGCGTCATTTTTGCGCCCACTTCAAGCAACATTTCTCCGTTCCTCTTTTTCCCCGGTTCCCGGCTACCGTACGACGTCGATAACATGAAAATTCTGCTATTGATTAATTATCGCACGAATCGCTGCACCCTGAAATTCTGAACGTTTCGACCGTTCGGCGTGATTGAAGCCGTAGTATTCGCCAGAGATTTAATTGAATTGGAACGCGTCGAGTCGGTCGAGTCAGTCGAGTCGATCGAGTCGATCGAACGGCGTTGAAGCGGCTCGTTGATTCGATCTTCGTTCACGGACCATCCGGATTTGAGTCGCGCTATCGATATACCCGGCCGAATCAGTGGGAAGCCAATCGTGTTTTTTAATTGTCAGGCGAGAATCGCGACTTCGTTTTTTTTCCACGATAAAAGAAGCTATCGGCTATGTTTCTCAGTTCGATCACGTACCTTTGTATCAGAGAATACTGCGAACGGCGTGCAAGATGAATGAGCATTAAACGTTACTATTTTTTTTTTTTTATAGCTATTACTCTTTCGTTCATTTTCTGTTCACATATTTCCGTAGCAGGAAAAAATGGCTCTGATACTTCTGAGACAAATTGGAACGTTTTCCAAGGAAGGAGCACCGCGTAACCGTAGAAGCGGAACGGCAAACGGTTGAGCAGACGATGACATAAACAAATTATAAATAAAACATTGAACATCTCGGAGACGCGTGTAGGTGCACGATCCGTCGCGTCGCGTCGTCCTCTCGGTCGTCGTACTCGTTGTCGTCGTGCCAGCAGCGTAACGACCGCTTTGAATTTCATGAGGGTGCGAATGAATTCATGGTGGGATGGCGCGGTTTACCCCCGGGGACTCGACGACTTCAAACACTTCCCGTGAACCTCCCGTCAGTTTGTGAAAATTTCACGCTAGCCATGCGGTCGCGTCGTTCGAAAAGTAATAACAATCGTTCCTTGCTTGGTAAGCTTGGCCATTTTTAAAGGGAACTACAATAAAGCTAAGGTCATTGCGATACTTGAGAGGGGTGAACTTAATCATTGCACGGATAATATCCCTTAATGATATCCCTTAATAACTTAATAATATCCTTTTCTAGCTAACTTTTTAACACGTTCGCTACCACCCAGAAAATGTTAGGGATATACTGTTTACCATTATATTCTAATTCCTACAGTAGGTAATTCCTACGGTAATTTTGACGGTAGCGAGGAACGTGATAATAGTTTTTTAACAGTAATGAACATTAACATTAACGCGTTAAAGTTGTAACCGTTCAAATTTTCGCGGTTACATACATAGCATGGAGTGGGGTAGGGCGCATGCGTGTTATCCCCTCCAAGTGTCGGATGAGCTTAGGACCTGCCGGTCGATAGATCGATGTGCACTCTAACCTCTCCGGGCGTCTAAACCATACGTGTTGTGAAAGAGGGATTTCGCATAGAGAAATACCGGAAGTAACTTTAGTCAAAGTGACATTCGACCACACAGGAAAACGGTTAGTGCTCGCGGTTATTGTTCGCGCTTCAAATTGACGAGTTGGTGATCGAAACTGTTTCATCGGATCAATTGGATATTTTCTCATGATGCGTCCTCCGCGCTGTGCATTCTATGAACAGGAATTAGGACTGAGCAAGGAGATTATTATTGACTGGACAAGTTTTTGCCGTGAGGTAAGTTACATTTTTTCTGATAACCTAATCTAATCTAACCTATATAGGTTAATGACGCGTTTTAAAAGTATTGTCTACCCCACAAAGTCATTAACTTTTGAAAATAATGATTTTATGTCAATATTTGGCATTTGCTTTAATATTTTGGCCTTTTTGTTATCTTCTTGAAGTATTTAACGAGTAGAATCTAAAAATCCAAGTTTTAAGACACGGAATCCATCGGTTCAGAAGTTATGCGTGTGTAAAACGGGGCGTTTTTAGCATATGTGACGTCACATCGACGCCATATTGAATTGTAGCCTGTGTCGTCCAATGAGTGGAGTCGGCTACCTCATTGGTATACCTAAGGTTAGCTTTTTTTTTAGAAACAATACCAACCATATTACAGATAGAAATCAATATGGCGTCGAAATAACCTGTGAAATACGCTAAAAACGCTCACTTTTACACACGCATAACTTCTGAACCGATGGATTCCGCACCTTAAAACTTTGATTTTTAGATTCTACTCGTTAAATACTTCAAGAAGATAAAAAAAGGCCATAATTTTTGGACCCCCGAAGTAAAGCTCAACAATACCTTAGTAGATAAATACAAGCGACCCCCAAATTTTATCAACAGTTTTGGATTCGGGGGGCAAAAATACATAGAATTTACCTCTTTTTAATTCATTTCTCGTTGGGGCCCTAATTGTAGACATTTACCATTTTCCGTTCCAAAACACCACCTTTACTCTTATGTATTGTGAATTACAGCTGAGCCGGAACCCACAGGATTCAACGCGTGTCTTCCTTCTTCTCCTGTAAGTACTTTTCAAACCTATAGAACAAATTACGAGCATTTCCACGTTACATGCTCGTTACGAGCGTAGTTTAACGGTCGTGCGTCGTTATTCCGAAAAGTGTTGCTGTAACTAGAACAAAACCACAGCGTCGGTAAAAACTAGAGGAGGTTCTTCTATCGTTAGTTCTTTGCAATATTCTTCCGGCGAATTAGTAAGCGAGCTGCGCAAGCTGTATCGTCGATTATTTGATCTAATATTATCGTTTGTGATCGATCTAACACCGACAGAACCGAATATTCGATCGCGGACGTAGTCGTAACATTTCTTAAATAAATTGTCTCTTTACTAGATTTATCAGATTCGACTAGTGAATCCGGTCCAGCTAGGTGACGTCACGCGCACAGGTAATCTGTTGAAATCCCTAGGGTTGGTCGTCGTAGCGCGCGCATAATGCGCTTTGTCGTGTTCTAGAGCTGCGACGCGTGTGCACCGACTTTGTTTAGCAGGGTGTTTTTGCGGATCAACGCGACGCGAAACGCGACAAGCGACGCGCATCGAGAACACGATCGTGCTCCACTCTGGAAATCTAAAGAACGCGGTTCGTTATTCTCGCGTGAACAAAAGCAGTTACAACAGCAGAAAAAGAAACGAACGAGAAAGTAAGAAGGGCGGAACGGGATGGTTGAGTTGGACGGATGGAAACCCGGTTAAAGAGAAGCTTGGTAGAAACAAACGCAAAGGCTCGCTTCTTTTCCCTTTTCCTTTTACCTTCCGTTCTCGTCTCTTGTCCTCGCACAGACGGATTCGAACCACCCACGTTGCTTGTCTTCGTACCGACGTCATCTCGAGTAATTGCGGTTGCATAGAACGTCGACGGAACGCGCAAATGCGCTTTGCAATTCGAACGACAGTCCCGACTGGCGAGATTTAAACGGCGTTTATCCGTTCTTCAACGACCACAGCTTCGAAGATGTTCCTACAGTTGGCTCGACTGACAAAAGATTCGTTCGGTTAACGAACCTCTTGGAATTAATCGACAATGACACGCTTGGATTGTAGGAAGCGTTCGCGTTTCTGTCTGTGATGTTATTTTTACACTCGCCGCTACATTTTCCACGCCAAGTATGCGTTATCACTAGTTAACGTTTCAACTAGAAGAAATAATAAATTCTTTTCTTTCATTTTCATACCGCAACATCAACACTCGTTCTATGTGATGTAATGAAACCAAGATATCATTGTTTGCAATGACTAATTCGAACCCTTGTAGTTCTCTCGTCGCGTTTAAACGCTCCCCGAGGGAGAAGCACACGCAGCTTTGAGCGTACACGTCGTTTCCCATTCACGGCACGATCGGGGCTAATAATTTTTGACTTGGCGAAGCTCAATTTCATTTTTCCGGGAGAAAAAAAGCGCAACACGGGCTAGGAACGTAAAAAATCAAGCGCTGAAAGTGCACCGTGCTAGCGGAATTAAGGACACCAAGTAATACAGGCGGATTATTAAAAACCGCGATAGGAAGAGCACACAAAAGCCTTGGGCGGAAAAAAAAGAAGAAAAGAAAGAAAAAGAAAATAAGGTCGAATGCAGCTGGCCGGTTTTAGTATTCCCAGAGCGGAGCGGTGGAAACGCGATAGGTAATTAACCTCGTTGCTGGCAGCCAGAACGTGCGAAGCTTCTTCTTTATTTTCTTACACACTCGCGAGTGTGTAAAACGCATACAAATACGATCTTGTTATCTCAAAATTGTTCAAACCGAGCAATTACACGCAACAAACGTTACAGAGAACGATTAGTTTCGAGGGGATGGCTTTCTTAATTTCCAACCCCGTCGAAACTGTAAACCCTTGTGATCTGTCAGATGCCAGCAAGATTCTAAGTACCATTCGTCCGCGAGAAAATGGCATAGCTAAAACTTGTAGAGATCTATGCCCCATTAATTGGTCGAATCGCTTATCGAATCGATGACTTCAAAGCAGTGGCATAGCCTCCAGAATCTATGGGTGGGAATTAAGCTAGATATTGAATAGGGTCAGCTGGAGCAAACGAAGATCCTCCATTGCCTCTCTCCTATATCTCCTCCTACTGACGATGACTACCAATGCTTCTGTTTATTTACTATTTTCAGTTATTCGTTGTCAACGTTCATCTGGTTAAATTAAATTCGTAGTTACAATTGATTACAACGAAGCAAAATAAACTGGAACGTGAAACATCCACCTGAACCTCCATGACAGAAAATAATACGAAGGGATCGTCCCTCTGATATTTTCCCCCGTACATTGTGGTTTCAGTGGTTCCGACGTGATCCTATTCGTCGCATAATTTTATCATCGTCGTTTTGTGCCGTCGCTCCGCACATCCGACCGTTGAAAAATTCTCCCAGCACACCGTTCGTAATGGCGGTTATTAAGAATAATGATTGCCGAGCGGAAAGCAACAGACTGGCGCGTGAATACATATTCATGAGAATAAGTGAATCGACCAATATCTTACCATATTCACCATCTCTCTCCCTCCATTTCTCTCTCACTCTCTCTCGCCCTTCCTCATCCCTTGAAAACGTATACACAGCCGGCCATTTCATAAGCGTACGTCGTCGTCGTCGTCGTCGCCGTCGTTTATAGACCACGCCGGATCCTTTTAACTTTCCAACGATAAAAGCGAAACAAATCGCGACCCGCTTCTCATCGCTCGCAAACGAAACTTTTCCCGTCGTCGTTCGATCTCGCTTTGACGTCGTTGCGTCCTATAAAACCAGAATTTCTTCTGTTTTCCCTCCTATCTGGACTTCCATACACTTTACAAGATCCCGCGATCTTTCGCGGCTGCGTCCACGTTGAAATCATAGACGTTGCTCAGTCTTTGGAAAAATTTCGATCTATTCGATTACCAGATTATCCGATGCGTTTCCATCGATTCCGATATTCAACCAACGCGCTACGATTAAATCTCTTCGACATAGGAAAATTTCTTTTAGACTCGAGGCTGTTTCGGAACGGGTGAATTTTGAAAGAGGACGCATCCGCGGCCACGTGAATGGAAAAAAATTGTAACAATGGTATACAGCCGTTGTACGTACGAGAAATTAGCAGTCCAGATAATGGAATAATCGACCGCGATCTCAGTTCCTCGTTTAACAGTTCAAACGAGCGAATCGCGTGCCGCGAGGTATTCGCGTGGTGGACTACTTCCTGTGCTCGCCGCTAGAGGGACATCCGCAACAACTTTCTCGCAAGTTCTAACTCGACTATCCGCTACTCGCTATCTATAAAGAATGTTTTATGCAATTGCTGGAAATAGAAAGAAAATGTCAGTAGGTGAAAGTTCAAGGCTGTTCAAAACTGTGTATCTACCCATCATCTTTAGACTGCAATCCACTATTCTATATCCAACGGTCTTCTACGTAGACTTACTTCCGAGTCCAGCAGTAAGTTCTGGACGAAATACTCCTTCCTTCTCCCCTTTCATTTCAACCTCGTCCTTCCCGTTCTACAGTACAACCATCGTACTCGCGGAACATTCCTACGAATTCATCCGGTAGATCGGTAACTTTCCTCCTCTCTTTGAATCCAAGAATCCTTTGAAGCTATTACGCAGATGTACCAGAAAGGTTGGCCGCTCGAAACAAACGAAACGCTCAAACTATCCTTCGAAGTTCTATTCTAAGCAGAATAGCTCTGGGAATCGGAGAGAATTATCGCGGTAGCGAAAGTAGGAGGGTAGGGTGAATGGAAGGATAAGACTCGGATAATTGGCTGCATCGGTTCGAAGAGGTCAAAATAAATCGGTGCGGACGCGAAATGGAGGGCTTGCGGGGGAGGTCAGGGCTCGTTGGAAAGACGAGCGAGCAGAGGTAGTAGAGGAGTAGTAACCTAGTCGGGAATCGCGCGCGCATCGATCCCTTCCGCTCGATTAAGCCGAGCGATGATCGTGATTGGATCTAGCAGGAAGCCGGGTAGAATCAATTATCCTTACGAGATTCAGAGAGGTTGGAAGATTCGCTTGGATCGAATCGAAATCGTCCCGAACGCGACCAGATCGACGATTAAGATCTCGAGCAGCCATCCTACTGGCTTGGTTTATTGTTTTTCCGTCCCAACTCGTCTACGTTTCTCTCCACCGCGCTCCGAACGAGGGAAGATGAAAAGCTGCCTCTCTTTTCCTTTGTCTTCGTTCAGTGGTCTGGTGCTTTTTTTACGCCGTGGGATTTACGCGTGCAGCTTTATTTATTCACGCTTTAATTACCGTCCCGAGGCATCCCGTGGCTCCCCGTCGCGGAGCTTTGCCGTCCGGGCACGTGGATGCACTCCGAAACGAGAAACTTCAGGGTGGCAGCTAGATTAATGGGGCTTGGTTAGCGTTCTTCACCCTCTCGCGTGAGAAATTCGTCCGGTATACACATATTCGAAAAGAAGAAGAAGAAGAAAAAAAAAAGAAAAGAATAGACGGGACAGAGTCGAGGGATATGATAAAAGTAACAGGGACGAGTGTAACGTCGTTATTCATCGGGAGCTTGGTGTTTTCTACGTTGTCTCGAAATGACGTTAGCCGGGGCTTTTCAGGCTCTTCTTTGTTCCAGAAACAAACGGTCGACCCGTGAAATACTTGACTCCATTTTATCCCTCTTTATGACCCCGATTTCAGCCTTCCTACAAGTCGCTTCGAGAAATTCCCTCCAAAATTTTATTGTTCAACGAAATTGCCTTCCACGAACCTTCTCTTACCCCCATCCACCCGCTACTCCCGGCGACGAATTCGATAAGGTTTCCGCTGATATTTCGTTGCCAACAATGTAGACGCGATCATGATACTTCTTATGGTGGTTGAGCTGTACGAAACAGAAGTACAGGTAGAAATAGAACTGGAAGAGAACCTGTGCTTCGTCTAGAATTTCCTAATAGATTCATCGACAAGAACGCTAATTAAACGCTGACTTTCTGATGTATGCTGATTTCTAATCTTAAATCAAGGATATGCAACTCTTGTCCCGTTATCTCAGAATCCCCTAGCTTATCCCGACAATGATGTCAGAAGCTGAATGAGATCCTTAACGCCATCGCGTTCCCCTTTGTTCCGAAGATATTTGTTGAAGATTTCCGGCTGTAAGCCGTGTTCATGTGGAGTTTTAGTCTAACGTTTCATAAGCGTTCAACTAGCTTTATCAAAGTTTAAGCACTATCAGCGCTTCTCGTTTCTCCTCTATTCTACGATTTCTCGAATAAAATCACAGGATAGTAAAATACATACGAGAATATCGAGGCCGCAAATGATCCGTCCAGTGACGAAAGGGCAAAGTTATGGGCTACAATTACAGCTACACTTTTTACAGAAAACAAAATGCTAGTCGAAGTGGTTAGAGTTGTTGTCCAGAGCGACACGCTTGCTAAGCTCGAAAGGTGAAAGATGTTGAAGCGTGTCAGAGTCGCGAGTGAAAGAACTCTTTGGAAAGAGAAAGGGTGGAGAAAGGCGAGTTGCCGCTTCGAGGTGGTTGTCGAGGTTCCTGGCGATGCAAGTAGCCCCGGAAGATACGATCGAGTCGAGTCGAGGGCTGGTCGAAGAGGGCAAGGGACGGTCGGCATTCATCCGAGCAGATAACATCGCTTGTTAAATCCACCCTTGCCAGGGTGGTGTAGCAAGCACGCTTACCTGCAGGCCGACGTTGCTGCCAACATCCTACTGACGCGAGATAGCAAGTCCACTCGCTGGTCCATCCATTCCCCTTTCTACCCTCGATTATCCACAGTTGCTTCTCCGACAATGCTTCATCATCAACGCGAGCATTGCCACTAACCGGCCGCTATTACCGATTTCACTGATCGAACCATCTGCCGCTGAACACCGCATTATGTTCCGGCGTAACTTCCTCGTGTTACTTTGAACATCAAACGCTATCGGACCGAACGTTCACTAGTTCACCTATCACTTTTGTGTCGCTTTGGAATGCTTAAAGTTCCATTTTCATAGTTTAGAGTTTAAAATTTTTGAATTTTTGAAGCTTGATACGGAAGTCGGTATCTTTCATTCTCAAAACTGTAGGGAATGGAATCACGAAATAATTTCGATATCTCTGGTTATCATCGATTTCCCTTTTTTCTTTTTTACTGATGAATATCCGATAGCAAGCCAACTGTCGATACACGAACGCGTGTTCCACGTCAACGGTTACAAGTACGGAGTATCGAGCAAATCCTCGACTGTCCAGTAGGCTTTCACGCGAGAAACGGATCATTTCGTGCACATTAATCCGGACAGTAATTCCGTTCTTTTCGTTAGCGACGAAGTGGCCGACAGTGACGACGATATCGATCGTTGTCAGTTTCAGCTTCGAGCATGAAAGTTCACCGATCGAGTCAGCTGTTACGCGTAACGCGATTAACTGTCGCGTCTCGACGTCAATATTGATTTAACCAACCCCTTCCCTCCCGCTCCGCGCCCTTTTTTTCGTTAGGTTGAAAGCTATCGATAACGGGGTACTCGACGGTGTTCGAGTGGGCGGCGAGTGGCGGACGCTGACGTTCTCGACGCGACGCTCTTCTCGTCGGATGGCACAAACGTTCCGCGATGATTAATCGCGTACCGCGCATTGTTCGCAGTTCCACAACGAAGAAGGATCGTAATTTTCTTTCCCCCGCAAATTCAATCGCGTTACACGGAGCGCAAAGTGGGCAAGACAAAAACAAATCGGGCAATAACAATACATCATCTTTATCGTAAGATATTATGAATACCGAATGACAGAAACATTACAATTCGATTTGTGTACGGAAAGGATAGATCGCAAAGTCGACTAATAATGAGTTAAGAAAAAAATTAATATAACAAATAAATTCTCCTGGATATTTGAACATTCTCTTGAATTGACTCTACTGCTCTCGAACTGACCCATCGCTTTACTTTTCGACCCAACGAAACGTGAGAAAAATAGGAATCGTAAAGAAGGATAATGTTCGATCGAGGTAAAAAGAGTGTCACAGCTTGAAAAACAATTGTACCTCGCGTTAACGGTGACGATTTGTCGAACGGCAAAGACGGTTCGAACAATTTGTGATCGAGTCAAGGTACATAGCTACCAGCGGATGGCCGTCGGGTCACGAAGGGATAAAATGTTGGCAAAATAAATAAAGCGTGTCGCTACTCTATCCGGCCAAGCTTTGAGAGTTTCTCGTGAAAAGTGCTCCCTCGATCCCAGTCGACAACGAGCAAAGGGTCCGGTGCTTGAAACCCGGCCGAAATTAAGCGACCGGCAAAATTTGTGAAAAGCCCCTTTTCAAGGGACCCGTACCCCACTGTTTCCAGATCCTCGAAAATCCTTCTTGTAATAATTTCACAATGCCAGCCATCTTGTCGCTTTGTCCCAGTCCCGCAGCGAATGTTACGTAATATATCGTTGCATGAATAGAGGATTGAAACGTTCTGAAATTCGACTACAAACTTTCGTATTCCGATCGTATACCTTGCAAAATGAATCGTATTCATCGTGAGGGGAAAAAAAAATCGAACTACAAGAGCCGATTGAATTTCATATTTTCCAACGATCAATGACAGGATTACGCAAGTGTGTATCTCGTTTCAGTTCGTTAACCGGATACGTCTCTTCCCTCTCTTGATGCAGACAAAACGATGGAAAAAGCAAGAAGATAAAAAACGAAAGAGCACCGTGGTAGGGTGGAAATAAACGATACATCGAGGGAAATGATTTCGAGAGCTTACCGCGACAGTTTTAACGCGGAATTAATAGACACCGGCTGTCTGGCGCGCACCTCCCGTAGTTACTCGAGCAGAATCGCGCATTTTTTGTTGGCCGCAACGAAACTGCAGCATAATGCAAGCTCGAAGGCGCGAACGCACGAACCGCCAGCATCCTCTCCCTTCGGGGCGTGTCTATGATGAGGAGCGCGTAAAATAAACAGAGATAAATCGGTGAGTAGGAGAGGATGGGAAAGAGAGAATAGGAAGATCACGCACATGTGCATCTACGCGAAACCGGAAACGGATACGGTGGAAACAGGGTGGAAAGGGCTGGCTAACGATGGTCGGCAGGGAATGGCAGAGGGGTGACGGACGCACGGTTGGTCACTGCGACGGAACCACGGTGCATAAATCCGTCGCTTGACGAGCGCCGTTGTTTTTGCGATTTACGAAGCGCGACAATATTTGCGAATTTGTCGTGCGCGATCGGTGTCAGCGTCCCGACGCGACGGGCACCCACCGTTTCGACGCAACCACCCGACGTAAATACAACGAATTTCACGATAATTACTCAAGAACCGCATGCTTTTACGCGAGCGCGAGCTTGCGAGAAAATTGTTACGGATATTCATCTGATAGCCGGTACGGAAAACGGCGGCGCATCGCGTTCCACTTAAAAACAACTTTCAATGCTAATTTTCCACGTTAATAACAGGCAGCTTAATAATTTCGGATCCAATAGCGCGAGGATAACAATGTTGCATCGTAAAATGCCGGTAACTGCGAAGAATGTTCGATACCCGATCTCGGATACCAGCCACTAATTGCCAATCGTAAACTCGCGCCGCAAGTTTGCGTAACGAGCGCGTATATCTGCAGCCCATCGGTCCGCGCTTTTCCTATTTTTCCTGGCAAACTTTTGCAATAACGACCGCCACCACCCGGTGAACAAACGAGTCACCAGATCGGTTGGCGTTAATCAATTTTTAACAGCAACAACAACAATCAGGCCGTCGATATTTCCGTGAATAAATATATAATGCGATCGCCTCGACAAAACCGTTGTTCAACATAATTGGACCAACGTAACAACGGCGATGAGAGGGATAGGTGGAAAAAACGACACCACTTTAAAGTCATTAATTATTAACGATAAGCGATCCACTTTTCTCAGCATTCCATGTATGGCCATGTATTCGCACAGGGTGCAGGTGCCGTTTCAAAAACCTTAGCTATTGATTTATTTAACAATTCAATATATATTTTCCTCGCATTCGACAGTAGGTGTTGATTTAAAAAATCAATTTTCTATTCCTTCGAATTCCTCGACAAAAACCTTGGAAGAAAGAAATTTATCCACTTTCTGGGACACCCTGTATATTACGAAAGCCGTACAACCGACGGTAATTTTACTTTCTTTCCGTTCCCCGTAACCTCCACCCACCGACCCTCTTCTTTTTCTCGCCCTCAAACGAGCTATTCTCTTCGTCATTAACGTGCCAATTTCTCTCTTTTCACTTGTTTCTCCCTTCTCCCGTTTCATTCGCGCCCTCGATGCCTATGCTTCCGTTATGCGCCGATCGAAACGAATTATGCACACAGCCAACAACCTCTTTTTCCTCCCTTTTCTCTATTTATTTATTTGTCCTTTTTTATCGACAATCGAATTGTAAGTAGAGAATACACACGTCAGGGTAAGAATGGAAACGATTCTCGATACGTCGCGTTTCAAGCTTCCTGCAGAAAAAACGTCTATTAACGATCGGGATACATTTTGACAGGGTGCAACCAAACGCGAGATAACGGGCTTGTTCGACGAATTCGCGGCGTTAAGCTTCTCTGACGGCCAATCACGAGTTACAAGCTCGATTTTTGATTTACGATGACACGATACTCCGATTCTTTCCCCTATGGACGTGCGACCATCGGGGGTAACGTTGAGTTTCAACCCGTGTATTTTTGAAACGGTGTAATCAACGCGAAGAGAAAATTAGTCGAGTTCGTTGCATACGCGTTTTTTCTCCTTTTTTTTTCTCATTTATCAACGGGAAACTGTATTTTCGGAGTGGTGCTTGAGTGTATTAATAGCGTTTCGTAGCAATTAAGTAGGCCTTTTCAAAGAATATTCAAAGTTTTTACAGCTGCACGTCGATAAGGTAATAATTTGTACCTTGTAATTACCTCAGAAATATTTGAACAATTTTTCGGTTACTTATAATTAGGAACACTTAATATTAGCACTAAACCTACCTAAGACGACCGAAATGTGCAATTAAGAATCCTATAATTTGTCAAAAATGCGGTGAAGAAGAATAAAATAAACACATCGGTAGTGTATCGGTAGTGTATCGGTAGTGTTTAGTGTTAAAGATATTAAACAATTTCCGATTGTCTTCTGTGATCCAACAAATCAACATGAATCAGAGATCAAACAGGTAATAGAAAATACGTACGACAACCAGATGATCCGTTCTCAAGCGTACGCGTGGTCTACGCAACGGCCATTATCGTTATTATTATCAATTGAAACGCGTCCCGAGATCGGTATCGGCATAATTACGGCCGGTAATGACTTGTAGGTTAATTGGCTACCGTGCAAATCGATTTTCGATAATCCGTCAAAGAGGGACCACCGCTCGCGCTCGGGCTCCATCTCGGGCTTTATCATCGCCGGCGTAGCTATGAACTAGTCGAGACTGTACAATTAGGGCAACCTATCTGTTCGCTTTATTTTTGCGTTCGCACGTCTCGTCATTCTCGTTCCTTCTTTCGATTTTTCGCTTCGAACCACCGTAGAAAACGTGATTGTTCTTTTAAGGTCATGGATCAGAGGGGTAGCACTTTGAATGTTGAATTCTTGATCTTCATACATAAATTTTACACCAAAATTCACTACTTTATGAACCACTTAAAGACCGAATTATTTTGCAAAGATCCGGCAAAGTTTCTCGAATTTTTTTTTCATGGATTTAGTGAATAATTGTTTGGCCTAATTTTATGATATGATTTTTAAAAAAATATTGTCCTTTGAAAATCTGAAGCCTAAGCAGAGTGTAGAACAGAAGCAGTTCTATCAGTGGATTGCGGCGATCATCGGAATCGTGTGGTGAACGCTTCGATCTGGTCGAGACACGCATTCGCGTGATTGCGTTTCCCCGTTTCTTTCGTTTCGTTTCGTTTCGTTCCGTTCCGTTTCATCCTAGCGTACCATTGCCGCTCCGTTCCACAGCGAGTAATTTTCCTGAAAAACGTCGCGCTTCTGTCCGTTCGTTGAAAGAAACCAGGGCTTGGTCGTCGCTTTCAAAGGTCTTTGTCCGAGAATCCATCTTCAAAAAAAAAGGGGGCGGGAAAGAGGAAAAAAGGGGAAAAACGTTCGTCTTGTGACGCTAGACCAAGCTTTTTCCAACGCCGGAACACCGTTGCTTTTCGTTCTTAAAGCTGTCGGAGGATCATCGAACACGTTGTATTGTTCGGCTAATTGCTCTTAACCGTTGTGGAAACAACGAATCGGCCAAAGTAACAAGAGTACTTCTACTCGAGGCTAAATCCTCCGTTCAAGGAAGCTTTGTACAAGTACTTTTCAAAGCTACTTTTCGCGCTTCTCGCGGCTTACTTATGTGGGTTGCTTCACCATCTTAAGAAAATTTCATTTTCGCTCTCACGATAAGTTCATTAAACGGATGTACTACCCTGGCGATGTTCTCGTAAAATCGACCGAACTACCATCGAGTTATGTATTCGTGGTCGAAGCGAGCAGATGATAAAGATCGCCACGATGTAAATGCCGGGTAGACAAAGGATTCGTGTAAGTACTTTGTAAGAAGCTTTAATGTAAATGGACTTGCACGAAAAGGGACGCGCGGAAAGGAGCTTTATGAATCGATCATAAGCTCCAGCTCTTCTTTTGTCGATGGTCTATCATTGTGCTTCCATTGTGCTTCCATTGTGCGCACCTTCTTCAAACGAGACACGCGTGATTGCCTGATTGAAGCTGAAAGATCCTACATCGTTAATTAACTTGAAACGATCGCTTCCATTCTTCGTACGATTTCCCTTCGTTCCATTTGAAAATAAAATAACAGCGAAAAATTAATCTCTCAGGATTTTATTTCTTTTTTTCTTTTAACGAGAAATTTTTCTTAGAACGTTCATACGAATGTTACGATGCAAATCGCTTTGAAGTTTAGTAAGAATCGTAACACGATAACGATACGTTCCCGAAGGCAAAGACTGGCGAAACGAAAACTGGGATCCGAGAGATCCAGGCAAATCCTAGTCCTAGCTAATGGAGGCTAGAAGTAATTATACGCGGCGTATTAATCAGCTATCGCATTACTTTGAATTTAAGCTAACGCGGAACATCCCTTTGGGGGAACGATGGAGACTAATTATGATGGAGTGACTAGCAACTCTCTGCGACGTGTCTGTGTCTGGCATCTTCCAGAGGCCGGCGCGGCGCGGCACAGCGTTCACGTAGCTCTGCTGGTTGATTTTAAGCGCGGAATTACGCGACAACCTATCCGACTCCGACCACTAGTCTTTCTGTAAATTGCCAGAAAATTTTCCCTGCCCCTCTATCCTCTCCATCCTCTGTTCGAAATAAAACTTTCATTTGAAAGCAACTCTCTACAGTTCCCTCCATTTAGATAGTTCTATTTGATATCTATGATATGCGTGTAACGTGGACTAAATTTTATTACCACAAGGCTAAATTAGCTACACTTTCACGCCCGTTTCCGTCAAACTTTTTGTCAGCTTTTGTCAGGAAAGAATCGCGTCGATCGATGCAGAATTTATAACGAGCACTCTCTCTATTTGCCTGACAGAGAAAGAAGGGAAGAGAAAGATAAGCAGACGAACTGAAATCGTACATCAACGTCGAGTGTAATATACTCCTGTTTCGAACGATCGTGGGGGAAAAGAGGGTGGATAAATATAACGCCCGTACGAATCAATTAGTCTGTTGTTTACAACTTCCTGCAACTGTTTCCGTAAATTTTTGATGCAACGCCGAGCAAGAGATAGCGGAGCCACGGTGATTCGCGTTTCGATGAAGAAATCGATCGCGCAGCGTTTAGTCAAACGATTCTCTTCTCTCTCACCGTTAGCGGGAATTTGCGAGCAGACAATCGGTAAAGCAAATGGAAAAGCGGACGCGCATAATACGCGCGTACAGGATGCGCGGTGTAGGACGGCGAAGTGCAGGGCAGCGCTGCACGCACAAAACGGAGATTAATATCGCCGTAATTCGTTGGTCAAATATTTATTTCGTGTTTAATTAATCGTTAGCTTTTAATGGCCCTGCCCATATTTCCTGGCTTGTTTGGCCTGCCGTCTGGTCGTGGCCCGACCGGCCCGTGGCTGTTCTATTATAAATTATAGTGGAATACTGTTAGGCGGAGCCGAGCGTTTGCCCGCGTTTTATCAGCGAATACTGTGAATTATTGAAGCTGACCTTGCTCGTCTCCGCCACTCGTTCTTCCTATAAATACAAAAATATACAAAAAGATTAATAATAATACGAATGAATGATTGTACAAACTTGTTCAACAAATTCGTTTAGTCACAAACAACATCGGAGCCTTGTAAAACTGTTAACAGTACCCAGTGATAATTTGACGAGATAAGAAGACAAATCCTTGGTTCCCAACATTTTTTTTTTTATGATCATTTTTATGTAATAGTTATTCAAAAAGAGACAAATTATCATTAAAAAAAAAAAATTTTGGGGAACCAAGGATTTGAACCGTTGATCTCTAGATTGCGAGTTGTATGTGTGAGTTTGTCATACTTCAGAATGTAAGGAGTAACTAACTGTAATTGTTAATATCTTTTAAACAATTAGCCGTCTGCCCCCAGAAGGGGGTATAGGCGTGTTTCATTAATAAGTGAGTGTAACATTTGGGTAGTTCCCCTTGTTAGTTTCGTAACCATTCAGTGTTCACAATGAAGTTTTTGTTTTCTATGCAACGTCATTTCCAGTAATTAATATCGAGGTATTAAAGCAAACCGGGCATCGCGGTGCGATTCGAAGAAATCACGAGGGCCAGGTTGGTCCGCGAAAGGAGGTCGAGACTGTATCGTGGTCGAGGTGTACGCGATTCCTCCCTTTTGCCATTCCCCTGCGGCCTTACGGAATACGCGGACGGCTAGCGATCCGTAGTCACGCTAACCCTACTAATTGCATGTCCGACCAAAGTATATCACTACTACTCCCATCTCTTATTCCCGCCCAGCTCACCGAATCCGCTCGATTCCCTTCTCTCGACGCTCTTTTCCTCTCTTTTCATCTTGCTACCTCTTCATCACTCTCGCCTCTATCAACCACCATTCTTCCCCTAGCTCTAACCACTGTCGCTCTACACCCAACCCCTGCTTTCCAACTACGCGTGTTTTCCACCGCACGAAAGTTAACCGAGCTCTATTCACCTGACTCGAGAGAAACTATTTCGATTAGATTCATTGTAGACACCCGCGAAACTTGCCTTTCTGTTTGCCTCTCTCTGTTCTCGTTCTTCAGATTTCTTGCATTTTCAAGAATACCGCTACTGCACTTTCAATCGAATCGAATCGATGGACAGAACGATAGAGCAACGAAAGAGGCAACGTTATAATCTCTTTTACACCTATTTAATATCTCCAGTTGTCTCTACTATCTCGTCGTGTATGACTTGGTTTCTTCGCGAATGTTCAGACCGAGCTTCGTGTTCTCGCTTTCACGTTTCACAGGCAGAATAAGCTCGCGTCGAATTTCACGGAAGTCACGATTTACCTCCGGATGCCTGACACGCGTTATCTTCCTCGCTTTCCCTCCGTTTTAGCTTCACGCGGCAGCTCTCCTCGTCCGTTTTCTCCTCGCGATTAATCTGACGGATTCGCCCTATATTCGCCCTATCTGTCCCTTCGTTATTCCGAATTTATGATATCGTTTGTACAACCAATTCGTTCCAACGAATTCATGCTCTGTATGCTGTTTCTGCTCCTTTCATTTTTAGATTTTTAAATATTCGATTTTTTAATTATCGATTGAACATTGATAAGCGCAGCAAGGATAAGCGGTAGAGTAATAGCTCGGGGCAAAGCGTTACGTTGTAACGATTGCCCTGCTGTTCGTTTTTATGCTGACAAGTTGAATAGAAAGGCAGAAGTGACCCCCTACTGTATGCTGTTGCCCGATAGTTTGCCCGCAGGCAAAGCCGAGTTGAGGTAAACTACTAGCTGTTCAGGCATGGCAATTCTAAGCATTCCCGTTTTCTTGCTCTTTCCATCTTTACCCGTTTTACCTCTCTCTAATTGCGTTTCATCCTTTCTACCTCCCCCTGCTTCGGCCCCTTTTATCGCTTCATTCATCCGACCTACACCGCGATTATTCCAGCGACCAAGCGCGAACAATCGACTAACGTATTCATCGTCGCCTACTCGCCATTACGGCATGTTTCTACTGCAACGTAACGAGCAACAACGATCCCCGTCTGCTTAACTCCGCTCCCGTTGGATGAGTATCGAGGCTGACAAATTGCCGGTTAACGTTATCTTCTCTCTGTCCGCCATGTTAATTAACGACTAACGCGGAAAACTCATCGGCGAAACCATCGGCTGGGAACCATTAAATATTTCTCTGTCGAAGAGCGTTACCTTTTCCCGTTCATCGAGAAAATATCGGAAAACTGGAGAGCGTTATACGAACAAACCACAATTTTCCTATCACTTATTAACCAAACAATAGGGTTGATGCAGTTTCGTTGCTTCCATAGCTACCCCTTTCCATCTGATGTATTTGTAACGACCTTTTAACCATTTTTTCGTTAGCCATCGCAGAGCCGTTAGTTTTTCCCTCGACAAGGTATTCCATTCGACCGCCTTCAGTACTTCGATGTACTTTTTTTTCAATAATAATCTTAAAGCTTTTAGGTGCCATTTTCAGTTTTTAGCTCAATATTTTTCCTTCTTTGTTCGTTCCATGTTTAGTACAGTGTACTGAAGCTAGTTGTAGTTATTAATGAAATAGGATAGCACTGTGGTAAAGTAACTAGCAGAAATCCAGCAAAACGTTCTCCGTTTCATCTCCTATTCCTTTTCCGTTTCTCTGTTAACACGATAAAACTACTCATTGATGACCCCGAGAAAAAACGGTACGTAGTATGTCGAATGTTGAAGGTAAAATTATCAGCACAATAGTATGAAAACAAGTCACAGTCGTATCGTTGTTGGTGCTACAGCACGTTCCGAATAAGAGCAGAACCATGTCGAATTTCATAGAAGCTACGATTCATCCCCTGTGGAACATACTCGATACGCGAAGCAGAGACCTGCAGGCAATCAGGCAAGAGGGTTGGAAACCGAGTGAAAGAGAAAGAGAGGAAAGGCTACGTGTAGATACTTTCTCCCTGTACATATCTCCGGAATGATCTTTTTCCGACTACAAGTCCCGTTTTCTCTCTCGCCAAGGGTGTTTTGCGATTAATTCTCCAACAGAGCGCGAACGCTCTGACCGAGGCTTGGTAAAAGAGCCTCGTGTTCTCTCCCTTCCGGTTCTCGGTCAGTGGACTGGAGAAAATACGAGCGATACTCGAGCGATACATACCCCGTGATTTCCAGTCGTTGCTTTCTCTCCTTTGCCTGTTCCTTCAGTTCGATTCGTTTCCTTGTTAAGCGTCGACAATCGGCGACGCGACAAACTTAACGCGCCATGAAACGTAATAAAAACTCGTGGAAAGAAAAGGGAAGAAACGCGGATAGCAAGAATCCTTTCAGCCACCGCAAAGCGTAAAGTATGGCGATTTTATTCCGCGGATAAGCAACACCGTCGCGACGGCTAACGTGGACACTTGTGTTCCCTAGGATAGCATCACAGACGGAACCAGAATATTTATGTAAAGTCTCGTTTTCCCGAACGGACTGGCCACGTATAATCGGATAACCTGTCGAGCGGCAGTTTACACGAAATATTTACGAGCTCGCGAACACGCGTACACCGTCATCGGCCGAAAAACCCATTGCAACTAACGAGCCACGCTCAAATTTCAAATAACTCTGTCATCGATCTGTCGGCTTTCGATTCGGCAACGAGTAAATCGTACCAGCATTTGTCAACATTCGCCTGTGTCTGTGTGTTCAATCAACTTATACACCGATGCTCTTCCTAATTTATCTAATTTATTTAATTTACGTCTTGTTCATCCATTCCTTTCCGATAATTACCTGACAGAGTGAAAAACGATACAGAAAAGAAGCAATGGGAGATATTCGTTTGCTCCGCCTGACCCCACTTCTAATGTCTAGTTTAATTCCCACCTATCGGTTCTGGAGGCTATGCCACTTCTTTGAAGTCATCGTCACCGCATCGCAAGGGATTCGACCAATTACGAAAATACTTGCGACGCGAAGTAGGGATATCGGGTAGTGGGGCATAGATCCCTACGAGTTTTAGCCATGCCATCTTGTCGCGGCCGAATAGTACTTCCTCTATTAGCTGTAGTAGGTCCGTAGTCATAGAATGGTGTAAAAAGAAGATGAGAAATTTCAATTTCAATGTTGGTGTAGGTATGTAATCGAAACAATACGCGTGTCCTAGTTATCGACATGACGAAACAAGGACGCCGACGTATTGCCGACGAAACTGTTGGCAAGTAACTATGATTAACTGCTGTGACGCGACGCAGTTCTCAAACAGAGATTTCCCGACTACGATTCAACGGTGAAGTGTAATTTGCGCAACGACGATTGGACCGGGTGCGAGCACCGGATGGAAACGTCGACCTAACCACGACCTAACATCTTTGATCGTTCACCCGAACTAAATATCGAATAGTTCCGTACCAGTCCATCTTACCGCAGAGTCATTAGTTTACCGTGTCGCTTCGTTAACGAATAGTCAATAAGCTGTATACAAATTGTAAACCGACAAATTGGCTGTTAGAACAACATCTCGACGCCTCGTAAATCTTCCACCCTTGAGTTATAACATCGAAAGTCATACCGCATTCGTCCAAATCACGCCAACTTTACGCTTTAACGGTTTACCATCGAGTCACAATAAGATTCAGACATTTCACGAGAATATTAAGATAAATAAACGGTATATCAGTTCCATTTAGGTCAACAATCAATATATCATTTATACGCATAGCCCGAGGTGATGATCGATAATATCCATCGTGGAACATATATTAGACTTCGATATCACGAGACTACCGTGCAATGTTGATTCGATACCATTCCATCGAATTAAATCTCACAATCGGCCAGTATTGAAACACCCTTTGATTCTTTTTGAACGAGAACGGATAGAGCTATACTATAGTATTCAACGCCTATCGAGGGGTGTAATACATCATTGAAAAGCTTAATCTATATTTTTTTCTGAATGGGAGGATTTGCGGTAGCCAAGCCACTCACCTAGTTAGTTGCTTTTCTTTATCCAGCTTTCCAATAATACACCACACCCCAATGGGCGTTGTCTCGAATAGTACTGTAACATTGTCCCACAATAGATCCCTCAACAAATAAAAAATCATTGCTGAAACTGTCGCGACGGAACTTGAAGGTTTCCTTATTGTTGGTTTCTTCTACTTGCAACATATCCCCTAGTGGACATTGCTCGAAATATGTACTATTGTATGTAGCACAGAATTGAACTGCTAGTTCATGCAATATGACTGCGAATTTCGCGGATCTTCTCGTAATACAGTACTTGACAAACGTCGTGGGTATTCAGACCATCGACGATATTCCCGTAACTTCGCTACCTTACAAAATCGGCGATGGGTAGCATGACAGTTGCGTTCGACGCGACTAATCAAGCGTTTGATTTTCATTGATTTACGAGGGTGTGTCAGTAACGGGCAGTTTCATGGATTCATATACGACACGCGTACAACGAGGGTAAGTGAACGAACAGATGAGTGGAGCAGCAGTAGCAGTAAGCTGGGTAGGGGATAGGGTCCAGGGAGTGGGTGGATTTATTGCCAGGTTACCGAGCCGTGAATGCAGCCGGACGAACGGAGAAAACCGCAGGAAACTCTGTCATTGACCGTTGGTAATTTCTCTTTCTCTCTCTCTCGCTCTGAACCATTTTCACGATAATTCTCTCGTTCTCTTTATCTCGTTCCCTTGTTCCACGGCCGATCTCTCCTTCCCCCCGTGTGACAACGTTCGTTCCTCGCTGTCCATGGAATCGCGTCGGTTTCGAAACATTATCAACTCGTAGACAAAGCCGTATGATGGCTCAGCTTTCAGCCGAAGCGAATTTCATTCGCTCGAATCCTCTCGTTTCATAGCGGTCGTTGCGCACTGGTTTATCCAGTCGATACCTTTATATCTATATACACTTCCGATGAAATATTTCCCGTCAGCACAGCTGTTTCTCCAAACACGAAAGACGGAACTCGAAATATCCTAACTCCGAGAAGAAAAATGTTCCGCCGATGAAATTATCGAGAGGTAGAGTGAATTTGTCGCGTGTCGTCGTATGTCGCGAGGGTGTCTTGCTACGAAGTTCTACGCGTCGAGCACTGATTAAAATGAATCGTTAAGTATCAACGAGTTTTTTGGGAAAAACTTGAGGATACCAGTCTCACAGGTATCTTTCATTAACGGAATATTAACGCGGATAACAGTAGACGCGTCGTTTAACAGGAAAGTTCGAAACGGTAGAAGGGACGTTGGGCAAATTTTCAAAATTTGATATTCCTCTAATTAGCGTGCCGCCCGAGAGAGTACGCTTTGGACACGGAGAAGCCACGGACGAAAGTGGAGACCGGGCTCCATAGCCGGTGGAAATAAGCGAAACACGCGGTACTGGTCGCTGGTGCACGTATATACACCGTGGACGGAGTCAGAAGTAAAGAGAGGTTAAACAGAATTCTAGCGAGCACTCTCTCGCGTACTAGCTCCAACCACCCCATCATCCCATAATTGAGCTTTATCACCCCTATTTCGAGCAGTTGCCCCTATCTAATTTTCTGCCCCTTCATTCGCCAGCCTGTCTCGACTCGAGTTTGTTCAACTTCCGTGTGAAACGGGGAAGCGGGCAGGGGAAGAATCTGCGAGTCTATTGGGAGCTTGAAGCACGGGAAAAAGAAGGAAGATTGAAATGAAACGAAACGAAACGAAGCTAAACTAAACACGACGGTGCACTCTGTTCCTGGTAAATGGCAACTGCGATCAACGATCTCTATTCACGACGTTTCCACTGCAAACGAATCTGAATCAATAGATCAAATTTTATACCAAACATCGTTGGTTAAAATAATCGTAATTAATGATGGGTGAAAGAGTCAGCAAAATCGAAAGATTGATTCTTTCGACACGAAAAGGCTTTAATTCGACTCGACTTGGCACTTTCCACAAAACTAAGAAACGAAAAGCAATCGGTGAAGGGTACGAAAATAGAAAGCAAAGTTCGGTTTTATCGTGCAGAGCCTATTTGACCTTTTAAACTGATCGCCGAGAAGTTTATGAACCCACGACGACGGTGGTTGCTTTTCTAAAAAAAGAGAAAGCTAACCCTTTTATATTCTTGGAGAAAATTTCTCTTTACCCCCTGGTAACCTTCCTTTCCTAAGAATATTCTCGACCTATCGATTACACGACAGTTCGAAGTTTAGATTACCTCAATCTTAGAATGGCATTTTGAATATTAAATACCCCTTTCTTTTTAATCATTCTCTTTATTTTTATCTATTCGTTAGCTGTAATCGATGAATATCATCGATTCCGAGCTATTTTTCGGATCTTTCGTTATCGAAGGAAAACCAAGCGACAGTAGATACTATCCACCGCCATCGCCACCGGGTTCTATCTATCTGACGATGGCGATACATCCTGCTTTATAGCGACGATGAATATACAACGAACGCGACATTAGCAAGTGAAATCTCGAGGAGAGAAGATGAAGAGGCGTCGGGAATGTTTCATAGTAAAACGCGTACATTCCAAGTCCAAACAAGCCGATGCATAACTGAGGAAGATTCTAGGGATAACCTGTTGGCTCGACTGTCTTTGACGATGCTAACGAAGTCACCTCGACGGATTCTTCAGCTAGCGCAACGTCGACGAGGGGAAATCGTTATTAGCCGAATCGTTGGTCGTGAAAAATTCCATTTTCCCTGTCTGGCAAAGAATCTTTTTCGGAGCAAAAAAATCGTCGTTGACCGATACGTTATCCGAAAGTGTCTAGGTGATGTACGATTGTGAATATTCCGTGGCGGATCGACGAATTTCGAGAATCTTTCGGGATCCTGGGGAATAAGGGATTCGTCCGGGGAAACGACGCGTCTGCTGCTGACTTTGACGAAGCTTCGCCAGTTCGTGCAAAGAACCTACTTCTTTTTTTCACATTCGCACACTTTTTCTAGCTTCGAATCAATTTCCGCGACGTGAGCGACGCTGTTGGACCGAACCCGAAGAAGAGATATTATTTCTTCGACGATTAAGGGATTGCCGTATGATTTTCTGCCACGATCATAGTAATAGTAATCTGATCAATTAAAAACGCATCGTTCAGATACAACACATGTAGGTACAACTATCCACTTGGATTCCATCTGCAGTTACCGGTTCCTCCGGCACGGCAGCTTCCAACTATTTTATCGCGGACCAGACTCGATGTTATTGCGGTGTTAACAGGGTACTTAAAGAAAATTAACCTTTATCGCTCGGACTTTTAATCCGTTCGCGCTCCAGTTGGCTAGGAGCTTTAAACGGCTTAAGAGAGGTAATCGACGAAAGGATTGTTTAGGATAATGACCGTTAGCCAGAAAGTGTTTGGTTCGTCGTTCGAAATGGACGATTATAAAGCAACGTGCCATTAGGGCTAATCCTTTATTATATATCTACGATGATCCAATTACAGGGAACCCCTTGCTCGCTGTACGGATCGCTTTAATCGGGAAGACATTCGCAACCACGTTATTACGCGAACACATCCCCCTTAATACCGTTCCACTTCCTGCTGCCGATAGTCATCCTCCTTCTCTCTGCATAAACTACAATTCGACCGACGATAAGTCGATTAGTCGGATTCTCTTCGATTCCCGTTCTGGCTGCCGACAGATCGACATCCGACCATTCTGACCAACGATCAAGGATCGAGTCAATTCATGTTCGCCGTGTCCAGTCTATAGGACGTACCGAGTCTTTTACGATCGTGAAACGGTTAATTTCTTGTGCAAAACCAACGAATAAGTATCGAAATATGGATGACGATGATTGTTGGTTTATAGAGAGAAAAGGAGGACAGGAGAAGTAGTTATTTCGTGGGACCTTGTTGATAATATTGGTGGTAGGAGAAGGATGCGTTGGTTTCGAGGATAAGCAAGTTCGGTCCTATCTGTCAGTGGCAGGCGAAGCAAAGCCCGGAGGGCATAAGGATCCAAAAGGGTGGTACTGGTTGGGTGAAAGGAGGGATCGAATGGAGAAGGACGGGGACGGGCAAAATTGCCGTTTAACCCCTCTGACCCGATGAGATTTTGAATCAGTTGCTCCGTACACCTATAAACTACTGTAACTTTAAAAATACAACTTTCAATTGTGCTTCAAATTATTGCTTATTATACCGTTTCATTCAATTTCATACGATAAAAGTGAAACGCTCGGATCTTGGCAAGTAGGTAATCTTTATCGACAGAATATTAATTCTGAAATCTTACTGATAAATTGATGGAATTATGTAGCCAGGGATGAGCAGGGTCGGAAGGGTTAAAAGCGACGCGAGTATCTCGAGTCAAACTGTCTCATCGAAAGTCCTATGCACATCTTCGGTCCCTCGAACTAGTTCGATAATATCGGATATGGCATCCCCGTACTTGGTCGGCCACCTAACCACCGGCTCTTTCCTAACCCCGAGTCAACCAATATGCGGCAGAAGTTATGCGGTGTCGCCTTATCCCTTCTACCTTCCATTCGACTACCTTCCAACATGCTCGTCCCGAGAAGATGCTGAGTTCTCGAGTTTCTTAACTTTTCCCTACTTCCTTCCTTCCTTCCTTCCTTCCTTCCGTCTTTCCTTCCTTCCTTCCTTCCTTCCTTCCTTCCTTCCTTCCTTCCTTCCTTCCTTCCTTCCTTCCTCCCTTCCTTCCTCTCTTACTTTCTCCTCTCTCTGTCTGTTCCATCGTTTCTTCCGGCCGGTATGCTTTTGCCTATAAAGTCGGTCTCGTCGAGAACTTAATATCTCTAGGCGTGCCTCTCCGACGTCGGATGGAATTTTATCAGTGAATCTGCGCCCGTTCGATTGCTTCATCGATCACTCTCCACTAAATTGCCAATAACTCTTCTGTACGCCCAGTGTATGTAGTTATGTTTCGCGGTCGTGCCTTGACTACTTTCTGAACTAATTTACCGACGAGTCGGGAGACAAGATCTTCCTTCTTCTTCCTCCCATGCTTCGCCTCTATTTCGCTTTGCCTCCACCTTCTATCTCTCTTCTCGATTACCTTCGACAGAAAATTTCTTCTTCGATAATGAAAATTTCTCGTTGCGATCGGAGCCACGGTGATCGTTGATATTATTAACGTTATCACTAGGTTAGGACATCGAACAAAGCTTGCGACGCTGTTACAGGCACAGCCACGAGTAGAAAGTTTCGGCTTCTAATAGGAAAACTTTTCTCTATCGAAAATCTCAGGCCCGAACAGCCAATAAACATCTGCGCCTCGCGACTCCTGGGTCCGTCCACGATTACCTGTGCGCAAACTTTTCAAAGTTACACGTCCACCCATCACGTGTAACGTAGCTAATTGACAACGCGACGCTTTTTCAACCGGTGTGAAAACCCGTTTAAAATGGAAATGATCGAACGTTCGTAAAGCGAGTATCCTGAAATCGTAACAGAACGATAGGAAACACGCGACACGCCAGGAAATTCAGTCCTATTTCCTTCCGGCGTTTGAATATCCGGCCGATGCAATTACGCAAATGAGCATATTTAACGCACGTGCGCCCTACTGTTTAACCACGCCGCGCGTTAATTTCGAACAAACGAGAACGAGGAAGTTTCAATAAACCTCGAGCCAACTCGAACGAAAAATACATACGTACCTGCTCTGCAGTTGCACATTGTCGAGCGTCGAATATCGAGACCGAATGTTGTTCGATTCGCTGGCAAAGACAGTCGCGCAGATCTTGCAATGATAAGTAGTCATTTTATTGTCAGTGATGCGTTTTAGAATTTTTTCTCTTTCCTTTTTTCTTTTTTTTTCGATGAAGCTTTCCTAGCCAGCCATCACGGCAAAAAGCAAGTTCGACTCGTGTCCTCGGAAAATATATTTTGTCCAACGGTCACGCCCACTTCTGCTGCACTCGTTGGAATAAAGTACTTCTCTCACGAACAACTCGATTGCTACTACTACCACTCCAACTTTCTATTAGGTGTATACACAATGGTATACGAATTTGGGAACGAAAGGTTCGAACAACAGCTATCCGATGTACGCGAACGCATAAATCCTGTTTTTTCTTATAATTCTACTTGGAAATTCTCACATTTAAGCAATAAGATGAATTAATACATCGATCACTGCTACGATGTAGTATTTGGGTCGATTGTTAAAGCTAACGTTCGATTAGTCGGACGTTTTCGTCTTACGTACCTAAATAGAGGGAGAAGAGAGGTGAAAAATAGGCGATCGTGGTCGATTGAATTGAATGCGATTTCCCGATGCGGCGTGGAGAGGCGAGGCGAGGCGAGGCGATTCAGAGCGACGCGAGTTTGCATAGGAGGCGTTATGGCCGGGGTAATTATCCACGCTGCCTTCCTTCTCTTTCCGCTTTACGCTTGGCGTCCATAAAGGCAGCTGACTACGTGCTTTTACCACCTTAGGGGGCGTGTCGCAGGGGACGTTGCTCGTTCGGGCAATAAAAAAGCGCACTGCCGCGTGATCGAAGCACATACACGCACACACACATACACATGTACGATTCTATGTCAGCCAGGCTGGGGAAAAAAGGGACAGCTTTAACGCCACTGGACCGTTCCAGGTTTTGTTCGTGTGCACGATAACTGCTCGTTACGACTGTAATTGATGACCGCTGTCATTCATGACGGATCACTTAATCGTCGATGACCTGCATATTCGTATTACTCTTTCCCTCTCAGTCTATTTCGCATCATGCTTCAAAAAATTCATTTTCACCTTATCATTCTTCGATAGAACAGTTTTTCAAGGGTTACCTATACATGGGGTAGATGATTTCTTGAATTGATCGTTAGATCGTTATCGTACCGCGTATCGCTAATTCCACTGCTTTATTTATTCATTTAAATCATACGGGACGAACCCTTTTATGGTACACGATATAATAAAATAAATTTTGTGAATACGTAAGAACCCAAAGAGTAACAGCGAATGGGAAGTTTGTAATAAAAGACACACGGATACTTTTTCCTTTGGCTGTTGTATAACCGAATAGCCGATTTCGAAACATAGAAAGTTGAACTGTCGCAAAACAGCGTCCGATATTTCTTCTATCAGTTTACCCATTGCAACACAATGTTAATCATGCGTCAAAATTGATCTGCACACTGTCATTTCTGGATAGAAGAATAATTGTTGAACCGTCAGTCAGTCGAAACAGACGATTTCTCGAGTGACTGTGAATTGAATCGGGAGCAGCCACTAGCCATTTCCGTGTAGCCATTAAACGCGATTACGTAAGGCAATTAATAAGCGTTCTCGGAGATCGGTCCCGGCTCGAACGTACGTTACTCGCTATCGAATTTGCTTCGAGGCAACACATGTGAATTCGCAATAACTTATTAACGTCACGGAACCATGCGATGCTTCCAAGGCGACAGTGTCGCTACGGTTAAGAAAAGGCTGGTTTACGTAAAGTTATTCGCTCGTCGATCCGTAAAGTATCGCTGGTTTTCTTTAGCCGATTTCGAAGGTGCGAACGTCAGCCAACGAAGCGAAAGGAGGAGGAGGAGAATCGATCTTACGGAAATTGGAGCATCGAGCTAGGAGCCAACGCTCGCACGGCGTTAACGAACCGTGAAAACTAATTATGGAATACCAAACCCGAAATTCCCGTAAATGCCGCGTTAATATACGTATACACGGCCGAATAGACAAACGTTGAATGTCGGCTTGTCGATATTTGATCGACCAATCAGCGTAACAAGTTGAAATTTCAGGGTAATACGAGTTTATGAACGCGATCGCATCATTGTTGATCTATCAGCAGAAACATCTCGAAATCACGTGAATTCGTCAATGGTAGACATTGCGTTGATGTTTCAACTACACTTGCTTTTAATCTTCCGTTCAACCCTAGCGAATGACTAAATACGCCTAACAAATCATACTAATCTGGAAATGGAAATATGAACGACTTTTTGTTCTACGCTGCACAGGTACTCCGCGTAACCTGGAATTCTCAAGAATCCTCATAAAAACTGTATTACACGCGGCGGCTGTTATTTCTCCGATATACTTACAACGCTATCCCTACTTCGGTTGACGGTTCCAGTAGCAATCTCTACTGCAACTGGAGCTGCAAGTAAATATCAGACTCGTAGAACGAGGAGCCAGGCCCCTGGTTGATTGGAATCTGGCAAGAAGATACGCGAAGCTGATTAGTTCCTCCGCTGAATAAGAGGCTAAACAATAGGGTAGCGTCAGAATGAACGAGAACAACGATGGTACGTGCAAACATGGTATCGTAGCCAGAACTCGGCTGTTCTATGTCGCTTAAATGTAACGTTGCGTTCCGCTCGGAGAAGCCGCGTGGCCAATCACGGAGAAACCGTCCACTCTCTTTCCATTTCGAACACAAAGCCATTGTTTCGTACGTATAAATGTCGCCGGCATGGACTAGTTATTCGACAGTCATCGCTATCACGATCCATCATTTCCACCCAACGACGAATCATCCTCGTCGCTCTAATTTCACTCTGCATTAGAGAAGACAGAAACTGATCCTTAGCGATTTTTACTCTTACCGTTCACGCGAATTGTTTGTAATTATTCCTGGTAAATCGATTCAATGGATCATTCGGTATACGATCATTACGTACTGCCCGGTATATGTATCTCAAAAGCACGAAAGCTGTTATGCAATATTTCGATGGAAACATCATCGTAACCCGCAGAAATTGACGCAAAGGGAGAAGATCGCAATTAAGTCGAAACGTTATGTCACAATATCTTGAATATTCTATTTAGCATCGTAAACCGTAAGCTGTTAAGCACTTTGAAAGGCGCAGAACGCTCAAAGTATTTGGAATGCTAAAATCGAACGTTTGAATCGATTAAAATTTTCATGTTTATCGGTCTCGGTTATGGCGGTTGTGGAATTTCGTTGTTTCAACGCGTTACAGCCGATATTCCGGACAGGGCCGAGTATTCTGATCACGAAACTGAGCTGAAATGGTAACGGATACACGGTTCAAATGCAGACTACGTCAGGCGAACGTAGATGGTTATATAAAACCACCAGGATAGCCTGATAATATTCGATGTTTCCACAATTTTACGGCTACTTTGTTAAATACGTAAGGATAACCGAATTTATACGAAGACTGTACACCGTACACTGTAACAAAAAGGATAGTGAGTCGAATAGCAGCAAAATGTGGGCAACTGTGAACCAAGTACGATTAAATCGTGATACTTTTCGATAAACTACATTTACCAGAGCAGGTTTCTTACCCTTGAACAGTTTGAATTGGCCGATCGATCGATTAATTAGCGGATCATCTATTCCCGTCAGGCGTCAAAGTTGAAAGCTCGCTCAACTGGTGAGGGGATCGTAAATCTAGACGTTCGATAGAATCGGTGTGCTACGATGAGAAATTGAATCGAAGAACACCGGTGGTTCGATGGCAAAAACGTTTCCACTGGGAAACATGAATACCATCGACCCTCCGCCGCGGCGTTGTAATTTCAGTTTACAATAGACGAGCGTGTTGTACGAACGCGAACCGTAAAGTGATAAAACGATATGAAACATCGAGCGATCGAGCAACGTACGTTTCGTTCGTCGCGAAGCCAGCTTAAAAGTTGGAAAATCGTATGAAACGCAAACTCTCGGCGAACAGTATGCAATTTTCGTATGGTGTGATGCTACGATATTAATAATAACCGCACCGGTTGAACATTGCTGCTGTACGAAGGAATTTCTAATTATTCGTTTGCCGAGCATGGCTTCGTCTCGCGATGAGAAACGTTCGAAAATTTCCGCTAAATTTTCTGACCGCATGCCTGGAATATCGAACGCTTCCCTGCCCGGTCAATTTTTCGTTAATTTTCGTTTCTCTTTGCCGATACTATCGCGACGTGACCTCGTTCAGTCGATCCCCCGACATCCGTCTGAACGCTGGAATACGGAAACGGAGTTAGAAATCCGCTGTTACGACGCCGTGCCCTCCGTACCACGTTGCTTTTCGTGGATCGTTTCGGCGAACCGTACGCCTACCGGGCGAGAGCGCGGGTGGTAGCCAAAGGCGGACGTGTTCCTAATTTTCAAGCGGTAGCCGGCATCGATCGAGCCCTGTTCGATACTCAGGATCACGTACTCGTAACTCTTCCTTAACCAGCTCTACATGTAAACCGTCCTTATCGCCTTCGCTCTACTATAGAGCCTCGCTTGGAAACTTGCATTAACGCTGGAACGCGTTGACATGTCAAATCGTCGATGGCTCTCAATAACACGAACGTTATTAGATACTCTATAGTAGAATTTGGATTATCGTTCAAAAACAAACATCTTTCCGTAATTTGATCAATTTTCGATTGTTTCGCTCCGTCTGGAATGAATTTTCGCTACAAACGCACCACGGTGGGAAGGTTAACGAACGATGCGGAAGGTAAATCGCGTAGAACGTAGACCATAGTCGGTACGTGTTTCACACGGGACGGAGCGTACACTTCGATGTACACGCGATATGTAATATCGAGTGGGCGCAAAAAGCGCTCGGCAAACTTTCAATCAGTCTACTGCCGCATTCGAGTAGTAACGGGCCTTGTATGGGCGGACAGGCTAGTAGAGTGAGGTGCGGGCGACGCGACGGGACGCGACGTGGGACGACCAGTAGTCGTGGATTTATTTGGTCGGACAGGAAACAGCGTCGCTTTACCACAGAGAGGGGCGCGGATTTCACGGATAACGCTAGGCTACGAGAAAAGGACGGCGAAGCGAGAACGAGGGGAGTACAGCAAGGACTAAAGGACGAGGACATGCATATTAATAGGGAAACAAGTACCGAAATGTCTGACCAGCGTGAACGAGCCGACGTCGTTGTATCGAACCGTTTCATCCTCCTCCCCTCATCCGCTTCTCTCTGGATTCATCGAGGTGTACCATTTCTCTTCTCCCAACTACCATCTTCCTATCTCTCTTGTTTTGTTTGCGAGAGCGCGTTACGCGTTCCTATTTCAATTCCAACATACGGCACTAACGACAACTCGTAGCTCGGATCCTGATGAACGTTGCCGCGTCAGCGCGACGGAGATCGATTAAAGTGCGAATTAAGCAGATCGTACGAGATCCCAGCAGTCGTGAGCATCGAAACGACCTCCGGTCGTCGGCTATAATCAATCGGTTAATTATCCTCTCTTTAATAACATCGAACCGATCACCAACCACCTTATCGCAATCCTTACAGCACGCGTTCCATCTTCTATACTCTTTGGATAAATCTTTGAAACGTTGAAGGAAAATCTTCCGAGATCGCTAACTTTCTCGCGTGTCTAACGATAAGACGAATAGAATCAAGGAAAACATCGGTATCGCGGATGCTCCCGTGAAACGTACGTAAGTTGGCGCAGCTCGAAAATTCGTAAATGCGAAGAGGAAGAGGAAGATGGGGAATAAGAGTGGGCGAGGGGTTGCAGTGGGGTGCAGGCGTCCGGTCGGTTCGGCCAACCGGTGGTTCAAGCGGGAGCGAGAAAGAAGCTCGCTTGGATACAGAGGTAGTAGCTGGCGCATAAATTAGTGGTGAAAAGTTAATTGGAGCGGACACCGGCTTGCGTTCACAGTGGTACAAGTTACGCTGCTACCGTGCTCGCACGAACCCACCCACCCTCGTGTTAGCCGAGGCTGGCCCGTTCGCTCGCCGCGTACACCTCCGCCTCCTGCTCCTCCTCCGACAAGCGTATCCGGAGAACCGAGCTCGGACACAACGGATACACTACTGTTTCACCATCGTCCCGTCGAAACTGTTATCGATTTGTCCCACGAAATTGCTCGTTGTCGCGCCGATTCGCGTTCGACGCGACCGGTCTCCTCCCTTCGGCCGATTGATCAGCACCGCGACGTGAGATACTTTTACCGAGGAATATCCTCGACGAAACCTGCGATCATCGTTCGAACGTCACGCGAACGGCCCATTAATTTTCTCAACTGTCTGACACGGAACGGAGATCCATGGAAAAACCGCGGCAAACGGATTCAGCAATAACCCGGGCAGCCGGATGACAAGCGGCCGGTAGGTGTAACGCGCAACAATCGGCCACAGTATCGTGAATTATCGGCCCCGGCCAAACACGCTGATTCCAGCAAATTTGTAATTTCAAATTCGTAATTATCGTCGAATCGGGACGCGTTCGACCGCAGATTGCGGTCAGAAGAGCGATTCCATCCCTATCCGTTGACGTTTCACCGATAGAGGCCAGTATTGTGGACAACAGTCTCGGTAGAATCGATGCGAAACCTTCGATTTATAGCGATTCGTGGCATCGGTACGCAAAATCATAGAAGAATCAAGTATAAAAATTACGTTAGTTTCACGGGCTGATGTATTAAAAAACATATAATCGTTTCTTCTCATCGTACCTCTTATTCGTTCATTAAATTCTCTCCGTTTCGAGGTCGTTGCCATTGCCGTTTCCATGAAAGGAAATCCGCCGGAATTCCTCGGATATATTCTTGAAAGGTATAGCGCTATTAGGGAGAGCTTGGCGAGAAGGAACGAGTAAGGATCGAAGATCTTGTGGCATACCGCTTAGAGATCGGTATTGTGCAGCTACGTGCGAATACAGGAGGGCTTCGTACGTGCTACTACTGCATGCAAATAATTTAGGTTTTTTTTAACTTGGCCCTGCCTTCGTGTTTTAATAAAACCGTTGAAACAAGCAGGCGGAGGAAAATGAGAAGAATACTGTACGAACTTGCTTTTTACATCCACGGTTAACGACCTAACCCAACCTGATACGTATATTCGTATATATACGTTGTCGACCTACCATGATAGCAAGCTCCTTAATTAATGAACATCTGGCGAATGCTGCCTGCATCTTCCTTATTACTAATAATAATATTAATTATTATTAATATTATCATCAGTATTAGTATTACCTTTATAAGTATCATTATTGTTATTGTTATTGCGGTTATTATAAGGGAACAGCAGGGCCGATAACGAAGGTGGTAGAGCAAAAAAAAAGGACGCTTTCATTAAAGTCGCTCGCGTTACTTCGTGACCCTTGATAACATATCGGCTAATTTCACGCCTGAGCTTCCAACTGCTTTCAGCAACTTTCTACAAAGTATGTTGCTTCACTTTCTCACTGTTTTACTATGGCAATACTTATCGCACATGTCACCTGAGAGATAATTCACGACACTAATATGAAATGCTTTCAGCATTCATTATCGTAAAGATCATTCGCAGTACCGACACGATGCTACTTTCTGAATGCAACCAAAGGGATCTGGTATACCCAATATCTCTCAACTCCTTATCTAACTTGTTCATCGAAATACACGTAGGGAAAGGTGTTACAATAGTTACTAACTAGCAAGTTTAGGTTAGTGTAATCAGTAAACGGAGGAGTTCAATTTGTTAATTACAGTTTAGTAAGTGTTAGGTTCACCACTCCTGCCTGCAACCTCCATCATAATTTTCCAAGTTTGTCCCTTGCTTATCGACTCTCGTAGTCTTTCAAACAATTACATTTAAGCACAACGAAGGGCTTTGAATCGAAGCGCGACCTCCTACGATAATAAATCATCAATCTATCAATTTTAACTCGAAGAATCGTCCGTCCTTGATTTCCTTTTTCTCGTCGAACTGTCCTAATATTTTGGTGCATGATCGAACGGTACGAATTAGTTTAAGACCCGATTTCATTCATTTCGTTGGCAATAATATTCATAACAAGGTGAATAGGATAAATGACTGCTATTCTAATATTTGTCTTGACGATTTGGTTTAAGATTGAGCAGCATGTATTATTTTAGGAACCGTGATTTCATCTGGTTCGCCTGCAGCGATGTTTATAACGAACTAAACGGGATAAATTACCCGCTGTATTTCCGTGACACTTTGGTTAAGTGCGCGCTCAGACAGGATTTGCATTTATTCAAATTCCAATTTGTACCTCGTATCCTTTGCTGGTGCCCTGGCAAAGTATGAAAGCGTTTGAATATTCTCTTGTATAATCGTATCGGAAATCTGTTGATAGAAAAATGAAAGAAACTGCTCGCGTTGAGAAATAACTTTAATTGCACAACGATAACGATACATTAATGTATTCGTATACTTTGCATCGTTGTTCTTCTATTTGCTTAATGAATTTTAACAGGACGTTGCGAAATCAACGTTGTGTTTCATCGTACCTCTGATGAAATCCAAACTTGACAATATTATCAATTCAAAGGAACAAGTTTAAACATTCTCCGCTATTTTTATGCGACGAGCGACGACCGATGAAATTGTGTCGGTGCAACAACCCGATGCGACGCGTTGGATATCATTGTTCAAGATGGCATTCGTCTCGTAAACGCTTATCTCTCTGCCTCCATATTCTTCTTGGTGCTTCGCGTAGACCTACATACAGCAGGACCTATATAGCAGTATCCTCTCGATAACAATCTTTATCCCAGCTTCTTTTCTCGCCTTTTGTTTCCAACGATCCATTTCTTCGTGCTTGCACGGAGCGGAACAAACGCGAGCCAGTCGCCAGCGAGCGTTACTACCGAAAGATAACCGCTTTAGCGTGCTAAACTACGCTTTAAACGACCGTTACCTACTTTATTGTTGCCTTCGTTTTGATACGAGCTTGTAAAAAGCAACGCTGTTCCGCTTCTGTCGCGAAAATACTCTTCTTCAAAACTGTGCTGTCTCATTTCTCCAACTTGCCATCCAATCGAATACACGCTTACATTCTTTCATTAATAAACACAAAACAATATATTTACTTATTTATTTATTTATTTCAAAGCAAGAAACAAACATAATGGCACGAAGTGGAATGTGAAATAGTAACTTGTTCTACGAGAGATGCACAATCAAATTTATTGGAAAGGAATTCTTGGATGAACATTATTTATGATGGGAACATTAAACCTCTACATAATATTTCCGTAGTCATGGTCGAATCGACCCATGGGAGAGGTGGATCTTGAGGAGAGGAAGCGGAGAAACTTATGTTGTATCACCCCTAGAGTATCCCTATGTTTAGATAGTCGAGGGGCTCATATTGCAGAGGCACAATCGAGGCGAGGCAAAACCAGTGTATAATAGAGTGTGAGTAACGTTTTGGGATCTTGGAATTGAAAGCAATTAGTTAATATATCATCATAATTCTGAAATAAAATGCTTTGAGTTCACTCAGATCCGCTGGCAAATACCAGTAACCTCTCCCTCGATGCTCTTTCCATTCCGATCGGCCGTAATTCCATTCGTTGCTTCCCTCTGGCGAACACGTCGCCTAGTCGCGCCGACACGAGTTTCTCTATCGCGAAACGTTCGTTTACGAGCCCGTTACCTACTTCCGTTAACCGAATTATCCTCCTTGGTATCTTCCTCGATCGAGACCACTTACGTACGAGTAAAATCCGCCCGATAGTTTGACTTTAATCGTTGTGTATTCTATCTGATGGTTCGGTGAGCCTTTCCAACTCTTCCGCTAGATGCTTGCATTGAAAATAATCGCACACGTTTGGCCAGGAGCCACGAAAGCGACCTTGTTTTGGGAAAATTCGACGGGACTACTGATCAGGGCAAGGAAAATAATTGAAAATGTTCATCTCGAATTCATTGGTAAGACGGGATTTGCGAACGTGTACGTATCTGATTACGAGTGTTAAGGCAAAGTTATGCACGCGTACACAGCGAGGGGCGCGTGTTTGCCGGCGCAAATATGTGCATAAGCAAGGGTGCAAGCTTCCTACGGATGAACCAAATATTTCATTAGTTAAGATCTTCCTCTGGCCAAACGTTGCGATCCTTACTTCAGCTGAAGGCGAAACGTTCGCTTTCCAGTTTCGTTTGTTCGGTCTGTAATTACTTGTAACCGCTACAGAAATCGTGTACACAACTGAAAATGCTCGAGGGCTCGATACTACCCTCGATTCTATGCTCGCCAGACGCTCCGCGCAATTAACTAAATATCAGAGATACGGTAAACTCGAAATTCAGCTGTTCTTCTTATTGGATCTTGTTCGTAGGTTATTAGTATATCTACCTGGTATTTGTAAAATTGTTGCTCGAAGATTATTAGAACCGCGATAAAACGGAGAAAAACGTTATCGAAAACGATCTACCGAGACGCGAAAGATTTTTGCCGTGTCTTTCGTCTGGTCGACTTTTCTATCCGTCGCACTCGATTCACGAAGAATTTCAGCAATCGTGATTCTATCCGGTATTCGAAAGGGTAAGCAAAAGCCGGCCATAACGTCGTCCAATTTCCATTTCGTCACACCAGATTCGGGGCCGGTGGGAGATTTTTCCGTGGCGGAAATTGATGCTTTTCTTCCGTTCTCGTATTCACAGCCAAATCTCTGAATTCGTCACGTTCCCCCTCGGTATTCCTCTCGAATCCGTGATCAGCAGTGAACATCGTCGTTCCTGAAGTAATAAGCGATGTAATCCTGTCGATGTACGATCGTACCGTTGGAATTCTCTGCTACGATCACGATGAATTTCAATGTTACGCTGGCGTGCACGAGTGTCACTTCTCCGGCTTTTCATTTCGCGAGCTTTGAACGTTCAGCGAATAGCGTTTAACGATGGGAAAGGAATTAATTGAATATTATGAAGGGTAGAACGATTCATCCCAATTACCATTCTCTTTGTCCGATATAAATTGCTCCCTTTTAACATCGATGTCGCGTTACGTTTTTTTGCTATTCGAAAAATAGAGTTAAACGGGGAAAAAACTGTAAAGGAAGGAAAAAGCATGCTTTCGGTGAAACGTTACACAGACAACGGTTGTATCACGGATTTCTACGCGGTTTATGTCTATCTTTTTTAGCACAGCTTACCTACAGCTTGTTTCATAACGTGTACATTCCAGCCAGTTAGACGGGTAGACTAAAAACACGAAAAGCAATGATAAAGGTTCTTGCAGGTGAGCATGTATCGTGTTTAACGAATATGTCCCGTTGCGCTCGTTAAAAAAAGGATCGTCGACGTCTGTAAATTATGTACTTATTTTTAGTCATATTTGTACTTGGGTAAATCAGCACCGTTTTAGCTCTTCTTTTAAAAGGAATCGGTATCTGATAGCTTGTACAGTAACGCATTGAACATGGAACAGCCTGTATAGGCAATCTTCTGTTTGTCTGCTCAGGATCTCGTTCTTTTTCAACGATTGCTCCGTTGAATTCGAAATCAGCGTGCGACCGCTTCGTCTTTTATCCTCTTTTTCTTCTTTCTAGAGTGTCACGTGCCACCGACTACATATTTAACGTATCCGTACTGGCGTATGTCGTATACGAACGTTCTAGCTTGTATGTAAGTACGCTTCGTCACGACGCGACAAAGAATTGTGTAAATCTTCGTGACAAGCGATGCGTTCGAGCGGAGCTCGAAATCGTTTTACCCGATAATTTTTCGAAAACTAACCGGCTATCGAAGTTTATCCCCATCAGCCTAGTGGACAAGATCAACGACTAATCAATTACGTTTGCTCGTGCATCGAAATTGATTGAAATAAAATATTCATTCGATCGCTTCGCGCCAATTAATACATCGAACGAATACGCGACACAGAACCAAATTCGATAACAAGTTTCTCCCTCGTTTGGAGATTTTTCGATTTGTTCCTCGTTTTCCGTCGATCGTTGCCTAGTAATTACGAGCGATTGAACGTTCGCTTAGACACGCTTGAACGAGTTTTTTTTTTTAAATCAAAATCGACATCGAAATAGAAAATGTACAAAAAGCATCGATAGATTTCCTCCTTGTAACCAGAAGACTTAAAACGCAGAGTTCTCGGTATCATCTCCGGAAAATATAACGAATCGACAACAGTTGATCAAACACCCCGTTAATTCGCGATGACAAAATAAACAAGGCCACGAAATCATTTCCTCGGTTTTTGTCATCGGCATTGATCGACTCGATTTCGCGGGGCCCATCTCCCAGCGAAATTCCATTTAACCCCATTGATTTTCGACCAAAAGGATTCGATTACCCGATTTTTGTTCCAGCTTTCGTTCCGTCCGCTGCGCCCGGATTAGCGTCCGTTTCGCAAACTCGCTTTCAATTGGAATTCGATTTGCCTCCGTTCGTTCGTTCGTCTCTCCGTCCGTTCGTTTCGTCGAATATGAACGGCCATCAGGCTTTGTTAAATTATCGACTGCCGTCAGGATAAAACTTTACAAGCCACTCCTCGTTCGAGCGAAATCAAGATTAAGCGGAGATGCGAACTATCGTCGAACCGATTTCACGAAATCCACTGCAATGCGATGGAACGAACGATTTCATCGAGACTTGGGAAACGTAGAATCGTACAGAGTGTGTCTAGCGATGCGTTTCGTTTTGAAACTCCTTGTACACGGTATTTACGATGTACAATATCTAAGTCTAATCGTAAATAGTTGTAGGTAAATTTTCTCTTGAGCACGCGGAACGAGTTAATTCGTCAAACGAAAACGTCGGAACTTCGGTCAATCGCGGTCAAAGGGTTAATAATAATGAATGGTAAACACGCTTAGTCCTCCTTTTGCTCCGAGTAGTTCCACGATCGATAAGTTCCCAGCGAAATTATCAAGATTACACCGTCCAACTGTGGAATTAATAATGTCGTTAACAAACCATGACTCCCTTTAAGTATACCACCCTTCTCTTTCGCCTCTCCCTTGCCACAACTCGACGAATTGTTGGGGAGTGTCTGGGGTTTCAGCCCCAAACGAATTACTTTAGGAGAAACGTTCCGTGATCCCGCAACGTGAGCTACCGTGATACCAGGATTCCTCCTCGAGTTCCTCGTCTACCGTAACATTCATTGATAGCGTTGTTGGACAACGATGTTTCGCAGGGACAACATTTTTCTAATGAAATTAAACTTGAGCTATTTAAAGCTCACCAACTTGTTGAGAAAATCATTTTTAACCTAACAAAGATTCTTATCGATGAACGCAGAAATTTTCAAGTATTACCTCAAAACGTAATTCATTATCAGTTTAAGTCGATACGAAGGCGATCAAGTAAAGTAAGAAAACACCAGTGGTTGTGATGAAAATAATCGCGATCGATCTCACGGGCAGCCGTGTTTGCAGGTGAAAACGCGAAATTCTACGCGTAAAATTCTTTTATATGATAATAAACGTAGCGAATATTTAGGGTTTACGGTAACCGATATTCCAACGGGTAGAATACCGTTTCGTTTTATCGATCGAACGTTTCTGCGCGACAAAAAGATCTACCGGGGATAAAAGGTCGAATGCGTTTTTTAAACGCTTTTACAGAAAAGCGAGCGGTAGCAACAACGGCTAAAACCACGATACCGGAGCAAGTGGACTCCGAGTGGCTCGAAAAATACTACTTCGGTTAAGTACCGAAGCTCGTTGTATATGGAGCTAGCGTGCGCGACCGAGCGTATCCCTTCCGATTTTATGCCACTTTACGCAATTTCTATCCTGCGTTTTCCAGCAAATTTTACCCCTGCTAACGTTTCGAACAATTTTTTTTTTTTTACTCAACGAACAAGATTCTTTTAGAATTTTCAAATTACGCTTAATTTTCAGGTCATCGATTACATTGATTACACAAATTATCGATAGAATTTCTGTTACCCAAATCGATCAATTTTATTTATTTGCGTTGAAACGTAGAACATCGCAACGATGCTTTTTATTTCGAAAATCGTCTGACGTCCAATCGTTTAGGTTTGATCCAATTACAAGAGTACGGGCGTCATTGCTCCCTGGAACAACTTGATAATTATTCATTTACGCGAAACTCGTTCGTGTCAAAGGGTTTTCACAACACCGCCCTAGCCCTTCGACTACTTTTTCCTTCACGCGTTATCGCGCGTGTTCCCGGACGATTAACACGTGTTTTTCTCTCCCTTCCCTGATTACTCGAGCGGGGCAATCTTCTATCGATCCCGGCACGGGCCGTTTCGAGCAAGCAGACTCCACACTCGACGTGAAACGCACACCCTACCTACCTACCTACCTACCTACCTACCTACCTACCTACTCGTACGATCTCTGATTACATCGCGGAAGAGTCACGAACCGAAGTTACCGGAGCCTCGAAGACGTAGCACGAATTCCAACGACTTCATATCTTTAGCTTGCGAATAGGTCAGCCTTTGCTTATCTACCTTTTAATAAGTTGATTGCGACCGGAGTCTCACGGGAAGACCAACGATCGTTGAAAAGCCAAAGACGATCTGATCCTTTTGTAATCGAGGCGATTTACGCTCGCAACGATTAAAGGGACGTAAAACGTTTTCGGTAGATTACGGTTTAATGCATCGCTGTCCGAGGAGTTTGCAAAACTAGCGAAACAGCAACTTGGAATCTGTGTTGGCGAACGACGAACCAATTTGCAATTACAGGTAAAGGCCTGCCCGGCCACGTCAGAGTCGGCCGATGACCTACGATAATAATGAAAAACGAGCTGAGAGTCGCGTAATAGGTAGTCATTGTTCCCGGTGATAACAGGACGGATACGGTGTAACGTTTGACTCGATATATCCCCCCGTTGGATTCTTGCGTGCCTGTTCGCTCGTACCCGGTTCCATGGGTCATCCATTCACGGAATAAATGACTCCTTAGGGACTGATGCTTTTGCCCTGGCACCGATTACGCGCGCCACCGTCGACCGTTCAACATTTTCGCTAGCTAATTTCCTGATTTCCTTTTATCAACCACCGTGGCTGTTCCATCCGAACGAAGACCGTTCAGATCTTTGCGAATACTTGTCAATCGATACTAGTGCAACGATAGCAAACGATAACTCTACAGTCGGCGATCGCATTCGAAAGGGTTGAAGCGAGGTTCGACGTTGGTTATTCACTCGGTCAATTCCTTTCGCGACTGGAGCCCTTTTAACCGACTGGAAAAACGCGTTCGAGCATCGCGAACGGGTTCGACGTTAAAAAAGTCCGTCGATGAAATCGTTGGAAAGTTTTAATCGCGCTTCACGACTCGTTAACTATCGGCCATAAGTTCGAGTTCGTTCGGCATACGATTTTTCTCGCGTCCTCGGCAAGAAGGAACTGGCCACCCCCGTTCTCCATCCAACTTTTCTATCCGTGAAAAACTTTCAAAGTATAACGTATTGATTCTCTCGCGATATCGAGTGGACCCACTCGTGTCGCCTATTTATTACGCAGCGAATTTTATAATTGGCCACCGACAGACTGACTGACTGACTAACCGTTGCACACGGAGTTTCGCGTTAAAGTTTCGCGAAAATCCAGCGAGGATTATACGTCTGCACACAGTAACCGAGTTCGTTGAGGGGGAAATTTCGTTTTTAAAGGAGATTCCTGCTCGCTTTAACTTCATTTCGACGGATAAACCCGGTTCTCTGTGCGATCGCGTCTTCTTCGTGTTTTCATTGATTTAGCAGTAGAATGATCGAGGAAGAAAAAAAAACAAACCAACGAAACCGATTCAGGAGAAATAGGAGTGTCTTCTCGAGAGAAACTCGCCGAATTTGTATCACTTTTTCCTTGAAACTTTCGATAAAAGTGTCGTCGGTGTTGTGATAAAATCCACAGAAAATATTACACAACAATCGAGTCGTTCTCTAAAAATTGCTCTCCGCTCTCCGACTGATACTTTTCAAAGAGGAATCGTTCGCTTCGATATTGTCATTAGAATTCGCCGTGAACGGTGAGTTTCGGTGAAACGATTTGACACATATTCGTGAACGCGAGCGGCGGAGGGGCACAGAGGAAAAGAGGAAGTCGTCGGCTATGAATGCGTCGTTTCGTAGATGTCAAATTATTCATGACGCGGTAAGCACGTGGCGTTTTCGATGGATCGATGTTGACGGCGGTAGCGAAAGCCAAGGTAATAGGAATCTGGTAATATCGGAACTGCTGCTGATCGTTCGTCGGATTGAAACATGGCATCGGCCGTTTCCCTACTTTGCCACGGCAATTTACACACCACCGTATTGATATTTGTAGGGTCTGTAATATTGGCAATTGCGGTGTACGGTACGGTGTTAGGAACACTGTAACGTAAGCGAAAATGATACGCGTCAATTGCAAGACTAGCTTGTATCGTTCTAATTGTAAGAAGTGTAAATGATCGAATACGAAGGTTCCTCCACCCCGGATCGCGGTGGAGGAGTAAACAAGCGCAAATCGAACAAGTAATGAGTAAATCGTGCGACTGAAAGCAATAGGAGCAGCATTACCGAATGGAACAACACGGTGGACGTGGAAGCGCGGAGAGGAGGGGTCCGCGTATCCGTCTACATTACGCTGCATAATTCATGGGCTTGTCATAGACGCGAGAGGCGGATAATGGTACCGTACTGACCATGCTCCCATTGTCTATGGTTAGGCCGGCGTCAAGCAACTTGAATCCGGAGGATGACGATTACGACGAGAAGGATGCCGTGGACGTCCTTCCACGATTCGGCCTCGTTCTCGTCGAATGTCCAGGATTCACGCACCCTGCTTTCAGCAGATTGCGTTGCTATCTGTTTAAGTTTACACAATACCGGCTCATTCAAAAATACACAAATACACTGGTGTCCTTATTCCGATTGAACTCTGTTTCCAAAATGAAAAACGAATTAAGAACGCGAATTTAATACGAACGTTAGTATATTCGTTTACCTTAGTACGAACAATGGAATCGACGAGATTAACAGGATCGAATAGAGTAGTACAGTCGTACAGTCGACACGTGCAATCTAGACTCGTAAGGATCTCGCAGCAGGAGTCGACGCAGAGCTGGGATTGAATCTCGTCGATAGAAACGATCTCGCTTCCGGCGTTGTCTAGCAAAACGATTTCAAACTATTTCCTATCGTCGATTCCTCGCGTCCGGGGGTAAAGTTGAGAGACGACAAAGATAACGGGCTTCGATCTCGCACCGACAGGTTACGAATTCATTCGGAGCTAAGAACGCTTCTTCTTCCAGTTGTACGTCATTTGATTGTCATTCAGATCATGCATCTTCAAATAATAATTGTTGGTACATAATTGTAAAGTTAGAGATTTCGATCACGGATCAGCGACCACCAATGGACTTATCTGGATTATTCGGTCGATCAATTAGATAAGTACGGGAACCGTGAAAGCCTTAAGAATCTAATCTAATAAAGAGTCTCGTTGCTTTTAATGGAATTCGTTTCAACTTCCGTTTCTTTCGCCTTCTGTGCTTCGATCGCGCGAAACAGCGTTTGCATTTGCTTCGGCAATAATGCAATCGTTATTCGTTCTCGACGGCACTTCAATTATTCCAAATCGTTCGCTAAAAAACAAAGGGAAAGGATCCAAAGTATCCTCTACCATTGATTCTTTCCTAAATACTAACTTATCCAAGAGATGCCATTTTTTGTTCACTCCGAAGCCATGGAGTTTCCGCATTCTTCGGGTATCGAGGGAGCGTTCTTTTCGGTGTCTTGTTTAAGAAACTCTTCGATACCGTTCTACGGGTCAGTTTAGTAGCTCGTTTTTCCACCATCTGGTAACCGAGATAGTAATAATATCTACCAGTAACCCAGATTCGTGGCTCAATGCACCAACGAATGTCGATTTAGTTTTCAATTCAATTATCTTTAAAGCTTTAAAGGTTTAACACGATTCGAACGATTGTTTGACTATGCGTGCTCCTCTTTATATTGGCATTCAACAATATTGTAATAAGCAATACAATATTTCTGATTAACTCTTTATTACAGAAAGCGATAAATTCAGTGTTGACGCGATGGGCGAAAATTAATGCGAGCGACTGTATTTAATTCACAAAAGTTATATTATCCATAAACGTATACTCGTTACACGAAAATCCGACAAATATCGTTGAAACAATCGGTTTCCTGTGACGCGTACGCGTCACTTCCACATCGACAAAGAAACGAAATTACAAGAGATCGCGGGAATAACGCGACAGAGAAACTTCATACCAATATTTACGCGAGCGGCGTAACTTCGATATCGGTGCGCATCGAACGCTAATAAATTAACAACGAAATTATTGCATCTCGCATGCAAATATTTGCTGCAGTTATTTACCAACGCAGAAAATTATAAATTCATGAGAATAAAGTGGTGCATTAATTATGTTCGTCAGTAGCAACGAAACGGCCGCGTTCCACGCTTCCTTCTCCCCTCCATTCACCGTCCTCCACCCTCGAGAGGATTTCCCGAATTCCTTCGCGAGCCTGGATCGGTAATTGGAACACGATCTCGATCGTTCGGAAATTGCTTTCGCCCCGACGCGTCCGTCGACGCCAGATGGACGAACATATTTAATCGAACAGATGGAAAGATAGAGAAATCGGGTAGCAACCTCTGCGAATAACAGAGAACTGGAGCTACTTGCTTACAATTTATCGCGTCGACAAAATGCACAGAGTTCCATTGAAAAATGTACGAAATGTTGAAAAAGTAATGATTGTGACTGGATCGAGAATGTTCATGCCTTTATAACACGCGAAAATGTATAAAATGTGTACGTGTCGAACGTGTTATAGGTGTAATAAAAGGTGCAGAAAATAATATATTTCAATACATTCTTACAATAGAGTTTATTCTTATGAACGTCTATAGGTAGTTGCGTAGTATTCACGAAGGGTATTGTCCAAATTACAAGAAAGTTAGTTTCTGTGTTGAAAATCTAGCCAATGAAATTTCGTTTTTCTTACTTTAGCAGAATAACCTACTGCACCGAAATCTACCTAAGCCAGTCACGCCACAGCCTTCACAGAGCACGCTCCGATCAAGAATAAAGCACCGTTTTCCATCAATCTTCTACGTGATTCATTTTCAACCTGGCTTTAGCATTAAGTTGCAGTGCATCATCGTTATATTATACTTACATCGAAAAATCACGTTAAATCGGTACACAATATCTAATATTCAACCCTTCGTCAGCTATACGAAAGTACGTGTCAGCTGAGGTGGGGCGCGATCAATCAAATTGCGTTATTTTCATGGGACTTGTGAGCGGTGGACAATACTCCGCTTAGATAGAAAGATGGCTAGCGATTGGTATGTGACCGCATCGGCCATTAACGTGCGTGAGGCGTGTCTTACCGATTGCGACCAATCGTACGCGCATTCTTTCCGCTCATCATCTCATCTCTGCACAGTAACCCCCACTACCCGATATCCCTACTCCGCGTCACAAGTATTTTCGTAATTGGTCGAATCGCTTGTCGAATCGACGACTTCAAAGCATAGCCACAGAACCTATGGGTGGGGATTAGGCTAGACATTAGGAGTGGGGTCAGGCGGAGCAAACGAAGATCCCCATTGCTTCTTTCCTGTATCGCATGCCATCTTCTCGCGGACGAACAGTACGCATATACGCATTATAGGAATAAGCTACGAAGCGATAGATTTGTCAAAGAAAAAGAAAAAAGATTTCAATAATAATAGCTGGTAATAGTTAAGGCGTGATTTAAGCTTGAACGATTGACAAAGTCGAACACTAGTAAAGATACGACGAGGTGCAGGCTGCGATAAAAAGGTGGAAAGCTTCTTCGAAAGGCGGAGAGTTAGTCAAGGGTTGATTAATCGCTTGGATATCGATTAAGCCAGCACGACACGCGGTTACGTTAACGCTTCAGTTTCGTGCAAGTAACCAGCCATGATCGAGAGACGTTCACGCGTAATTTCACTAGGAAGGAAGCGTCTCGGACTGAACTAGTACCTCCCTCCTACTTGCTGACAGTTATAGGACGTCTCGTTTGTAACTGTCGACGCGACAGGATCGCAGCTTAAAGCGGCGAGATGTATCCAGGGAAAATGAAGGAGGGAAAGGGGAGTTGCCAACAGCCGGTGCCGAGATACGACGAGAAATATTGGATTCGACGCGGCTCGGCAACGACACGACGATGCCATGCCGATCCTGAATGCAGCCAAAAACAAAAAAAAATAAATAAAATAAAGGAAAAACAGTGAAAAAGAATAAATAAATCGAGCGGCCAAATCGAGGTTTGCGAAAGCTCTTTCCTCTGTCGAAAAAAAAGACAAATTTATTTGCTTTTCCGTTTTGACGAACGCACACTTGCTACGGAGGGAGCTACTATGCGCACACTCGTTCGATCAATGGTTGTCGAGAAGGTACGAAATTCACCAATGTAAAATATTGATTGATGGAGTAAATATGATATTTAATTTTATTTCGGCTTTTTGATGGAGCGAAGTTGCTAACGAACGCGTTAAATATCAAAAGCAGCAAAAGATTTCATTACGCGACATATACAACTAGATACATCTCTTGATTTTATATTAAATTGAATATATTAAATTGGATAAATTGAAAAGTTATACAGTTACTTCATAAGTTGCTTCACCATTTAAAAATTGGTACCTTTTTTTATGATTAAAAAAATGTATTACCATACGTAGAGTGAATTGCGGCATTCACGATCGTAGCTACAAGAACAAAATTCGAGTAATTACGGAATCCTCAGAATTTAGGTGGCCGGCCGTTTCATTAACGTCGATAGCACTTCGTCAAGAATAAGTAAAAGAAAAATCTGAAACCGTCAAAAAATCTAATGGAAAATATCGGTAAGGGTGAGCTATGAATTGTAAAAAGACAAAGTTCCAAATGGATGTAACATCGTAAGTCGTAAACGTCTTATTGTCTCCCCTCCCAAATGCTATTTATCAAAGAAAAAATAAAAGAAGAAAAAGAGAGAAAAGCCGCGTCACCGAAGTAAACGAAGGGAAACAGCGACGAAAGGAAAACCGTGTCGAGGAGAAAGGAGCCGAGGAGGATGGTAAGACGAGCCGCGGGTGGTAGGAGCAAATTAAGGAATAAAATAACCGAGGACGAAGTTGACGCGGAAAAATAGGTTGCGCAAGCGAATGAACGAACAGAGAAGAAAGCGCGCGCGCCAAAGAAACTACGGCAAATCGGTTCGTTAAACATTCTCGGAGAAAGAAAAGTCGACGAATACTCGATACTACGTTAAGCACCGTTCTCTATGTTGCCTCGACTTTGTGGCTCACAAGGAAAGTACAAAACCTTCTGTATTTCGTTAGTAGATTTTATCATACTTCATATTTGCAAATCTATCCAATTACAAGGATGGATGTTAAATATTTGGTCGAAACGTTTATTACTAAACATGTTTGGTACGAGCTAAATCTACAATCGTTGATTATAAAAGAAGATGAAACTTTCTCTAAAGTAAACATCGGTAACGGACCAAATCTTGCATCGGAGATACGAGTCAGCGATTAATGAAAGGACTTAATTATTCCCACAGATAACTACATCAATAATATTTCTCGCTCCGGTATTCGTCGAAGCGAGAAGCCGACGAACGAGTAATAATAAACGATACCGTCGATAATTGTTGCGTTACAGGAATATATTTACCGTGCATCGTAGCGCGGGAACGTTGCGCGTGGTCAGTCGTTCTCCTGTATGTAGGACGTACAGCTATCTCTCTCTCTCTCTCTCTCTCTCTCTCTCTCTCCGTGCGATCATATTTTCGACCATTATTACCGCGTCGCGTCGAGTTATTGCCGTGGCATCAATAATTAATAACAAGCTCGATCCGTCGGCATATTTGCGCATGTTGCAATGGAAGTGTTTATCGAACAGAGAGAAGAGAAAAGGAAGTAGGTACGTGCAATAATTAATAATAAAGAATGAAAGTAAATAGAAATTTGCTGCAGAATAGATAATTACTTAAATTTAAACAAGATAAAGAAGCCGAGATAAACAACGATCTATGGTCAGTAGGCAACTATCAAAATATCCTATAAACGAAAATCAAAGTTTTGCTTTCGAAACTTCAAACGTGTTACACCCAGTAACTTCCGTTCTCCAAGTCGCGTTCGCACAGATTTCTTTCGTTACATTTCCCTGATTTTTACGTCGGTTCGGTCGGCCGAGCCAAAGTTCAAGCCAAAGGGCAAAATTCACGATTCTCGAGAGAACCTTTTGGATAACGGGCGTGAAACGTCAGGTGATCCTGGGAATCGCGGTCGCAGACGATCGGAATGTCGTGGACTTAGAGATCGGATCGAACGACCAGCCGACCAGTTGGCCACCGAGACTCCGGCTTTAATCGAATTCTCGGAGTAGTTGCGCCAAGTCGGAGAACTTTCGTGTTGAAGACAATGCGCGTCATAGGACAGCGAGCACGAGAACGATTACGAGCACCTTGGCCGCTTAGCAAAGCCGAGTTTTCAATCGCGAAACAATGAGAAACTTCCTCGAGCTTTGGGACTCGAATCTCCAAACGTATTACTCTTAATTGTTACAATATTACTGTACCCTGTAAGTGGTACAAACTTGCCTTTTAAACGGAAAACATCATAGGCGGTACGTTTGCGATCGTTTTGTGATGAGAAAACGATAAGTAAAATAAAAACAGTGTTAACGCAAGCTCCATGATAGCAGAGAAAATCAATGTCTATTCGAGGAAAATTCAAATCCTACGTATCCGTCCAATTTGATTACATGCAGCTGCGCTTGATCGCGCAAAGATGCATACTACGAACCATCCGGTGGGACCAACAGGAAATGCAACCACCAACGAAAGCACAGACGCGTACTCGATACATTATACGACACTCGGGGAATACCTATCGACCCGTCTTCCCTCTACGGTCTTTCGAAAAGAGGAATCGCGCGAAAATCGTTATCCCCTCGAATCCATTTTCTCCGCGAAAAATCAACTACACTGTTTCGCCATGTTTCCATGCGAATTAAACTTTGCAACTTTCCAACCAAGATGGTTCGGGGTCTAGAACAAAGCCTGATAACTTACTTACCGCATCATTAGATGATAAGCAATTAAGGACTATCTACAGTAAAATGTGCGTAAAAGGTTACTAAAGGTTAGCAATATACGCTCGCAAATTATTAATTACCCACAGTGATCTGGATTATCACAGCTTTTAGTATTTCATTAATTTGCATCATTAGTAACAATGATGATAATAATAATCCATTAATTTATGTCATTAACAACTCATTAATATATGGTCCAAGTTTTGCATAATTATAAAGGAACATCGAAAATAGAATCATGACGCGTACCGGCTCGAAATAGAATTAAAAATTTGCGTTCAGAGTTCTCTGTACATTTTATTAACAGTGCAGAGTACATTATGGTGTAGTAGTAAAATACTACCTATGCTGAATCAAGTGTTTATAGGTTTGTTACAAAATTTTCAACACGATATCCTCTCTTATTTCAAACTTACTTTTCCCTATAGGCCTGGCTCATCTATTGAAAATATTATAAAGCTGTATCGATCGTTTGGAGGCGAGAATTCGTTTCGACAACAACAAAACACAAGATACAGCTACCGTTCGCTGCTGAATATCTCATCGAAAAACGCTTGAAAAGACACGCCTCGAGATCAAGACGTTGCTAGTACTTTCTTCTCCCATCCGAGTAACGAGAGGTGAAGAGAAAAGAAGAAAGAGGACTCACCCGATTTCTCGTCAACGGTGGAAGCGATCCCAGCGACGTTGGAGACAGCCTTCGTTAGTCCGACGAGTAACAGTACACTCCACATGTTCTCTCGTTCGTTGTTTCTCGTTATCCTCGTCACGAATCCCACAGAGCACTCGTACGCGAACAGGCAAAAGCAAACGACGAATGGTTTCAATCGAGACTTGCTGTTAGGTCATCCTCGTACAGTATCCGGTTCACTCGCGACTTCCTGCACTTTCATCTTACGCACTTCCGACCTCTTTTTATCTACCATCGTCCACGATCCATGATCGACATTTTTTCTTTTGCCTCGTCAAAATATACAGGACGAAATGGAACGAGAAATAAATTGATTTCTCTCATTAACGTTCGCCCGACTCTGGTACCTCTAATCCGACGCCTCTTGTTTTTCCTCTTCGGTTAAACGCTAATTAAAGCAGCCAGCACCGCATCCACAACCGCGTACCGCAACCCCTCCTTCACCGTCTCCTCTCTTTTTTTCCTCCTGCCTCTCATCCACCAGCTATATTAAAGCTCGCCGGACACGCGTCCCACGCGCTTCCGACCTAACCGCTCGCCACTTCCGCCGATAACCTGCAACGACCGGCATGATAGCCGTAATCAACGGTGACCATGCTACGTGTCCACCGAGGCCGCAGAATTCACCGTAGCAACACAGCCGGTTCAAAAAGTAGCGTTCAACCGACTGCCACCTGGACAACTTACACCTGAGCTCACCTTGTCTATCGCCTCTGCCGCGATCGCAATCACGATCACGATCACGACGGCACCGTTCACGATTTTAAACGCGTTGCCAACTTTTCGGGGCATCTATGTATTCTGAACGTATCCTTAAATTCTGCAGCTTCTCGGAACGCTTTTAACCCTTTAAGCTGGATGTCTATACACTCCACCCTTCGTAACGACGATGCCGTGTATAGGTACGTAACGCGCAAAGTTTTGCCAAACGAACTTTGAATGTTATTATAATTACTGTTGGGAGTAAAGCTTTTCGACAGGCTTTCAACCCTTCAAACTAGACGTCCGTACGGTGTATCCTTTCTAAACTGTTCGTCTATGACCGTCAAGTTTCGACCGAGCGATCGAAAATTGAATTTTGCTTTCCTTTCTCTATAGATTTTCAAGATGATTCCATCACGCGAAGTGTAATTGCACGCTTCACAGATCTTTCCATTCGAGAGCAGTATCGAGTTCGCTAATTACTCCCATGTGGAAAACTTTCTAGGATGCTTTCAAACCTTCGAACTAGCCATTCGTACGCTATTTCCGTTTATGGGCATCATCGGTTGTATGGCTTTTAAGGGTTGGTCAAATGATCGAAAATTATAAGTTGCCTTAGTAAACTTCGACAAAGTGTATGATCGCTTCGTGCGGAGGAATCAAATTAATTAGTAACAAGATTTCGAATGAAAAATCATTTCAAGATGGACGAAGCGGGTGTACGTTGAAAAATCTTTTTCTAATGGTTAATCACCAGACGTATTTCTTCGTGAACGTTATTTCATGATTCAAAGAAAAGGTGAAGCACTGCGGGGAGGTTTTCGATCACGTTGGCTCGCCACTGATTTTCGGTTTGCCTGGAATAGGTCCAAGCAACGACACGAGACAGGCCTGCAATCTATTCGAAATCGATCCGAGTGAAGATTTTGTCGAATATCAACCCTTAGATCATCAATATCAGCCGACATATAAACCGACCATAATCACTGAAAATCCTCGAGTCTTTCCTTTCAATTTTCGCGCGCTTTTCTTTACACTCTTCCTTTCGCAGCATCAAGCAAGAAATATTGTCGCGAAATATCATCGTTTGCTCGTCGATCGTAGAATCTTCCTTCACTACCCATTGACACGTGTTTGAAACAACTTTCAGTCATTTTATCGATAAATCCTTCGATCACTGAGCAGCAGAAACAAACACTCGCGGATGAAGAATTAATCGAGCCGTTGTTTTCTTTCTTTTTTTCTTTGCATCGGGTTTGCGGGGGTGGCAGAGAAAACAGCGCGCGTAAAGAGAAAAGTCGACGACGCAGATCGACGCGACGCTACATAAAAATTAGGAACACGTGGTCCTCCACCGACGGCGGACGGCACACTGACGAAGAAGACGAGCAAACGGCGCGGCGACGGACGCGCAGCCTGCAAAGCCTCCCTAGGAGGTGGTGGTGTCGGAGGAAAATCCGCGAGTGGGGTGAAAGGGGTGAAAAGGGGTGAAAAGGGATTCGACGCGTACACCGTGCACCCTGCTCCCTCCTGCTGCTCTCCTCTCTACCCCTCTCTCTCTCTTTACCCCTTTGATGCTAAGCTTGAACGGGATGTTTGTCCTACACGGAAGGACGTACATTCGAATAATACTACTTGCTGGTAAACATTCGCGAAAGGGGTAATGGGACCCACATACGTTCTACGGTGTTCGATATCGTGTCTTGCTTTTGTAGAATTTAATTAAACATTAGATTGTCGTGAATAGAATAACCAATTTATTCAGGAAACTATCTGCGTCAAGGCATATTTCTCTGTCTTTGTTCAATACTTGAAAGTCCGTTACGAAAATAATCTACGATATTTATCGAATATAAAATGTTCTGACTGAAAATGTATGATTTTCGTTTCTTTACTTCAAAGCACTCGCTGAAGATTGTGGAGCGCGTTGAACAATCGAAAAAGTTCGCAAACAAAATTCGATTTGTTCGCGAATTTTGCATCCCGCGATAGAAAGAAAACGAATCGGAGAACGTCGGCACACAGCTAAGGGGTTGCTGTTGCCTATATTCGTCCATCTACGAAAACACTCCCTACAGTAGCTTTGTATTTACTCTGAAACTATATAGATTCGTGTACAGATTCGTGTTTTCCTTTCGAATAGCATATTTTCTCGATTCCATAGCCGGCGATCGATTTCACGTGCGTAAATATTTCGAAACCTTTCGCCGGAAGTTACGATTGAATCTGTACGGCAAAAAAATTCATCTACACGCACCCTAACGATAGGTTGAATCGAATTAAATATTAATTCGATAATTTAATATGTAAAATGTTCATTTAAATAACGTCAACGTTAATTGAGACGATTGCTTCGAAACTTGTCCGGATGAAAGAAAAGAAAACGAAGGGTCGTTCGACAAAACACGCTTCTCGATTGCGGTGTTTAGATAATTGTTCACACTCCGGTAGTCGACGCGGACGAGTGTTTGCTTTCTGTTCAATGTCGAAGACGGTTTATAGTGGCTTAAGAGGGCTGGAAGGGAGTTGACGCGAAGGGATGAAAAGGAGCGGGGGTAGAAGTAGAGGTAGAGAGTAGAAGAGATCGAAATAGGGATGGTAAGAGTGGTAGGAAGGAAAGAGGAGGACGAGGAAGCAGATGCTATCCGACTGGTGTCACGGATCATGGTCAACTTAAAAGCTTCTGAAAGGCAGGAATGCCACTCGTGCCTTCTGAAAGCTATCTTTTCGACAAGGGAATGGCTTATTCGAGCCTCCGAGTACACGTGTGTCATCCCTTGCGACGACATGTCTGCGTCCATGTATAAAAACACCGAAGGGTTTATCGAATACGAAAACCACCCTTTCTTTGCGTGCAATCGCTTTACTCGTTATGAGCTTGCTCGATAAAGGAAGCGTTGACAAAGGATTAATAACTGAAACCTGCCCCTTGTACGCAAGGTTTCTTCATCCCCCTGAATATGCATACCCACTTCATACATAGAAACTAAATTTACACTGCTAAATATTACGAGTATAGGTACTATCGGTACGAACTCGTTCATTGTCATTTATAATACATATTTGTTCATTAACAGAAAAACTCCAAGATAAATTTCTTATGTTTAACTTTAAAGAATTCCTAGTGCCTACATACCTAACTGGATTTGTTAGTATAATGAAACTTTGATTAACTCTCGTTTATTTCAATTCCCAAAATATTATAACATATAAACTGAGAACGGCGAGCTTGAACGAAGCGCCGGTGTCGCATATATCACGTTACCGTGTAATTTAAACGTACTAAAAATTTCATAATAAAGTCTGAAGAAAATAAAAACCTGCTCGTTACTTCCGTGCACGCTACACGGTAGTACGTTCATGAAAACTAATTTCCAGTTGACACAGATAGCGAATGAAAAAGCAACGGGAGAACGTAAGGATTGTCGAATTTTGGATTTTTACAGTATTCTGAAAATTCAAATATGTACATGGTATATGGTAGATATAGGACGGTGCTGTAATTCATTTACAACGCTTGCGAATTTTGTAAAAATGAAGAAGACACGATAATTTAGAGACCACCGACAAACTTCTGGAACTTCTACTCCCGTGTTATTCTTCTGAAAAGTTTTCTCGCTTTCCTAGCGCAGCCGTCAAATACTGCTTTGAAGTACCATTTGTTATTGTCGCGGGGGTACCGATAAAACAATCAAGCTTAATCGAAACGCAACGCGAGGTTACGTGCAGCGGTTAGGTATCACGAAAAAGTGGACGTTGAGCAAAAATTGCGAGCTTCGAGCTTTCTGATCGAGCGACGTTACGCAGAAGTCCGCTATTAACGCGGTCATTAAGCTCTCTGATCGCACGACACCAGTAAAAAACGTTTTTGTTCCGTGCGATTCGAGTTTCAGATTAACGCGCCGTTTTCCTTCACGCGACGACGTTTACTCGATCTTTATGAAACTTTAGTTGATAACACGATGATCTCCAAAAAGCGAGTATCGTTTATGATAGATCAAGATCCATGATTCGACTCGTGAAGAAAAACAAAGAGAAGTTTTCGATTCCTTTCGAAAGTCTAAAATAATAATAAGACGTGGATGAAGAATGATCGGTACACCTACATGTGACTACAATCACTACAACTGTTTGTAATTGAATTATTAATGGAGATGGTATCGATCAACGGGCTGTCGTAATTTACTTTTGTAACTCACGATGAGACACGAACGGTTGGGCTGGGGAAAATAAGCGGGTAGGGAAGACAGATCGTTCGCAACTTTCGTTATTTATGAAACCTGCCACGAATACCGCGTGCTGTGAGCTCGTTATCGCGCGCTTCGATTCAGCTTTATACGTCTGCATGGATTCCCGGTCGAATGAAACGCTTGGAAGAAATCGGTATTGTTGAAATAGAAAAGGAACGATCGTGGAAAACATAATCTTCGCGAAGAGACTTGTTACGAAAACGTCTTTCAATGTGTTTCCCATCATTTTTTCTTTCGATCAATCCTACGCGTTTTAGCAATAAAAAACTGATATTTCTATGGATTTATTCTCATATATTTTTGCTAATTATTACCGTACATATTATTATTATCGTACAAGGTTTCACGTTAGTGCTACAGTTTTGCGCCGAAATAAGTCGATTATTACGGATCAGATAAATTACTATAAAGTAATCTTCTTACTTCTTACTTGTTCTCGAATCTCTCGTTTTGCGGACTTCAAATAAGAAAGAGGGTAGTCGCTAATTTCGAGCTAGGAAACACCTGCTTATTTTGGATTAAGATTGTATTTTCTAATGGCTCTTTATTATTTTTAGAACATGCAACAATATTGCATTTAATTTAATGCCTCGAAGAGTATTCATTGTTACTTTCAAACATCGGCATATTTAGATTCTTCCAAGTGTAGAGAACACCCCTATAATGCACCCCAATGGGGAATTAGCTCCATTTGAATGGTTGTACCATCGGAGAAAGCAAGCATCTAGGAGGCATTTCTCTGAACAGCCGTGTGTGGCACCAGCTACCAATCTTCTCGAGATCTCTATATTATCGACCACCTATCATTTTCAAATTCACGTTATTTTAAAATTATGTTAGATAAATCTTTCCCTTCCTTGATTCATTCGTTAATCAATGTATAGTATATATATATAAATGATGCGAGGCATTCAAAGTACAGGAGATTCATTGAGTAGGGAGGACAGAAACGAGATTTGATAACATATAAAAGCATTTTTATTATTAATTATGATTACGCGTGATACAGCGTATAGCGTATACTGATTAAGCTCGTTCATGAATGGAACTATTTAAAAAGAGATCGCTCTCTCCTCGCGGGAGAGATTCGTTTCTCAAAACGAACGCTCTCTGTTCCACGTCGTCATTCTTTATTTTACACTTTGTTTCGGACCGAGAGGCCGAGTTTCGCGACTTCCAGAAGGGGTTACGGTGTTCGGATCTCTTAGAAAAAATAACGAATCAGCTCCTCTCAGTTGGTGATCTTCGCGGGAACTTCGAAACATGCCACCGAGTGATTTCCGTCCATCAGCTCGTAATGTATGACCATGGAGACCTAAAAGAAAAATGAAAAATTATAACTTCAAGTCGTTCGAGACGCGTAACTTAAAAATCAAAACACTAACAGTGGGATAAATTTGAAGTATAGGAAACTCTTGCTTGTAAATGTATTCCACTCCTTTCTTCAGCGAGCACCCAGCCGGACTTCCGTCCGCGTTGAACACGCTGTTACATGCGCTGGTACCATCGACACCGACGAATGGCAACGGTACACCCAGAATGGCGGCGTTCACCGAGTTCACCAGGTTCTCGACATCTTGGTCTGGCACGAACTTCTCCTCGATCGAATACTTTGTCCTGCGTTTCAATTTACACGGTGGTACGTCGCAGCCGGATATCTTAACCTGATTGGAATCCTCGAACTTTTCTCCTGTAACAAGAAAAACAGAAAGAAGAAGTAGAAAAATATGTTCATCAAGTTCGTCGAATCAGCGCCAAGACGAGAATTACATAACCGGATACTATTGGAAGTGGATTTTTCTGTTGACCTCATCGAACCAGCATCTCGCAACGTTTTCATTGATAACAATGTTCGACCAGACGACCAGTTTCTTTTCTATGCTCTTACAATGTACATTTTTGCATATTTCTTTTCGCTGAGAAACTCGATTTACATAAAAAAAAAAAAACAGAAGGAAAAACAAAGAAAAAAACACGTTGAATTGAAGATACAGGAGAAACCCCGTTTCTCCGGTTCGAAATAATCAATTTCAAGGTGATCAGATGGAGGTATGGAGTATATATAAACGGAGATTATAAGTAGCCACGCACAGTGGAAAGTTTTCTCCTTCAGAAAAAAAGAACAAATTGGAACGGTGCGTGCAAGTAATCCACTTATTAACGACAGGTTAAGGAAAATTACGAGCATTCGTGCTCGATGCGCGAGGAAATTGATCGTTTTCGAAGGAAATTGATAAATTTTGATAACTTATTAACGTTATTGATGATGAACGTTATGTAAACTTGTATGTATGTACATTTAAATGCAAACACTACATTAAGTAGATACAACCGGTTTTGTATACCTTGTGATCTAACGTATAACTTGGACTTGAGACTGTAAATATGGAAAATATTGATTTCTCAGAGAAACAAGAAACTTTTACAATGTTGTCTGCAAACAGGCTAACAGTGAGAATATCTGAAATTCGTTGAGGTACATTTTTCAATTCCACAGCTACTCGTCTTATAAAAATATATAGAAAATAGAAAATTAGTTGGATTTTGATAAAGTAAAGCTTGTATATTAAAATTATTAATTTCATCTATTCCATCTATTCCACTACTAAATCAACGCGATGGCACTTTTCGACAGAGAACAAGATCAACCGTGAAATTCAAACGGTTACGTTTCTATGTTCAACAAATTTTAAGATTTTTGTACGAATGGAACAAGTTTTAATAAATAATTTTTGTATTAATTAATAAATATTCAACAACACTTACGATTTGAATTGAAATCACATTCAGAAAAACAAACGAACCTCCGGATTTCTAGTAAAATCTTTCTTTTACTCTGTTAACGAAAAATCAAACAATGTTGTTACGCACCAGTGCCGCACTTAGTGACTTCCGTGGTACTGGCGATCACGAGCAGAGCCGCGAAAACGAGAATCGTTTCCCTCAGCATCTTTGGTGAAAGTATCGTGTTCTTAACGAAGAATGTATGGAAGAAGAAATACTGTTAGTCACTCTTGTTGGTTCCAATCAGGTCCAGGTCCGACTCTCGACTGACGGTGAGAGTTGCCGCGGGATGAAACGTTGTGCTCGGTGATTCGTCAAAGTTCAATTTAAATGGATTCCCCTTCCTCGTAGAAGAGGAAGAGCGACCTCGGTGGGGACGCGGGAAAAAAGCGAAACAAAAATGGTAGGGATTCCGTAAATTCATAAAACATTAAAAACAACGATGCAGCCGGGAAAATATAAAAAAATGTGCGAAAGATAGAATCGATCGGGATCGAGTGACGATGAACCGTGGCAGATAATTAACCTGTTAACCCCGAGCCTTGTAACATTGACACTCGATCGTCTCACGGATCGCGATCGATCAGTGTATCCTAAATCGTAGCCTAACGAGCAACGGGACTGACAATTAGACTTATTTCTCATAACATCGATACATTTACTTTTGAAACCGATTCGTTTTAAAAAATGTTTTCAAATCATTTCAGATATATCGGAGCAATTTTTCTTTCGACGATTACGAAATCGCCAGAAAAATGTTGACTTTTGTATTTCCTTATAAATAATCGCCATGTCCGTCATTTTTTCTTAAGCAACGCGAGTATAGTCCAATGTACGATATTTCAAAAATAATTGTGCAAACAATTAACGTCACTCGACACTCGATACGTGCAACAATAGATGAAGTTTCGACAACTTTCATTGCTTAAGAGTCGTCCGAAGGGTACATATTTGCTGCTGACTACTTCACGCGAAGACGATTCAGGAGAATTTTATTTTTTCTACGTGATAATGATCCTCCTAAACAAACAATTGTCAAATGTATTAAACTTACGATAGAAGAACGCTTGAACTATGAACAATTTTGGTTAGTATAAAACAAAGTGTTATCATGAAAATTTGAAGAGAAAAGAAACTGATCGTCCAAATGTCAATATTGGTGCAAACTGTGTGATCAATGATCGATGATTACTCACTATATATACAATAATATCTATACAATACATATTTGTTTCGAATCTCTTAAGGATTTTACAATTTTCATGGGTTTATATAACATTTAATGAGCGCTGGTGTAATTAGCACAATTATTCCTTCTGATTATCTAATATTTCCAAGTTCGTTTGTCACGTACATAAAATTAATATATTAATAACAATAATCATACTTTCTATTGCAATATTTTGGCATCTTCTTTAATCGTATCTGTCTTTATAGGTTTATATAACATTTAATGAGCGCTGGTGTAATTAGCACAATTATTCCTTTTGATTATCTAATATTTCCAGGTTCGTTTATCACGTACACAAAATTAATATATTAATAACAATAATCATACCTTCTATTGCAACATTTTGGCATCTTCTTTAATCGTATCTGTCATCTCGAGAGTTAATGTCACATACTTTGTAATAACAGATATTCGCGTTCAATGATGTATCAGAAATCGTAGGAAAGTCTTCAGACGCGATAAAAGGATCTTTTTAAACGTGAAACTAAAGCAACGCGATCATTCGAACGATTAACGAAAGCCATTCCCTCTGATGAAGCTTTAATTCCTTTTTCTCTTTTTCTTATTCGTTCGGTCCGGTGACACGCGGTCGTGTCGCTAAACGGAAATGAAACGAGCTCGCGGTTGCGAGGAACAAAGGACCGGAAATTAACAACGTTCTGTGTCGCTACTCTGGCGATTCTAACAAATGAAATTCCTTTTTTCCACTTACCGGGATAACCTCCGATTAATACCCGTAAACGCGACGCGTTCCAATCCCATCGAAACCCTTCTCGCCTCTTTTCGTCTTTCTTTTTCCTTTTCTCCGACGAATTCGACGATAACGCAAAGGTAAAGTAAATAAATAAAAAATAAAATATTTCTACTTAAACGACCTTCGCGTCGTCGGATCTCGTTTGAAAGGGTTACGAAATCTCCTTGAAATCATACCAGCGTGACTTCGAACATAAATAAAGAATGTATAACGGAGAACAGGTGCCATTTGATTATTCTAACGACTCGTTCAACGAGCTGATGCATTATTACCCGAGGCTAGATAATAATTGCACGATAAGAACAAAAACGATGTTGAGAAACGCAAAGTGCAACAGCAAAAGTAGAAAGCCAGCTAGAATACCAATTACTGTCGTTAGCGACAGTAACCTTGAGGTAGAAGGAGAGAATTCTTGATGAGTCCACGACGATACGCGTTATATACACTTCCTCGGAACCATTTTAACAGTCTCGCTGCGTATATGTATGCTTGATTACCGGGTTCGTTATACGTTCGGTATATTCGTTTCAATTAATTTTTCGGCTGTCGAACAATTGGACGCGTTCGTTTAAACTCCATCTTTATTGATGCAAACAACCTGTGCCATATCTTACTGCTTCTCATCGCTGCATCGAATATATTTGCGTTTTTTAATATAAAATAATATCATGATAAATTGGAGAGGAGATGATAATAATTGGAATAATGATAATAATCGGTCGCGTCGCGTCAGTTGATTCGGTTCGATCGGTTAACTGGTTTTTAAACAATTTAATTAATTGTAAGGTGCCGAACTGAAGATAAGTTATCCCACGTCTGCAGACACGCCAAACTATTTGAATAACATTGCGCTTCAAATTGTAATGGATACGGATTATAGGTAATTATAGGTATTAATAGGTAATTATTCGTACGAGATAGTAAATAAGTACCTACGTGAATTGGTTCAAAGTTTTAGTTTATAGTTAAAGATGAGTCAACCTGGCATTAATTGCATAACAGTAATATGCTTAATACTGATTTATACTATTAATTTGTTATTCGCAATCTTTCATTCCTTTTATCATATTACACTTGAGACGTCAATCAGCAATGACCCTCGCAGCAGTAAACGTGTTAATTATTCGATCGCGTTACATTTCAAGCATTGATCACCGTTGACCGTCAAGGTAGTCAAATGTATTAATTATACATGCCCTGTGCAGCGATTTACCTGTGAAAAAATTTCAACTTCAAACTGTAGATCGCTGGTTCATCAGTTGTTAGAAGCATCGAAATTGGACGCAGGATGTTTGTAACGGAAGTGAGCGGTATGAAAAATGAACTGAAGAAACGAAGGTTACTAGCGTGGTGATGCGTAAATAAAAATCACGATTCAACGTTATTCGATTCTCGGAAACGCGATACGAAAAAAGCGGCCACGTAAAAATAATTATGTAAGCGAAACACGACTGAAACTTTGCGTTGATAGTCGTCGCGCGTATGATCGCTGATATTCTTCGGCGTGAAGCGATTCCTCGGTCGATTTCCTTGACGCCCACGGTTCCGTACATACATGACCTCTCCTTCTTCGTTAAAGATCGTTGCATGAACGCCAGCTCGCTTTGTAGAAAAATATTTCTCCTCGAACAACCTATTTATACGTTACATTTTCTTTTTTGCTGAATTTACCTTTAGGCTGTTATTCGTCTGGCTATGTCGCATACCTCAAGTTACTGCGTTTATTGTCTATATTAAACTTGCACATTGCTATGACACATAGCTGCTTGTATAGGAAGTAAGTATCGTCTAAAAGATGTACGATCGGTTTTAAAATAGCTCTTTCTTTTTTCGTCTATACTTTGCAAAGACAATTACCTCATTTCGACTAATTAGAACACTGTATAAGAGGCAATGTAGTTTCTCTCGGTTAAGCAACTACGTCTTAATTTTCTGTGAAACGTCTTCAAAGAAAATGAAGGCTGAATGAGAAATCGTTTCTGCGATGTTTCCATTTGTAAGTAGAATATGTGGTTACGGATTCTATCGAATCGAATAAATAAAATGCTTGCAAATCATCGCGTACAACTGCAAATACGTAATTTCTTTGATGACAGATATGTGTAATGATTTCCGGTATGCTAGCTTGCATAAATACGTTGTATTACATATCTTTATCGCATGAAAGATTGCGAAAAAACAGACGACATTGAATCAACAGCAGACGAAAGGACAAAAACTGAAACACACTTAAATACACGTATGAAAATGTACATAATATCTTTATTTTGTGATATGTTAATAATAAATTTGAATAACGATACCTAAATGAATAATCTTTCGTATTTTAAATATGAGATATGGATCAATCTGTTTTACCAGAGGTCAGTAAAACAGAAATGAAAATCATTTTCCACAATGATTCGACAGATGGTTCCTCGATGAATCTGACTTGCATATTCATTATCAGTCGTGGCTACAGATTCAACAAGACTAAACATGCTTTTGTTTTCAGGGGGTATTGAATTTGTGCCTTGAGAACGGGCGCCAATATATCCAATTTGGAACAGCATCCTCCCGGTTTTTTAATTGACTGGCCATTCAATTAAAACAGTCACCCGATTAGTCAACTCTACTCAACTGGAACGTCACCCAACAACGACTTCAGTTCTGGATAAATAGGGACACCCTGTACGGGAGCAATCAGTATGGGGTTGTCTCTCGCCCTGATGAAGTAAACTGCAATGTTTACGACACGTCCATCATATGTATAATCCAAATCTTATACAGATATCTGTATAAGATTCATTTCATTTGCGGTATTTATCTTCTTAGCTTATTGAATAAACTCATTAGGAGGACGAACGTGTTAATTTTATTACTCCCGTGTATTCCCTGCATTCCTTACATTTCCACATTCCTTACATCTCTACATTCCTTACATCTCTACATCCCCTACATCTCTACATCCCTTACATCTCTGAATCCCTTACATATCTTCATCCCTTACACCACAGCTGCATCCCTTACATCCCTGCATCCTTTTCATCCCTACATTCCTTACATCTCTTCATCCCTTACACCACAGCTGCATCCCTTACATCCCTGCATTCTTTTCATCCCTACATTCCTTACATCTCTTCATCTCTTACACCACAGCTGCATCCCTTACATCCCTGCATCCTTTTCATCCCTACATTCCTTACATCTCTTCATCCCTTACATCTCGACATCCCCTATATCTCTACATCCCTTATATCCCTGTATCCTTTACACCTCTGCATTCCATACATCCCAGTACCTTCCTGAAATTGAGTTGAAATTTTTGTGGCTATAAGCCCTGCGATTTTATCCAAATTTAGTTCCTTTTTTCGCCACCAGAGGGCGCTGATTCGACGTCGAAATTTTAGTTCACATTTTTCCCGCCAGAGGGCCAAAATTTCGACTTGATTTAGTTCCTTTTTCTGAAACCAGATGGCGCTGATTCGAGGTCGAAATTTTAGTTCACATTTTTCCCGCCAGAGGGCCAAAATTTCGACTTGATTTAGTTCCTTTTTCTGAAACCAGATGGCGCTGATTCGAGGTCGAAATTTTAGTTCACATTTTTCCCGCCAGAGGGCCAGAAACCGAGCAAGATCTAGTTCCTTTTTTCGCCACCAGAGGGCGCTGATTCAACATCGAATTTTAGTTCAAATTTTTGCTGCTAGGGGGCGCTGTTTTTTCGAAATTTTCGCGAAATTTGGAACTAACTTACCTTTACTTACCTTTACTTACCTTTACTCGAAGCAGTCTTTATAATATATTTATTATAAGGGATGCAGAGATGCAAACAAAGTAGGGATGAAAAGAATGTAGGGATGAAAAGAATGTAGGGATGAAAAGAATGTAGGGATGAAAAGAATGTAGGGATGATAAGAATGTAGGGATTTAAGGGATGAAGAGATGTAAGGAATGCAGTGATGTAAGGGATGCAGAGATGGCCTTGGCCAATAATGAGGGATAAAATTATATAAATAACTAGCAAAAGTAAAATAAATGGGGTCCTCGGCTGAGACCCAGAAAAGGGATATAATCATAAAAGTTATTCCCCTTCGATGAGCTTATTTAATAAGCAAAAAAAAAGTAAATGAAATAAATTAAGCAAACTCTTTAAAAAAATTAGAGGACAATTATTATACTGATTGCGCCCTTTTCATACGGACCTGATTTCATACAGGGGTGTTAGGGACCCCGCTGCGCTAATGACAGCCTCTGCGTACAGACCTGATATCATATTGGGGTGTTAAGGACCCCGTAGAGCCGGTGACTATCTCTGCATACCAATAATATAGTATCCGGGGTGCTAGGAACCCCGAAGCGCCAGTGACGACGCCTGTATACCGACCTGATATCGTCTTGGGGTGTCAGAGACCCCGCAGCACCGCCGACCCTCTTTACATACCGACATAATGGCATCCGGGGTTTCAGAGACCCCGAAGCGCCACTGACGATGTCTGCATACCGACCTGATATAGTCTTGGGGTGTCAGGGACCCCGCAGCACCGCCGACGCTCTTTACATACCGACATAATGGCATCCGGGGTTTCAGGGACCCCGAAGCGCCACTGACGATGTCTGCATACCGACCTGATATAGTCTTGGGGTGTCAGGGACCCCGCAGCACCGTCGACGCTGTTTACATACCGACATAATGGCATCCGGGGTTTCAGCGACCCCGATGCATCGGTAGCGCTCTCTGTATACAGGCCAGATGTCATTTGGGGTGTTAGGGACCCCTATGCACCGGTGACACTACATACACAATGGTATCCGGGGTTTCAGGGACCCCGAAGCGCCGGAAAGATATCTGTATACCGACCTAATATCATCCTGGGGTTTCTGGGACCCCACCGCGCAAGTCTTTGTATATCGAGATGTAGGTAAAAAAGGAACACCCCTTTACTTCAAATAATTTATTTCAAATAAAGTGTTATAAAATTAAAAGATTTGTATTGGCAACGTAATTACGTTTATGTACAATAAAGTTGCCAAACTAATAAAATTTTTGTTTAGGCGATGGAAGAGAATAAAGGAAAGAGTTGAAAAATAGACGCAAAAGAAGAAGAAAAAGTTTTTACATTCTACAAGAGAATATTCTACTTGCAACAACATTATGTAAGTACATCTAACAATAACAGTAACAATTGCAATTGTAATAATAAATCATTCAGTTAAATCATCAATCAGATATATATATGTATTCGCAGTAAATGATTGTAGGTGGAAAAATAAATGAAACGGATGGAAAGAAAATTTCGTTAAGTATCTACAACTTTCGCGTCCTGAAACAAAGCTCGTCGCGAGATGAGGTCACGATAAATCTCGTCTTTTCCTTGGCCTGGATTTCAAAGATAACAGGTCAGAGTTTATGCGATCACCTTTTGCTCTGCCACGAAGATATACTCTTCCAAGCTTTGTTCTCCGACTACTGTTTACGAGATACTGCTATTCGCTTTTTACCGAATGCATTTAAAGTCCGCGGATACATTAAATCACTCGCGGAAATAGTCCATGGCTCGATCCATATCCGAAAGAGACAATGAGATATCTTTTTTCTCAGTTTAAAAATACTTTGCATAAAACAGTTCGTAGAGAATGCGCTTCGAACGTGTTTGTAAAAATTTTACGATCGTTTTGAACACGTTATCTATAAATTTACTTAACAGCGAATTCGTACTATTTATATCTGATACGATAAGCCGATATTTTTTAATTACTGGATTGAATTTAATGAAATACGGCGGAGATGTCACGTTGAAATGGAAATTGTAACAAAATTTTAAACTTGTATTTTGTTTTCAGGTTAAAACAAATTTTCAAATTGAAAGTAATAAAATTTTCATTAAAAGTTCCATTCCATGTATATTATAAACTTTTAAGTGCATTTTTCCGTTCGTATCGAGTTGAATTTTTCGGTAAGTATTGTAAAATATAGTTGTTACGAAACTTTACTTTTATTACAAAAACAGGAAAGTATGAAACCATAATGATTATCGATGTGTTATTCGAACAAAGCCGTATTCATTTATTGTTTCCATGTGCATACAAATAAAATAAATAAATAAATCTTCTCTTGAAAATTCTTCTTTCGTGTAAAGTTTATACGCGGCTAGGACATGGTAGAATTTTAATATATAAAAAAAAAATGTTAACACGAAATCGATGTGTTGTTTTATTTATATACAATATTTACAAAGGCATATTGTTAATCGATTCGCTAATAAATGTCTTCGTACGCTTAAACGTGTACAAGGTGGCGTAAGCATAGCTTTAGTCTTCTTTCTTTTTATTTATTGATTTATGTTTTTTTTTTAATTTTCTTATATCCTGTTTCGCTGACAAGAGCATTACATTTACGGAGCTCGTTTCTTCTTTGACTGAGCTCTTTGGACCTGGTTTCTTTTCTCTCAATCAGTTTGTTACAAAGATTTTCTTCGATTCTTAAGTCGTCTTTTAAATACAGCTCTCCTGGATCACGGCACTTCTGATTACCGTCTCTGAGTATCGATGCGGCCTTTGAAGGCTATAAAATGTCTGCAACAATCAATTGTACAATGAACAGCTAAGTTAACATTACATCTTGTTTCTTTCTTTCTTTCTTTTTCGTACAATCAAACGGAAAACTTGGTCTTCGCTTACGTTTGGCGATGCACGAGGATAATCAGAATCCTCTGGGACTTCGTGGGACATCTCTCGACCTTCCAGCTGACGCGGCCTTCGTGGTAAGGAGCCGTAGTGCAGAAGCTTTCGGTCTGAAACAAATTTCATTACAGTTATTTTTATAAAACGAACCTAAGCCATTAAAAATACGTACCAGTAAGATGATTGGTCAAGGCAGTGGTAGGTATGAGATCCGGATTTCCGTCCTCTTCTTCGCCCTTGCCAGCAAAAGTCGCGATAGTTGGCTGCTGGGGTGGCTTTGGTTTGGTCGGGGTAGCCGCGTGTTTTCGCCAAAGTGCCATTAGTACTCCGGTCACGATTAACCCTAAACCGGTTGCGGTACCGCCAAGTCCAATCAGAATCGGCGACATGTCCACCGACGATACCGATTCGCCTATAAACGAAATCTCTACCGATCCTACTCTTATACATAATGCATTCGACAACGTACGTGGATGAATTTAATTTCGTTTCTTTCTTTCTCTTATTCTTGCTCTTTATTGGTTTGTACTACACTCTCTATTTGAAAATAACACGCTTGATAGTGCACTTTGTTTCGTGAACTCTTGTATTTTGCGAATAGATCTTTTATACTTAAACTTTCAACAAGTCGATTAATGCGTAGCGTTTCACATTTATTTTTTGTGAAATTAAAAAAGATTTAACTTGAAATACAGGAATTACGAGATCGAGGGAATTATTCATTTAACTCTGCTGATTTCTGTGTCCCGTTGACTTGACGCCAGTTCTTTCAACGACGTATCTTTGTGACCGTGAAGATTAATGAACGTTACACGGTGTGAAATTTCGAGGTAGGAAAGCTGTCTGGGACGGTAGTTCTATTGGAGGATAGATGATACGCGGGCAAGTGAAGGGAAGAAACGGACGAGAGAAAACAGAATGCATAATAATAGCTCATAAATTTTGAGGCTTGTTTCCGGATTCTGGTGGAGGTCGTTGTGCTGACAAGCGACGTCCTATTCCCAGCATCCTCTTAAGTTTTCCTGTATCTCTGTGATTGTTAACAATTTTGCTTATCCTTCAACATTTTAACCAGATTATATTCTCTTTAGCCGAAGCTCGTGTTAGTTATTCTTTTTTAATCGCGTTATTAAACGATTCGTTTCGATCCGTTTAATTAGGTAATAGTGAATTCGTATCAAATAGGCTGTGTACTAAGAACCGATAGAAAATTTAGATAGTATAATGAAATAAAGCCGTTTGTATTGTATAAATAATGATTAAGAGTATAATTATTATATAATATTTTTATCAGTTTGAAAGAATATCGTTCGGATCTACCTACACATAGAATAATTAAACTGAACTAAACTAAACTAATTTTACTCGTTGGATTAGGTAGGGTGTGATATTAACTCAGAGTGTATTAAAAAAGTTTTACATTGTGAATTGAAAAATACGTACCGGTAAATTTAGCGACTCCTTTTAGCGCTTCACCTTCCATGATCACCGGATCGCTGGAACCCTTCATATTGACCGCATAAAGGGCGACGGTGGTTGGTTTCCGTAGTTCCAGCTCCCAATAGGGGTTCGCTGACTCCAAACGCTGTTTGTCCACTATAGCAACGAACTTTTGCGGCAAACCACCGTCGTATCCTTCTACGCACGATATCTTTATCCAGGAACCGGTCTGATTGTGCGCCGTACAGTTTTGCAACGGGTACGGTCTACCTACGAGCAAAACACAACAATTGTTAATCAACAACCTAATGAATTTTATTTTGTCCGTGGTTAAACCGTGTGTATATCGTGCGTTATCGCGTAACAGAATCGTGCGGGAGACGGAAAAGGGGTGAAAAAATGATGTATTAATCGTGTTACGGTTCATACATGTAACTTCATTTCATTGCGTAACGAACATTGCAACGCGATGCTGATGCTGCTTCGTGGCTAATGAAATTAATGTCCCACAGTCGTCATTATCGACAGTGGTGTTCTATTAACGAGATCTCTTGTGTGCAAACTAGCTGTGGTAGGAGGTTTATGGAAACGGTTGGATAACTCGTGGTCGCTGTACTTTTTTTCTTTTTTTCTTTTTTAATTTCGTTGTATAACGTGCAACGAGAATAATCCTTTGCAGCGACGCAGATTAGTCGGAGCCGCGATAAAATAGATTTTCTTCGTTTTTAAACCTCCCTTTCCTTTGAAACCATACCACAACAACCCCTCCGCTCTTCTTGGCCATTCTGCTTTTATTCCCGTTCATTCTTTCCCCGTGTCCTGCGAATTATTTAACGCGTACCGTTGCTTTGTTTCCATCTACGCGGTCAGCAAATTATTTTTGACAATTTCCTCGGCAACTCGTTTCGTTTCTGACGATGCAACGGAACGCGTTCAACGTGATTAGGAATTTTATATTAATCGTGTAACACGTTTAAAGGGAGTTGGCGGGAATCCACTTAGCGCGTCGCGTTCGTCGTTTCAATTAACGATTTAATTACTCGTGACCGGTGTTGCGGGAGCGTTGCTTCCATGTGGCGAGTACTGATTGTCGAACGGCAAAAAACTGCTGTCCGGTAATTACGTAAGAAATACGTTGCTTCTTTTCCAGTAAAAATAAATGATGTGCCCAATTACCGCAACCGGTGCACGGTAGGAAGTCAAAATCATCTGGTCGGGAAAGTGCTGACCGAGCTGAAACGAGCATTGTACCGATGCGACGAGGACTAAACTAATTCCCTCGATTTCGTCGCTGGCAGAAGTAGTTTTATCCGTTCGACGTTCCACGAGCATGGCTAATTTTCGGTCAGTATATTTACCGTCGCGACGCATTCACAGTATACCGTAATGAACATATTCAATTACGGTTTTCATTAGATTTTCACAAAAACATATGCGACACAAATGATGCGACGAACAACCAGATACAAAGCTGTTTTTATTTCGTTCGTTGATGTTCGTTAGGTTTTCCAAATTTCGCAAAAATCCGAAGTGAAATGAAATGCAAAAGAAAAGGAAAAAGATTGAAAATCGTGATAATCGTAGGACTGAATTTTAACGAACCTGCCGCGATCACTTGATAGATGCATGGCTGTTTGGAGGAGCCAATGATGTTGCTGGCCCAACAACCTAACGTCCCGTAATCCATGTCGGATGATGGCGTGTAGTTGAGTCTACTCGATGTACCCTCGTTCGTGTACTTTGTGGACGGAATGTCGGTGAGGTCGCCGCTGCTGTTAAAGGTCCAATGAAAGGTGACGGTGGTTGGACTTGCCTCGACCTCGCAGACCAAACTGATGGTTTCGTGTTTCAAGGCACCGTGAATCTCTTCGGGAACATTCAGCGGCGGAGGTGTAGCGTTTTGATACTTCCATGCCGACGAGTTTACAACGTGCTTGCAAACGGGTGCGACTGTAACGAATGGTCGACAGAAAGCGCGTCTGTGAATCTTATGTTTTGCATATTTCGCCGAACGTCACCGGGTTTCCGGTTAATAAAAACGAAGAGGTCACGGTAAGGTGTGAAGCATCTCGTGGGTGGTTTGTATTTCTCCTGCTCATCGTCAGAGGGAATACATTAGGTGCATTAACGTCGAGGAAAAATAAAAGCAACGATTACCCGCTCGTGTGCTGGTCCTTAGGGAAAAGGTACGTCGAGCAGGGCCAAGTTTTATCACAGACTTTTGCATGGCGTGAAATGGTTTCTTTTTTTTATTCTTTTTCATTTCGTATGATAGAGGTGTGCCGCAAAAGTAGAAAACGTACTTACACATCACCTCGAGGTTCACTACGTTAGAACTGGCACGACCCTCGACATTGAAGGCCATGCAGGTGTACCTTCCAGCGGATTCTCGAGTTATACTTTGAAGCACCAGAGAGTGGTCCGAGAGCACTATGCCGGCGGTGACGTTGTAATGGAGCTCTTCTTCCTGGGCAAACAAAGGGAAAAGATATTCCTGCATCTGATACGGAGAACTACCCAAGTGTTACACTCAATTATTAATGAAACTTTGCCAGCTTGTAGAGCTCATCGAACTGAACACGCCTATACCCCGTTTTGTGGGCAGACGGTAAATTGTTTAAAAGATATTAATAATTAAAGTTAGTTACTCCTTACATTCTGAAAAATGACTTAACACTAGAACTAATATTTTATTTTATTTTATAAAAACAAATATTTCCAGTGATTTCATATGCAACAATCTCGTACTTTGCTCGCGAATCACGCGGAATATACGAAAGAGGGATAAGTAAGGAGCAAAAGCTGGTTCACGGTTTGTTGCGCGTGTCGTACATAGTTACTCGTCCGTCGGTTGCAGTTAGCGAGAAAAGTTAGGCAGCAAAGCTTCGACAAGTTAGTCCCGTGTTTGCTACATTCTCCAGCTGCTATCCACTCGTCGATCTTGCAAAGGTTTAATCTCATTCATATAGCAAGATAAACGTGAAAAACTGGTATGAGTATTTAAGAGAAGATCGGAAGATGAAAAGATGAGAACCCGAACGAGAATAAAAGTTTACATGGATCGTTTTTTGCGCTTCTGAACGAACAAATCTACCCCGTCGTGTTTCGTCCTTTTTCCAAAGACCTTTTCCAACCGAACACAAAGCCAACAACGAGGAAACGTGAGCATAGTCGCGCTTGCAGATTGTCGTTAGTCTCGCCAGCTTGGACAAAGGGAATTTACGATGTACACTACTCGAGTACAATCTTCCGACTTCTTCCTCTATTCTTACTAGCTTGTTATATCGCGAATACTCGACCGTGTGCGTTCACGCTCGTCTTGCACTTCTCCTTAGCTACTGATTTACAGGCATACACAGTTTGTTCATTACTAACTGCATCGTGCGTGTAAATTTCGTTGGCAAAATATTAAATAATCGCTTTGATATTTTTTGCTTGCGTTTTTCTTCATTTACAGTAGATACCGTGCAGAGATGGGAAGATGAGGAGCGAAAGGAATGCGGGTACGATTGGTCGAACCATCGACTAGATGGTTGCGCGTTAATGGCCGACGCGGTAACATACTAATCGCGTCGCCTGACAAAAGAAGGAAAATAAGATGATACGATGTCAGCGTTGCGATGAACTTTAAACGCGAGGATCAAACGTGGGGAGAAGGTGGAGCTTTGCTCCCGCTAGTCATCTTTCTATCTCTACACAGTATGCGATGTAAATTTATATTTATTCGTGAAACTTATATTTTTATTGAATCAGTCCGGAAACATTCTGAATAACACACCCGCGCTCTATGAATCAAACACTCTCGTGTAAGTACATCTGGTTAGTAACCCGGGAATTCTCGCGGTTCTTCATCTCCTACTCTTCTTCTATTTCTATATCATCGTCTTCGTCTGCATTTACGTGCACGCATACCCGCGCAATATTATAATTTACCCTTAACTTTCCGGCAAAGCCTTTGCACACAGATTGCAGCCCAAGGCGTGTCGCGGGAAATCCAAGCCCGTAGATGGATGTAAATTTCTGAAACTCGATTATTTCCGTTGCCCGGAGAACCCTATATATTCCCGCGGATATCTGCCGGCAAGTAGACTACTTGAATATTTCATCGTAGTCTCACGTTAAAATCACGAGTTGCTAAACTTTCCTCCTCTTCGTCCGGTATCCAAAGAAGATACGTGAAAATACGCGGAACAGCGAAAATTTGCCGACGTTTGATTAGTCGTTTCAACAGATTTTCTAATTTTCAAATGAAAATGAAACTTTCCATAGGACAATTTGAAAAAACGCGTACACTGTGAATATAATTGCAAAGATTGTTTCGCAAGCAAAAAGAATAATTCCGTTTCTTACGGCTTTGCGTATTCATTTCATCGCGAATTCCTCCGTTTTCGTATAACGTAACGCAGCTTGTATTAGACGTTAAATATTCCCGTTTATGTCAGAACAATAATACGTATTTGCAGCGAGCAACGAATATATTTGCTTCTCTGCATTACAAACAGATGCCAGGGGAGAGGATGATGGTGAGCGAAAGGGAGAAGGAAAGGGTGAGGAAGAGAGAAAGGAAAAGGAAAGAGAAAAGGGGTAGACAAGAGCGATAACTCCTATTCTCGTGGAATATCTCGGGGCACGTGCGTCTTACCACCAACTCCCTCATCGTATTCTTCCTCCATCAGATTATGCATAACGCATAAGCGAGCTATCGCCGTTGCACGATTCTTTCTCTACCAAGGCATGCTTTTAGTAATCCTAAATAATTTGACAACATTTAATGCTTATTTGGAAGTGGAACATAGCTGAATTCATTGATGCTAATTTAATGAAGTAGACAATAAAATATGGATAATTTGGTATTTCGGTCATTCGCTAACTTATAGGAACATCTTTCCTCTCGTTTTTCGAAAGTATAGTACCGACTATGATGGAAAGGCAAATGTATAATGGGTGTCGCGTAATGTATAACGACGGGAGGGGGTTCGTAATGACATTTAATACAAACGTCACACCGCACCATAGCTTGGGCAAATCAGTGGAAGGTTTACCTTGATGTAACGCATCCAACGGATTTAGTTTCAACCGCACGTCACAGCCCGAAGTTATGAGCCGTTGAATATGTCACTGAAAAGCACGTGCAAGCAACGTCACCCCGTCCTGTCGTGTTCGTTCTTTTCTTTTTTCACCTTTCTCTACAATGCGATAGAATTCTATACACTAATTTGCGGTTCAACTTTGTTCAAGTGTTCGCACGTTAGTACCTGCATTGAATAATTAGAATATTTACTGTTTCGTTAATTTTATTTAAAAAAAGACGAGCGAAATTAATATTTTTAATGGCAAGTAAATGGAATTTTCACGAGTATATTTCAGAGGAAATCCTGAAATTTTCGTGACATTCCTGGGGATAGTAGATACGTGTCGTTTATACGGGAGAATGAATTTTCGTCGGGCGAACGCTTTTTACGCGAACATTTTTACGGATTGGTAAACCAGGTCTGCTCGCTGATTCGTGGGCAATTTATTGGTTTGGTTTTCGGACTATGCGAGCTGGAGGGGAAACCTGAATGGATGGGAAGCGACAACTGGGTGATCGTAAATTTGCAATAATTTCGACAGAATGCACACGATCGCGTGCAAGAGGCCGATCGCTTCGAGACATTTAAAATTATCTTCGCCACCCCCGCGGCAACTTCTTTACCCTTCCGTCTCCCGTTCCGACCCATTCCGATCCCGGATGAAAACTCTTTCTACTCGAGACTTTTAAACTCTGTTACTTATTCACCGAATTTTTCCTTCTACTTTCTTCTTCGAGCCAGCATTGAATCATATTCATCGGGAAGACGTCCCCTATTATTAAAACTTTTCCCCTCTCTCTGTCATTGTAATTTTACGAACTTTTGATTGTCCCGGTTCGTTCGATCGTGATTCCTTGCCATTTGCGAGCCGGCTTTAATTAGGAATTTCTTGGCCGGAGATAATGTGAAATCACGTCAGCAGTAACCAGATGAAGATTTTAAAAAGACGTACACGAGTAGTTACCTATTACCGAATTGGCAAGTTTGATTCTAATACGAATACGTTACCAATAGTTTGCGTTTAGAAAGGGTTAGATATCGTTCGAATAATTGCAAAGTTCTCTTCGTTAGTTTCGTTAGTTCCGGTTGGTAGACGACGGTCGAGGATAGCTAATGTCGCGGTAGGGGTCAGCGAAATTGTCGCCACGAGGTCGAAATACCGTCACTGGGGAGGAGAAGAGTGGTTGTACGACGCTTCCAGGATTTCGCCAACCCCTCGGGAGAGGCTGGAGCCGGCGTAGAAAATGATGGAAAGCATAATCCCCCTTAAGAGGCTTAACTCGACGATCCTCGAGTGACCGGAGATAACGCTCGAGCTTTCCAGGTGGTAGCTCCTAGTTTTTCAACGATATTTTTCGCGAGTCAAGACGAAAAAGAAGGACGCGGTGTGGAAACGAGAAATCGGTGCTTTCTTACGGCTTTGTTTCCTCCCAACGACGTGCATTATTCACGATTTAACCCCTTAACACGTTTACTGCCATGAATTCTCTATGTACGTATGTTCGAATTTCAAATTCAAGTCACTTACACAATTAACAGTATACATATGTACCAGCGACGATATTATTCACGACAAACTCTTAAAAATATGAAAACGTAAATGAGAAGTCGGTTAACCGACACAACGAGACATCTATTCGAGCAATATGCATATTTCTTCTAATTTTCAATTATTTCTTCCCTTTTCCATTATAACATAATTCTCTGGATCCTCGAAACTTTATTGAGCGACAAAATTATAACATCGATTTTACGTTCTTGCGAGATCCTCATTTTTACGAGGGTGCGGTATAAAGCAAAAAGCAAAAAGAAAGGAGTGGAGTATCGGTACGTTGTCGTTTAATTTCACGCTGGTATCGATTTATCGAGAAGCATTTTTATATCGTTTCGGAGCTTCTTACTTTATCTTCTTCTTCTTCTTCGCAGCGAACTGAATTCGCTTTCTGCTTTTTAAGCGAGAATAAACGGGGATAGGATACTTGATTTCACCTACCTCGTGAAACCATGCTAGTTTGTAAGCCCTAGGATTCGCTCGTACGTTGCACTCGAAGTAAACGTCATCACCTTCCTTGATGTTCTTTGGATCCAGCGATGATCCCATCTTCAGCGTAACAACAGGAGCAACTGAAAATAGACGAAAAACGTACTCGTTAGAATCAAACTTGGCTCGTTATCGACTTGTAGGCTGCATTTTTTATTTTCACTTCGTTGCGTTCGAAGGATTCAGTTTGGTGATTTCCTCGTTTATGCATGCACGAAATGGCAGGCAGGAGCGTGGTAGTTGGAAATTCATATTTGTCGCGGCTCGTTATTTATGAATCGACAATTCATCGAAAACCGTGATACAATAATATTCGAACATTAGCGGCGCTCGTTTAATGAAATTTGCATTTTCGTTCGCACGAAACGCGGACAAGAGAGCGGCAGCGAATCGTAAACGAAAGTAATCGACGCGCGAAACTATCGTAGTTAATAATCTCGCACTCGAACGAACGGGAAAGCTATAAATTTTATCACGCGCATTTCCTCGAGGAATCAAAATTCCTGATCCACGCGAGTTTAACCTCTCGATTATGAACGCGTCTCATTGTCAATGTTAAATGAACTAAAGCTGCTTTCAAAGAGCATTTTTCCATATAGTTAGATGAAGAAAAATTGAGTCATTTATTTAGTTAACAAAAAGTATTTTAAAAAGGTTTTATTATAAATCTTTATTAGTAGTTGCAATTTTTGTGAGTGTAATAACATGTAACAAGGGCATTTGGTATTTTTTTTTCACCTCTTTTCCAACAATTAATTAAACCTATATACTATATACCATATACTATACATGTATATTATATATGTATCAGGGAAAATATTTGGGGTACGTATGATTAAAAACTCGGGGGTGTAATGTCCATTAGTTTCAAAAGAAAATGTAAAAGGTATTTTTACATTGTGCGCCGTGAAGTTCGTTTCGAGTGAGCCTGCCGATGTTTTCAAATTTTTTACTAACATTATGTAGAATAAAAACAGTTTTCTTTTTCGCAATTCGAATATAATATGTTTTGGTTGGTTATCTCGGTGAAATATAAAATTATTATTGAAAATTCAGCGTACACCGAATACGCACGAGATACGTAGCATGTTGAAATTACACGTTGGCTATTCGTTTTGCTCTTAATTATCATTACCATCGCGTTTGTTACGAAAATCTCTTCCCTCCTATGCATACAAGCGAACGCCGTCGTTTACGAGGATGCTCGTTTAAGCTGACTACAAAAAATCAACCCTACGGGTTTCGTTGCCCCTTAATAACACGCGCAATTAAAGAACAAACGAGGCGAATCTGGAAGTTTCCGCTTTCGTGACCACGGTAACTATGTACCGGTAGCTCAGGCAATCAAGATTTCAGTTCTTGAAACAAGAGCGTTGCAGTACGTACTAAGTTGCCGTCGAATTAAATTGGTTATCCTGCCTCCTTCGGCCAATAAAGATAATACGTGTGACTGGAGGCAGGACAATGAATTTGATTCGACGGCAACTTACGATCTCTGCATAGTACTTAAATACTTTTCACTTGTGACGAAACGAACGTGCTCTGATATGTAACAAATATATCTATTTTTCTTTCTTACAGTTGCGTATCAAGCGAAACGAAACCAGACTGTTTCCTTTATACACCTACGCGTGGAAAATAATTTACATAGGTACACTATAGACGTACTTACCTACATGCATAGGTACGTACACGTAAATACAGGATCGAAAGTTTGAAACCCGTTGATGCTCTATTCCGCTAAAGCTTCCAATATTCGCGGCTGGCGTAGGCTTGCCCTCTTAACTTTTCGAATATAAACAACGAGCAGAGTGTCATCGAGAGAGACTCGAAGAGGCATTCGGGACGAATATTCTCGGATGAAGAAGTTTCGGAACATTTCATGCGATACGTTGTTCTACAAACTTCCATAGATGTTATAATTGCGTAGTTTCGCTAACTATAATTCGTATACACTGCACCATGTACTATCCTACTCCATTCTTCGTTCCTGTCTCGAACGTCGTCTGTCGTTTAGAGAGGATCGTTGAAACGGCGAGGAACATCTCGTACGGTTTTCATCGTACCGAGTATTAACTGGCAATAGAGGCAGAGAGAAGGAGAATGAAGAATGAATCAAACGAAAGAGAGAGAGAGAAAGAAAGAATCGAACAATAGGTCTTTGTACGAGGGGCCACTTGGCGATATGAATTCTGCACCGTGTGCCGATGGACCGATGAATCGGTTCGATATCAGCCTGCAGGAATCGCGCGATGAATCCGATTGATATCGAACCCCCTGGTGTGCTTTGGAAAAATTTTCGGCAACTCGGGAACTCGACGAGACGCGCCGTCACGCTATCCGATCGGGAAAGGATACGTGTCTCTGCAGACCGGACGGATTACGTGTCCTGCAGATCCGATCGACTTTCTCTGATCCTCCGACACCGAGGACAAAGATGTTTCGTTGATAGGACCGCGGTTTCACCTACTCGAAGGATTTCATTTGTTTCGGTTAAAATCGATAAATTGTGCTAAGCTGCCGAGTAGTTGATAATCATTATCGAAGAAAGTATTTACATTTTCTATCGAAAATAAATGAAGATCACCGTGTGCCATTCAACGATGCGAATCGGATCGAATGCGTGTATAAAATAAAAAGGAGGAGAAAGCTTGCCTTTCGATAAGAAGACTCGATTTCACCGCGAATGGTGATCCTTCGGAAAGTATAGAGGAGCGTGGCGATTGTATCAAGAAAACGAAACGAAGAGGTTCACGGATAGATTGTCTTTCTATAGCAGTAGCTTCTCCCGGCTGAGAGTTGTACGTTAATTAAAACATTCGATTAAAGTTCGTCCAACGAAACGTTGAATAGCGGTATACTCGGAGTAAAAGGCTCGTTAACGAAGATATTTCACTCCAATGCGAACACGGATGCTCTTTAACAGCGTCTTTCATGCTTTTAAGAGACATCGTTAGGAGCAACACGCATAAAAGCCCGCGTAATTCGTATACAGTTGTCTTGGTTAACCCTTTCTCTAGGACAGTCCACGCGACCGACGAGGATTCAGTTTCAATTTAAGGGCAGCTTTTCACATCGTCGCGACATTATACGTAAGTACGTATAGGTACTGTCATTAACAAATATGCAAATTCAACGTATACTACAATATAGTGTTATCTTCCATGGTCTCAGTTGTTGAGTACGAGTCGAATCATTCAATGCATTTTTCCTTGGCAATGGCAAAAGTAATTCTGGTTCACGTAGTTATAATCATTTCTCTCGTATTCCATAAATTCCGCTAATTCCGTTAGTATCTTAACTAAAGGGTTGATCGATTTTACGGATTGGAAGGAGTTTTGAAATATTCGAAATTAAACGAAGTGACGCGGTTCCCGTGTAAACGTTCACAAATAGGCGTGTATCACGCGTCGTTTATTACGGTCATTGGTTTTCTCATTTAAAGTGATAGCTGGCGTTTGGCTGACGTTTCGTAATCAGTCATTCCTGTTGCCTCGCGTCGCGTCGTTTGGTACGCGTGGCAGCAGCGAAACTCTTGGAACGCATGGAATTAAAGTGTATAGCATCGCGTGGCATTAGCATTAACGAAAACTGTTCAGATTCCAGTGTTTCGAATTCCCAAGGAAACTCGTAACGTCGTAACGCTTCGTTGATCCTATGACGAGAGAAAAGCATGGAAAAATCGCGATGGATAAGTTCTTTTTCACGGCTGTCGTACTCCGTGCTCGATGCGTCGGGTAAGAATGAATCAGCCGGAAATATTGCCATTCGCAATAACGATATCATGAATTTTAATTAAATCTCGATTCTCAGTGTCGGGTAGAAACGAGCGAGAGCCCGTTAACGTCCGTCGATAGCGTGAAATTGACAGAGTTGGAATTTAGAGTTCGGTCGATCCGGCTGGAAACTGGCGAAGCTTAACGATTCAGGGAACGCGAAATTTCCTCGGCGGTATTTCGCAGGTATCGAATCGTCAGATAGCGAATGCGACCCCGAAGGGGGGGCTACGGGGTGATTCGAAACGAAGCCATTTAGCTGTGCGAATAATGGCACTCGATAATGGCTTTTCAACGTACGAAGACAATGCCACGATTTATCGTTTCTAGTCGGCGTTCCACGGTTAAACGTGTGATTCTGACCTCTTTTTCTTTTCAATGCTTATCGCTCGTAAGTCGTTACGTTTAATACCGATTTCAGAATCTGCGTGTTCTTCATTTACGCTCTTGAAAAGAATTTAAGAAGGTTTCGTATCGTAATCGGTTGATTCATCAAAATGAAACTACTAAATTGAACGTATGTAAAATTGCAAACGATTGTTTGTCAAATCGTTACCACCTGCTAGCAGATTTCTCGTCCGTGGTTGTTCGTACCAAGTACAACTTCGTAGTATCGATATTGCGGTCGAGTGGCCAATTTACGAATTCCTACGAATCCGGTGATTTACGAGCAGAAGGATTTACCTACGTACATACCTATCCATGGTATGGCAGCAGCAATGTAGTCCGACCGGATAATCCACCTGCTGGACAAGAACTTACCGAGGCTAGTGAAGTTTACAGGAACAAAAGGAAAACAGGCTTAACGATATCGTTCAGAGATTCGAATAGGTAGAACGGTGTGCTGTATCAACAGCATCGATTACGAAGAAATAAATCAATAATACGTAAGTATTTAATCCATTTCCAAGAGGGCTAACCAGGACCATTTTTATACCGATTTTGTTCCTGCTACTTTTGTTAAAACTTTATAACTGTACATTTATTATTTATTTGAAAGATTGTAGGAAAATTAGACAGTTTATGTATAGACGTCGTTCACAGTTGAAGGGTTAAATACGATACGAACGTCAAGGGATCTTTCCTAGATTCTAGCGCGAAACTCGAAAGTTTCCTAGACGGTCTTATTGCTTGTAAAATACTGTATCGTATGCCTCGTAAAAGCCTCGTAAAGTTACTTCCGCCGGGAAGAGAAGTTCCGGGACAACAGCACCTGTCAAGTTCTCCACTTACCTAACAACATCTGCTGGAACGATACATTTTACGTTTCTTACGGGATTCGTTAACGTTTAACGTTTATTAAATCTCTGCCGTCATTAAAACTGATCCTCTAAATTGTGTTCCGCGATCTCTGGAAACGCGATTTTAATCTCTCGAGTGCCCATTATTAGACTCTTCTTCTTCTACTCCTCTTCTGTTACTTCTTTTATTCCTCCACGACTTCCCCCTTTCTCCTTTTTTTACTTTGATGAGCAATTAAGGAGACTGTTTCGCCCGAAGGCCGCCTCCTGTCGCAGAGATTCGTTTCCTCTTCCGTTGATCGCGAAAAATCAGGCAACCGGGATGGTATACAGGAGGAAGAGGCCTCGCAAAATGTCCCGGCTTGGCTTGAAAACACGTTGAGTAAATAATTCGATGAACGTCAAAGCCAGGCGAGGGCCGTTTCGCTTTGCGGCTAGCAACAGTCTCGCTATTCGATGATGGAGGTGAATGGTGGAGCGTGGCAAAGGGCGGAGACGAAGATGGGTCGGGGTTTGGGGCGGATGGTCGAGAATATGGACAGCTCGTATCATAGGCATCGATCCATCCGTCGCGTCGCGTCGTTTCCGTAAAAGCATTCGTAATATCGAGACACGCTGTGTGAAAAAAAAAAAAAAATTTGCTGCACGGTTCTGCCTCTTTCTTGTCACTGACCGACCTTTTACCGAATGCTTCCAAGAAAGGATTCCTGTTCAAATACTTTGCTAATGACTTTGCTTTACGATACATTTCCATTCACCTAATCGCCAGCCATATAATCGTTATATGTATTTTCAGAAGTTTCTCAGAAATTGCTAGCTTTACTGAATTTGTTAGATGGGACATACCTCTATTTGCGAACAGAACCATATATTATCCAACTTAAATTTAATGTTTAATATTTTAATATTTAGATTATTTTTAAAATTAAGAATTTTTCCTTTTAATTTATGAATAGTTTATTCTTTTCCATTATTCTCTATATGTAGATATCAGAGAAAGACAAAAGTAGAGAATGATATTTGGTATTCCATCTTGGAGAATCTTAAGCGATTCCATTGTTACATCGAAAGAAAAATATACGAAGATGAATAAACCGGAAGATGTCGAATAGTGATCGAAGATCACTTCCGCGGAACGATGCTCTATTGTTCATTTACTATGTATAATGTGTAGGTTACTTCTCGTCCGTGATACTGGTCGAAGCTCGCATTGCAACGAAATCGTATATCGTAAATCGAATTTCCAGGTTCGTGCTTCGAAAGAACGATTCGAACGTACAACTTCGAAATCCATACATTGTAGGATGACCGAATTTGTCGTATGCGGCTTCCTGGATCGCTAGATCGCAATAACGTTCTTTTTATGGCACTTCCCATGCTCGCAACTACCACGTACACGTAAAATGAACTTTTGTTCTTGCGGATATCCGTAGGAGTAGCTGTGTCGAGTGAAATGTCGCCTCGTTCGCTAAATTTACTGACCGATTCCGTTTGTCGAAACTGTCAGAATTGTCAAAGATTCTGTGACGTTACAAAACGATACCATTTCTTTTCTTCATTTTTTTCGTAATCTATCGTCAAGTAATGTGAAACCGAAAACGATCTTCAAGATTCTGTACTTTTCACCATCGAACGTATGGAACGCTTGAAAATTTCTTAACTATGCAAATTGCTTACGGGAGAATTAACGACCGAAAGCTTTAAAGATTTTGTTCGAGGTGGTTCATAGAGAAAGAGAGGCAGAGAATCGAAGCTCAGCGTACAAATAAACTATTCGTAAATATTCATAAGACTTTTCCACCCTAGAATTCGTTATAGTTTCCCGGCAGTGAATGCAGTCTCCTCTTTGGTAATTAAGGTAATTAACATGCGAATTAGGAAGAGGAGCCCAAACAAATTACGTACACATGAGTGTATCTTTCTTCGGTTTCCGGTTTTATAATTAGATACGTTTTCATGCTTTCCTGATCTGGTTGAAAAGATACAACCTTCAGTTGAAAAGCTTAAGGATTAAAGATTAACCGTAGGTATATCTACCTGCATATATATGCATATTTATATACATGTATTATACATACAGAGTATACTTTGATCAAAATTGACGAAAACGCGAAGAATAGTTAATATCAAGCGACAGGAGAAGAAAAATACGAAGAAATAATTTGTTTATCTGCTGCCATTTCGTACACGGTAGACGATCTTCGGTTAAAAAGGTCGAAGAAAATGGTAAAAGTGCTTCTCTAGTGTCCTTCCATCTTCTTTTAGAGCCATGACCGCCTAACGATCTCGTTGGCTTTCTTGGAGAAGAATAATGAGGCGGTTTCACGTTGACTTCCTCGCTGTAGCTTCGTGGCCGGTTCGTGGCCTTTAGAGAAGTCATTTTTCAATAGTCTCGACCCAGTAATGACATAGCTGCTACCTTATGGAATCTACCGGTACCCTTAATAAAGGAAGATGCGTGACAAAAAGTTTAGATAGAGGAAAATGCACGGTATCTAACAGGACTAGCCGATACGAAAACTTTCTTGATCGATGGTAAGCAAAACGCAAAGTGCATAGTAAAGTTTTTCAAACGATTCGACGACGGTAATCGACCGAATTGAGATTTCGTTTCTCGAAATGCGGTATCACTATCCTCGAAGTATCCACCGAGATAACAGTGTCAAGAGTAGCAGGATGCTGGGAGGCAGCGCATAAAATTTAAACGCATCGTCGTAAAACAAGAAACCCGTTGTTTTTATATCTTCAGCCATATAGAAGACCTCGTTTCCACCTTTCTTGCTTCATGGTAAAAATTCTCGCCTTCGTTTGCCGACTTTCCTCCCGTTCATTCCTCTCCAGGTCGCCCATAACGTTCTTGTATCTTTTAATGAAGATTAAACAGAACAGATGAATCTACGATGAATATAAACTGATCGCGAAAGAGTGGTATGTGACTGAAGAAATCAAATCCTTTACCTATCTACACGCCATTTTGAAAGCAATTTCTTAAGATCCAAATAGAATTTTATTGACCATACGATTTAATCGGTGAAAGGATTAATCGTTTGGTGGAAATCGAACGAGTTCTGTGAAAGAGTCGGTTGGTCTACCATGGAAAGAGGTAAATAGCGATGGTAGGAGGAAGGAACGTCGAAGGAATTTGTCGCCGCTGACAGTCACCGACCTCTCTAGCTTCTCGTAATATATTTCGAGGGAAGAGCGACAGCCAAGCCGGCTATACTCCCGAAACTCCCTTTCCAACTCTCTTCCTCACGATTCGGAAACCCTTCGTAGCCAGGGTGAGCCGTGGCTTCTCTCCTATGGAACAGAAGCTCCGTTTGCTCGTTCATCACCGTTCAGTGTACTCTGTATACCGACGTAAGTGACTCGCACGCGCAAACACGTACGTATTCACATGCATATGTATGGAAATAGCGAGGCGTGGTCGAGTACACAGGAGGCTGTTTGCCTTCCGACATTTAGTAACGCGTTCACCGGAACTTGTCCCCGTGACAGCGACTCGAAGATCGTCTCGTAATTAGGGCATGTTTCGCTCTGATTAGAAAATTCATCTTGTCGCGGTTAAAGTTTCAATCTTTTCACCTTCGACATACCTTTCCTCGCGATAGAACCATTACAGGATGCATCGTTACAGGATTATCCTTGTTAGCCGTTCGACGCGATTCTATGAACGTTAGAAGGGTGCTTGGCAATTTTCACCCCGTAAATCAATGAGTTGTCTCCCGCTCGTTCGTCTTTCATGTATAACGTGGAAAAAACATGAACGCGGTCCTGCTTCTCCCTGTACAAAGTTATTCGTTACTGCTAACCTTCGCGTCCAATTTAGCAGCAGCGACAGCCAGAGCATTCCGACACGCGAGTTACCGGGACAGAACTAACGACCGGGATGGGTAGGGTCTCGGTTTTCCTAAGAGAAAAACGCCACCTTTTGCCTCGCTCTTCTCTGCCACCCTCTCCATGCCCTCTTTTCATCTCGTTACGTCTTTCGCGACTCCAAGCGGGAACTTTATTAAATATTAAAAGGGAATCTACAATGGCACACCCACACCGCTCTTCTTTTTTCTAAATGTTCTTTTCCTCCTTTTTTGCAACTACACTTACTCGATGTCGCTTCATTTTCAGCAGTTCGTTCGCGAAAATTTCCTGCTACGATTTGCTTCCGTAACTTTATTGTTTGCCTTTTTGCCATTCTCGTAATTTTCATACAACCACTATTCTCCTCGCGAATCATGTCGCGCACATAGTTATTTGTTTCAAAAATGGTAGATCCCTGACTGTGATCACCTTAATTGTTTCTATTGTTTTTTCAGTTAAAGGAACAAAAAAGCAAAACAATAAAAGAACAAAAAGAGAAAGAAGAAAGAAAAAGAATGGCTGGAATTGTTAGCTGCCGGATAGAAATCGAAAGGACGGATGTTCATTCGATTCGTTGGCCGGTAGAGTTTGCTTACGAGTTGTTCGTTCGAATCGACGCGACGCTTCGTTTGGACAAATAGCTGAATTCGCTGTTCCACGAATTTCCCCGAATCTGTGTTATCCTTTAAAGTACGTTTCATCATTTGCATCGGTTCATTGGATCGCACGCACCATTCGAGAAACTAAATTCATCGTTATACACGTACATATTTAACGCTTTGACCGATCCTCGGATTAATTGAACAGCGCGGAGGTTTGGTTGTACAATTATCAAAGAGATCAAAGGGAAAATATTTTTTTCGATTTATAAACCAAACAATCGACTGTCATAACGGTTACCAAGCTTCGGCTTTTTACGATTGAATTTAAGATCGAATGAGATTCAATTCACCTGCGTCAATATAAGAGGAATAATGAGGTTGGCCGATAAACATCGAGTAGCTGGACTTTAATTCGACGGGACATATTGATAATCGATAGCGCGCCGTTTACGCTTTAGCATTCTAGATTTACCTAATTGAAGGGAAGTGAGACACGCGAAGTTTAACCCTTCAAACTCCTCTCCTCAAAAAAAAAAAAATTAGCTGATTGAAATTAAGGGAGAATTGAAAAATTGTTAGGTGTATAGGTACGTGTCCTTTGACTGCAGTTGATAGACATCGTTAGTATCGAATTGAAAAATATTACGTGAGAAAAAATCTCTAATCGAGATGGCAAACTGCAAGGGTAAATATATAATGTTAAGCACGTCAAATATCCCGGTATTTACTCGTGCTGAAAATATTCGAACGATTGTAATAACAAGATGAAATTGCATTTTGCACGCTTTGCAACGTTCCTGTATGCACGTCCGGTCATGGAAGCGAAAAGAAAGAAAGGAAAAAAATATATATATATACGTATACCTATGTAGATATACCTATACATGCAGTGAAATAGTAAAAAATTCGCGTCACAGTTTCGTTTCGTTCGAGGCTTTCGTTTCGAATATATTATTGCTCGTTCCCTTTCCGTTCGTCCGTTTATTGATTTCTTGTCGTCCGGTATATTTGTTCGAACGCGGCGTTGTCAACAAAGAATGAAAAACCGGCCAGAAGAAAGAAAAATCAGCGTGGGACCGTGATAAACGTGATTGATGAGCGACGAGCGACGAGCGCTACCGATCGCTTCGAATTTCGATGCAATATTTTCGCGAAAACACGACCGTCACCGTCACACCGTCATTCTACCTGTCCGCCTATCTCGTTCGATTCAAACGAATTTGCATTCATGATCCCATGATCAGCGGTTTCTCAATTAAAATACACCTCCCTATCTTTGTATCGGTTTCGTTGAATCGAAGTCAGATGAATTCTCTTGTCTCGTGTTTCTCTATTTATGATTTGCAGAAAATAGAATGACGTTGAATAATAATTACTGTTTTGCGAGAGAAAAGTGAAAAGAAAAGAAAATACTACTTTAAATACCACTTAAATTGCGCCAATAAGTTCAGAAATCAATCTTCGATATTTTAGTAAGTAAATATTGATTTCTAAGGCCCATCAAACGTGCCCGAAATTGTTTCGCGGAAAAGAATGAAACGCGTCGAGTGTTAGTTTCACTCTCAAGACGTTCTGTTCGTATTCCGAATGAAAAATTCACCGATTCTAGGACACGCTTCTCACACGCCCTTCATTTTCCAGCGTATCTACATGTGTACTTGAAGTTAGACACGTGGAAGTCATAAGTACGGAGAGAATTGTTGCAGAAACGCGAGTGTAACATTCCGAAACGTTAATAGCCGCGAGAAGAGGAGAATAAAAGGGTGATACTCTGCCTCGTCAAGAATATCTCTCCTTCTCTCTCGTTCGTGTACCCGCACGCCACTTTTCGTACGAGTCGGAAACAAGAGAGAGAAAGAAGAGTGGGTGGTGTGGTTTTTTGATTAAAATGTTCGTTTCCCAGTGGAAACGAGCAAAGCGGAAACACTGACCATGACCAGAACTGTGTAACCGCGTGGTGACGTTGGTTAGGCCGTTGCTTGCTCTCTAGACGCTTCGGAGCGTGCTTTACTCTCATCTGTTCGACTGTTCTTTTTTTCTGTTTTTTTCCTTTTTGCCTTTTTCCGCTGCAGAACGATTGCTGATGACACATGATATACAAACGATATTAATCGAATGAAAATGGAGCGAAACGCACTCTGTGATCGTTGCATTAATCGCTATATTTCCAATAAGTTCCATTTTATCCTGGCTCGACATTTCATTTCGCGATGTACCGTAACACAGTAAAGCCAACGAGCCTTTGTGTGATAAACAGTACTTCGTTACCGTTCACGGACATATATCGCTAATTGGCAAAAATATTTTTCGTCGATGTTATTTTCCCGTTTGCAAACACGATATTTTTAATTCCCTGAAATCGATGTTCAAAAGGGAATCGAATTTAAAGTATGTGAAATATAAAATGTGAAAAATTCTACCGTTGATATTCGGAGGAAGGGGCTGCTGATTCGATATCAGAGAAATTAAAGAATTTCCGATGGAGAATCATAACGGATGTTTCGTTCGATTTATTTGATATTCCACGACGAACGGTGCTTCCATTTTTCCCTCTCGGGTCAATTTAAAAATTAACGATTCCACGAGGCAATTGCTCTCGTTCGTTCGATTGCAACGTTAACGAAACATGACGAAGAAACGGAAATAGATGTCATCCTATTTTACAGGAAAATTCACTTCCTGTTTTCGCAATACCGTACGATCAATAATAAACGTACCTACTGTGCGGAAGATTAAAATTTAGAATAGAATTAAAGCTTGCGTCCATTGTCAGCTGTAAATCGTTCTCGATATAATGGACGGTTATATTTAAGCCGAGCTTGATTTTAAACGATGACGCATTGCCTGTCGCATCGGCTGTCGCGCGGAATAATTATTAGCAACGACGATGATAACATCGGGGACATTCGAGTCTAATAAATTTGATTAGCAAACAGAAACGTTTCTCTCATCTCTCGTTTTTTCTTAGAGATATTTTAACAATAATATTGAAACTCGATTCCGTTGCTACCACGTCGCGCACAATTTCGAAAAATTGCAAACTGCAGCTTTTGCAGTAGTCTCGAACGAAAGAGAAGCGATGCAACGCGATACATCGAACAACTTTCGAAGCTAAGGAAGCGAGAGTAGAAAAGAAAACTGTCCGGGAAACGTCGAGCTACGTTTCGCTGTATCCGCGAAAATAGCAGAGAATCGTAAAACGGGCTTCGAAAGTTATCGCGAAAGTCGTCCGTGGAAGCAGGATCTTCCAGGTGGTGACTAGGTGTTCCATTCTCACGAGGAACGTATGTATGTACGTCGCGCAATGTTAGATAAAAGTCGGCCTTGCAATTTTACGGACGAACGAACCTCGACACGTACATACACGTTTTCCGATTATAAGGTGATGCTGTACGGTGAACGCATAACCTGAAGTAGAATGATGTTTCTTCCAAAAATGAAACATTTGTTGGTTTTTGGGATACGTTTGTCCGACTATTATCCTACCATTGGCGCGAAAAAATCTACAGCAGTTATATGAGAAAAATATGTTTCCACGAGAAACAATTTTAATATGAAATTGGGTAAGTAAGATCGATAAAATGATAACTATTTTTCTGATCCATCCTCGGAGAGAGAGAATCAAAGGATCGTTTAATCGAACCAGTAGTTAGATGAGTCGATCCATACAAGGAAAACGAACGAATGGAATAAAAAAATTGATAAGGTTAAGTGATACACGTATCTTGACGCGTCGATGAGATACAGTAATTGGCTCGTTAACGGGTTACCGTTTCTTCCTTCGGTGATCACCGATAAATCCAATTACTCAGAGTCGTCGCTTTCGCTGGTGCTTAACTGGAACTGACGTTGTTAGACGATAATCGTCGCCTTGATAAATCAAACGCGTTTCGATGGCGTGCAGAATTACCTTCGAAGCTTTCACGGTGTTCGTATCAGGATATAGGGAGAAAGCCAGTTGTTTGTTATTCCGTTGTATAACGCGGCTGGTTCGTTGCGGTGTGCTTAACGACGTCGTACAACTTTGATTGGCTACGACTACGAAGACTTTGACGGGTCGCAACTTCCGGTTTACCACCACGTTGTTTCATGACACTGTGTTATCCAAACAAAGGAGTTTGCCGACGACTGTTCCTTCCATAATTCGTGTATGTGTTTCAATACACTCTAGATTGGCAGAGGGGGAGGGAAATAAAATACACGTTTCCGTTCGTGTTTGGTAAAGTTAGCCACCCTTTGCCGAAGAAATTTTCTAAATGGACGACGCGACGCGATCTACACCTTCCATTTAATTAGTGTAATTCATCTTTTCAAAAATACAGAGAATAAATAACGTTCTTATTTCGACTTGTTACCGTACGATTATTACTTTATATTTCTCGACGATTCACTAGCTAGTCTCCTAATGAGATCACTGACAGCGCAACGAAGTGGTAGCAGACAGGCAGCATAATGAACGAGGTTCTATTATGATAATAGATTTATCGTACAGTACAAAGCAATAAGGTCGTGTCGACTAGAGATCACTTGTCGTGTCTAAGCACTTTGAAGTATTAATTTTAGATTGGCACACGTACGCCGAACAATGTTTCTCGAATTTCCATCATGGTCTTTGACTATGAGAAATTTCAAAATTTCATCCGATTTAAATGAGAAACGGTTCTGCAACTAATTAGCGAGAGGGAAGCTTATTTGATGATTTGTACGCGTCCACCGTTCCTCATTTAGCTGCTTGTGTCGCGTAGATATTAATTAGATTCGACACGCGACTCGTTTCTCTCTACCGTGTATGGCTCTATCAATCCGTAGCCAGTTCTACTGATGTTCATCCGAACATTCCTAACTGTCGAGAGACCGAACCGTTTCGAAACTTTGTCTATTTCGCACGAGCAGGAATGGTTTAATTGGTAGGTAGCTGGGTCTCCAACGTGTTTATCGTAGAAAAGGAAAATTATTATTAGTCGGTGAGATTTCGTTGATGGCATTGCGTCGCGTCGCGTCGTTTCATCGACCTCGTTAACTCAATTCGACGTTGCTCGTTCTCGTTTTCATTCTCCACGAGTCCTTGTTTCCCTTCTGCAAAACGAAAGAGCCGAGAGCTTGCCAGAGAAGTGCGACTCTGCATTAAAAATAATATTCCTGGCGCGATAAATAATATCGACGGTCGACGTTCAATCCCAACACGATTCAAATCCAAGTTATTCATTTTGCAGGTAACTTGGAATCACATTTGATACGTTTAGAACGAAATTGCCATGGGAACTCGTAGAAACGACCCGGCACTTGTAATGTTCCGCAAACGGGACAATTATTTCGACTACAAAGACTCTTTTCTAACGACCCAGAAGTCTGGGATAACGATTATTAAACCTATCGGTTTCTAATTAACCGAACCTACCAGCGATTTCCTTCAAATTTACCACATTTGAACTGGATTCGAAAAATAGGTAATCGTTTTGCAGAATCATGGGTGAAGTTGAAAATTTAAGAACGTCGAATCCACAGTTAATTGTTTCACTTACCTGTCGTAGAATATTGAAATCAAGTTATCCGTAAACGGAACGCGTGTCAATTTACGATAATTCCCGAGTGACGATGAAATTCAGATCCGTTTCACGTGCGAATCTTACGTCTACACTGTACACTATGTTGATAAAGAAGCGCGAACCTATGTATAGAAGATACTCGATCGTGTGGACCAGCGTTTCCGTAGAAGCACAAATATGTGGTGCTCTACCGTCCAATAATGGAAGGTAGAAAATAGCTTTCCGGCAAATGAACACGCGCTATACCTTGCATTCCACTGGGGACGTCGCGACGCGACGCGACGCAACACAACGCGACGGGTTTTCGTATCACCGAACAGATCGTTAACCCACGTGGCACAATGTCATTCGACGATTCTCTTTTCTTCTCTCATCTCTGATAGCCATTTATGTACACTTTTATCCTTTTCCGAATTTACTCAACTAAACGGATTCATTTCCATCGTACCTTTTTTGATTTCGTTTAACAAATATCTGGGTACTGTTGGCGCATCAAAAGAAAACCCAACCCCGGCTAGCTAAAATGTCACAGGGGAAGGGGAGTCGCGCGTTCGCACCGCCCAATTCTTTTCTAATAGGCCCACTGCGTGACGAATACGCGAAGGAAACAATATACGACCGAATGAGACGCAGCGATATTCGATATCCCTTACTTTGGCGTATTTACTTTCGTTCGCGTAATTCGTCAGGCAGTGGGCCTATTAGAAAAGAATTGGGCGGTGCAAATGCACGATTACCCTCACCCCTGTGTTTTTAGCTTGACGGAGCTCGGCCTTCTTCTGGTGCGCGAATGGTACTAGCTAAGTCGTGTATGTTTCGAATCTTTGATTTTTCATGATTCCTTGGGAACATTAGCTGTTTTGTTTCATTCACGATTCCCTCCATTAATAGGCAACGATAGAGTTCGTTTAAATCGATCAATTAAATGGAACAGAAGGGCTGATCGTTAACGATTAATTTCTAACGTATCATAGACATTTAATTGAAATATTTACAGCTGCTCCTTTTTTCCGTGTTGTTCCTCCTTCTGGCTATGATCCTCGACAAGATTTTCCGATCGTTAGGGTATGTTGTACTCGTTACGACATCACCGGCGAAACAAGCGGCGTGTCTGATGAAGCACGTACCGTTACCACTGACAGCTCGTGGCTGACATTGATAGATACCTAGGTACCGGTATCGTTAGCTACGCTAAACTGTACATTTATGGGACCACTTTATAACGCTCGATCTTCCAAGAAGCATATTCTCTGTAGCGTACATCGACTGGATTATGATAAAACACGGAAACGGTTTTACGCAACCTCTTATTGCCAGGTATCTTTACACGGCCACTAGTTTTCCGTATTCATCCCCCATGGAATATGACATTTTATCGGATATGTTTACGCAGCTCGAAACTAACGATAAGCCGCGAACCAGTTGGCGTGTTTGAAATTGAAGGAAATATTACCGTAGAGCGTGGAGTAACTATAGGATTATTCGGATCACGACCACCATCTCGCATTTCTAAATTGACTCTTCCCCGCAAGGATATCCACCAGGGAATCGCTATTGAAATCGGTGTGGTGCAGCGTATCGATTTCGGGAAAGCCACACCGAAGTTGAAGCTTTATTAGCGGTTCGCTTCGTAACGTTGTTTCGTATCCTTTTACCGTGAAATAATTTACTTGTGCGCGCGCCAAATATGTAAGAGATAGGGTTAAATCTTGGATGATATTACGGGTCGGTTACTGATTGTCAGAATCAGTTCCAAGATTTTCGAAGGCTACGTGGAATACGATTATCCGTAGGTTTAACGGGACTAACGCCAAATTCCCCGATATATAGGTACCTATTCTACGCGTATATCTACACCGGAAACGGGGATAATGCTGGATGTATCGAGTGGCCGATCAGACACGTAGTCGTAAATAAACGGATAACGATAGCTCCTATCTGTATCCAGCGAGCAGACGATTCTGGCTTATGTTATGCAGGTAAACGTTGGCAGAACCGGCAGATTGGTTGCCACGTAATTTCGTAGTAAGGCACTCTGTATGCCGTTCGCGTGGCTGCGTTCACGCTTCTACCTACTATGTCGTGTCAGGGAAATCCATCCGAATCAAATTAACCAGAAATCATACGATCCATATGATACGAATGGAATTAGTGTCCCACGAGTTAAGGAGAAATTCTATTGGGTCTTTGTTACATAAATCAAATTTGATGTACAGAATGTCTTTGCAATGAAATTATTTTATCCGATTGCTCGACCAAGTTGTTAACTACCTAGCTCCTAGATATTTAACACTAAAATTACCGGAATTTAATTTTAAGATGAAAATAATGTAGAAAATTAAATAGATAAAGAATGAAACATAATTTAATATATACAGGGTGTTAAAAAATACCCTGAAGACCTCTACACCGCTGGATAGATTACGAAAAATCGAAGTGAAAAATTCTATAGCATTTTTCAATGGGATCAGTGAATTTTGAAAAACTGATAAATTGACCAATCAGCGCGCAGCTAGAGTGGCAAGACCCGCGGAGTAGGAGACTAATATCTGGGACACACGTAGCATGCAAGTTTAGAATATTTCGAACACGTATTTTCCGTTCGGTATTCGAACGTCGGTATACGAAGGTACTCGCTACACTTTGCGGTTCCTTTGTACGCGGCTCGATGATCAAAGAAAATAGGGTGATCGATGTACTCACAGTGTACTTTCAGTTTCCATCGTTCCTCGATGCCAGCCTCTTGTAACTTTGGATTCGTCGCTCGACACACAAGAAACTTTCCCTCGTCTTCGATTGACGGCGTCCATTGGAGCACGCTCACGCTTGTCCCGTCTTCCTGAAACTAACACAGATTTTCATGTAGGTATATACATACATTATCGTGTTTGCCTCGCGTGATTTTGAATTGTTTAACATTCTAATTTGCCCCTCGATGAAATTATTATCCTTCGATACGAGGTGTACGCACATCGTCAAATGTTTTACAGAGACTTTGCGAAAGAATCTTTGAACAAGTAGAGCCGAGAAACTAGTCTCTCACAATAGAAGATCCGTGTTCAGCGTTCGGAATTACCGTCGTCATTTCTAGAATGGAAATTCTGAAAGCGTATTGAGTTTCCGAATGAAATCTCCATGAAAATCGTCGTAGCCCGAGAGAGAATTCGCGACAACCTAATTCTTTCCTCCTTTGTATCTCTCATTGTACGATATCCACGCTTCATTTCACATTTTCCTACCATTGTTAACAGTTACCCTCCAATTTCACCCCTTCCTCTCGCTCATCGTTTCGAGTGCCATCCATTTATTATGCGTTTTCGCTACTATAAAAGTTCTTGTTTCATTTATCACCGGAGAGTAAGAGTAAAAAGGAAAGGAAGAGATATGGCGAGCGGGGAAGGAAAAGCAGAACGGAGATACGATACATCGAAAACCGGGAGGAATCTCAAATTTAAATGTTGAAAAGACGGAGAGTGCGTCGCGTTTGAGCTCGGCGGACAGCGAGCATATCGAGCAAAAACGAGCGACGCGAGGAATTCTAAATTCCCATGAAAACGAGCCGTAACGTTTCTTCGCTGGATTTATGGTGGCGTGGCGTTGCCGAAATTTCGGCATCGTTATTCACGTAGTCTCAGGATGAAAAGTGTGTACGATATACCGTATACGCCCTCTCTTTGTACCCCCCTTCTTTCTCTCTTCCGTGCAATTCTTTCGCCACGGAATACAATGGAAAGAGAATAAGCTTGAGAGAAAGAGGGAAACAAAAATGGGTCGGTCATGCAGCCGTACCTTTGTTAAATTAAAATTAAATTCTCGATAGACCCACGTAAGTATAAGGTGGATGCTACGTCTATGGAATTTGGAAAGAAAAAAAAGGAAGAAAGGAAGGGTTTTATCTGAATTTCATTTTCACGTTTGCTTCCTATTTTTCCTGATATTTTCAAAATGCCAGATGTAGACTAAATCCAATATCGACTAGCGAGGGTAGCGATTATCTAAGGACGATCGATCGAGTTGCAACTCAACTGCCGAAATGGTTATCTTCCTTGAAAATTATTTTTTTCTATTTTACAAGTAAAATTCTCTTTTTAAAAAATCTGAAGACATAAACGTGAAGAGAGTAAAGGCTCCTGTGGTTTCTTCTCGATTCTTTTCTCAACCGGTTCACTGGTCGTAGCAATTTCGAAAATCGATACTGGTTCGTGGGAAGAAGAGAAAAATAGAGAGACGGAGGTCGACGGAAAAATAAATTTGCAACGGGAAGATCGGTTAGCCGTGAAATTTCTCCATGGATATTTTCAGAGACGTTGCGGGGAACGGTATGGTATGCCAGAAGGAATTTCAACGTGCCAGCTAGCGCGATAAAACTTGCTGGCTAATAACTAGCCCACGATAAAATCCGGCAAACTAATAACACGCGACAAATTTAAGCTTAAAGCGTGGATCCGCAGGGAAAAGCCAGTTGTGCCGCTATATTGCTGGAAAATCGGTCTGCGGAGATAAATCTAGTCGCGTATCCTGCCTTCAGGGAATTTTCGAATAACGGCGTGCTACGGGAGGAAAACTTGGAATCCGAATGCCAGATGGATCGGCTCGGCTATATTCTACGTGTTCCTTTTTCCTTTTCATTTTCTGCGTTCTATGAAAATTAGCCGTACCTAGCATGGTCGGTTGAAAATCTCGGAAAGAAAGCTAGCAAAATATATATTCTAGAAAGAATCGAGAAGTTCGAGGTACGTAGGTATACCCGTAGATATAACAAAAATTACAGGGGGTGATGAACGGTAAATTAAAAATCACTATCACTGTTACGTGTACAGAGTGTTGGAAAAAGGGAGTATGTAGCGCTCGTTAAAAAAGAACAATCAAGTTTTAATAAACGCGAGTAGCAAAGTATATACTTTTCTTGAAAGAAACAAAAAATTAGCTATTCATTCTTTAATGCAAGGATTTTCCTAAAACCTTGCCTTTCCGTTGCTTGTTTTTTTTCTTCCCCGCTCTCGGTTCTGTTGTTTTCTAAAAGCTTCATTCGTATTTTACTCTTGTTCCTGTCAGATGTCAGGAACAAGGCATTAATCTCATCCCTCCTAGAAATTAGCGTTCTTTGTGTATCCTCTGTACCGGGCAGGTATAATCGCAGTCCGTCTAATTAAACGTAATACGTATTTTTTTTTTCTCTCCGTCCCGAGTTCTTCTGATTCTACTTCATGGTACCGTCGTTTGCGTAAGCCAAAGCGAACGAGAGTTTTTTCATTCCGACAAGCTGAGCAGACCAGTCGACGAATATTTTCATTGTGCACGCTCGCACAAAATCCTACCCGTTAATTCCACGTTATTTAGCGCTTTGATCCGTGACTTTGTTTTCGAAGCACTCTTTCCACAGCTTTGATCCGTTCGCTTAGGCTGAAACGCAGTCAGCCTAAAAGATATCGTTCTCGTTTTCGTCGACGCAGCAACGCTGCTTTTGCTTATGTCTGCCAAAACCTGCTGATAAGTCGTCGACATTTGCACCGTTCGCGCTACCTTCGAAAATCGTTAACAGTTCGTCAACTGACTGTCAGCTAAATTAACATTGGCCGAGTCTATTCCACGCCTTCTTTCAATTTACAATTTACTAACTTACTTATTTACTTGTTTACGTAATTACAAAAAACTTGAACCTAATTGTCTCCGCGTGAATGGTTGAGAGACAGAATGCTGTATTGTCCGTTCAACAAGCTGACCCCCTTTCACCCTCGCGTTATTAATTATTCTCAGCACGTGGTAATCTCGAATTACGTTAACGGTATGTTAACCGAGTTGTTCGTTGGCTTCGAAACGTTTGTTTCAAAGTTGCACACGTTTGCTCGAGCATCATTATATGGTCCACGTACCAATGCCGTGGACCCAGTGATGGAAACTGATGGTTCTGTTATCAATCGAGCGGTAGATGGCAATTACATGGATGCACTAGGTAAATTATTATCAAAGCCATCCGTCATTTTCATGAAACTATTAATCCCTGATTTCACTTGTAACATTCGTGCAACGATCAATCAAGAAGCGGGCCTCGCGTTAGTAATTCCTCTAATTATCGAGCTGATTGAGTAATTCTCTACTTTCCTTTTTCTGTTCTACGAAATCTTTTTTATCAAACGATACCTTTTATACATATAGAACTATAAGAAGAGCAGAGAATATAAGTATTCGCTGGTATTCAGTTTCCGTTTTAGAAAAATCTTTTCGATGCATGGAAGATATTTTCTTCGTTCCTATGTTTGGAAATCAAACCACAGAACAAATCAAAGGAGAGTTCGACTGTCTACTTCTTTTTCTAGCACCCTTGTAATTAATACACATTACTCACGGAGACAAGTTGAAGCGAATGCTTAAAATTGGATTTGCATCGATTACCAGTGCAGTCACGGTTAAAAATATAACCCATTCCGTGCGATACTCGATTGGAATTTAAAATAATCGCGGTGGAGTTTGGCTTGTTACATACGTACGAGTATTGCGTTAAATTATGTGCACCGTGCAAAATTACAAACTGTAGTTACGTAAAATTTCATTAATCCGGTTAATAGCATTGAAATTACCCTGCTGGTTGTTTCATGCAGTTTAAAAAAAAGATACATATTTCAATACATTCCGAAGGTGGATATTTGTTGTGACGTCCAAGCAAACGTTTGCTTTTCTCGCGATAAACAAACAGTACGTCGTTGATTTTTTAGACTATATTTCACTTCCGATGGAAAGTAATGTTTATTCGGAAGCTACGGCAAACTGAAAGATTTATTTTATCGGGTATATGATTACAGCAATCGAAACGACACAATTCTTTATTTTTACTTTGTATATTTTCAAACAGCACAGCGTGGAATACTCGTATTTTTCATTTTTACTAAATCACCCAAGTTTATTCATTTTCTCGCAAACGACGGTGTCTAGAACGGCAAAGGTGGCGGCCATTCAGATTCAGACGATTCGAAATCGTTCTCTAGATTCATGCAAAAGGAGATTTCAAGAGATTAATCCGTAAGGAGTAGAACTCGTTGAGAGTTACGAGCAGTCGTGTTGTTGGCACACCACCACGCCTGCCACATTGAGACCCTCATATCTTCCTTTATTTTTTCCTCTCTCTTTTCCCTCTTCTGTTTTCCCTTTGTGTCTCTCCGTTTTCCTATTTACTGCGTACCGCGTACGGTTTTCAGAGCATTCACACCGAACAGACAACCAGATCCTTTCCCAAATCAAGATCCACTGAAATGCTCTGTACACGTTATTGCAAACGACTCTACTCTATTGTCATCTATAACGCTCTGTTTGTTATACGTTCTTTCAACAATTTTCCAATGTAGCCGCGCTAATTCACCTCTCGTAAACGCCTCTGATTCCGCATTATGTAATTCATTGAAACAAAGAATTATAATGGCATTTTTTCGAGCTACTGAAGTTTGTTCTGTCTCCTTGAACATCAATTACGTTCTGCCCAACTGTTTGCCACTTTACCGGAACAAGCGTCTCTCTGACGAGGATTACGCGAGCTTCCGGAGTTTAGTTTCCTTTACACTGCGACGGCGGCGTTTGTAACTTTCCGATTGGATCGAACTTACGATCGAAAAAGTTGAGGGAAAAAATTCCGCAGCGCGTCGAGAACGATCTCCTGGATATTTTCTTACTGAAAATTGATTGCCTATCGTTGCGAATTTCACGCGGAAATAATTATCTTCGCTATCGGTTTACTTCTACTTCCATTTATAGGAATTTTTAGAAAAATATATATATAAATCAATGTCGAATATAATAAAACGGTCCGCGCCGTTTCAGGTTTTCAAGTTTCAGTCGTGTCTATCTTTCCGGAAGCACTACGATTGGAATCAATTGGACTATCGACAAGGGACAGAGAATGGAAAGCAACGAGGAGATGGAGAAAGAACAAAATGAAACGAATCGAAGAGGGAAGAAAGATTCGAGCGAGACAGGTAAGTGATAGAGATGAATAAAGATAGGGAAAGCATGAAATGTGCACAGAAGCGAACTTAGTTTCAAAGATCTTACAAAAGGTCTTGCCGTTTCGAACTTTATTCCTGTCCTCGAATATCGTTATCGAGACGTCATTATTTTTATTCCTCTAACGACATCCATTACTCGAGATACTTGGACTCGGCGGGGAATATAAAATGTACAGGCTGATACAATAAAATCGTGCCTAACCGCAAAATACCGTTAAACGGCTTTATCGAATAGTAATAGTTAACAGTAGTTGGTACTATAAATTTCAATTAAATTTGCAGAATTCGATGAAATTATTTAAAATTTTATCTTTTGCCTGATTTTACTTACATCTTTGATCGTTCGTTTAAGTTGCTTCGAAGCTTTCCACCAGGTTAAAACGGCCGGTGGCTTTGATCCCATGCTTTGACATCGTGTTTCGTATCTCTTCCCCGCTGATAGAATCTTGTCCTTTCCCGTGATCATGATTTTTAATGGTCTCACTGAAATCATTCACAGATATTGATAAGATTATTAACAAAGATTTGATAATAAGTAGATCGTGATCGTGATGATGACTTAACCCCAATTTCACATGGACTACAATATATTTCATTTAGAACAAAATCGCCGAAGGTGACGTGAAAATGTGATCGATTGACCCGTAAGGATCTATGCCCTACTCGCTACCCGATACCCCTATTTCGCATCATGCGGTGACGATGACTTCAAAGCAGTGGCATAGCCCCCAGAATCTATGGATGGCAATTAAGGTAAACATTAAAAGTGGGGTCGGGCGGAGCAAACGAAGATCCCCCATTGCTTCTCTCCTATATCGCGTGCCATCTTCTCCCGGACGAACAGTAGAAATGTATTACACCTATTTGCTCGTGAAACTTTTCGATCTCGCCATCGAGAAAGTATTCCAAAAGCGATTTTAAGATTAGTCTAGCTAACTTTTGCAAGGATTGACTCGCTTAAACGACCGTAGCTTCCCTGGTTATACCTCCCCAGAAATTTTGCAATACTTTGAACTTTGTAGGTGATCGTTAATTATTTCTTGTTCTTTCATTTTCTATTCCAACGAATTTCGAATTAACGTTAATGTATTTACTCGACTGCTAAGTAAGCAGTTGGAAAAACATTCGTTATTTGTGTAATGTATAATATCTTGGCTCGTTATTAATCGGATGACGAGATTGTGGCTGAACGAGAAGCGAGGAGAAAATAACCGAGTATTAATTAAGCGTTCAGCTAGGTCGGTACCCCTGAACGATTCCAACCTGTTCCTCATTACCGACTCGTAATTATCTGCCATTGTTCGTGACTGCTAAAACGTTCGTTACTTCCTGTCTACGCTTCGTGTTTCCCTCCCTCGAAATTCCCCGGCGAAACGGTTGAATCTTTTAAGCTGCTCGATTAACGATCGAGAAATCTTCGTTTCCGAGAATATTCTCGGTTCTTCACCTACCACTGGAAAAGTTTCTCTCGTGGTTCGTTACCGAGCTGCCCTTCGTTTTGCCGTTTGAAAGAAGAAGATCTTGATCGTTCCGCAACTTTTTCGACTTTCAGCGAAGATAAATACAGTAGAAGGCGACCGCGTGTCCCTTCCGCTGTTAAAGATTTGCAACTTGCCGCGGAAACTTTGTCGAAACGTATAAATTTATTTCAATAATCATCATTAGTTTTCTCTTCTTACCAAGAATAATCCAATAGGTTATTTATATTAAAAAATAGTGAGGGGACAAATACAATGGAACGAGGTTGGTTGATAAAATTAACGTCTGTTTCGCGAAAGAGAGAAAGAAAGAAAGAACGAATCGAGTCACGAGGTCGGTTGGTTAATCAGTCGAGAATCTCTCTGCCGTATTTTTCTTCAACGACGTCTAACGACCACTCGAGGTTTATCCACAGTTCGAACGAAACATCGAAACTCGGTCGGTTCCTCTATCGTTCGTTAATTGGGAGCGGGTTAGATGAGGTGCGCGGCGAATAATCGAAGGGTACTCGGTTCAACTGCTTGAAAGTGTAACGAGTTGGAGTAGGTACACCCGACTGGCCGGACTGTGCAGACGGGTTCGAGAACTCGAGTCGCCCGCCGCCATACCGTCAGCCTTGGTCGAATCGTTTATTTGCACGAACCACCGGAATCCGTGTAGAAATTGATCGTAAATATTTGGATAAATATTTCATGAACGCTCGACGACCAGACCAACCTCCCTCCCCCGAGTCGAGTAGTAACGCAAAGCAGTACATATGCACACTGCACACCGATCGTTTTAACCTTTTTACCTATACACAGATACATACATAATCATATTTATACACATGTATATTGTTACAAACGAGTTAAAGCTTATTCGTGTTCTCGTTACGAAGCTTCAGCTTTTCATTAACGTTAATAACTGTTCTTTTAGTTAACTAACTGTTCGTTAAAACGCGAAACAATCAGGATAATGTTCCTGATTAACGACGAAACGGCTAGGTACTACGTACAGAAATACGTACATTTACATTTGTAAAAGAATAGCCTTTGGCGTCGTTTATTCACGAACATGTAGAACGTATAGGATAATAAAAGTATTCAAGGAAATAATAGAAACACATTTGAAAGTAAAGAAATAATAAAATGTAACAATGTTTTACATACATACTAAACTTTTCAATTATCTTTTACGTGTTTCATAATTAAAGCACTTTTGACGAATTTAATACTATTTTCTTTTTCTCTTTTTCTACTTTGAAATGATTTCCTTTTTTTAAATACGTATTTCACTATGTATATTGTATCGAAACAATAGAAAAAATTGTTTGCTTCTCTTTCTTTTCCTTTTTCTATATATCAGAATCAGAAGAGAAATGCACGGACTTCATTTCTTCTTTATTCTATTCGAATGCACCGTTGAAAATTTTCTCAACGGTATCTCGCGTTAGAGGTGCTGGTTTTTAGCAGCTTTCCGATCGAATCGATCAAAGGTTTTAACATTCTTCCGCGCGAAACGCAGTCGCCTAATAAAACGAAGCACTGCACCGGTCCCTTTGTTTTTATTAATCTTCAGCTAATTGGAAGCAGCAGTGACGAAGCGTAGATCGAATAATTGGAGGATCGTTGATCGATACGATTGGAATTCTCCAACGGGTGAAATAGGTAGGATAGTACGTGTTCCTCTTCGAACGAAAATACAGTCAGCTCGAGCGACTCTTTTACCAATTCCATCGAATATATCTGCATATTTGTGTATCGAAAACGGTTCGTACCTCGCACCGGCTAGGTATTTGTTCGTGCACCGGCAGGGTCTCTTTTTAGAGTTTTTGGTAGCCTCGAGGAGCGATAATAATTTGTCGATTCAACCTGTATACCCTGATAGGCCATTTGACGATGTTAAAATGCCACGCTGTGTTGTACGCGAAACGAATTTAAATTATCCGCGACGATTTTTCTCCTGCTACCTTTCCACGAAATTGTTGATTTTCATTAGTACGCGAAATTAGAGAAGCTGGCTTCGAGAAAATTGCGGGAATCTCGCCTTCTACGTTTTCACCCTTTGACGAAAAAGAATTTACTTCGACTATCAAGCATTAAACGGCGAATAACATTCTCTATTGAGACGATTTTTATTCTCGACGTTCGAAGACTTTTACTTACAATTAATTACCTTTGCTTTTCTTAGTTTGCTTTCTTTGCATCTAATTGGCAGTTTGTTTAGCAAGAAAAAATGAAAGAAACTCGATAAATCGAAAAATTTACTCGATTTAACTTTACATAAATATTCAAATATGGTACATGTAGATTTTTCGAAAGAACGAGTGGAGTTGAAGATTTTTAAAGGGGAAAACAAAGTTGGTCGACGTTACCGTAGGCTACTAATAACCGAACTAGTGGAAAGCTAACTTCGTCCTGCTTCAGACGAATCGTTACGAAACACATATACATATGTACATCTATATATGTATGTGTACATATACGTATCCTCTTAAGTCAAGGGTCTTGACGAATCGAAATATAATTTGACCCAGTTTCGCCTCGAGGAGTATCCACGATATCAAAATGAAGGAGCTTACGTTGACAGATATTAAACAAATAGAGATATTGCGTTTTAACCCCGTTGCTCTTACCCTTGTACGACGTACGACGTTCCGACAGTAAGAGATTGTGCCGATATTTCTAGCAGTTACCATCGCAAATGCACCTACGCATTTTTAATTGCCCTGCACACCGATATTCGGAAGAAAATTGAATATTACTCGCGTGGAAAATTACTTTCAAGAGACTATTAGGAGCGAGAAGATTGCAGTATCTGCCAACGTTGCATTAACCACGTAATCATTGGAGCTTCAGAAGCTTCCAAGTACTTGCTAACGTTCCCTTTTACGTTTTAACAGATCCCTGGTCTTTCGCGTTTCCTTGAGAAATCTCGATGAGCGTAAAGTGTAACGATACGAGCTGCGGCATTGCCAAATTATACCAATAATATCGTTTAAAATCGTGCCCCGGCCTCGATGAAAATTTCAATTATTTTGACGATTCACAGAATAGACGTAGATTGTAGATCGTAGATCATAAGCGGAGTGTCTTCTCTTATCGTTAATGCTCCCTCGTTTCGCAATCGACCAAGTCATTTCAACTTTTCTACCATTCTTTCCTCTTTCTTCATCGAATAAGCGAGTAAATTGGTCTTCAATTCGGGCAACTAGGACATTTGTATTTTTCTGCTTTTCCTAGGAATGTTTGCAGTAAGGGTTGAAGAAAAAACGGGAGAAAAAACAGCCGACTAATCGGCAAGAGTTTTCGTTTAATTTCCGCCGAGGCGTACGCGAAACGAGGCAACTTTTTGTTTGGACAGCAAACGGGACCGCTGTCTCGAAACGCAGGAAACTGTCAGGATCAGTAAGTACATCAAAATTGTGTAGAGGAGAAAAACAAAAAAAAGGAAAAAAGTAAAAAGGTTGTCCAAAGCGTAGCCTGGCAGTGACACAGTTTTCCGCTATCCAGAATGACGGCGCGGCAGGTACTCAACTCTCAGCATAAACGCATAGTTTCCATCCTCCTTTTTTCGCTTACGAGGCCGCGCCGCCAAACTAACATGATCTGACAACGAAATACATATTTTAAAAACATAACTTCAGCGTTGTTGCGAGTTCGCTTAATAGTCGAATTAACAAAATTTTATCTGTCGTTTTTCTGTCGTTACTTGTTCAATCTTTAAAATTCTTATCCCAGAATCGATGAGACAGACAACGTCCTAGGTGACTGTCAATTAGTTTTTTATAAAAGACGAAAGATTTCAATAACGTCGTTTAATCTGCTCAGAAGAAAGAAGAGTAATTTGCCCGTCCGACGAACCGTAGAAGCCGAGACCCGGTTATGTTGATGAAACGATCAATAATTAGCGACGCCAATTAACCGTGAAGCAGGAAATCGTTGTCGTTTGAACACGAAACTCGAACGCGTTCAACCCTTGCCGCGCTGTGGCATTCCTCCGCTACTTCGACCGGCCTAGCTTGTTCAAGTGGAACGAGCTTTTCCTTTTTTTCCTTTCTTCTCTGCACTCTCTCTTTGTCCATTACTTTTGGTTTTTATTCTTTTTTCTATTTGGTTCTTTCTTTTTTACCTTTTTCTCGGTCTTGTTTTAACTCTCTCGTAAGTTTCGTATACACGTGATCGCGCATCGAATACAAAAGCGACCAAAGCACTTCGAACAAGAGAAGGAATGAAAGACATTTTATTTTATTCTTTTTTCCCCCTCGATTTCAACCCAGAATAGGCGGAATATTTGACCGCGCGGTGTTCCAACTTTTCGACGAGGAAACCCCATCCTTCCATGAAATGTCCACAATACGTACGACCTTCGAAAATGGCAATAACAATGGACAACGGTTAGATTCAACGAAACGAAATTGAAACATTTTTCAACCTACGTTGCGGATCACGGTCGAAAGGCAATCAGTGGGCCGATGTCATTAATAACGTTACTTCTGGAATTGCCTGAAATTGTCCGAATCGCGGCCAACCGAGCATACATCGATACGATGCGGTACGCCCGCAGCGATGTTCAATTAAATTTTATGGAACACCTATTGTATGTGTGTACCTAGGTACGCTACGCAGCGTCCAAAGAGAAACCGATACGATACCAATGCCGATTTCGATCGACATTCTTGAAGCGATTCGACAAATCGAAAGAAACGCGTCCCACACGGCAGTACAATTGCGTAAATACATACAAGATGTACTAGAACCGGTAGTGAAATTATTTCGAGGAAAACAATTCTATACGGTGTCATCACATTTTTAACTCGTTCAAACTTAATGTCTTACATCGCAACAGTTAGATCGAACGTGCCCCTGTCCCGTTCGAGAAAAGACTACTTCCTGTAGGGAGGAAACTTTTTTGGTATTCTTAGACGGTATTAAGAGTTTCCATGGTCGGTGATTCGATTAAAAACTCTTCGTTCATCAGGCTGTGCCACGATTGCGAGCGTCAGTCGATGCGAGAAATTAATATTAATAATTTCACGGTAGCGAATCAGTGCGCTCGAGATTCATCGCGCAAGAAACTTTCCTACCGTATAAACAAGTTTAAATGAAATTGGCCGCCGCGGAAAGTCTTGCTGCTGGTCGACGAACATCAGAAAGAAACTGAAGCGAGTAATTCTGGACGAAGCCGTTAATGTAAAAGAGACGCTTGGGAAATACTGAAAACTAACTGAAAACTCTATTTAAAGCAGCTACGAAATATTCTTTCGGAAAGGGAAGTTTCGTGTAAGTAAGAGGAAAACGTTATCGTCCCTTATCGCTTTCGTTTTCTTTAAAGGTTTTCCTCCTTGTTCAACGTTCGACGGTCCAAATTGTCAACATTGTACATATATTGATTAGTTTACAATTAGCTATCAATTACCCTGTGTATGTGATATAGGTAATAATTACGGTTAGCGAATGGTCACGTATCCATACTTACTGTGAAGTTCGATGATAACAGCAGTGGTGGGTGGTGGTGCTAAATGAGTGTTGTTCGCCTTGCAGAACAATTTCGCGTGATAGTGACTTCTCGTGAGACCCTTCAGCGTCACGTTGCTTATGGTTACGACGTTCGTTTCACCTGCTGGCCCATGGGTCTCTCGAACTTCCGATGGTGCATCGATTACCTGCGACTCCAGAGACCACGCGACTCGAGGTCTAGGTTTACCTAAATCGAACAAACAAGTTACATTAGAACGTATGGACAAATGGTAACGGTAACTTGTACATCTGCGAATACCATTACATTAAATTCATATTATCATATTAAATTTCGATTACTTAAGACTTTAGACTTTAGAATTCTTGATAATTAAATCTAATTTATTTGAAAATATAAAGAAATAATATGTAAATATGTTAATAGAATCGAATTCACACTAGTGTCCATAATAGGAACAGCTGAGATTGCTTCGGATAGAGAATTATCGAGTGTGCTGTAAGACGAGGCTACTAGATGAACCACTTTATCGAGTATCCGTAGCAAACAGGTCGATTGTCGGATCGGACAGTTTAAGCAGTTGGACTAATTCGAGTAGACGCAGACGGAGATATCGAGACGGAGCGTTCGTGTCTACAGATGTGTATCAGAAGCTGGAAACCAGTCGTCAATCACGTCTCTGAACGGGACTTCCCTCTGGGTTCTCAATGGAAACCTCTCGATGTCTGTTCGTCAATTTATAGGTCTCCACGCGCACCACTATCTAATTCCCTGCTTTAATTATTCGTGTAAACTTGTCGCCTAGAAATTGAGGAACCTACGCGTCGCGTCGGTGTCTGTAATTAACTAGGGATTCGTTGACCAGACTTCCTTCTTATTACATTCTGAATTGGCACCGCCTAATTCTTTTCTAATAGGTCCACTGCCTGACGAAATACGCTAACTGAATGAGACACAGCGATATTCGATATCCGTGTCTTACTATTAGAAAAGAATTTGGTGGTGCCAATTCAGGATGCACGATTCCCTTTAACCCTCTGACTTTTGTTGGAGCTGTGCCTTCTTTTGGGTCTTTGCGTCTTTGCGCATCGTTAACGCGTCCATAAAATAGTGACACTTTTCTATTCTCTCTTTATCGTAACGCGTGTAAGCGTACAGCTGGAATATAGAAGTAGAATTGCGAGAATAATTGTATTCCGGAGGTGAATCGGGTAGTTCGAGCAAGCAGGGAGCTACTTCATTTCGAAAGCAAATTATGTTCCGAGAGTATGGCTGGAACAGAGGTTGGGTAAAGTGACAAAGACGAGGGGATCGCAAGGTTGGCGTGGTAGAAGACAAGAGAGGAGGAATCAGGGAGTAAATGTCACACGCTCTCGACTTTCCGGTGTGCGTCCGCGTAGCGTAGCGTCGTAGGGAATTATTTCATTGCTTCCCTGAGAAGAGAAGTAGAAAAGGTGGAAGGAAGAGCAGGGGGGGAATGTCGCAGGAAAGAGGAGGTTCTTTATTACTCTCTCGACTTCTACCTGGTATCATAAATGGTACAGGTTATATATCACGAGTTCCGTGGCCCGCTTGTATAATAATGTTACTACGCGACAGAGGAACAGGCATAATATCAAAGGAATTATTTTCGTGCCACTCGACCACGTACTTTTACCAACGTTCGATCCCGTTTCCTTATATTTCCAATATTGTATTGAATTCGACGCGAGTTCAAACTTTGAATCCTTTCGTATCGAGAGTAAGCTGGTCCGTCACAATTTAAATTGCTGGTTTGAACGTGAAACCCAGAAGTGGAAGGAAAATATAAATTTATCAAAAGTTTCGGCGACGACGTGTTCGTTGTTGGCTCGCTGTTCCGTTCCGTCAGGTTTTGCCGAAAAAGCAAACCGTACGCTACCTGGGGCGTTTATAAGAGGAAAGAATTATCGAAGCAAGTTGAAACTTGCTTCTTCAGGATCGAGTGACAAATCGCGTGTTCAGAAAACTGTGCGCTGAACAAGCTATAGTCGGGGCTTGTAGGTAAGTTGCGTAATCTTCTTCGTTCTGGGTCGAGGAGGAAGCGAAAAAGTGGAAAAGCGAAGAAAAATTCTTGGTCGAATCGAAGAAAAAGTTTAGGCAGTTCTTCGGGCTAATTTTCGAAATTCCATTATTCAAAGTAACGTCAGACGTATAATGAAAGTTAAACATTTCGGAAGTTAGTTCCACGATTGTTGGAATTTTTCCGGATTTCTTTCTCGAAAGGAACCAAATCAACGTGAACGCCATTTGGCAAACTTGTTTCTGGTATCTACGATCGAGTGCACTTCTAACTTTCCTACGATACCTGGAAAATAGGAGAATCGAAGTGATATCCTGCCTCGCGCCAGTTTACCATCATCTCTGCTTTCAAGATCCTTCTTATTCGATATAAGGTTATAAGGTATTAGGTATAGGCGAATCCTCGAATGTCTATCTTTATCTTTCGCACACTCGATGCTGTCTTGATGGTTGATAAGTACAGTCGTCTGCCAAATTTTATTAAAATTGGTCATTTTCGTATCGTCTTCGAATTATCGTTCGATACTGTTTCATGCTTCCAGGATCCTTCGTATTATCGAAATCTGATTATCTAATGTTTCTCGTCGCGAGAACGGTACAATATTCGAGATTAAAATTGGCCTCGATCCAGGAGATTCGCGACGCGACACCTAGCACCGCGAGGATCCTCGAAAAAAAAAGTAGCCTCAACTCTTCCGCTTCCTTCTCCGCTAGCTCGTTCTTCAACTTCGTCTACTTCGTTTCGTGCTTCTTCGAAAACGCGAATGCCAGCCGTAAATGGAATTGGCCTCGCGCCAGTGAATACTCGCGGTTCCAGGAAATGGGATCTTTCGTTCGGTACGTAAGATTCGAAAGAGGTTTTCGCGCCTCTACCGCCTCTTCTTCCGCGATTTACGCGCGATTGCTTATGCGTGTGAATCTTCTTTTTCACCCCTAGTCGTCGCGACGGATATTACTTCCTTCTAACGCGCGATATGTTTCCTTCTAACACGGCTTACCACGTCTCTGCTCGACGAATTTCCAAAGTAAAACCACCTTTGATGTATCAATTTTTCTATCTCTCTGATATTTCTTATATTTTCACTTGGTGCGCGACCTAAGCCCTATCAGGTACTTGTTCTAAAGTGAAGTTTCATTAGAGCAATCAAGTACTTACTGTTCTCGCACCAAAAGAAGGCCGAGATACCAAATGACACAAGGCCTTGGGGAATCGTGCGTTCGCACCGACAAATTCTTTTCTAATAGGTCCACTGTGTGACGAAATACGCGAACGAAATGAGACACAGCGATATTCGATAACCCTGTCTTATTTTGTCGCGTATTTCGTCACGCAGTGGACCTATCAGAAAAGAATTGGGCAGTGCCAACGCACAATGAGTCTTCTTAGCTTAAGGGTGCTCGTCCTTCTGATGCGCGAACAATGTTCAGGGCACGGTGATACATCATTGTAATCCAAACAGACAAGGCCGTTGTTATTCGCGATGCTTAAGCTTTGCCATATCGTGCCGTCTATTTACTTACTGTTTAAGGCTGAAGCATTTCAAATATGTAACATACCACCGCGTTGTTTGTTCGGGTTACAATGTATTACATTGTCCCGAGTGATTGCCTTGCTCGTCCTTGATATACGCTTGAAATTCTATCGGAAAGTTTCATGGGGCTATGAATTCTTTTCTGGACGTAGCAAAACGAGCAAAATGCGTCGATCAGTACACGAAATGAAAAGATTCATTGCATTTTTCTATCGAGCCTGGCCGAGAAATCGGGGAATGAATTTTCTTGCGGAAACGTACGGTTTGTGCAGTTTGATCGAGTGTGACGGATGCTCGACCACTGTCTGTCGGCTTTTTATAAATGACGTTCCACCACTTATAATAATTCATCCCCTTAATAGGCCAGATGCAATTTCTAGCGTCGATCCATTATTCCTTGTATTAGAAGCTGGCCGGACGGGAGTTCAGCTCCGGCTTCCGAACAATTAATTCGCATCAGCGCGAAACGACGACAGCTTATTTTCTTGCGGAACAAATAACAGCGACGCCGGTAACAGGATAATACTTTAAACCGTTCATAAGTATTCGGCCTTTTTTTTTTCAAAGAAAAATAATAATTTTTACTACAGGGTATATTGTACATAATTATATAAAAGCGGCAATAGAATTTTCAAAATCAATGTAAAAACGTTAAGTGTCGCAAGGCGATGCGACGCGATATTACGTGTGAACTGGTTAGTCGGATATTTATGAACGATAATGTACGTACACGTAAGAGTAGAAGCGAAACGACGTGGCATTTTGCAGGATAACCCCGGAGGTCGAACGTATCGTTAATCTTACGGGGGTGAAAAGCCACGGTTGACACTCACCTCCGTGTACCTCGCAGACCAGGAACAGGTCAGCTCCTTCGGGATAGGCTTCGAGGAGTTTGCTCATGTCCCTTCTCTTCGCGTCGTAGATTATCGGCTTGGCCGGTGGTACTGCAAACAGGAACAGAGAAAGCAAACGTAAAGGGCCTGTACTGTAACGCGGTTCAAATGACAAATGAAAACGACAGAAACAGAAAATCGTACGCGATTGTTGAGAATAAACGATCGGAGAGTTAAAAGGGAATAAGAAAGAGAAGAAAAAAAAAGAGGAATGAAATGAAAGCACGAGACGCAGACAGACAATGAATGAAAAATAGCTTCCACTCGACTCGAGGCTTTTTTTTTTTTTTTTCTCCTTTTCCTTTCCTCTCTTTTCCCCTCTTTTTCCTTTTTTCTCGTCTTCGAATCTTTCATCGGTCGACTTGGTTCGCGATACGAGTGGAAGAAACGCAAACAGGCCGAGTTTCATCCCAACCTGTCCTTCGCCGGATGTTGGATGGAAATTGCCACCGGCTATTGTCGCGGTAACGTCAGCTGGAAGCATACATCCACCCTTCATCCGCAACCGAGGAAAAGGATTCGTAGGTTCGAAGGAAACGAGGAAAATATCGTGACGCGTTTAAGCGTGAATTTCTTATCGATTAAATAAAATGGCTGGGAATTGGGTTCGTAGGAAATAATTCGATAAAATTCGACTGTTCAAATTCTGGAATTATGTTGAGGTCCGGGTGAAAATATACAACCCAATTTATATAATTAGGACTGAAGGACTTCAGATGACTAAGTGAGAAGGGGATGTTTGATCCTTGGTACTTGATGACTAAGTAGTCCTAGGTGAGACATACTTTCGCTAGAATTTGGGACTTATAATCTACGTTGAGTTATTCGGTTGGTCATCCAACAATTAACACTGCGACTGCTATGTCATCCATACGTCAAAGATGCGTGAATTTTTAAAAGAAAATTTCTGTCTAATACAGAAAGCTAAATAGAATAGACGTAGACGACTAGTCATCGATCCAAGTTACTTGTTTCACGATATCAATCCTTTGCCAAATAATCAGGAACTTGGAAGCTATACCCGTTACGTCATCGCGTTAAATTTATAACCGTCCGATTCGATTCGATTCGATTGTAATCCCGTTCGTGCAAACGATAGTCGTAAAATTGTGAAAACTAGAATCCGGTATCGATCGATTTCTCGTTTTCTATTCTCTCTCCTCTGTAAAACGATGCGATGGTCGTTTCAACGTCGATGCGAGCCAGCGAAATGGAGAAAGAGACTCGTCGGTCCCTGAAGGTGTAACAATAGGCAGCCACCGTAATCTTTGCCGAGATTACAGCCATGCTACCCAAGACGACGGTTTAGTAGCGCTAATGACGGCATTCACGACCCTTTTATATCGCATTTATCCCCTTTCTCTTCTTTCGAAAATGCAACCTTTCTAACGTTGCTCATTGTTCTTCCGACAACCGACTCGTTTTCCCTGCGAAAACAGCATTCCTTTTCCATTGTTCTAACTCGAACGTTCAATTTTCACTCGGAATATTCTTTGCTTCTTCTCCTTCTTCTTCTTTTTAGATATACCCGCCTAAACAGTTTCCTACAAAATTCGTACGATCCATGTTCCGTTGCTCCTTTCCTGTTTTCTTACCTGAAATCATGGAAGCGTGGAGGGATATGGGATGTTCCTTTTAGAAACGTTTTCCGACGCTTACAAAGCTGTCTAGAAGAAAAGCGAATCTCTTTGGGCGGAACAGAGCTAGAATTTACACAGTATCGCGCTTTGTTCTTGCTTTTTTAAACAAGGAAACACGAAATATCTACTCGTAGTTGATTTTGATTCCGATGATCGGTCATTTGTTAAATTTCAATTACCGTGATTAACAAAAATACGTATGTACTTATGTATTATCTAGAAGGCTACCAAGTTTCTTTGTTGGAGATAAACAGAAGCGAACAGGAATGGCGACGTGTACGGAAAAGGTGAGAAGGAAAGGAATAAGTAACGTATGTAAAGCCCGGTCGCAGCTTCCGTTCGCGTAGCCAGCTCCGGAAAACTTTTGCCGAAATTCTAGTCAACTCGGGCCGGAAGACGCGAGCTACGAGACGCCTCGTCGACGTCTCGGCCGAGTTTTCCTGGGGTTACCTCGTAAAACGAGGACTTCCTTCTGAACCTCTCCTCATCCTTGCCTTTTCTGCTAACCTTCCCCTCACCTTACCCTCGCATACCTCGACGCAGACTCTCCGGCGAATCTCGATCGTAAACTTTTATATCCTTGCAGCAGTTACGTTTATCGCGTATCGTGGACTCTGCTAGATAAGAGAAACGATGAATTATGTTGTTAATCCGAGAACCAAACATATCCCGAATCATTTTCTCTCTCTTCGGAACTTTAATCAAATCTAGCCTCGCCGCGCTGGAACGAAAAGCGAGCAGTAAACTTGTTTTAATTCAACAAATTTCACCGATTTTTATAAAACTACCTCTTTAGATTGTTTATCCCTCAGTTCGCACACCAGAAGAAGACCGCGAAATCACAGAGGTAAGGGTAATCGTGCGTTCGCACTGCCCAATTCTTTTCTAATAGGTCCACTGCCTGACGAATTACGCAAACGAAAGTAAATGCGACAAAGTAAGGGATATCGAATATCGCTGCGTCTCATTCGGTCGTATATTGTTTCCTTCGCGTATTCGTCACCCAGTGGGCCTATTAGAAAGTAATTGGGCGGTGCGAACGCGCGACTCCCCTTCCCCTCTGACATTTTAGCTTGCCGGGACTGGGCCTTCTTTTGATGCGCCAACAGGAAGGAAACAAAATACGACAAAATGGTCACGCAGCGGATCTATTAGAAAGCTATCCATAACGTTGCTGTCGCTTTGCTATATCGTTCCTTTCACGGTTGATTTTATCGTCTATAGACTATAGAGTAAGGAGGGTGGATACTCTTAAATATAAAGCTGAACTTTGAAATCTTGAACGATACATAAAACAGTATGTACGAAATCGTTTCGTTCTTCAAGCTGAAAAATACTCGTTTATCAGTCGTACGAACGTGAAACGACTTTCAGAAGGAAAGACAAAAATTTGTCCACGGTTTATTGCATGCGTCGTAGGGAAAGACGAGGGAGAAGTATGTCCATTGGAGGCGCGTCCGATGAGGAACGGTGAATTTTACGAGCTCGTAAACGGTTCAGACAACCCCCTAACTCACACCGCGAATTCTACCCCGTCTCTCTAGTTTCCCTCTGCCGTTGCTTTATTATCCGAAGAATTTCTTCTCAACTTTTTTTTCACTCTCGTCTATTCGAAAATATTCTTATTAATTTCATCCCCTTTTCTTTAATATCTTTATTATCTAACGTTTAATAAACAGAACATTAATATTTTTGGAGCGACGTGCGTTAATAATATTAATTGGAATAATATCTTTTATGTTTTACACTTTATTCGAGTTAATTTTCGGTTGTTGCATGAAACGATTTGATTGAAAGAACGCGATACCCTGTCGGAGGTTGATAATCGTTTGGATTCAGATGGTTCGTCTTTGAATTTGTAAAACATTCGCGTTTCAACCATCTCGGAGATTTCGAACGAGTGAATTAAACGAAATGCTGTGCAACGCCGCGTAGACCCATTCCAGTTGCCCTTCGGAATCGTTCTCCCGGGATTACGCAAATATTTTCCCTCTGGCTCATTGGTTTCCTCTCCTCTTTTCCATGCTATTTCAGCCAAAGAGACGTTCCCATTTGTTTCCCTACATTGTGCACGGGTCTGTGCTGGACTCGTACTTTTTTATACTACTTACTTAGGCACACGCATTCGTTTCAATCGGGACGAAAGAATAACGAACGGACACGTTGCGCCTTCCAAATATTTCCGAACTGTTGCTTCTATCGATACTTTACGTTTCATTGCCTCTCGCAAAATATATTTTATTCTCCAAACGAACCGAAACGAAACGACCGATGTCAATCCAATTTATTTTAATAATAATCCTTAATAATAATAATTTCGCTTCCGAAAGGGTTGGCGAACGCAAAGCGACATGCGGGCTAAATTCGTTTGAAGAACAGAAATAAGATCACCGGAGTAAAAATCAAATTTCGAAGATAGTAATAGAAGATATTGTTCGAGGAAATGAGAAATTCAATCGGCGAAACGAACAACGGAACCACGAATCACCGTATATCCGATAAATCTTGATATCGCTTTCACGTGTATCGTCCAGACTTCGTTTCGTGGTCTTTTTACTACCTTGTAAACTTTTGTCGCGTGCACTTTCGCGGAAAAGAAAATGGCCGTCTATCCAAAGGATAACCGTAAAACTGCTGTTCGCGAGCATTAATCGTTGTCACGGTATAAATCAACGGATCATCCATAAAATAAACCGGCAATTTAGTGGGAGCTCTCTGCGCTCCACCGCCATAAAATGCCCTCTTTTTCGTATAAAATTATAAAAAATGAGACATACTAGGAGTTTGATCGTAAAGAAACGAGCAAGTCGGTCATTAGACGTTTTAATAATTGTCGAAATTGATAAAAATGCTATTTTGACGTAACAACGTCCGCGATAATCGATGCGAATAAAGGCAGACAGAACGAGAGTTGAGCGATGCATCGCGAACGAGGAGGTTTCGTGTTTGGTGACCGGAAATTACTTCGGAGAGACTATATCCGGTCAGAAGGACAAGAGCAGCCATCGCCTATGGATTATATGGTTTACAGCCCATGGTTCATCGGAAGAAACCCGTACGATCGCAAGTTTTCCACTTTCCTCGGTCGAAGGAAACCAAGAGAGCATCGCTTTTCTTTCTTCTTATCCCCCTTCTTTTCCTCGATACGTAGAGAGGAGGAGAATTGCTTGTCAAACGCAAACGTTCGCGATGTTGCGACAAGAAAAATGGACGATGAAAGACGGTGAGCAAAGAAAAGGAAGATGCGAGAAGAGAAGGCGAAGGCATAGACTGTGAAACGAAGGCGAGACAAGGGTGCTAAAGTGAAGGAAAAAAGATGAGGGTAAGAAAAAGCGTTGAACCGAGAGTCGGTCTTGTTCGGTCACGTTTATCTGCAGTCTGCAGCCTTCGTAAAACATCCAATTTCCGTAGAAGGTGCAAACTATAAAACATTATGGTGTTTCTATCCTGACGCCACGGGACGACGAGGTTGGTAGGAATTTCTCGTGCCTCCACTTTTATCGGGCGTCGAGTGAACGCTGCCGGTTTCCTGACGAGTCGTTTAGAAATGAAGGCGTTTGTTGAAACTTGAAAGCCTCACCTACGCTCTGCTCGCGAAAGGGAACGGTAAACTTGAAAGTTTTCGAAAGACACGTTCACGAGTTTTCAACGACGTTTATACGCGATAAACGTGAACCTTTCGAGTGTCTTTTGAACCTGTTGAACGAGTGCAAATACGTTGGATGCACCGACGAATACCAGTGGGTCGATGCACTTTTCGAATTAAAGATTCGAAAGGTCTTGTTTGGAATTTTATAACCTTGTTCAATATTTGAAAGGAATAAATTACGATGCGAACCGTCAAATGTCGAGGGATCGATGATATTGACTCACCCATGAGAGACAGTGAACGCGACATGGGTGCTACACTTTCCTTTAATGGAAATGCATAACGAGAACGAAGGAACACGGATCGAGTCCGAATCTAACGAAAACGTAATTTGTCTACGAGAATTGTAACGAGTCGCGAAAATCTTTTCTCACCTCCGACTTTTCATTTCAGGTCTCTTAAGTATTCGTGAGCGAAATCGCTTACACCTGCTGAAATCTCGACGCGGCTGTAAATAAAGCCCCCGACGGACTTGTTTAATTAAAACGTAGACTTTAATTGTCCTTTCACGCGGCTGCACCGGTGAATAAAGAGCAAAGATTTACGAAGTGAACGCGTAGATTGCCAAGAATTTATGGCGAGTACGTTGTTCGTTGTTGGAAAGATGAAACGCTTGGATGCGATGAGTGGCTGTTTTCAAACTTAAACTTTGTGAGATTGAGTTGCAGAAGAAACCGTAATTTCATAGTAACGATCACCGTGATTCGCGCTCATCGAAGCGAAATTTTATTAAATTTCTGAAACGTTATCCTCGCAAAAATTCAACGCCAGCTGCAATTCTATTCCGAGGCGAGGGGGCTGTTTCGAAGAGGTACGAGGAGAAATACGTGAGACGAATACGCGAAAAGTAAGGCTGTCATTGCAGCGTGAAAATAACATCGGCTTCACCCTGGACAGAGAAATTTTCCTAAATTTTTAACGGTAATCGTTGGGTGGCCGCGGCCCAATACCCAAGTCACGAAGCCAGTCAGCAACACGTGGAGAAGTCAGGATACTTCAACGTTTGCACACGTACCATCGCGTTCACGAATGTCTACCTTCCGCAAGACAGACTTCTACCAGCTAGAAAACAGTAGAATTTTAACGTCATACGATTTCAATGGGTACACGGTGTATCGTTTAGAATTCAAAATCATCGGAAAATTATTATTACGCAAATTAACTCTGCATACAGAACGATGAATTACATTACCGATTATGAATGGATCGTTACACGTTATTAAATAATTAAAATAACGTTTATTGTTTATTTTGTTAGCACGTCAATTGTGAGTGAAAATGAACGAATGCTTTGTAACGGAAATTAATTGCGGTATATTTGGTTAATATTTCAACGCATCTACAGACTAGCGATGAAACAATACATCAACTATTGTCTGTTTAACTTTTCTGTTTACTGTTTGCAATTGGAAAAAATTTCAAAATTTTAAAAAAAGAAAAAAAAGAAACAGAGATCTCCGTTGACACACGTTCAAACTCGAGCTCCACGTTTCTGATGAAAGTTCGTTGTTCCAAGTGAAAACTTTGTTAACGGATTTATTTGAAGCAATCGAGCCGCGACACGGCAGCATCGTGAAATTAAATAAAAACTTTTGCGATACCCGATTCGAACTAGCTAACCTACTTCGATTACCATAACAGCTATCGAATCGTGGTGTACGTGTAACACGATCACCGTCAACAATCTGCCGTGTCATAAACCTGTACAATACTTAATCGACACGCGTTAAACCAAAAAATAAATGGAAAAAGGGAAAAATGGAAACGACGTGGCACGGTATGGCACGGCGATTGGACGATCGTAAACCAGACGATAAAAATACCGTTGCCAAAATACGACAGCTATACGGCAATATTCGTAATTCCTAAAATATATCGCGCGAATATTGACGACAATTTATTTCCTATAATACTGTGACTAATGCACTAATACCTATACCGATTGCACCGATTGAAACGTTCCTTGCATCTACCATCGAAACACTGATAAAACAACTATTATTTTTTCAACGTGAGAATGAACTTTGTTGGTTGCGCTATTAAGCGCTGTTTTTGGTTCAAAATTATTTGCTCATTTATATTTTTTTATATTTATGAAATAGGTACTATTTCATTATAGGAAACTCGACATTGACACGGCGATACCACAAGCTAGTTATAAACGCAAAGAACCTTTATCTCCCAATTTCCATCGATCCCTACAGTATTGATAGGAAATCTGTAAATACACTTCGTTTTTACGAAGCTGTCGAAGAAACTGTGAGATTGATCGAAGAAGCGAAATTTTGTTGAAGAATAGCAAAAGAAACATGGAACATCGTGTAAGCAATGCGGTGGAATCCCGCGAGGGAACGATACTCTGTTGAAGCGGAGTGTTCGAGATCGTCTAGGAAAATGTTCTTTCAGAAGCGTCGATACGCGCCAACTTTCCGGAAAACTCGGTAACCAAACGGATTGACAAAGCGACGAATCTGGTGAGAAACTCTCGACACGCAGTCGACTAGTGTTCCGGAACTGTTCTAGACATCGTCGCATTCAGATGGTAGAAAAATATTCTCGATATCCCTCAAGGGAGAAACGATCCGAACGACACGTGTCTGAAATCGAGTTGCCATTGCAATGCCGTTGCAATGCCAGCGCAATTTCAAGGATGTTTGTTTCGTAACACGTTCGATCTCTTGCACAACTATCGTCCTCCTCGATCTCTACCTCGACAAGACTCGGATCTATCCGATTCCTAGCCTCGAAACGTTACGTAGGAATCTCGTCCAGAAGAAAGGGAAAGCAATTAGGAAAAAGCAAAGAGATGAGAGAAGTAGCAGGGCTGGTTTGTTACAAAGAGTTTTCAGGAAAGAGAGATAGACGATAAACGCGGAAAGGTTGAGGAAAATGATAATTGCTCGGCGAATTGTTGATTTCTCCAAAAAATCTGACTTATAACCATTTAACCGATTTCGTTTCGCGATTCCATCGCCTTTCATCTTTCCATCTGGACTTTCCCGAAAGCTTTAACCCTCGTCTTCTGGCAGGGTTGTACGGTGATCCAGATTTCGAGAGAATCTTCCACGGGACTTTGCCAGAGTTCATTCCGATCGGAAGATTTACGGAGAGTCGAAGATAGAGAAACACTTTTGGTCGGGAATCGGGAAACTCCATCGGTCGGTTCGCCGATAATTCACTCTCGGCGTCGGTTCGATGCTCGGTGTACCGGGGTCGAATCGTTGGCGCCGTCTCAATTATTTCACGGCCATGGAACAGCATCGATTCGAGCACGGATCACGCTTCATTCGTTCCTTCAGATCGTTTTCTCTCCGTGCCAATAGCGACATTAATTACCGTCGTTACGAAGCGGAAAAAGCGACGCAGCATACACGAGATTACAGAGATTTTATCGAAATCGCTCGTTTTCTGTATCTGTTAAACATTTTGAATGTATTTAGTGCTTTTTCATTCATTCGTCTCTGATATTTCAAAATATTACAATACTTCAGTTTTCTATCGTTTCAATCTCGTCGATTGCGTGTGCAACGAGCATACATAAGTGTTCCAGTGTCCATTTTCGGTTGGTCAGGAGTTTCCTTTCGGACAAGCAGTCAGCACCGGAAAGAACAATCGAGATTCAATTTTGGGACAGGTACGCGCGTTGATTACGCAATCTCCCATCACAGAGTGTGTGTATCTCTGTCTCTGTGTGTATGTGGGAGAAAGAGATAAGGAGAGAACAGGAACGTCTTTGAGGATGGTGGAATGCAAGGATCTTAGAGCAGGGAGAACGTCGAGGAGCTTTGATCGGAACACGTTCGAGTACCAGCAACGGAACAGGATACGCCGAAGCAGGAATATCGGGAATGACGGTGAATCCTACGCGTGACTCGAATAGAGATGCTGACTCTCTGTCCCTATCGGTTCACCGACTCGCTAAACTCGAGACCTTCTTACGGTGTAATCAACGATTTGTACGAAGTCTTTCGACTTGCGGATACGAGTATCGGAAACAAACAGTAGTCTCTTTCCATTTCTTACAAGATACACGTTCGTACTGGGAAATGAGGAGAAAATAAGGGATGTTCGGCTGGATTCGTGTTTTTATAGCGAGGTATAGATTCATTTTGACGACACTTCTCGCCATCGTTATCTATTTAAAGATGGCAATCGTTTCATCGAGAGAACGCGAATCGTTTTACCCGGGGATCGTGTTGCATAAGGAAAACAGAACGATCATTCGTAGAGAAGGAATTGCCATTGTACGACGGGAAAGACGAATGAGCCTTCCGGAGCGGAAAAATATGGCAGCTGGACCATCTGCGAATCTTTCCATCGGTTTCCTTTCAGCCGCGATCCAGCCAGCTAACCTCGCACGCCTATCCTTCGCCTCGTAGGAATCGAAAGCCTTCGAGAAATTCCCTTATGATTCATGGCGCGTCGTTCGATCGATCGGCAATTTTTTACGCGCCGCTTCGAGGCTTCTTCTCGACGAAGAATGTTTTTCCACCTTCTCTTTTTCGCGTGCTCGAAAGAGCCAGTCGAACGGAAACGCGTCGATTCATCTGGCAGCCAATATTCGATGCCGCGAAGAGGGATATCTTTTCCCCTATTTTTTATTTGCTCTCCTTTTATTCCCGCTTATCCATCGCGTCGCAGGAAAATTCGTGGAATAAAGGAAAGAGAGGGAAGAAGTTTGGCGACCGTCTATTCGTTGTTTCGTTCCTTCGTCGCCGTCGAAAACGGTTTCAGCTGGGTCATAGGGTCGTCGACGTATCGTCGAATCGGCGAAACCATCGATCCTCGAGTTTCCTTGAAAAACAGGATGCTTTAAAATTCTCCTAGACGTCCTTTCCGGCTAATGAGCACCATCGTGTTTTCCTACCTACCCTCCAGCGATCGCTGAACTTTCCTTGGAAAAACACTGGTAAAAACCGTTCGTGTAATACGATCACTGGTAGAACGAACGAATAAAGGAACAAAAGACGAACGTGCTTTTTGAATTTTCGAGAACGCGATTTCGATGCATGGGAAACGAGATGCTTGCTCGCGCTGTTGCAATAAATGGCACTCGCTTTACATTTTCTTCCTTACCCTTTTAGCGTTTGATCGTGTTGCTGCTTGGAGCGTTTCCTCACCGTTGTTGTCCCAAGAGATCCAAATTCAGTTGTCCGAATGGCATCGGATTGTCCATCCTTTTACTATTACTAGATAATAATGCGTACATCCAACGTATTCCCAAAAGTTATGAAAACTCGGCTGATGCTTTCTTCTCGGTCGCTGAAACTTTCCATCGAGTGCCGGCACTCTTCGGTTTAGCCCCGAGACCAGCTCGGCAAACTCGATCAACTCGTCCAACTTTCAAACAGAGTTCGATTGGTCGATACATTATTGAGGCTCGTTTCCTTCGATTCATGACTTCTTTAGAAAGCTGGCCAACCGCGTGTCCACGAAAGTAATCCTTCCTGGTATTCCGTGATCCTGGTCGAGTCGAAGGATCCAATAGAATCGTTTGCTTTCGTGGAATCCTTCGAAGAGGAACAACCGCCTCGTCTAGCAAGTATTTTCAGCTGCTTTGCAGGGAACGCGTGTTCCATTACCTCGCTGCGGAAACTATTCTCCGGATAAGGATAAGTTAGGTGGACGGTATATATTATTCGCTTGGCAATAAATTATTCGTCAGGTTGTCGGGCAGCGGGGAAAAAGCGCACCGGTACGACGATGTTACTAAGCCGCGGTAAATTTTCCCCGTGAACGAAACACCGTCCGTCTCTCTTTCGCCCGTTACGCTTGCGGCGCTCTCTTTTCCACGCTCGATTTCGAAATATCCTTTCCAAGGTGTAAAATAGAGTCTTACGGGGGCGAGCACCGATTCAATTTTGACGTCGTGCTACCGGATAGGCGAGAAGGAGAGACATTTTCAATTTTACCGAATAGACTGTACCCGTAGGAAAGCATCGCCTTAAACCGCGAGATACGGTAAACATTTCCCGAGACGAGACGAGACGAGACGAGAATCGTTTAGAAAAGCGATGAAAGCAAATAAAACGGACGTAGAAACGTGCCGTGGCTAGTGTAATTACTTAAGCGAGCCGACCCGTTTGCAAATGATAAGAAACGATGGATCGTGTTGCGCATTTCGTGTTGCAGTGTACGTACCTGTTTCAGGACATGCTAAATGATATAAAAACGCAAAGAGCGTGGCAAGTTTAGCGCGAAATACAAAACTACCTGTCACCTCGGCTCTCCAGCCGTAAGGAGCCTTTTTGTATTTACCATTGAATCCGTTAACGACGAAACACGAGCATTGTCGTTTTCCTTCTGAAGTTACCGTGCACCTCGCCGTTCGTATTTCATGCGATAATTTTCCTTCTGTCTTTTTACCGTGTTTTCTCTCGACCTTCGTAGTTCTACGGTGAAGAGGGTGGGCTTTCTTCGTAATCCTCTTCGCCCGAGAAAGACGCATCTCGTTTCCCTATGCCAGGATATTTAATTTTCCCGAATAATTTCCCTTCGCAGTTCTGTTCTTAAAAGCCGCTGAATTCCCAGGTAACCAAAGTGTTTGGCGCCCGGCTTATTTCATCGTACCGTCTCTTTCGCTTCTCTTTCCGTCTTTTTAGTCTCTAAGTAATTACCAGATAAGAGGCTTAAATGGATACGCTCGTCGTCGAGTATCGAGTCTCTGAGGTATTAGACGCCATTCAACCGTACGAAAAAAGTAAAAGAATCGTGGAAAATATACATACGTAACTGGTGAGGGGCAAATCACCCCGTCGCGTCTCATCCCCTTGTAACTATATGTATCTATGCCGAAAGACATCGAGGCACTATGTTACTACGTATTTCTCTTTAAAGGCTTAACGTATCGGTCTTCGTTCAATGGAGCTAATGGGTAATCACCGATAAGAGGATTAAACCCTGATATTCAGCATGAAGCATCTATTTCAGGGAATAATTGGTTTCCCGATGCTTCGTGATTCCAGCGATTTCGATGCAATGCATCTAGGAATGGATTAGAGAACCTAATTGTTCGATAGAGCGAATTTCCATGGACGAACAATGATCGTTCGAGTGGATAAGGTGCGAAATACCTTAAGTAACTACACGAACAGACGTAAGTACTCGAGTCTAAGACTTTTTGGTTCGAGTAGAATCAAATTTTCTAGCAGAAGGTTTCTAGCGGAAAAATTTGAAGAGCTAAGGAAGGGATAGAGGATCATTTAAGTGGAAATTAATAAACGGAATGATGCGTTCAGTGGGTAGAACGAGTGGATAAATTTTGCCAAAGGCGATACGCGAGGAGATAGGATAAACCGATAGAGAACGAGTGTGCCGACTGGAAAGCCGGATAAGGCGGAATTAATTTCTCGGTAATCGGCGATTAGACGTTCCTATGGAGCTGGGTAGGATGGGCAGTTCCTTGTCAAAATCTAAACTAAATCCTAATCGGATTAACGCCACGGGCTCGACGCCTCGGCAGCTTTCGCTTCCAAGTTTCCAGCAAGGTTCGACCTCGCTTCCTCTTAGCAATGAGCTTCCTTCGAGTTCGCTAAAGAACCCACGGGCTTCGCTAAACTCCAAATTACAATGTATGCGAGCATCTACGCACTCAATATTAACTTTGAACAACCGCCGACAATGCTAATGAACTTTGCATCGTCTGGTTGGAAGATGTACCTATACAAGCTTTACAATCAGTTTGACAGTTTTGGCAATTGCAAATAAAATCATAAGAATCGTAATAAATTCACAATAGCAATAATTAAAAAAGGTAGACATTATACATATGTGCGAAACATATCATTTTTCATGAAAAATCACTATTAGGGTTAATCCCGTTTGGAAATAAATAAAAAAATAAGTAAATAAACTATGTATCACACACGTATCCGAAAGGTGCATGCCCTAAGATTCGCTTGTCACGTAACATAGAAAACTGATCCCTACGATATAAAAAGAAGATGAAGAAGAAGAAGAACCAGTAACATCTTCCCCGTGGTATTCGACAGAAATTGTCTAAACTAGAAGCGAGTAGATCGAGAAACAAATCAAAAGCTTGTTTCGATTCGTTTCCTCCTAGGATTCTAGAATACTCCGATGTGTTTCCATTGTTCTTTTCATCGAGGTTGCTCGCAGTTTGGAATTAACTTGGAACAGCGATCTCGTCAGACGCGGGTGAGCGGCGAGGCGTAAAACGAGCCATCGCGGCGTTTCGACGCCGATGGCCTCTCGACTATCTATTCGATTACTTCCCACCCGAACCCTCCTGGATCTAGCGTCAGGATAAGCTTCGAACTTATTCGGGTATTAACCCTGAGAACGCAACCGTCGCGTCGTCTTCGACGTCGTCGGAGATTTCCTTCCTAGCAAATCTCTGTTCTTGTTGAAGGAATAAGTCTTGATCCTGCATCGTGGTACATTGAAATTACGTTCAGGATTAAGTTCATACTTGGTTTTAATTATTTTTCTTTTACCTAATACCTGGGTGTTTACACTGCCGTCCATAAGTCATCGGAAACTCTCTAAAGCAGAATAAATCTTTTTAAAATTGAACCAAATGACCAGAGATTTTTTGCAAGAAATTGTAATTTTATTAAAACAACAAAACATCAATAGCTCCTAAAAATCTCTAGTCCAATTTGGTTGAATTTTAAAAAGAGTATTCAAAAGGAAGACCAGCATAAAACTGCATGAAAACGTTAGAAGAAGATGAAGACGTTAATAAAGAGGAAGTATAGCAGGTATTTAACAAGTTTCAAATGGAGACATTAGGGGAAGCGGACGTTTGTGCAAGTTTAACAAGGACGATAATTAAGAATCGGTCGAATAACGAGTTAATTGGGCGTAACTGTAGGAGGTTAACAGGTTCGGAAGAAATTCTCGTGGAATTCCAGGACGAATCAATTCGACAAAGTTTGCAAAAAGAATCGTGTACGGAGCTACGATCGCGATCGGTTCGAAAGGTCAGATCACAGACGATACCAGACTTCCTTTGTTCTCCTTCCACGTCCTGACAGACTTTAGCGACGTCTTAAAGTTTCCGAAGCTACTCTTCCTGGACGGAATCGACAGTCCCCGGTCGCTTTAACTCAGTTTAATAGCCGATCGATGGAGTAAATCGGGTTAGGTCTTTCCTGAAAGGAGTTTCGGCTTCTGCACGGTTCCAACGCGAGGCGCGGTTCTACTCGAAGGCTAGCCCACGATACCGGCTCGATCCTATTAATAGACAAAAGCGAGGTCCTCTGCTACCCTCTTACACTTCAAACTCCAAAGTATCAAGAAACCCTAGAGTCAGAGTTTCCCCTATCTTTGTACGCTTTCACCGACCAAGTGAAATTAGTCAATCTTTGGGCCGCCGCTGTGGGTTTCAAGTATCGTATACTACTGGAAAGAAATACTTATCACAAAATTTCATGCTGGCGCTATCCGCGTCTCTGATTCGTGGCTATCGAAATTAGTTAAAGCAGAGGCTGTTCCAGTCCCGATTGGTAATCGAAGTTGCAATTAAGGTAGGAAACGAGTCGAGTCGATTGCGCAGATTGATCGACCGCAAATCGTTGTTATCCAAGCATGGGCGCTCCCTTTCAGTCTACGAACCGATTGTCCAAAAGGTTCGTACTAGAAACCAACCGCCAATCGTCCCAGCGATCTCTCCCTGGCCTCGATTCCCGCCCCCAGATCCATCCAAGTATCGCAATTCCCGGGAACTTTGATAAGTTTCCAAGCAGTTTCCCGCGAAACTGTGCGAACAGTTGATCGAGAAGGAAAACGGAGGAAGGTATAGCAGATACATCCGGGCAGTGTTTTTAAATTTCGTCGAGTTTGGGACACCGTTTTAAGGTATCTCGATCGAAACTTATGTAATTAGATTTTCCTTCTCGCGTCGATGTAATCGCGAGAATAAACTTTCTACTTCTTCCTCCGTGGTACTCGACGAAACAGACTTTAAACTGATTCACTCACCGATTACGGTGAAGTTGACCTTGAGATTCCTCGTCGGAGAGTTCCGGAAGTCAACTCTACATCTGTAAACACCCTCGTCGCTCTCCCGTAGATCTCGAATTGTCAGCTGGGCAGGTGGACTCGCTTTGAAAGACGCCCTGTCGCCCCAGAAATGCGAGGCGCTCCACAGTTTTGCTTTTCCGATCTGTCGATTTCTTGCATCGTAGCTGAAAATCAAAGAAAATCGATCTGATCACATCTCTGTTCACTTCTACTCGATGGTACACACTTTACAGTAATCAGTGGTTTATTAGAACTTGAACGTTTAAAGATATTACGATTCAATTATCGATGTTCGATTCTAGAAACTCTAGAAGGATTGGGTCAGCTAGGCACTGCTGCCACTGTTACTTTCGGATTCGATCCGCGGATCGCTATTGGTTATCGATTCTCTGCATTACATTCATTATAAATAAAGTTTGAAACGAAACAAGCGACGAAAGGGGTAATGCATCAAAGTAGGCGCAGCTAGGTCTTATCCAACCCCCGACCAATTTTTCACTCAACTTTCGCGATTCGTCATAGTCGTAGGTTCGTGCGAGTAGGTGGAGAAGTTTGCTCGCTTTCCCAGCCTTGAAACTCAATACAGAACGAGGGAAGCAGAAGTGCTCTCGACCGAGAGAGTCAGATAACCTTTTACTTCTGCGGATCGAGTTTTCCGAGTTAGCATTAGAAGGGGTGTAGAGTGTAGAATCGGTGTGGATCGCCGTTCCAATACCTGACCAGGGTGTTACGTCTCATTTAATCCGACCACCTATACCATCAACCTCATTATTCAACGAAACACGATACTCGTCAAACGAAATTTTCATTTCTTCTTACTCCGTTCCTTTTGCTATTGTGTAACAATCGGATGATAATCGTTCAAATTTCCGTATTCGATGTATTAACGATGAAATCGATTAAACGCGTCTTCGTAAGTCTAAGAGAAGAGTTGAAACGATAAGACGTTGCACGGTCGATCAACGAGGGCATCGTCGAACACCTTTATAAGGAAGTTTGAACGGTACTGCCGGCTTCCCGGCTTGCTCGGTGCACTTTGTTCGCGGCCATAAGACAAATTGGATTGGTTTTTAACGAGCACGATGACTCGAGAGAGTTTCCCCGAGAGGCACGACTCGTCGTCGTTCACCGTTGCCCTGCCCTGCTTTGCTCTGCCTCTCTCGGGTAGCGTCGCTCGTTTGCCTTCCACCCTGGCTTGATTTACGAGAAATTAAAGAGGCATCGAGAGATGGCGCATAACTCGCGGAAAACTCTTAATTACCCTGCCGTTTTTCTTCCTTTACCTAGATAAAGAGAGAAAAATAAAGGGAGAAAGAGAGGAACCGTGTAACGGATCGAGTATCGTAGAAATTATTTGTATCTCTTACGAACAAGTGGCCTTAAACCATCAAGTGTTACCCGGCTTTTCAAATAACTTCCTCTTAATACAATTATTTCGATTCTTTCGATTTTCGATACTTGAAATACATTACAGAGATGAGAGCACGAAATACGTAAGACGTGGTAAGGGAACGATCGTAGAAGAGACGAGACCCGATGAAAGGGAAGATAGAAGAGAGAATGGTCTCCAAACAAATTAAAATAATTGCTACGACTCGTCAGAAGATTCCGACGGTTCCGCGAGCTGAAAGAACGTTTCCCATGAATACTCCAGTGTCGGTAAAACGAGTGTTCCGCGGAGAAAACCGGAAGGGTACGGAGGGGTTAACAGAGACAGGGGCCACGAAGGGGACTTAACCACTCCCGGGACTCTTAAAAGGAGCTTAACTTCGCGCATAAAATTAAGGCATTGTAATTGCAGACGGCGTCGCCACTGCGGCAACACATTTCTCTCTTTTTCTTTTTCTCCTCCACCCTCCTTTCTTCTCTTTCTATCCTTTCACCCTAACCAATCCACGTCTTCGTCCTTCTTTCTTCCGGTTAGTACGCCTACCTTCCTACTTTTCTTTCCTTCCCGCTCAACTGGAAAATATACTTTGGCCGAGTTAAGTTTCGTTAGGTCGACCCGTTTCTGTTTCCGGAGATAAAATGATTTTTAATTGGGATTAGACGTAAGCCAGAAGCAGGTTACTTCGCGACAGTCAAACTTAACCAGGGCAACTTTCCCCGTGATCATAATAAATTTCAAGTGAACCGATGCAACGTTTCGAAATAACGAGACTAAATGGTTTTAGCAATCGGTGTGTCATCTGAAAATTGTATAATTAACCGCAAACCGATTCCAGTCGCTCTTAATTTGCAATCTGTTTATCATTTCTATGTCTCGAAATCATTGGATTCTCGATGACAGCAACTTCTATCATTTTTTACCCACCACTTTGCTCCGATTCCTCCACATTTGTTCACCCACGCAGATCCAACCCTACCTTCTATTCCCTATTCAAATATCGCTGTGAAACCGCGTCATGGCGTTCTTCAAAATGGAATTCATGCCGTGGCATAATAGGACAGAGATATCAATCCGATCGGTGAATATAATATCCGATTACACGACCGTCGACGTTCACCCCCGTCGGAGGGTGAAGTTCTACCTCGTTCCTCCTCGTTTCTCTCGGGAACATTAAATGTCACTTTGAGCACGCGTGTAGCTACGCTTCTCGCAATTTTTCCCGTATCTAAAATATGAATTACGTGTCGTCGTTTTTCTCCTTTTGTTTTTCTTCTTCAACACGAAATATTGTTCCCCGAGGGTACGAAATGTGCCGACAGATTTCAGCGGAACTACTACGGCACGGAAACGGATGCAAACAGCAGTGAATTCTTTAAATATTAACAGTTATTAAATATTAGATATTAACTGCTACCTGCACCCGACCAATTCAACTTTTACATATTGCTCTCACGCGCTCGATAAAACAATTAGCAGAGCAACGTTCGGCGTAGAATTTAAAAAATTTTCCAAATCATTTGGAAGCTAAATTGTAGGAAGGGCCGTGTGTTCTATTTCCGGTACACTTTTTTTGGACCTTAACAAACGAAAGAAAAGAAAAAGAAAGAAAGAAAAAAGGGAAAAGAAACAGGGGAAATAATTTTTTAAGGAAATCGTACGAGGATTGTTTAAAAGGATTGATTCGTCGATTGTTGGATCGTTTTTATCCGGGCATTCGTTGACGAGAAACGCTTTACGGTACGGTGGAATTTGAACAAAGGAAATCGTAGCGATGAAAAAGAAAGAAAAGAGAGAAAAGAGACGGAGGAGGGTGGTGGACAGAGAGAAAAGCAAAAGAGAGTGACAAAAGGGCGTACGTAGTACTTGGAAAAGGTGGCGATCGGTGAAGTCCACAATGCACTCGTTCCATAGCAATCCCAGAAGACGGATGATCGTTCTGTATCGAGTGTTTCACCGTTCGTGGTTTCGATCCTCTAAGCTCCTACCATTTCAATAGGATCATTTTCATACGTTAGCAATAGTTCGTTTCTTGTTCCCTTTTCTGCTCCCACAGGAAAATGTTGCTTTGATCGTGAAATTTACGACGATCGGTCCACGCTGTTGATTAATAGTGTCTTCCATCGATATACATTTACATGCTAATTCTAACTTACTTCTCTACACGCCCTAGCTGATAAAAACTAATAATTTCTCTTTCTGATTTTTCTTTTTTTAAATCTAATTTGATTTGCCAAATCAACTTTCACATGTTTCGTGAAATTTTTCGTAAACAAGCTTCTCCGATCACTCAACATCGCTATTTCATTAACATCTGACGGATTGTTGTAATTACAATACATCAGTTCAACAATAACGTTTAGTACAATAACATGAAGAGAACAATGAACAAAGCTGAATGATGCGGCAATGCAGGGATGAAACAAAAGATTAATTAGCGAGTATAGGTACTGTTTGATGTTATAGGAAGAAGACAAGTAGGAGTGATTTCGAATGAAAAGAAAACGAGTAGCGGAAACGAAAATCGTTTGGTCGATAATGACCGTGAAGCTAAGTAAAAAGAGGAAGGTAAGAGGGACGTTGAAGGATAGGCTGGAATTCAGCTTCTTCCCAAGATTGTAAGACCATACCCAGACAATTGGTAGGTGTATTTACGACGTCGAGGAATGCAGACATGCCAGGGAAAATTATTATATTAAACCGGCAAGACGTAGAGCAAGATCTATAAGGCGCATTGTCCTCCTTTCGCGATATCAAACGAAAATAGCACACACACTAGCCGTAAGAACGGACCATTTAGAAACGTTCCGACTTTCATTACTCGTCCCGTGTGATATCTAGCGTACCAGGAAGATGCCAGTCGCGCACAAATCCCTACCGATTTATATTTTCTCGTTTGCCCAACCCTCGGTTGCTTTCGAAGATAGAAAGGAACGTATCGTATTTTCGCGGTTCGTTTATCGTGGATGCATTGCATGAAAATCAAACGCGACGAACACGCTCAATTTCGCGACCAGTTGGAAGATCGAGACCTTTGGGAGGAAAACTGAGTCGAGGGGAGCTGAAGAGAAGAGTAGAAGATCGTAGAAGTAGAACTCAAAGAAACTATTCCAGCAGATGCGTCGTTCGAGGAACTAGTTCCTGGAGAAGGCTGGATTAAACAGAATCACCTTCATGCATAAATGAATGACAAAAAAAAACCCCACACAGAAAGTTCAATGACGCACCTATCCTAGCGAGTTTTTATATTCTTCGATTCGATTCGATTCGACTCGGTTCGATTCAATTCGATTCGACGTTTACGGAACGTGAATTGGCGTAACCGCTCGAGGATTCACGTGCGGTTACGTTTGCGCGACCACAGGTTCTCGTGGACACACGTTCGTGAAGGTGGAATAAATTAGAGATCTCTCAGATATCTAAGAGATCTCGAGTTATCGTTAATTATAAATGACCTAATCATTAGTGTAATTACGTGGCTATGGGACAAATTAGACAGTTTACAAGAACAGGTTAAATATGACACGCTGATATAAGAAAGGGGTTGTCCAGTGATTTTCCAGATACGAAATATCGCGTTCTCAGTAAAATCTCGCCAAGATGTGAGATCCCGAACTAATTTCTCGCTGCAAAGTGGCGTCAAAATTAATGAGTTACCGAGAGATGGACGAGTTTCTGCTCGACGAAACACAAGGGGACATCGTGTGAACGTGACAGAGAAAGAGAGGTCACGACTAACGCTAATTGTAAACGAAGGCTGAAAAGGAAGTCTCGTCATACGCTAATTAATTAACTACGAGGAAGAAACGAGCCCCCGGGACGAAAAATTCATCCTGCCGAACAAACTTCTCTCCTTTGCTGTCCTGCACCGACTTTCATGGAAACGACTAATTAATTTCCATCAATTACCTGTTCTGTTTTTATGATTTTATTCAATTTTCGCCATTCAAGATCGGAGCCTATATCGTTGAAGCCTCGTTACAAACGATTTTATCGAAAATAGAACTAGTCAGAAGAAGAATGGAGAAATCATAAATACCTGGTCGTGGACAGCGGAAGATTCAAAGGTTGTTTCAAAGGTTGTTCCGAGTTACCGTGGAAAATTTCCTCGGCTTCGAAGACAAACGAAGATGACTCGCGGGAAATCAAAATAGAAAAAGGCATTACGTTAGGCGAACCTTTTGAAAATGACAAACCGTATAAAGCATCAACGATCGAGAAAGGTGGAGCATGTTTAGTTTGCTCGAGGCATTCCCCGAGGATTCGCTCTTTGGAACAGGAATACAGAAGAAAAGCATTCGTTTACGATCGAAACTCTTTGTTTGGACACCTTATCGCACCTATGTTTGTACGGATATACAATACAAATTCGTGGTTTCTCGTATTTTCTTGATCTTCTCTTTCATTCGCGAGTGCCAACTCGCGAAACGCGCGATAAAGTTGTTGGATCAGGAATAAATGCGTTTGAATTTTTGCCAACTATTTATGTATATCGAACTCGTGAATATGTAACGGGCAACGTTACAGGAGAATCGTAACGAAAAATCTGAGGTTTACGAATGGTAAAGAAATTCCGAATACGTTGTATTCGTTGACTCGTGAATTTAGTTAAATCCCGGTTTTTTAATCAGCTGAGCTCGGGGCTTATTGATCGGCTACGAAGTAGCTGTTGTCATCGCGTAACGCAAAAGAGCTGATTCATCGATGCGAATATGAAACATTGATCGGTATCGGTGATCAAGAGCAGGAAATATAGGTGCACGGATAGGCGAGATAAAAGGGACACGGCTATCGTGCATGCAAATGTAAATGAGATCGATGATCCGTGATTGGTCACCATTTATCCGTCAATAGCTACGGTGGATCGTCAGAGGTGGTTTCGGTGCAGCAGCATCCGTTCCAGTTATCATTAAATCTCCGCCGCTTCGACAGAACTCGTCGACCAATTTGTGGTCGTGCCGAATCCTGTAGTCGGACTTGCTTCCTCTCTGTGGTCACATTTACCCGAATGTCTTTGGCCAATACACGCATGCATGCATGCATGGATTTTATTTAAAAAATGCGATCGAGAAGGCAGAAATCGGAGCATGGAATCGGAAAGTAGAGGAAGCCTCGGTCGAAGATCAAACGTCATAACCAGTGTAATCGCACACTCGGCGTCAGACGCAATGGCCAACGAGAACGCGCCACTTGGTATTTCCGCTTAGCCATGTAGGAGGATCGTTGACACGTACACAAACGCGACCCTTAACCCCTTTAAATGTACACCGCTCGATATTACGCCATCGCGATCGTCGCTATTAAACCGTTTTCCATTCTCCCCTCTATCCAATCCTCTATTTCCCTTTATTCTTTCGTCTCTCCTTTTCTATCCTTCTCGATCCTCTTCGCCAGGGTCCTCCTTTTCCAATCGTTTTCCTGCTTTTACTTGCGCGGAATCAAAGCACAGCAGCTCCACGCGTTACCGAACTTTTCGCTGACCAGGAGCTTCCCGTAAAACGTGGCAATTTAACCGTTCTATCTTGATCGAGTCCCGGTCGGAAGGAAATTGGCGAAACGATTCTGCGTCGGACTCTTCGACGAGACCATAGGAAAATTGGTCGATCGAGGAAAATTTTCTACCACGGAACTCGATGAACGGTATCCTGGTTGCACGCGGCGCCACGTGTACGTACACGCGAGACAGCGCGAAACGGAGCAAAGATCATCAAACTCGCATAGAAACTTTAATTACTTCTCGCGATGAATTGCCGGATTGTGCAGTAAACTTGGGGAACATGGGCGTGCACCTGCGAACCGTTTCCGGCTCCTTCGAACCCGCCGCGCCGACGGAAACACCAATCTCGCTGACGTCAGATGCTACTTCGCATGAACCGTACCGCAACCCTGCTATCCATCTAACCTCGGCAGAATGCATTGTTTCTCAACGCAACGACTGGTTCTCGATAAAAAAAGAAAAAAAGGAAAAAAAAAATCAATTGACCCGCTTTCGCGTCGACATCGAAGCCCTTACCTTTGTACGTTAGCTAGGTAACAGGGGTGGGAGCATTGGTCGAATGCGCGTTTCACCGGCTCGAATTATCGCGGCATTGTCCGAGTTGTTATACAACCCAGGAGGCAGACATCTCGCCGCGAACGGACCGGCAAACCGTAGCATCCGTTATTACGAGGTATTGTTGCAGACCAGCCGTTTCACGATTAACTCTTATCGCGAGGTTCGTTCGACAGCGTTTCAGTGAAAATCTCGTTGTAGCTTTTTTTCCCCCCCCCCCCTTTCCCTGTTTCACGAAACGAACAATTCGTGGAATTGTACGAATGTTTCTCGTCGACGAAATATTCAGCTGTAGTGGTCGCGTTTAAACGACACCTTGAACCGTTTTCCGATTTTCCAACGGAAAACGGACGAATCGAATATCGTTCGGCCGATAGAATATCACGAGTGGCGCAAAACCGCTCGATCGAGCGACAGTATTCATTCCCTCGGTGTACAATGACCACTGTCACTCACAATGATCGAGTAATCACCGTGGGCCGATCGTGAGCTGACCGTCAGCTGACCGTGCGCGTTCCTACCCTCTTGCCACGGATCACAACACACAATCCACGACAACCGACTACGAATACGAATTTATTTTCTTTTCCTGGCATCGCGATATTACTCTGTACTTTGTTAAATTTTGCTTCAAACATCGGTTCATTCTACTTTCTTACTAACTTCTCTTATTATTGGTATAATTTTTTACTACGAATTTAGTATACAATAAAGCAGGAAGTTAAATAATTAAATATAACTAATGGCGTTGAACAGTCAGGCGATAAAGAATCTATTTTATTATCGCATTTTACGCGAGCAATTATAATAAAAGTTGAATTTATCCAGTCGACCGTATCGGAATTATTAAAACGGTACAAAGGATCGGGCAACTCGAACAGGTTGCAAAATTAATTAAAACAGATATTTATTGCAAAAATATATAGCTCACTATCTAGGTCAATATAAATTGAATACGAATTGTTGTATCGATCGTGTCGCTATGGAAATATGTGCTTATTACTTACATAGTTATGTAAATTATAGGATGACGCGGTAAATCTTCGAGAGGTTAGGGAACTCTTCTGATGTGACTTGCGGCAACTCCTTGTATGTTTTTGTGGGCCTGACATGTTCGTAGTCTTTGAATCACTATTTTTGTAGAAAAATAGGTGTTTTGATCAGATTGACACCTTATTAATTATATATAACCGCAAGAAAGGCGTTGCGAGCAGATGGACCGAACGTAAATACGTAAAATTGCAATTATCGCGACCGACGCAGAATACAACTGGCTTCAGGGCATTGAATGTGCCTCGGTCGCCGCACGCTGATTGGCTCGCGGCTAGGGGACCTGGAAGCCAATAAACAAAAATCGCGAAAAGACCGCAAGGCCAATTTGAATGACGCGGTCGACATAAATCCGGTATGTATGTACATACAATGACGCGATAAATATTTTCAGTACTTAGGCGTACCTACTGTACACGGTAATAACGTTTGTTATAAGAGTGCAGTTGAAAATCTCAATTTATCAATAGGTACAGTATCAATCATAGTGTCTGTTCGTCTAGTGAAAAATCACTAACTTTGGAGTCCAAATTTAACCGCAGAAAATATCATAAATATAATTATTTAATAAAAGCGTTAAAATAATTAACATAATCATGTGATAAAAGCTTTAGAATATTTATTTGTTACAGATAAACTTGGACTCCAAGGTCAGTGCTTTTTCACTAGATGAACGGTCACTATGATTGATACTGTACTTTTGATATTGGCGTCGCATCAAATGATTAGAAAAAAAATAACTAGTTCGTGTAACAGGATTTTGGCGGGAAAACGGCAGGGAAGCAATTAACTGTTCGTGGAGTGTCGCGGTATATTCTGGAGAGTAGAGGCACGCCGCAGCTAGGAAAGAGGATTATTACATTCCTGAATATACAAGCAGTTTCTTTTTAATCCTGGCACGCGTTTAATAAGCGCGGCGCATTGTTCGTTCTGTCAGACTGGAAGGTGGTTGTTAACGTTGCCGCTCGGAGCAACTCGTTTCTCGCTGCCCGTAAAGATCTTAAAAACTTCTCACGGAAATGACCGCGAGAGAACGCTTCTCGCCATATTGTCGCTTCTGTCCGACCCATGAAAACACCGGTCGTGTTAACTATTGCAATTAAAGTGCGGAATAGCTGAGTACTCTCGCCGCTGAGCCTGTACGTTGTGCGTGTTCTAATTCGCTTTTTTTCATTAATTCTAAAACTTAGCTTTATCGTGGTGAAGTAAAAAGTTGTTTAAAATCACTCCAACTATCATCCCCACAACGGATGTCACCTCGTAGCCGAACATCCCGTACGCTTTGTATACAACGAAAAGGTAAGTAAGCTGTTATATTAAACAAATTAACAATAAATAAGAAGTAGTGTTCATCTAAATAATCTAAAATACGCTTTTGACTTTGACTAACGCGACGATATGTAGTAGAGGATATTATTTCGACAGAGTGGAACACAAACACTAACCTAACCTAACCAAGACAATTAATGTCTTCTTGACAGTATTTTGCATTTAATTATTGTTGTTGTTATTATTATTATTAACAATTATTCTTATCATTATTATTATTACTATCAATTATTCTATCATTATTATTATTATTACCAATGCGTAGATAGTGATAACGCAAACTATAGCACATACCAGTACATTTTGCTCGTGTCCTACTCTACTGAAATAATACCTCCAAAAATATTCAAGATAATTTATTAGATTTTGAATATATCTATCATATAATGATAGATTTTTGAATAATTCGAATATTTCCTAATTAAGCTGTTTCGCGAAATTTGCGTTTCATAAAAGACGTACCTAAGTTTACCTGGCGACAGTGAAACGCATTAATTGGCGTACGGTGGCACTGTAAGTGCATACCGTGCTAGCAATGCTATTTGTATCAACGATCGTATCCTATACAACTCCATTTATGCGTGTACACACAGCTGTACCAATGCATGAGTAATAAGGGGATCGATCGACAGCCATCTTGAAGCTGGTGCTATCCAATTGAGAAAGTGAATTGGCACAAGCTAATCACCGATACCGATATTCAAAAGGAAGTACCATCGATCGTTAGTTTCACGCAGTGCAACGGAAAATAATGTTGCCGAGCAAATGATTGAAATTTTTCTTGATTAGATAATTTAAATAATTAAGAGACAATTAGACTACGAATTAGGTCTTCATAGAGATACGAATTTGAATGAATTCAATTCCACTTTCGGTCATTTTTCACAAACTTCTTGCTCTCTGTTTACATCCAAGAGAAATATTAAATATTAATATCGAATTCTATTTTCGCGGCGTGAATATCATTCGGTTGCTGAAAGAGCACATTTCAAAAGTTTTTATCGGTCGTACGAATGAAAGGTGGATGGAACGGTTCAACGGTTCGCCGGTTCGTCAGGAGAGAAATAAAAGGCCATTTCCGTTGGTTTTATGTATTTCACTCGTAACAAAAATAAGACCTTTTTTTACGAGACGCGGTAACGAGAACGTTGCGCGGAAAAATCACGATGGTCTGGACACTGACTGAGCTAAATTCAGGATTTTTCTGACGGTAACGAACGAGTAAGCCGGGTGTACAGTGTACATCGTTAGAAATATCGATAACATCCCTATCGTTGGGAAACGCCGAGATTCGGAAAGGTATTACTCGTAAATAACAATGATGGCTTACCTGTAAAGAGGCTCGCCGCTGTCCTCTTTGAACCAAAGCACCATAGAAACCGCGTCGTTCGGCTCACGGGGTTGTATATTGCAAGGCAAAGTTGCTCTTTGCCCCGCCACACCCTGTATCGACTCCATCGGTACTGAAACAAACATTTTAACATAACGTTGAAAATTTCTCTTCGCTGTGTTTCGAATTTTGAACGAGCTAAACCAAAAGTTATGACTTCAAAGAGTAAAATAAATACATCGCATATCAAATGGTCGATTTCGAAATATACAAAATCTGTTATCAGTATATCAGTTGAAAATGATTGAAATGACTTTCTGTAAACAAAATTATTCCAACTATAATAATTACATTAGTTTCATTTAAAACAGAATTTATTATTCATTTTTGTTGCATTTTGTTCGAGAAGAGGAAAGGTGAAACGTACCGATGTCTCGTTTAAAAAGCTTTTATAGAAATCGCTGGTGCCGAGGGGTTCTCGAATAGCACCTTTGAAATTAAGAATTATGAGAGAGAGAGCTATGGATATTTCGTCAAAAAGGAAAGAAAAAGAATAAGAAAAATTTCCTATGATCCATTGCCGCCGCGGAATGGAAAATATCGACAGTTAATAGGGTGGAAATAATTTATAGTTCTCTGGTATTCAGACCTTCCCCCGTATATTATAAAACGATTAACGTTACGCTTCTCGGTATGTGAAATACGCTGACATTGCCAGAAATTGTGCGTATAATTTCTTTTCGTATAGGCGATGAATTATTTTTCAAGTCCCGAAGACGCTTACGAAGTTGTTTTTACATTTATGAATTATGCAAAACTATTAAGGAAACGGCATGTATGTAGTTTATTTACGTTTCTGTATTTCCTTTGGAAAAACGCTTCGGCCCGGTTGAAATGCCTCAAAATCACCACTCGATTCTTTCTCGTTGCCGTCGTAATTAGCCCGATATTAATTGCTCGAGAACGACTCGTAAATTAACATCGATGGCTCGCGAATATTTACGATCGGCCTCGTAAATCTCGTCCAGTGAAAAGCGTTCGTTGTTTCGTTATTTATAGGGCCGTTGATTCCACGCTGTTTGATTGTCCGATGTGGACGCGCGTGTATCCCTATATTTTACAAATAAATAAATAAAGTGCCTACGCGAATATATTCGAGGTGTGTACATATTCGATACAGATACGGACGATAAAAACATTCAAAGGTAATTGGGTTTTGTAATGAAATTGTAAAACTGCATCGGTGTATAATTAACTCTAAAACGGAGAAGCTGGATCAATCGTGAGCCACACATATTAAACGTGTAGAAAACGAAACAAAATCCCTCGTCGAACGTTTTAAGAACGTATTTCCGTACGCTTTCGATACTCCAATTCTTCGATTCCCCAATTTTCCAATTTTCCGATCGTAAATTTCGACTCGCGGTGTCGACCAAAGGCAGCCAAGATCCAAAAAGCGACGCGAGACGCGCCGCCCCGCTTCTTGCAGGATTTTCAAACGAATTTCTGCGTTACCACGTAACAGTTTGTGAAGGCACGTACTTGCATAAAGTCGTTGTAACGCGGACGTAAATGCAATACGTGTTTCCCAGGCAAAATGCATAGAGAGACTTGAAACGTCCCTTCTCGTCGTCGACGAGCACCGAGGCGACATCGACTTAAACGAATTTCACCGACAAACTCCGCCGTGACGTTGTCATTTTCCCGTGAAACTCATTTTACGCGGTCGCCGGAGAGTTGGTCGCGGTAGGTATCCGTGATTCCACCTCAGGTTTCAACGCGTGTCTCATACCCTTTTCCCTTTTCTCTTTTTACTTCTCCTTTTGTTTCGAACACGGTCAAGAAAACATCACGTTATTGGGTTTGCTCGATGTAATCAGAAGTACTCGTATTCTTTACCCCCCAGATGCATCGCAATCCCTTTCGTTGTTCTTATTTCAAACCGCTGCACCGGTTCTTGTAACATACCTTGTGCGTGTTGCGAATACTGATTAGAATAAACTGTCAGCTAGCGACGCGATAGCACGATACAATTACAATGCCTCTAATTAATCGTGTAAAAAAGTTGCGACGCGTTGGTTATGCTTTTTATCAGAGACCATCTTGCGAAAATGTACAATAGTATACCTACACCACGCTTAATTTTCTCGTAGAACATTGAAAGTAAAAGGTAAAATTTTTGTTTGAAATTCATCGAAGAAACTATTCTCGCTTATTGCGCGTTTCGGCTGTATCAGTTCGAGCTGAAACTTTTAAATAAGACCCATCAATTTAAAGCGTGGAACAATGCAGGCTCTAGTTAATTACGAACTTTCGTACGCTTTCTGCTCGCAGTCCTCCAGGACAACGAAAACTAATTAATACGGTTCAAAAACCATTAGGCAAAGCAATCTTGCATTGTACGCGAAGGACTTTTAAGCGAGCGAGAATTTAAATTAAATTCTTCAGAAAACAATGATGCTGCACGCCACCGTCAAGCGGTCATATAATAAACCGGCTCTGCTTCTGACACTTCTGTTGATGAGTATAATTACCGCGACGCTAAACTCGGACCAGAATTTTGAGCCAACATCTCTCGTCCACCTCCGACCATGCCCCGACCATTCATCCCCTACTATTCCGTAAATTTTTGTTACGTAGCTACCTTTCATCCTCTATCTCCTATCCGCTATCCGTTTCACTTCCGTTGCAATTTCACCGATGCTCATTTTTCTTCGAGTCAATTTGCCTTAAACGAGTTATAAGTTGCTTCGCCCGTAAGTTTTCGCCCAGGACCGAGGTTAATTAATGACAAAGGTAGCCGCGCGATGAGTTACTTTCGCGAGCCTTTGAATCGATTAGCGAAACCTTTTAAAATATGCTGCAAGAAAACGATGTTTCGTCTATTTTTTCTTTTTTAAGAACGCCTAAACCGTTTGTGGTCATAATGCTCGTTGCAAAGGAACTATGCTAGCCGATCTTTTCAAGTAGAAGAAATTTCGACCGCGAGGAGGTGGGCGATGGATAGAAGGGCAAGATACGAAGAATCATTTCCAAGTCTGGTGAAATTCCGTATTTAGCGGAATGCCTTTCATTCGAAGGCGGGGCTAGCCAAAAAGAATGGACCAAGCAGAATATCTTTCTGGTTCTTTATGTCCGGTCGCTGAGACGGAATACCGACTTGGCGAGAAACGGCTCGTAAAGGTTTCGCTGCAGCTGGCTTGCATACATTACGAGCCTTTATTCCTCGGCAAAAGGAAAATGGAACGGACCCGGGGTTTGGCGAAAGTTTTGAAAGATGGCTGGCAGAGGAATCTAGCTATCAGCTACCTACCTGCCTACCCACCTTGAATCGGATCCTGGTATCTCGACAAAGAGGTACGGCCGGAAAAAGTAAGAAACACTGCGAAAGAACATTTTAACCGACTAATGATTTTCACAGCGCTGTTTAGTTTTCAACCAGTTTCGGTCGAAAGTTGTGGAAAGGGTTTAATTACGTTTTTGCTAGAGAATTCAAAGATATACGTGGAAAAGGAAACAAACTTTTAGGATGACTTGATATTCTCGATCATCGAGATGCATTGAGCGTTAATTAGTCCCGACGCGACGCAATCTGTGTATACAGAAATGAGGAACCGAACACGTCGAAAAGTCGAAGTCAGAGTTTCATCTTAAACAGGTTGAAACTTTCCTAGCAGAATATTTCCCGCCTACGTACAGCGAACGCCTAGTTGCATAATTTCCATGAAAAAATGTGAGTTTGCGCGGAGTTCTGTTATCAGACCAATTCGCTTTGAAATAAAAATTCCCGTTGTTTATTCTCAATTCTAAAGTATATCTGTGTGTTAACGATCGTTCCGTTGAGGAGGATATTTCGGATAGGTAAAATTGGAAACCGAGTGATCAAACTGAAAACTGAGATCATATTCTCAACCCTCGCCAGCTCCATAGATAGAAAATAGTAAAAAGATTGAGATGAAAATAGGAATTTATTCGTATGGGTCCGAATGGACCCTGTGTTATAATTACATAGTTGATCTGAAACGCGTTGAACCACATGGAAAGTAGATGGTGTTAAAAAGAAAAGCGTTGTCGACGCAATGGAGAACGAGATCGAGGAGCGAAAGTAATTCGCAAACAATGGTACCGCGGTTGCTATTGGGGTGTGGGCGCCTTTTAACAGCGCGTTACGCGACTTCGGATGGAAACGCTTGCCGCGGGAACACGTACAGTTGGTTTTACGCGAGCCTGAATCCGCGGCCAGCATGTGTACCATAAAATGTAGCCGTGTGTATACGCGAATCCGTTGTTTACCTTCGAGTTTACGATACCGGTCGAAAGCTATACCCTGCACGTGTACTCTCACGGCTTAATTTTATAACGTTGTTTATGGCCGCGTACGCCCGTTCTTCTTCAAACAATCGACCAATTTCCCTTTCGTTTTTAATCGCGACTGATTTACGGAAGCGCCTTTCGGAACGACCGGAGTAATTGTGTCTCGCAACGTCGATAAATCTGTCGCTTCTATGCTTCGTCTCGATTTGTCGATGGATTAAAAAACAGAAGCAACGAAAAAAAAAAAAAAGAGCAGAAAGAAACATATTGAAACAAGGAAGTAAAAAACAAATGCACGCTCGACGACAGGTTGAATGAGAAATGTATCTTCGCGAACACACGTCAAATCCATCGACAAACGAGATTCTGGCAGTTCGCCAGAGATGCCCGTCGTCGTTTGGACATTCTCGTTTTTCATTTCTCATTTCTCATTTCTTATTTCCTCTTTACTGTAATAGTTGACCGATTTACAGGACAAAGAAAATGTTGCCGTGCAACGCCGAACGTATAAAAGACTAATGGATGAACGTATTATCTTTCATAACGTATTTTTCCCGATTATAGCTTGGATGCATTAGGCTGGCAACGAAACTTTCAACTTTCCGTGTGGTTTGCTTCGAATACTTTGATTGAAGATTGATATTCCTTGGTTTCGAATGAATAATAGATACCACATAGGAAAACAGGTGTAATCAAATAGAATTTCTATATGAAATCTCGTCCAAAATAGGTACGATACACTTGGTAGATATCAATTATAGCAGGGTTCATCGAACTTTTTGAGAAACGGTCCGGATTAAAATATTTCAAAACATGGGGGCTGGGCGAAAAATATTAATTTTTAGTAGACATTACTCTACCTGGAAGTTTTATACAAAATAACAATAGAAGAATCGTTTTCGTGTATTCACAATCAAATCATAAAATTTTATAAAATTAATGTTTCTTATGTAAAATATTTATAAATAAAAGTTGCGGGCCGTAGTTTAATGACCGTTGAATTATAGTGACATGGTCGTTCATTTTGAAAACTTGTCAATTTTTCATCAATCAAAAGGAAATAAAAATCACTAACTAATTTCACTTCGACGCGAATCGATGAACTGTGCGGTGGTTGGGAAAATACAGTTTCAACGCGCAAAACAATCAAAAGGGCTTAGGCCATTGATTGTTTCGCAGTTTCCTACACTTTGAAAGCTGGCTATGACGCGGAAACTTCTCCCTACGGTTAGTTTTCCTTCGCTACGTCAGCCTCGAAAATTAGTCCTCGAACGATCGATGAAATTTCCGAGTAGCGAGCTTTAGTTCCGGAAACGGAAACGCTTACGTTCAAATGGAAATCGTTGGTCGCGTCGATATTGGATCTTATTCTCGATCTTGTTCTCGTCTGAAAGAAAATCAACGAGTTTTCCTTTGCTTTGTTACCAGCCTCCTTTCTTCTTTTCCTTCTCTCCATCTACCTTGCTACAATCAGTCTCTCGCTATCATACCATTTCATTTTCCTTTTTTCTTTTTTTATTCTTCTTTTATCTCTCTCAGTAACCGCGCACCACGGGTAAAGAAGGAAAAAAAGCGTACATTCCATAGATTGGTTATAAAGAACAAACAGAAAGGAATCGATGTAATTGACGAAGGAATGGAGGATGACTCGGCGAAGAAGTTCGCTGTTTCCAACACCGGGAAATTGTATTCGTGGAAATGGCAAAGTTCGCGATCTTCCGAGACTACATTATTCGGTTTGAAATCGAAAGCAATATGTACCTAACATTTCCTCCCTTTCATCTTCCTTCTATTGATCCTCTTTTTCCATTAACTCTCGTCTTTTATTCCGATATGTACCTACATTAGGTATATATATCCAGCTTCATTCAGATCTGTTTCAAAACCGTTCCTTTCTGCTATTCGATACATATATACGCAGGGCAAAAGTTGAAAATTATCTGATTGACAAGAAAAAATTAGAATCTTAGTGTGGAGACCTTTAGCGAATACCGTTTGACGATTGGAGGATAGGGGTCCTCAAGATTTTCTTTCTTGTGGTTGCCAATTTTCCGCATTCGTTTCGCGCGATCAAGCAGAGGGCTGTTTTCTCTTCCCTCTCTTCGAGGCACAAAGAGTTTTCCTTGAATTCCTCGCGTAACAGTGTCATACAACGCGATCGGTAGGAAAGAAAATAGGAGAGGAAAGAGATATCTGGTTCCAGTGTTAACGGAGGCAAGATATTCGTGGATGGAAGTGGACAGATCGGTCAGAGAGCTGGTAACCGTGGTGTATTCCAGGGTGCATCGAACCCTTATCGCAACTAGCATCCGTCCAACGCAGTTACCGGCCGGAGCCGGTCATATATGCTGGACGATTTAGCCAGCGGGGTAAACAGCCGGTTACTGTATTCATCAGCATCCGGTAGGTTGTCGTAGGGCTAAGGGAGGAATAGTAGCTGTCGCGACATGGAAACGTAGGAGAGGTAGATTTCGCTAGGAAGGAAGGGAAAATCGGAGGATGCAGGTGAATTGACCGGTACGTGGTACGTGTGTGTGGGAGCTTGCAAATCGGTTATCGTGCTAATTGACTGCGGGCTATCAAACCCGAGGTCAGCGCCGCGTCGCATCGCGCCGTTAACGAGTATACCTTCGAGCGAGTGACATCGCTTCAATGTTCGAACAACGCAACGATTCGAGCATTCGATCGATTATCGATGAACGTCATTTTGAAAGACGGAGGACAAGGAAAATAAGCCGTCTGTTCAAGGAATCAAGGAATCGTGATTTTCAAATCTGTTAATTTGCAAACGGCAATCGACAATCCAATTAAGCAGACGAGTTATAATATTGTACTTAGTTATTGTCGTTGGAAATAATTGAACATTAATTACACCGCAATTAGGGGATTTCGTCGTACCTACACTGTTACACTCGGTCGTTGTATAAACTGTACCTACTTAGACGTCGCGTAGCGAAGCATAATCTATGAAGATTCTAGGAATGAACGCGAATCGGCTGATCGAACAATAATTATCTCGTGCAATTTCTGTTGAAGACGACTGAGACCATTTTCGCTCCGATGAAACGTGGAAAACACGTTTTCAAGCACGAAACTTTTCTTCGAGTAAACGTAATTAACGCGTCGTGCAGAGTTTGCAGCAATTATCGTTCGGTTTAGGATGATACTATTTGGGTCAAGCTGATTCTGCAAAGCGGTCGGTAAATGTGAAGGAAAATTTATAAAAATATCTCGGTGACCCGTATTTCGTATTAATTTCAAATTTTTACCACTTGGAGGAACAAGTGCCGGATAATATACGTATACATAACATGCATGTATCGTGTTCGTCTTCACCCTTCGGTAGCTTGCGCTTATATTTTACATGGCCTGAATGATTGAAATTCCAAACAAAAAATTCCACTACCGTTATAAATTGTCGAACGATTTTTCGAGAATATCGGCGGACAAGTTTCATGAAATATGAAATTTTTATTTTACATTTATGTCAAATGCTTCGATGGAATTATTTACGAATTGTAACAGTTATAACGATAATACGAATATTATTATACAGGGGGAAAAGCAATGGTAGAAAAGTAAGCTTGGAGAATATTTGATTTGCTCGCTGGTGCAACCAGATTAATTACCAGTTAGTTTGTTTCCTTTGACCAGCTGCGTCATCGTTACTCTAGAAACCGCATTTCGGTTTCGCGTAAATTGCGCGCTGCAATTTACAAACCACGCTCCGTGCTGGCCGTAGATAAAAGTTTGTCGACGATGGTTAAGTGAAAATAAAACGAAACGTTATGAAACCGCTACGCTGCGTTGTTGCGATGAAAATATAAGCACGAACGGTCCAAGAAACCGCACGTAAAGCTTATTTCGTTTTTCCTTCGTCGGAAATCGATTCTTCATTAATTAACCGATCGTGAATAATGAATTACGTACTTATAATTAAAACAATTTATTTCGAGTCTTGATAGTAACACTTGTTATCTATAATATAATAATAATAGATTTCCATCTGTCAGTGAATTTTGTGACATTCGCCACAGATGTGCGGTTTTCATGTGAAATATAGTCGTGTAATTGCAACTTCATCAATTTCCCTTTTCGATTGATAAACCGAATCAAATCAAATCCCGGATGGAATTTTTCATTAAATTCTTTCTTCTGAAAGAAATATTTCACGTGTTCGAAAAGAGCTGGTATTTTCCGCCTGTTTATCAAAAATACCATCCGAGTTTCAAAAGTTATTAATAAACTGCATGATTCCGGGAACATTGGGGAAACGGAAGGTTCAGAAAGAGAAAGAAAAGCTACAATTACAATAATCAAGTTAAATTTCCTATTTTAACATGGTACAAATTTTAATATATTCCCCCTTTGTTTAATGACACAGTTACGCGTGTCTCTTTAAAACGACGACGCAACAAAATCGATATCGTTTTCTCGTTTCTCTTTTTTTGTCTTTCCCGTATCGTCTCGTTTGAACGTTAAACGAAATTTTCATTCCGTTTCAGCGTGATCGACGATTTCGCGATATCACTGTAATATCCAGTTACGCTTGCATTAACGGGGCAAACTTTCGAATACCTTTCATCGAACTCGTCCGCGAAACGAGGAAAATGCATGGCCAGTAAAGAGAAACGGAAAATTGCTCTCTGTCGTACTGCGCCGTTCTCGTTGAATTCGCAACAAATTTCCCGAGAAATCAGGTCAATGGCCGTTCATCGCTTTGGACTTAAATGCCTCGCTCGCTTCTCCATTTTCCTCTTTTTTCTTTTTTCCCTCTCTTTGTTTCTCTTTTTTCTCGCTTTTTTTTTTTTTTTTTTTTAATTGGACGAGTCGACGATACGCACCAGCAACGATACAAGCATCGACCAGGCAAAAAATGTCACCATCGCATCGCGTCGTTTATTCAACTACTTTTATCACAGTTTGACGGTAAACGAGTAGTTTCAATGGGTTGTTCGCGTTATTTTCGTCATGTCGGTACTATACGAATCCCACGGAGGATTGCACCGACACTGGGAACGTAGAATTCTCTTAACACACCCTTGTCAGTCGTAGATAATTAGATGATTATTATTTCACGTTTATATAGAGTGGGGAGCGTAGAGGCTCGGTAAGTACTATACGCTGAAATATTTAGGTCTTGAGACAGGGCTTTCGTATCGATTTACCGCCTTTAACGTGGCTACAGGTTTAATTACAAAGGATGAGCTAGGATTTCGATTCTGCATCGAACGGTTATTACATTGTGTATTCTGTTCTGCTTTCGAACGGAAAATGAAAAAGGAAGAAGGAAAAATCACTATGAAGCTCAGTCAAGCGTTCGGATAATAAATTCCGATGCTGGCATTTTATTTATTAAATTTATCTTAGCCATATAGATACTACGTGGAAACTGATAGTCGATCAACATCATCGATTACAGGAATATTGAAAAATTATCGAAAGCATCGTCGTTTGTGTCTATGTATCTTTCGGAATTTTACAAAATATCATCCGCTCTTTCGAAAGATTTCAACGCACCAGCTCGTTTTACATCGACGCTTTCTTGTTCGTCCATGATGGTTAACAAGCTTAGTTTAAACACTCGTTAGAGCGGCTCGATCGTTGTTTCGAGCAAGCAGCTGGTTCTCGTGGTGTGCAACGGCAGGAAGAAGATACGCTCGTCGTCGAAAGCAGCTTATAACCGAAACGAGCACGTGGTTGGCGATGTAACGAAAATTCGTTACACAGTTTAAAGCCGCGCCAGGTAATAGGTTGTTTGCGTAAACGGTTCGTATACCTTGGGAACCCTTTCGATTCGAACTTATGCAGATTTATTCCGTTTCGTTTAGTTGGAAATCATGTTATTTAAAATTATACCATTTTCACGGTGAATCTGTTATCGAGCCGCATCAGCAGCAAGTTTTAAACAGAATTCTACGAATCGTTCTTTCAACTTTCAACGAGTTTTCGCCAAATTAATCTCCTCCTTTGCCGGACGTTTCTCCTCTCGGTTCGGATAAAAACTTTAATTTCTTGCTGTAAAATTTACGCAAAGATAGGCGAGAAGAAGAAGGAAAGAAAGAGAAAACGATAAATTTCGTGACCACTGGGATGGTTGCGAGTGAGAGAAAGAGAAAGGTAGAAGTTTCGAATAGAAAAGAATATTCGAAGGACGATTTCCGTGGAAACGGGCATCGGAGTGTTCCTAAAGGGAATCGATTGCCCGAGGCGCCGGAAAATTACCGGCATTAATCTCGAAACCTTTAATTACGAAGGATCGTGACAAACGTAGAGAATTTTTATCTAAACTATCACCCTCTTCGTTCCGTTTCCTCGTTCCTTTAGAGCTGGTAATTTTTTCGTGATATTTCCCTCTTCTTTTTTTTCCCTTTCGCCCTGAAGCACCCTTCACCCCCCTTTTGAAAGAGAACGATTAAAGGCCCCTGTTTCACCGTATTTCACCATCGTTTCCCCCTTTTCAAGGTATTCCAGCGACAAAATGTTTTCCTCTTTAACGCGAAATCCTTAAAAAGTCGGATTTTTCACGTTCCAATGATTCTTCCATTCGTTCGATCGTTCATTTAAAGTATTTTCTTTGCACATAGCGAATTATACACCGAATTTCTATGTCCTGCCTGTTTAACACTGTTTTACACTTCGGGCAAAAAGAATCTGCTTTGATATTTCTTTTGCGATATTCACGCTCGATATTTACGCTAGCTACGAAGTTCATGTTTTCTATGTACGCGTTGGTCGTGGTTCGTTTGCGAGAACTGGAATCCAATAATCGTGAAAAGGTGGTTGCATTGCAGTAAGTACCAGTCGAATCTAGCCAAAAGAAAATGCTGAATCTACTAAAGAAAATAGTTTAGAGAAGTTGTAAACTCGTTGGAGGAGAGAAAAGCTGTACGAAGGAAACGTGGCTTGGTTATAGCGATGTAAATTTCTGAAATTCTACCCGCTCTCCTTCTCGGAGGATCCTTAAACTCGTGGATCCGTTTATTGCGGCCGATGCCGTTTATTAAATAAAATCATCCCGCTCGTGGAAAGGGTATTCATTACGAGCCACCGTCGAAGAATGCGAACCAAGATGCCTTACCTAATACTTAATCGGTTCTTCGAGACGAACCAATGAAATTTCTCGATGCTCCAGGGGTAGACGTTCTTTCGATCTGGTTAATGCCAGTAGCGTTCCATCTAATTGGCTTCAACTTTGCTTTTAAAAATACCGAGCAACTCGACTGGATCTTCGTCGATTAACAAGATTATCAATAAGGGAAAAGTTCATCTCGGCCGGGCTCGAACAGCAACTGTTCGAGTTCAACTTAATTATTAGAAGAATTTGATTATTAGGCAAGTAGTTGCGTGTCGAGAGATAAATTTCGAAACTTCAAAACAGATATTTTAAACTCGACTTCGTCGAAAGAAAAATGCTTTGGGAAAGAAATCAAAGAGCAAATAGAATGACATGGAAAGAAGAAAGTTTGTTTCGTTTCATCGACCTTGCAGTTTTCTTCGCTTTCTTTCCAAATTGAAGTCTTCGATCTTTCCGTTTAATCCTATCGAAAATAGGGATCAAAGGTCACGCTTCCTAACAAGAAGCAAGAAGAAGAGGAAGTAGGTGGTAGGAACAACTACGAACGAATCGGTAGAGTTTCCAAAGAGGATTTAACGTGGATTAATCGGGATCTATGGAGCGTGCAGTTTATAAGTCCCGGACGAAAGCAAACTAATTAGATATGTATGGCCGGAGCGTCGTCGTGGGACATACAATTAATACGGTACACTGGCTAAATGAGAAATTAATTACGATATGGAAATCAGAAGGATCCCCCTTCGACCTGGGTTTAACGTGGTTACCTAGGGAATCTGGGTCCCGGGTCCCGGTTCTCGGTTCCCAGCTCCCTTCTCCCGGATCACGGATATACATACACGCATGCACACATATACGTTTCTTTGGCGCAGACGCGTGTACGGAACGTGAGTTCCGACTAGACACGTGTTACGAGGACGATGCACGTGAACTCTACTTCCATTGAGGAAAACAGAGAAAAGCTGGTTCGTATCTCTGATGGAAGATAGTACTTATTTTGATAATAATGTCTTAAAATGAAAGGATTTTGTTTGCGTAAAATTGGCGCAATTGTTGCAAAAAGTGTGTTAAAAAATTCGTGTTAAAAACGACGGAAAAACTTCAGTTTTCCCCTTTCAGTTATCAGGGGAAAAAATTGCAGAACGAGTTCCAGCGAATTCAGTCTCGGAGCACGTATCCATTAAACATTAATTTTGATATCTCATCGGTGTGTAGGAGGATGAACAGATAAATTAGAGAAAAAGTTTCTCGTTGCAATTTGTGCGAGTAGTTACTTTCTCCATTTTCCACCTATCCACCCTGCCACCCTTTCGTTCGCACAACACGACTAGGCAGAAACGGAATATCCTCCAGACAAATGCAACATTCCCGTAAGCAACGTGTTTGCACCCCCGAATAGCGTTGCATTATTTCATAGATTGCTCGATTAATTAGAGATAGGGTATACCTACGTTTGTTCCAGCTATTTGCTGATGTGTAAATGTTACTCACTTGGATGATCTTGTTCGGTGTTGTTCGCATCTTCGTGACCGGAAGTAGCTTTCTTCGACTGTGCGTTGGCTAAGGTCGATACCTCGATGCACGCCACTGCGATCAATATCCACAGCATACTGACGAACGTCTCATTGACAGTTTCACCCTCGAACCATCCTAACTGGTCGTTTCTATCTGTCGACAAAATATAGAAAAAAAAGGTTTCTTCTATGCTCCGTACATTTTCAATCTGTTTTCTTACGCGTAAGAAATCGCAAATGGATCTGAAACGGGATTGATAACCGCGTTGATAAGAGACGCGATTATAGACGTTTTAACAAAGATCAAATTTTGTACGAATGTACGAGAAGAAGAAGAGGGTAAAGGAAAATGAAGAAGGGAAAAGAGGAAGGAGAGGATAGCGAATTGAATTTCATACGGTCGGTTTAGCCGACAACCGCTGCTCATCCTCTACGTTGAAAGATTTAATCGAAGATCTTCCCTTCACCGACTTTTTCCTAGCCCTTATCCAATTCAACTTTGGCTGTTTCGATTTTTACTCGACAAGAGTGAATGGAACGCTCCTCTGCTTTCCTAATTTTCCATACTTGCCGAATTACTTGCTCGTTTCAATAATTTTATCCCAAGCTTTAGGTTTCTTAAATTTTTACACAACGAGGATCTAGATGTCGACCGCGTTTAGAAATTGCTTTAACAGCTAATATCAAGCGTATTTTATCTCGAGAAGGATATTATAGAGAAAATACGTGTAGGGAAAGATTGATCCGCGTTCGATTATTTTCGACGCGCAATTGAATATTAAACAAATAGGTACCTACATAATTGAACAGTACTCGCGATTTTTCCAATTCAAAATACAATCTGTCGAAACAATAATTTAATTGATATGAATCCATATTAAATTGCATACGTAATCAAATACAAATTACACGTTTCCAATATATTTGCATACTTTTAATGAATAATTATTCTCAGTTTATTCCTTTCAAACGTGTCGACTTTGCAGTGTGTATATACATGATGTTTTTTTAAGGATATTTATTATCCCGTAATTTATTTTGCTAAACACACGGATAAATATTTTCCCGTAGCTATGCACTTTCTATTCCGAGTTTGTACTCTTTCTTTTTCTGAATGCTTCAAGAAATGGTAGAGTGTAGAGAGAAATGTTACCGTATTGGTGGAACCACGATGGAAGAAGACGGCACTCGTCTTTCTGACGGCTTGTTCCACGTCGGACACACGAACTTATCTACTTCCCTTTACTTCCGTGCCGAACTATCGTATACCGGATACGTGACTCGAGACCTGTCCACTGGAAATGCATGTTCGACGAAACGGAGAGACTTTATTGTCCACTTTGTTCGTGTTACGATTCTAACCCCGAACTTTCTTAGAAAACACGCACCCTGCAATTTTTCCAACCTTTACTCCCCGCCCTCCTCTATCGACTGAAGGAAGATTACTGTGTTTAAAACATGTCGATGGTTTAATGATTTCTTCCTTCGATTACTTATCCATTTACGGTTCGTATTTGAAACGCAAAGATTTTACATTTCAAAGGCTGATGCGATGATTCGAGGTGAAGTGGGTTCGTTGGTAAGTCGAATGTATTGTGAGGGGGAAATGGAATCGAAAATTCCAAAGAATTCTGACATTTTCCTTTTAATTCTCATGGTACCTTGCATACTGTAGCTTGGTGCATTGCTCCAAAATGAATTGAATCCATTGGGAAATTGAATTTTATCTATAGGTATCTGGAAGCTGAAAACTCTAGCAAATGGAAAATTGTGGTAATAGGATTTTTGAATCCTAGTTCTAGTACTATTTCGCACTTTAAAATTGCTGAAAAATAGATACCATCCAAATGGATTGGTTCCGCGTGTACCTTAAATGAATTTTATACATATTCGAAGGTTGAACTACTCTAAAACTTCCTTTTTCGAATTTCATTCTTTGCAAAGAGTCCGATGGATTTTGTCAATCGATAATCAAGTATTCTATTAACGAGAAGAACAGGAGACGTCCGGATAAGTTGAGACGACTACCAATGTTCCCATAGGAGAGTCTCGAAGGGCCAACTACGGAAACAGTTCGTGTCACTTCTAAGTCTTTTCAGGGAGTTGTTAAATCACCATTAGCGAGTTCCAACACGAGAGAGTTCTCTATTCATCGTGAACTTTCGCATTCCTAAATGTTTGTCGACGTAAAAGAAAGACGTTTTAGGATTCACGGGAAAGCTGCGTTTTCGTACCTATTTACGAGGGTGTTAATGAATTTATTTGTAATCTCGTTTAAGGTTAGTTTCAAATCACCGACAATATTTCCATCGAACCTATTTCATCATTTTTGAGGTTCTAGTTTTCAATATTCTTCTATTTATTGCAACTGTTCCAAATAATTATTATACTACAGAACATGTTCTGTATTTGGGTTCATTATCTTGTCTAAAGAGAAAATTATTAAATTTTTGATGTAATCCAGTTCTTCGATGATTTCTGAATAAGATGTACGTTTTCAAGCGTTAAAAGGGTTACAAAATTTCTTTTAATGGAAAAGGAACGGTGAAAGGAAATGGAGTTTGCCAGAAATCAGATTATAACCCGGTAAGCAAACGACTTGAAGTACGAGCAGCATTTTTTTCTCGCCAGTTGAACTTTAGCCAGGCGAAGGAAAAACAGCGGCATATTTTGGAAGTTTGGAATAGGCAGTTACTTGTACTTTCGTTCATCAAGCCCGTTCCATTTTCAAACTTCGCTGCCGTAAAGCCATTCTCGAGGAGACCCCGTTTTAAAAGTAAAACTTATTCCTGCGCAATTTCGCGCTACTTCTACATTTGCAAAGAAAACTTGCTTTATTAAATGTTTGCACTCGAAAGAATTTCAATCTTACCTTTAATCTGTACTTACCGATCTAGAAATAAATATTTTCACTTGATACTCTTTTCCTCGTTTCTTTTTCTTTGAGAGATACAAGATTTTTATTCTCGTCAGATTTTATAACGCTAATAAAATTGATAAATTTTATATGTCACGGTATTTGTGCCATAAAATCAGATGTTTTACAATCTCTTGCAAAGGTTTCGTAACGATCTAACTCGATCGTTGAATCGACGTTAAACGAAAGATAAATTGATTTCAATTTTTCAAGCAACTCTGATTTCTTTGATATTAAAGAGTTCGTTTGCTCGTTGTACGCAGCAACAAGCTAGAAGCACCGCGGGTGGTAGCAAAATGAAGCAACGCAGAGGGTCGAGGTGAAACACATATTACGTAACGATGTCATTAGAAGATTGCGTTATGGTTTCCTCTGGAAAACGGCCTGGTAAAACGGAAGATGTCTGCTCGCATAAACGTTTCATACTGGTATCCGGCACGATAGCTAGGACGAACGGGGAACAAGCACGACGATGATTGTCGCTTCGCGCGACGCTCGATCGAAAGGGTGTTATTTTTTTATCGACCAGCAATACTCTCGCTGGGCGTCAATCGGCCAACGAAACAGAAATAAAATCGAGCAACCGTAATTCGCGATATCTTTTCCATTCTTGTCCCGTTCACGAATACGCCATTAACAAGAAACGAATGGTCGACTTTTCGTGCATTTTCGAAGAGCGAATATCTGCTATCTTTTTTGAAGTTATTCCATTATTCAGGAGTTATTTTAATAGTTATTGTTTTAAATTAATTTCCAACTTGTTGGCCATGACCCCCAAGGGGGTAGCAAAGTGTTTTCCTTTTACTTTTATTTTTATACAAAATTTCTTCAAAGAAAGTGGTATAACTTTTAGGAAGTGAAGCTGAAATGGGGATACAATTAAACTTAAATTTACTGTCTCAGCAGCTCGCTAACCGAGAGTTAATGGGATGAGAAAAGATGACTACTTTTTAAAATTATTCGTGAACTTTAAATACAATTATACATTGTCTGATGCAAAATTTGCAAATCATTTTTCGCAATTGAAAAACTGAAAGGAGAAACGCGTTTGCGTCGGGCGACGCGACGCAAGCGTTAACACCGAATGCAGACCAGTCTATTCCTTATCGCGAATCTTTTTTACTCTCTTCTCCACTGTGCTCTAAATGACGACTCCACAGGCGAATCGATCGTGGATAAAATTCTCCAATACACGAACCACGAGCTTCTAACGCTCGAGTAATGAATCCAAGAAAAGAAAACAAAGTCAGACGAAACTAAACGACTATTTACCTGCGCGTGGTAATCCTCGAAGTTCAGTTGCCAGAAACCACGATAATCACACCTAATCGACACACGTCTGTTTACACTTTTTCACAACATCGTCATTCACAGATCCGACGGTGAAATGAAATCCTGATGAAATTCCTTCGAGAACACGTGTTACCTACTGTGCCCTCTCATCGGTCGTCAAACACACTTGCTCGTAACTCATTCGGCTCTACGTCGTGCAAACATCTCTGTACCGCACTAATTGCCGAGTTCCATTCTCGCGCACTACATCCATCGATCCTTCCTACAATAATTCGATGATCAATCAGTTTCACCGAACGATAGATCTGTACATCGCGTATCCAAGATGAAAATGATCGTCGATTCGAAGCAACCGGTCATGTTCACGCGAGCAAGTTTATCGGGTTGTTGTCTCGAGCGAGCGAAAATGGGAGAAAGAGAGAAAGATACGTGAGAAATATGGAAGGAAGGAAGATGACGAGAACGGATCGAAATTGTGCTAGAGAGGATCGGAAAGGGTTTCTCGAGGCGCGAAACATCGATAATGGCGATCGAAGGAGGCGTTGATACCTCCCTCACGACGAACGAAGCGCGCGCGTCGAGCTCCGCGATGACACTGGATGCTGCCGATGAACTTTCGCGCACGGCCAGCGTTCTGCGCCCCAAACTCACCCCGTAGCACCCCCACTTCTCTCCTCGAGCGTACGTCCAAACCTCCCTATGTGCCCACACACCCCCATCCCGTGCAACCCCTTCTCCCCCATCCCACCATCCATTCGACACCCCGTCCACTTGCTTCGTGCAAGTTCGATAATCTTCGTGCGAGTCCGCGGGATAAAGAGGAAAAAGCGAGAGAATAAGGGGTTGAAAGCTTGCACAGGAACAGGATGGCAGAGGATTCCTGACGTGCACCACGGGGCAAAAGGGGTGAGTAAAACGTGCTTTTCCATTCGCGCTTCCGCGACGGCGGCGGGCAACGTCGAAAAAGCGCGCGATACGCGTCCACGCTCGGTACAAACTCAAGATTAATGAGACCGCAGGCTCGATAACGCTGGCTTTTTCGCGCGGTAATTAACCGATATTGATTGCGTCGCGTTGATCGAAATTAATGGAACCACCGGTTAGAAAGAGGGATGATGGTTTCTGTTTTAAAACCAGAGCTGGATACTGTTGCGAGGTTATTAGTTATTATCCTATTTGAACTCGGCTGTTCTTTATTGCTGCAAGTTATCAGCTACGTGAATTCTCGTGTTTTTTTCTGAAGGCTTTTAGCCTGTTCCAATTAGTTTGACAAAAAAGACGATTAAAAATGATAATCTTTAAAATTCTAATTGATAATAATCTAATTACAATACACAATACCTTATTATACTGTGTTAACGAGAAGGAGAATTAACATGTTTTGTTACCGGAATTGTAATCTATTCAGTTATAATAATATTGTAATTAAATTTCGATGTTTTGCATCAAATGAAACATCACAAATTGAGCTGGAAATATATATAATAGATGGATCAATTACGCGAAGTATAGAGCGTAATGATTGGTAGGCAAACGACATAATGCGCACGAGCATTTAATTCCTCGTTAAAATTAATTGCAAATATTATATTTTTCGCGAGAATGCTAACGTGATAAACTATAAGCAAATCGATTGATTCGTAATGGAATTAACTTTATAAATCTTATAAGTTGAATGCGAATAATTAGATATTAGAAAATAGCACCGATGTATTGTTCCTTCCTTCGTTGATACCTACTTGTAAAATTTCTGTTTTTCCGGGGTTCGGTTTGTCGCTATCCCATTAAAATATTGCTCGCAATATTCGTCGCCAAGAATGGAGAAACTTGAGCGGAAGTGTAGTGGCGAGTTGGCAGTTTGGCGTATCCGAAACTTGGGACACGAGTACGAAATGAAGTTGATCCAGTACGCGGTCCACGGAGTTTCAGCGTGTACGGATGAATGGAGAAACTTCATTTACGACGTTATACAAATCGCTGATTATGTCCTCGGTACTGGGCAAACATTTACGATTTTGAGATCGAACGAAGATTTCGTTTTTCGCACAGATTAGTCATAAATAAATTATTTCTCCGTTCCTCGGGGCAGATTAATTCAATTTCTGGTCCGTGGATGAAAATGGACGTACCTTTTATTCGGCTATTGTGCATCTTCCATCGAGAAATTAGTGGGAACCATTCGGAAAGACGGAAAACGTAGGAAGACTTTAAAAGAAAGCGCAGACTTCCGGCGTCAAAGGCGACCGTCGAAGGTAGCGGTTCGTCGTAAAGAGCTTCGCTCAGGTGTTTTTTGCAATCCATCTCCGTCGCGAATCGCGAAGAAAAGCACTTTGAAAAGAGCTCGCTGTCCTGATGTATAAAGGAAACTGAGCTTTGCGTACCTAAAGGACTAGAATTACGATAACGTAGCACAGGAATGGGTAGATCAGAGTGATCTTGATACAATCAATCCCAATGATTGTAATCTTTTAACACCATAATATGTAATTTAATGGAACTTCTCAAACATACGATTCTTGAAACGGAATTGAATAAGGTGCGAGATGTAAATCGGAAGAAGGAATACGCGAAACCGAAAATTTTAGCCAGCAAGGATTTGTCGAAAGTTAGAGGAAGTCTGAAAATAGATAGAGGCAGCAATGCTTTTTGGTGAACGTCGTTCGCAGAAAAAGGTGGAAAGGAAGAAAAATTGAAGTAATTCTTTTTATTTATGCGCGAAACTGTTGCATCCTCGAGGCTTTGGAAATCCTAATACTGAAATATTGATGCGTCTCCTTCGATGCAACATCCTGGAATAAACGAACCGTGTTCTAATTAAGTTTGACAACTATTCGACGACGCTCGTTAGTAATAGTAGCAGAATTTGAGCAAAAATTGAGTCTGTTCTTTTATTATCAACGCGAACAGAATCGTTATTATGTAACAAAATAATTGAAAATGTTTAGCTTCTCTTTCATAAGTTATTCGATGAATAAGTTAGCAGTAGAAGCGTCCATGTTTCAAACTTAACTCACAAACTTGACGAATTCTAAATCACGCTAGTTATTCATAACACAACCATCTTCGCTCCTAAGGTCTTTAAATCCCGTAGCATTCACTTGGGAAAATTTAATTAATACAGTGTGTTGTATGATAATCAATTCTTAACGATTGTACTCTATTGTTATCATTGAAATATCACAGAACTCCTGTTTGCGTTTCGAATTTAGGTGTGCACTCTACACACTACACTCGCTATTGACACTGGCTGTACTTGTGTTGGTTGCTATATACATAGTAGACTGTATGCAATTATGCGTACAGTATTAACTTATGCGAGGAATATTGTGCCACCTTAGGGAACACTCGTGATACAGATTCATATGCTGCACCGCATGGCAGAACAATAAAGCAAGCAAGCCAAGCAAGCAAGCTTATCGTGCTAGAATCCCAAGAGTATCGTACCCGTGGTGTGTGAAACACGAGGGAACGAAAGAGGATAAGTAAAAGACGATTAAAATTGATGAAAACTATTTAACGAAAGGATAAATTTGTTGTACCAGAGATGTTGCGATATACGTATATTGTATTCTTGGATGAAATTTATCCGGAAAACGAGCCGAGATCGTCCGAATTTACCCCGAAAGCTGGGCGACTTCGTAAACGTTCCCGGCAGCCCTTCTCGTAAAGCGGAAAACGATTGGAATCCGGAAGCAAGTTGAGCCAGCGAGTCGGAAACGCTCGATACGGCATGGGAGTCCACTTTTCGGTTTCGAAAGAAATAGAAGAAAAAGAGTAGCGTCGAGTTTGCTAGGCTGCGAAAGAGAGGAAGAGAATTTTACAGGAACCGGCGAAGATAGAAGAGGAGGGAATAGCGTTTGAAATTGTCGAGAATGCATCGAATACTTTTTCAACAGCCTCGGTAGCTCTAGTTCGCGTTGACAGTTTCTTGATAGCTATTACTTTTCATTGTCAACTTGGCTGGATTATCCTGCTAGATCAGATTCGAATTCAGATTCGGATTCGGTTGCTAAGAAATCCGCGATTCTGTTAAGCGTACGTGAACTATCACGCTCGATTTTCTTCGTTACAAATACGTATCTATACACCTTATAAATTCGTATTAACGTTATCCGGGAAGAATATCGAGAAATTTCATCGTTTATTAAGACATTGCCGAAGCGTAACTGATTGCCAGTCGTATGGCTTGGGAGGTACACGATGGCATCTGTAACAAGGGATCGAATGGTCGATCAATTACCATAATACCGCTATTTCACCGTGTTCTTTTTCATTTTTCAATAACGGATGTCACATTCTCGCATTCTCGCGTTCGATCGCGCAGCTACGTATCGATAAAGTTCGGAACTCGGTCGGAAGCGATCGAGTTCGATGGTCGAGTAGAATTTTAAGACAGGAGTTTCGAGGAGTTCCGGGTCGCGAGGGGCGCGTTTATTCAAGTTTTATTGGTTCAACCGAAGAAAAGAAGAGAGATTCGATGGGAGGGAAAAGAAATGAAAGGAACGAATGAAAGAAGGCGATTCGAAAGAAGAACTGCGGATCCTTTGTCGGGATTATTGCGATCAATTATCGTCGAGCAGGATGATAATCCGCCCGATCGGTGGCGACAGATGGATCTAAAATCGCGTACGTAGCACCCGAATGGCCGATACATTATCATAATGTTGCGATTCCACTGTTGAAACGCGAATTCTTCTGCTATTAAAGCTGCTTTTAATTCGCCTTTGCTCCTCATCGACCAACTGGCACGATTCGAACCCAATCCCGGTCGTATGGGCATTTTTACAACTATAATTATCGAGCAACTTTTATGAAAGAATTTACGAATCGTTGAAAACTCGTGAATTGATGGAAAGATTTATTAATCGTTTTCAATGTTAATTTACAGATAAGTACAGAGTGGAGAATAGCAGAGAAAAGAGTGTTGAGTTCGTCGAGGATCAATCGTGAGCCAATCGTTGTTTGATCTCAGGTGTATTCCAGTGGCAGTAGTACAAGTCAACGATCGGTGAGTCGCATGCTTTATGGTTCCTCCGATTCCCATTGTGTCGGTTCGAAACGATACGGGGACTGGTTGTATTTTTTATTATCTTTACAAACGAGTATAGTGACTGTGAATATTATTACATATTATATAAATAAGTACCTGTACGAAACTATGCCTGTTATTTATACATATATGCTGTTTATTTCTATAGAAAATTGTACGAAAATCTCGATATCGTATTATCGTATTATTTTCGTGTTACGATTATTCTGCTCGCTAGTGCACGATTATCGCGGTACACGCGAATACGTTTGAATAAGTTTGAATACGTTCGAATACTTTCGAACAATTTTCCTGTGATTATTTACAAATGCAACCTTTGTTCTATATTCTATATACTATTCCATATAGTATACCCGTGGAAATGATAAAACACTCTGCTTTCATCGAAACGGATATAATTTATTCCGCACGAACGATTTGTGTAGGCAGGAATAAACCGAAAATTGAAAAATATTGGATAATTTACAAACGAATCGCGACGCACTCGGTCAGCTACTATGTTTCAATCGACAGTGTTTTTTGTTTCGTTTATCCAACCCTCTGCTCGTTTTTCTATTTTTTCTCATTTCTGTCTTCGCGTTTGCATTGAAATCGAAATACTGGCTATAAATTAACGACATTGGCATCGCGATGTCTCGTTCATGAATTATTTACCGTTTTAATTGTAGTACGTGCCGTTCAATTGCTAATGAGTGTTTCCTTTTTATCGAATTCGAAACAAGCCCGTTTCCTTCGCTTTTGTCCATTCGTTTTTTCCCATCTTTTATAATAATAATATATTATTATCTATACAAGATATACGATAATCACGTTTGCTTCGTAACTGTAAATTAAATAAATTTTTATTTTCACTTCTTCATCATAGCAAAAGGTCCATCGAGTTGGGCGGTGGATCGTTAAACAAACATTCGACTGTTTTTGTAGCGAAAACAGAGGAACTGAAGGATTTCTGATCTCACAAATTCGAGATTCCTAGTCGAGCTTCCAATTACTTTGTTTCGACGTTCATCTACAGCGATTCGAGCGTATCGTTCGTCACCCTCGAACGAACACTTTGTCCCTCGACTAAGCTATGTGGTTTCACAACTTTCATAATAAATTCTGCAGCGACACGGTTCACCGATTTATTAATTCATCTTTTTCTAAGTTCGATTTCATCTATGATTCCATTCCGTTCGGTTACCCAGTGATCTTCCTCACCCTTTGTGAAAATTTTAGAAAGCTCTATTGCGTTGAATATCATATTAATCTGCTTAATAACCTCGCGTTTATTTTGCTTATAACATCCAGCCTCCCACGAGAAATACGGTGTAAGCGAATGAAAGGTTTATTGGTAACTCTTGTTCTCGTTTCACTGGTGAAATTTGTAAAGGTTAATTTTCCCGATATAGATTTCCTTTCGAAATTGAATGGAACGAGGTCGAATTGAGAGAAAAAGTTAAATTTAACCGAAATCGTAATACAATTAGATTTTGATCGTCAATCAACGAGAAGGATACGTTTCTCTGGAATCGAGTGAAACGTGGTTTTAAACTGCTTTCGATCGATCGAAAGTGCGATTCGAGGTACAGAAGGGAAAGAAACTGAGAACGTCGAGAGGAAGTTTCCAAGTTTGCGAATTGCATCGCTTCCATTTCCTGCCAGCATTAGCAGTTGATTAATTAATAATGAGAACGTCGCGTCGCGCTATGAAACTTTTCCAACATCTTTCCTTGTCCACTGATGCATCTGCTATATAGACGTTATGACCCCAGCTATGGTAACAGTTTGAAACGAATAAAAGAAGTAAAAAAAATGATTAGGTTTTTTACAACTTGCCAAACGATTGTGTATATAAAATAATTAACGTTTCGACAATCTGGCTTTTAAATATCTGTAGTGGACAAATTATGGTGTAACGTAAACTGACGGTGAGGATAATTACGTCTTTTTAGTGTAATTTCACGGGATTTAAAATTTACTGGCAGTGAAACTCGATCTGTTTGCCTCGTTAAATACGAACGGTTCGTTGCTTCCTCTTGTTCGATGGTTGCTTGATGAAAAACTCAATGTACACATTGTGAATATTGATTTACTTTTCAACGTATTGAAATTCACTTCGTGAATTTTCTATCTATCTGTTTACAGTTTTCGGAGTGGAAAGAATTGTGACTAACGAGGCCTCTTTGTAAGGGGAATAATTATAAGAAATGAAAGATCCGCGACTAATAGGATAGTAGGATCAGCCAAGGATATTAAGAGTTAGAAAATTATTTTTCATCTAAGGGTGAAATTTGATACAATTCCGAATGAGCTACGTATTAATTGGGTGGTGGATAATTTTAACATACCTATGTATTAAAAAAAAAGAAGGAAGAAAAGAATAGTGGCAGTGACTCGTGACAGACTTTCCTAAAGTGTGTTTAAGTTTAGTTAGTCGATTCGTTCTGTGAGTATTTAGATGAAAACGGGCAGAAATCCTTCTCGTAGGCAGGTCGGCAGAAAGTTTTACCCCTTAATCGTGCCGTATCTCGGGAAAGTTGCTTGAAACGGGCAACAAATCGGCTTTAAAGGTGTATGCTATTATATAAAAGAGATTTCGTGCTGTATCCCCGTTGCGTATACTTTCATATACTTGCGAGAGTGGCCCGAGACTGCATTAAACTTGGCGAATTCATGCCTAAGGGTGTACATCCTTTGATCCTGCTTTATACACGATGTATCTAGGTCTAAAGCGGAGATTTTAATTTAATCTCCGAGCGTGCTCGCTTATACGTACGGGCGCGAAAGAACGCGTCCTATGCGAGAAATTAGTTTCCTATTTGCATGGAAATTTTGATCAACCGGAGTCATTCGGAACAGAGCCGAACAGAGCCGAAGAAAAACGAGAATTTTACTTCTCATTTGGTTAAATTCAACAATCATTGAACTTACGATTAGACCGAAGAAAAACAAGGGGAAAAAAAGCTTAATTACTGCTCGTTGATTGAAATACTTTGAAGAAAATTAATTGCTTTAAGCTTGCATCGAATTGCATTCGATCCTTACATTGGATGAAAAACTTAGCAGTGTAGTTTCCGAGAGATTTTAATAAAAATTATCGCTTGTTTGTGATTGTAAAAAAATAGGATAGAATTTGAAGCGATTCGGTATGTCGCGTCGCTGTTATTCTGATAGGATCAACGAAGAAGAATGAAAGAGAATCGGTCGTTGAACGAACGTGTTTGCGGAATCAATTTTAGAGCGAATCGCGATCGTTGGGCGCGAATTAACGAGCCGTGTCTCATTTGTTGCATTACCAGGACAACGAACGCGTAATATATCGTTTAATGGTCGATCGATTAAACGCTGCGCAACGCGCGTCCCATACTCGTTATTTAAACGAAATTCGTGTTATAATACCTACCTCTTTCCGTACGATCTCGCAACGTTGCGTTCCAAAGCAATCGGACGATTCGATCGGAACTATCGGAACTATCGGCCGAATGGGGAAACACGTTATCGAAAACTACGGTGAATCTGTGTAGCTGAGGTAGTTGGAACACGATATTGCATTTTAACGAACAGAAAATTGCTCCTTCTCGTCGTCGTTGTCGTTGTCATCGTCCTATAGAGAAGAGAAGGTTCAGGTTTAAAAGAGAAATCGTATAAGCTGGTCTGACACGTTGCAATCCGGTCGTTGTACCAGCATCTACAAAGAAACGAGAAAGGTGTAAATGGTGGCGAAGGAGATTGCGCGACTTTCAAGTAACCGAAGGAAAAAGATACGAGGAGTGGAAAGAGTCGGATGCGCCGTCGTAAATCGTACAGCTTTATGGACGATATTAAACACGTTAAGTACTCGTGTAACTTTCAGGTAATTACCAGATTTCTTGCCTCAATTTATTACTTTCTTATCGTTTTCATTATGCGCCATTCTCACTTGACTGACTCGTATGTTTGATAGCAAAGTAGATATATTTACATACTTTGGTACATAGAAATAGGCTGTTTCTCTAAAGAACCATTTGTAATCGCACAAGAGCGCATGCTTGTTAGCTCCTCCAAGTGTCGTTTGCGAGTAATTCAACGTCTCTCGTTGAAACATTTAATAAGTATCGGTAAGCAGGTGTCGTAAATCGTAGCAAGGATCTAGTGTAATCGTTGGATCGTTCAAAGACAATAACGAGAATGAACGAACCAAGAAGGCGTATCGTAATCCGGTCGTTGCAGCACGTTTCCAAAGAAACGAAGAAGGTGTAAGTGGTAGCGAAGGAGATTGCGTGAGTTTCGAGGAACAGTAGGAAAAAGATATGAAAGTGGAAAAAGTCAGTTCGCAGTCATAAATCGTGCAGCTTGCTGCACAACCGTGGAGATAGGGTGGACCGTATCCGGAAACGTGAATCCTCTATCCAGCGACATTTTAAGAACTTAATCATTCCATCCCCTTCTTCTCCTTCTGCTCCTTCTCATCCACCCCTTCTCCTTCTTCTTCTTCTTCTTCTTCGTCATTAGAAATGGTTCTTTCATTAACGCGTATCGTTTCGCGCAAATATCGTCGATCCAGTATTGTCGAGAGTTGGTAGTCGGGACGAAAAGTTGCGAGACTCGAGGCAAACGACATAGAAGTTCCTTCGATATTGCGAGCAAAGTAAAACTTTTTCTTCAATCGAACTCCAAGTTATTCTAATCATCATCGATACCTCGTGTTCCGGTGCGTAACTTTGGCAGAGCGCTTTGCAAGTCGAGTATCAGGAAAGTTGAAAAGTCGAATTGTTCCGGTGCCGTATACGACTTGCAGCCGTGGAATCGCATTTACATGTCAACTTTTCGATTTTCTCCACGTTTGTATTTCGGTTATTTCAGTTATTTCGATATTACTTTTTTAAACTCTCGTTCTCTGCCAAAAACGCACTGCTACCGTTACAGAGCTTTATTTTACAGAGAATCAATTTTGAATACATATTCGTAGAATAGGCAAGCGCGTATCGTTCGAATGAATCTCTCTACTTTTTCAGCTAAATGTTTCTCGAGGAACCTTTCGTCGAAGAGGATATTTTAAAATTAATTTTATTATTAGTCACAGTATCAGGATTAAAATTTTTTTGCAACGATATAACGAGATGTTAATTACTTACCAGTCTTTCATTACTCCTCACAATAATTTTGTAATTAGACACTATGTTCCAGTTTCAAAGACATCCATCATTTTTAGTAATTAAGAATCAAACAGGTGTTCGTAGAAAGTTTTCTGTTATCGTATCATCGATACGCCATCGCTCATTTTATAGATATAATCCAAACGAGTGGATAAAGTGTATGCAGTACAGTATCAGGATTCATTTTGATAGCCTTTCGTAGTTACAGAATAATGGATTTATTTTTGTTTCATTGAATTTCGTATGAAAATCGTATGAATGTACTTGAAAAGAGAGAATCGATTCGATTGAAATTAGACTTGAATATTGAAAGTTGCAGTGAACGTCGAACATCGTTTCAAATTCCCCTACTATACTGCGACACGTGATTGCATAAACATTTCGTTAACGTCGCTACTCGAATTTCAATTATCTCATGGAGGTAGCCTCAGTCGCGGCACTCTCTCGCAATTACCCTGTTTAGCGAGCAGGACGTGTGTGCCTGTTCGCAATAAATCGATAACCGTTTCAATAACGATTGACAACGTGCTGGTGGTCGCGTGACACGCATTGGGCCCGATTTAAATGACAAAGGGGATTAATCGTTTCGTTCCTCGGAATTTTTTACCACTTCAACCCAACTCTCTGTCAGTAGGTACACACCGGTAGATCGTTCGGTTCATTCCGCTTTTCGACTATTTACCTTTCTATTTTTATTCCTTGACTCTCCTTTTTCTAAGCGATCCTTGGAAAGTATTTTTATTTCCTTTTGCCTTTCGATGAAATTTTGAAATTCGAATTATCATTCGAATCTCTTGAAATTCGACCGAAAACACTGAGGTAATTCCCGTTACACTTACTGTATCGAGATTTTATCGAGTGATCGTCGATTCAAACGTTTCTGAACGGTTAACCAACGGAACACGCAAGATATCGATAACGTAAAGATGGACAGAGTCGGTGGTATCCATAATATGTAGCGGCTTTTCGACCACTTCCAGTTGGTCACTGCCGGCCGTCTTGAGGTTCACTTCGGAATGGCCCATAGGAGGCAGACATTCCTGAGGGAACCGCGAACCTCTAGGAGGAAGTGCTGTGGCGAACCGCGAGTCCGATCCTGGGATACAGTTCAAACCGAACGAGCTACTCTCGTTCTACCGAGGGAACAGTTTCCCACTTAGTACTACCTTGATACCTGGAAACTAACCTGGCATTGTTCATCGAAGAACATCCTATTGGAATTGACGTACTACGTTCAACTATTCGCTCTATTAAATGTTCTCTCTTAAATTTAACGTTGACGAACTTGCGAATTCCGAAACTTTTTCTTAGTACGACCAATTATATTACGTTAACCAATTATACCAATTATAATATTGGTCGTTGGCCTATAATACGTTAGTTTCAAATGAAACATTAACACAATACAGAATTGATTTTGTCATTCAAGTCACATTTTATAAGACTTTTCTACAGTTGGTCAAATTGAACGAATCGAATGAAATAGAGACTGTTCCTTAGTAGTACATTTTCAAAATGAAATACTGAGACAGCGCGACGGGACCGAACTATCTGCAACATCCACTGTAAATATCTTCGACATTTTCAGGGAATGAATTATAGGAAATGCCCTCTCGACTGGTCCCGACTAGCCTGTTTTGCTATCCTTAGCCTGGAGAACGTTTTCTAAACGAGGAAATGTTACATGGCGTGTGAATAAATCGATTTTCTGCTTCCATTCCCTATCGGTGGAAGCCAGGCCAACTTGCGAGAACGTTCTTACGATAGTAGATTTAATTAAAAAATGAAAATCAATTTTTTACCGATCGTTATTAATCGACAATTTATTCGCGATCAATTGATGTACGCGTGGCTTTTATTTGACTTTGTCTGCAGCGTATCGATTTAGTCGATATTGACCAGAGATACCAAATATTTAACGCTTTAATTGCTTTTCGTCGAGCAATCCATTTTTCCTTCACTTTCCTTTCTGTTCCATTTTTTGGATCTACGAAATTGAATTTAATTTCTAGTGCCATTGTTTCTTTCTAACATTTCGAAACGAGGATGATAGTACGTACAATCACTTCACTACACGTAGATGCAGAGGAGGGATGGGAACAGGAGGAAAAAGGATGGATATGCGTGCACAGGAGCATAGCTAAGCGGGTAGAAGTGGTCGTTGCATCCAAACGGGATTCACCGTGTTATTGAATTTGAAATTTACGACTTTAATAGAGACTAAGCTTCCGCGATCATAATTCAAGAAAGGTTGCGTGTCCGGCAGGCGTAACTGACAGCAGTCTTCCTCTTTTAACCCCCTTTCGAGCTGGCAACCCTTTTCGACGCGCTGTTCCATGCGCGCTCGGGTCCTCTGCTTCCGTTTCCTTTGCCCACTTCACTTCTACCCTTTATACCAGTCTTCTACCTACGTTCCGCTTCTCGATTCGGCCAGATATCCCGTCGAGTAGCAGAAGAAGCCTCGGATGATTTAATACACCCTCTAACCCCTTGACGTTCTACGAAAAAATATGTTCGTTCCGTTCTGTAAACGACTGCGCGAAAGTTTGCCCAGCTACGAAAGGCGTATTGTGAGTAGAACGAAAGTGGAGCGAGGAATTCATTGGCTTCTATTGGACAGAATTTCGAACGACGGTTTATTTGATAGCAAATGAATTAGTTATTTACGACTTCTCGTTTCATCTTATCGGTAGATACCTCTTGATACAAGATTCCAGCTAATAGTGTTTAGGCCTAGCATAGACTTTGACATACGTTATTATCAATTAGCAATAAGACTTTCATCTCGACCATCACTGCAGGGAACTTCGGTACCGCCTCCGCGATTTTCACTTTAATTTATTTAATTTATCATATCTTAGTAAATTAATTTGTATAATTTCCCGAGATACCTCAAATCATTTGGTCCAATTTTAAACGGTATAATAATAATAATAATAATAATTTTTTTAGAATGAAATAGAAGGAATCGAAAATAGTTTATTGTTTTAGAGGGATGTTCGATTTGTTTAAGTCAAAGTAAAAGATTTCCAAAAGGTGGTAGTAATTTAAAGATAAGTGAAAGTAAATCTCTCGAGAAGATAAACGAGCAAGAGTAGAAAGAAAAAGTGTACCGCTGGCATTCGGAGGACAGGTAAATGGTTTCTAATAACGCATGGCTCCATGGCTTGGCCAGTTTCCTCCAACAAGGTCTCCACACACCAAGGGTGACTTCCTCGACACTATCGACTTTATTTACCTTTATCGTCTCCCTACTCTCTCCATTTTGCGCTCACTTACTCTCTTCCGTTTACTCTTCCACCTACTTATTTCCTCGTTTTTTCCTCGTCGATTTTTGTCCTCTTTGGTGATCAAGACTTTTACGGGCCGGCCTGTGTCACAAAAGAAAGAACCAATGGTAGCGAAGCTCTTGAAAGATCGCTGGTAAAAATATCACATCATTCCGTGAAGTTAATTTATTCACCATCGCACGATCAAATATCCGCGAGGAGTACGAGAGAGGAAAAGAGAATTTCGAAATTCGCTTCACTAGATGGTAATCGATTTACAACATAATTGACTGTACGTTTCGATCGGTTTGAAAATCGTTGGCTCCCAATCATCCAGATGAGCCCGGTAAAAACCGTTGGTGAGCATTTTTTTGTTATCCAGAAAATCCCCTGTACGCTGGTAGATTGGCGCAATTTTGAGAAGCCCCCGGTATCGAAACGAGGTCGTTTTCCATAATCGTTAGGACAAACGGTGCCGCTGATAACGAGTACCATAAATCCACAAACGGTCGTCGAAATCGGCTCGTTTCCAGTTTGCAACCGATATTTCACAGTGGGTATAATTTCATTGTTCCACGCGGGCTCTCGGTATGACGGATGAGCATGTGACATTCGATAACGATAACCGACGCTGCTTGTCCAACTGGCTGGATTTAGAGCCGTCTAGACCGTGGCAAGTAAATTGTTTCGATTCTGTTTCACATCATCCGCGTATAATCGCTTTCGTTTTACTTCCTTCGATTATTCTCTATCGTCGCTTACTAAATAGGTTACAGCGTTCTACTAGTCGAATGATCGAATTGTGACCCTATCACGAACAGAGGCATAGTACAATAGTTTCATACTTTAATTTATAAATACAAAAAGTTAAGTTTCCAGTTGGATTTAAATTATAAATCATCTTATCATTTTTGTATCCGTATAATCTTGCAAACGCATAGATCTTATTGGTCCTTATTGGCATACAGACAGAATCTGTTCCGTTGTAGGTTACGTTTTATCGTTCTACCAAATCCAGTGGAATAGCAATAGGTGTTATCGAACGGAAACGATGATCGAGGATCGAGAAGAAATATTGTCTCACAATCGGTTGCGCGAAGCGGCCGAGCAATTAATTATTCGAATTGAGATTAATTCACGGTATCGTTCCAACAAACGAGTAGTTTAACCACGAACGAGCACGAGGAGACGGTTTGCACAGTTTCAATTCATTGGCCGATGTAACGAGCACGGGAACGAGCAGATTCACCTTCGTAAATTAATTAGCAGTTGTAATTCACTTCCGGCGGGTAATAACGGGTCGCGGGAAGCAGTTGGCTGGGCTTGGTGGCGAGCGCTAAATGACAATTTACCCGAAAGCAAATTCGCCGCTTATTGTGGAAAGGCCGGTACTGGGAAGCTCGTGCCTGAAAACAGCCTCCTGCTAGCTCCTTGTTCGTTCGAGACTTTTAATTATCCTCCGGTAAATTTCGCTTTCTCCGCTTTCTTCTCGCGCAATCTGCCGCCAACCCCCGACCGAAGAATTAATGGTCCGCGAACTCGGGCTCATCTCGGTCGTCTCGTGCGCCACGTTGCCGTTTTTAAATTATTATTAAAAAGAAACGAGAAATTTCTTTCTTCCTCCTTTCAAACGTTCGTTCCTTCGTTTGTTCGCTCGTTCGTTAACGAGTTCCCATGGAGAAGACGAAGGATATCCGGGACAAACGAACAGAACGGAAAACAAAGTTCCGATTTCGTTGCTTGAAACGAACAGCGAAAAATGCCATGACGTTTTTGATGCATCACCCGTCTCGTTCGCAATTTATTCGTTCAAAGATAACGTCACAGGGAATAAATCATTTGGAAGAATTACTCGATTTGATCGTTATGCTCTAGCCATCGTATACTCGTGTAAAAAGCTTCGAGTCCTTATTAACCTACGCCTCAGCTTTTTCTCTGTTTAAGCGGGACTTTTTAAATTAATCAACGACGATACGCTCGTAATTTGAAATGAAATATCGTTATACCTATCGTAACCTTCCTGCAAGAACGAGAGATGTTACTAAAAACGTTAATAAAGTGCACGATTCTATACCGAGAGCGAGGAGCAGCCAATATTCGTTCGCAAAATTTCATTTCATTTTCAACGCTTCTCTTGTATTCTCCATATTTATTACACACCGTCCCATTCGACTATTATTCATTTTCAAATTTCACCAATTTTCTACGCGAAAAAATACCTCTTCCATCACGTTTTTAAGCGTTCCTCTGCTGTAGATCTTCTAACGCCTGCATATGTGTGTATGATACATATATCCTTAGAAAAGTATATTCGATACGCAGTTCCATTATATCGGCTTAAAAAAGATTTCGAAGCGCAGAAGCTTTTGATCCGACATTTTTCTCCGCTGGGTGACGATTTTCCCAGCTTCCATCTCGCGTGTGAATTAAATATGTGTAGAAGCGCGCTAGTTTGTTGAATCAATTCGGTCCACGTACACAGAGGAGCCGTTCTCGATATTCGTTCCATCGATCGAAGTCCTGCGTCAATGGTCATTGTATTCGACTGGTCTATTGGAACGATGCTGCGCGCCAACAAGATTGCCAACCATATATATATATATATTTGCGCGATTTTTTCCGAGAGGGAAGAAGCGTAAATAACGCCGGTATCTCGATGACTGCAAGTGAAAATGCTCTTGGATGAACTCAGTGTCGCAGCGTTCTTTTTCTCCTTTTTGCCTGGAGTAACAGGAAGAAGACCGGCGACAAGAAATACGAGGACACTTTGTCCTCTTGATCGAGATATAAGCAATAAGTGGAAGATAACGAGAGAAGAGGGTAAGGTGAAAGTATAAGAAAAAGGAGAGGTGCAAGAACCACCTCGAGGATCACTCTTGATTCGTTGTAATGGATGTTCGATAGACTCGAATAGCGGCAACCATTTGGTATTCCATCTTCGATAAATTTTCAAGAGAAACATTGCGGAAAATTTCGAAGAAAAAAAAAGAAAGAAACAAAAGAAATTGTTAGAAGCACGAGGTAGACAAGCTTCCTAAATTGAATCAAAGCGATTACTCGTTGGTTTGAAGTAGAAAGATGGCGGCGAAAAGCGAAGCGTCGGAAGGGGTGAAAGTTTAAAGCGCGACTGGTGGGTAATTTTCGCTTCATTAAAGGTAATTTGACGGAGTATACTCTGGGAGAAGCGAGTAAGCTCGAGTGGAGATCTCGGATATCTCGTTAGGTAGCTACGTGGCTGGGAACATCGAGGTTCGCTGACGCGATTACATGATACGTCGACACCGATAGGTCGAGGAAGCGGTGACAGACGTCGAGCCGGGTGAAACGCTTTTGTCATGGCTAGATAAGCGATCGCGTCGAAATTTCCGCGTGAAACGCGGCTACAACGCCTGTGATAATGATGGTAACCGCACCGCCAAAATTATACCCACCACGATAATCGGATTAACCTTGCCTCGTTGTTGACCCGGAGGTCTCGTTACCTGGACGACCTCTTGTTTCGAAAATCGTCTGATTTTTTTCATCGATAATTGGCCAATTTCGATGGATATTTCGAAATCGAAATGAGAATACTTTTGAAATTGATAAAACAGGGAATTGAACATTTTTCTTAGTACTTGAGATTAATATAAACTGAAAATTTTGCGAAGAATCGATTGTATTTTGATTCGAGCTCCTTTTTAACTGGGATACAATATAGCAGGTTTATTATTTTTCAATTTCCTTCTTCGTTTGAAGTATTGCAACGATATTGAATATTCCCAGGCCATCATGATAGCATTAACCATGCACGTTCGCTCCGACTGCGAATTTTTTAATATCGTTAATATTTAAATGTCCCGTATCGAATATGCATGGAAGTAAATATCGAGTGTGTGTCCGCGATTTCATTACCGCGTTTGCCCTCAATTCACGGGTTCGTTATTTCATTCGTTATTTCATTCGTTAATTTTTAAGCTCACTGCTCGTTCGAATTCCTGTCTGCCATGGTTCGTGAAATTGTCCCCCTCCTTTGGGAAATTCGCAAAACCATCTTTCATCGACCGAATGGCTAGCCGTGAAATAGTTTTCGCGAATGGAACGAAATAGTGGTATTTATCGTGAACTTTAATAACGACGACAATTAATATACATACAACTACTGTAAGTTTGTAGGAATGTTCGAATAGCGTGTCATTCCAGTTGATTAACGCGTTGAGAAGAATTGTTTCGCGATCGAACAACAGTTGTTAAGTAAGGAAATCCATCGATTGTTTCTAACGTTTAACGGTAAATCAGAACTAACGAAGAATTCAAGTTTCATTTGGGAATAATTGGTCGGGTGACGGGCGGAAGATCGACGGAAGCATTGCTGGAAATTTCGAAATACTCGTAGACGGAAGAGGTAGAGTGTGCAGGCGCGATTAATTAATTGCACGGTGTGCATCGAGCGAGTCGTGTTTGACGTCTCTCCGCTCGTACCGCGCGTGCAAAACATCCGCGTGCTTGTGCCAGATTAGATGAAGTAAATTCAGTGGTTTTTTCCTCTTGCTCTCTAACGTTGTATACGTATATATATCTCCCTCTTTCTCTGGCTCTCGGTTGGCATGTCGAGTTTCAACATTTCCCGTCTCCCGTACTTGACGCAAACCACCCTTGTAACGCGGAGTTCTTTAACGAACGCCATCTAAATTTAGCCGCGAGGTAATCGTGATGTAACCCGAAGATTATTTTACATTTCACCAACGAGTGGAATTTTTATCACGCATGCACACTTGTTGGATAAGTAGAGGGAATTTCAGAGATTATCTGCTAGTTTAAGCGGAGTACACGTATTCATAGGTATCCTAGAATAATGTTGATCAATTGATTTCAATTTTTCTCTACACGTTTCTTGTACAGCTTTCTGGAAACCTCTTTTTCCATTAACCTCAGTTTTAACGATGTTTCATTTTCAAGAAAAATTCAATTCAAACAATTTTTCTTCGGTCTTTCATTGAAATCGTTAAAGTATTCCTATGATACACAAGCGAGAACGTGTCAGGGTTATAAAAAAAAAAGGAACAAACGATCGCTTAGACTAACAAATTGAGAAGATTTAGAGCGGTCGAGACATTCGTGTCGAGAATTCAAAAATAAAGCCGTACATCGTTTGAGTTGGTCGCAGACCCTCGACAAGCTACCGGATTACCATAATTCCAAAGCTTTTCTTCTTATCCGCCACTTTCAAAGCGACAGTCGCAGAAACTTTGAGAGGATGCAAAGGCCAGCCGTGAAGGGGTAGCAAGTTGGGAGGGTAAAAAAACGAAGGAGAATAATATTCGAGACTTTAGCTCATCCAAGTAATCCATTTCTTCGTCGTTAGCCGAATAAAAAAAGAAAAAAAAATGGCAGTAGGAAGAAAACCTGTACGCGAACGCCAATTAGAGATCGTGCCATTATCAAACGAATTATCAAAATTGATTTTTCGCAAAATGAAAGATTTAATATGAACAAATATTACACGCTCAGAAATTCTTGAAGCACGAAAATTACGCGATCGTACGCCTTGTCTTGTTCTTCTCGTTCTCTATTTCGGCAGTTTTCCCTAATTCGCAAAAAAGCGTCACGTTGATCGAAGAAGCGATCGAAGAAAGCTGCTAGACGTTGGAAAATGCATCCCGGTGGCGTTGAAACGCGGGCAAAACCACGTGTGCACTCTTCATCTTACTCGTTGGTAAAAGAGACGACGAAGGCGGGGACTCGTTCGTCGATCGAAGGCTCGTTAACCGGTACGAAGTGTAAGTAAAAAAGGAAGAAGAAAAAAAAAGAAGCAGACCTGCCTAAAGAATATTCGTTCACGCGTTGAAGCGTGAAATTTGCATAGCCAGAGATACAGGGCCCGAGGCGAATGATCAACGAGCGATAGATTAACACGCGAGAGGTAAACGATGAACGCGATTACGTTTATTCCTCGTCGATGATTTATTGTTACCACGCTTCGTAATTATGCATACACGTCGTTTCCCTGACGATGAGTTTATAAGCGACATTTATCCACGACGACAGCTACGAGCTCATTATTATCTGAAATCCAGCAGAGCCGATCAAACTCGAACCAGACACTTTGTTCTTGAATACTTACTTCAGAAAGTTTCAGAGATTTCTCTTGGCGGATACTTGATCGTTTAATCCGCAACTTCTCTTCCTTAAATTAGTTTATTTTATTACGAGAGGAATTCGTGTGAAACGGGAAATAGTTTGAATCTACGTCCATTGTTCGTACCAAAATCATAATTGAAAAGCATTCGTAATTTCCAAGCGCTGTTGGAATTTACTAATTTCCAGCAAAATGAATAACGATGAAATTCAAACTATAAATCGTCAATTATTTACGATCCGAATCATCCAAACTTCTTGTTTGTGCTTCTCGTTCGCTTCGAACATTCTTATCCACATATCTTCCTTAACGATCGTGCAGGCGAGAGGATTAGCCGTGGAAGTTGTTACGTAAATGAAAATCGAGGAGCGTGGAAAATTCGCGATCGCGAATCGCGAACGGGTAGAAATGGAAAATGTAAAGGAACGACTCGTCTATATACTGCCTCCTCGTTGACTCTCTAGAATAGACGAGTGAATTATATAACTCTTGCAAACTGTGCCGTCGCCGTCGTCACCACCGCTCGTTCTTTACCCAGCGAAATTAATTATTCCACTTTCCCTCCTCTTCGATCGTTAATGAGCTTCGCGTGAGCGGACTGCGAACACCTTAAGCTGCCGTAACGAGCGGTCTTCCGGCTCGCTCGGTTTTCATTCGACCCCTTATAGTCTTCCCGCAACCCTTTCACGCCGGCCTGCCAACTCGCATGCACTTGCGCACACACGCTGCAACCCTCGTGTGCGGCCACGCGATACTCTTACCAACCACCGATTTACACAAGTGTTCGTTCACTTCACGGAACAATAATTAAATTATTTTTTCAAGTTTACGATAAAGCGATGAATGCCAATAATTTCGTCACAAACCTTATAGTAAAGTATGAAAACAAAAAATAATTTGCGATTGATAGTTGTATACGTTGAACACAATGGAGGAACCTAATCTACGATTAATTTTCATCCGTCTTTCAGTCCTAAACAAACGGTAAACCGATGTTCCCTGAAACGACCAGCGAACGGGCTGTGTGAAAAAATGTTCAAAAACCGTTTTCCATTGTTTCGAAATTGTTCGTTGGAACGGTTCGTCATCGAAGCGTTTGGTAAATTTATCGGTCGATTGATTCGCATTGAATCTGGCGCGGAATCACCGAATTACTTTCGCCTTTTATTCGAACCGAACACGCGTAACACCGATGAAACGTTAATCAACCGATCGATCAATCCGTTCGGTAACGTCATTTGTAGCCGTTGAACGCGACACGCGAAGGTAGCCGACAAAACCGCACCACTGTCGGCATTTAATCGTGCCCGAAAAGATTCATTTGCAAGAAAATAATGCATCGTGTGAACGTTACAATGGGCCAATCGACGATAGGACACGTATCTGGCAGTCGCGGTGTCGATGCAACCGTCGACAAATGCTCGTCCTCCTGCCGCCCCGATAAAATATGATTGTCCAGTGTAAAACGCTTCGCGCGACCAGTTTATTTGATAAATAGAACCAGGAATTCGACTAACGACCGGCATTTGTGGCCGTTGATAATTGTGCGACACGACGCTCTACTCTTTTCACCAAACTCACCTGCATTTTCCATGAAGAAAATCTTTACGGATGATTATTAATTGTTGCGGGGAATGTTCTATGAGATTTTAATGTAGTCATTTTTATTATGACGGTGAACGTATTAAAGATATTAAATATCGTATTAATTTCTTAATATAATGATGATAAATGATTCAAATGGTTCAAATAATTTGATAGAATGAAATTAATATTCTAAAATTCCAAAATTTCTGGCGTTAAATTTGAAGCAGTGTAAAATATCTTCTAGCGAGAAGAATAGGGGTGCGATAGCGATAACTCTTTTTCGGAATGGAACGCGTGTCTACATAGACGGTTCGCTCGTTAATTAATCGTGCAGGTAAACGCGTTTGATCGCGATACTCGGAAACGCGTAGAATTTATTTTATCCCTCAGCGAAAACCACCGTCTGCTCGGCCGATCACCTACGTAAATCGAATGTATCGGAATGATCCTGGTACATCCGACACTGTCTGATCGAAGCAACGATGAATCCATGGCATTGCCGTCGCGGTTCAATTGGGTTTTTTTTTTTTTTTTTTTTTTAATTTCCCTCTGTTCGTCAAAGTGGATTTGAAACTCGAATCGCTTCGTGCACTCGCACCGAACTTGTCGCTCGTTTTATTTTTATTTTTGTTTTTATTTTTTCTCTATTCTATTTTTCGTACGCATTCGAGCCACGAGGCTCGATTACGTCGGCTTTAATTCACGTTGCTGCATCAAAGCCACGGCTTACTAATTCCTGCATCCGTGCCTCTGATTTTTCGCTATTTTTGTTTACGGATAAAAAGTACAAAACAGATAGCGGACATTTGTTCTTTCAGCCTCAAGGCGAGAACGAACAATGTTGTCGATAAGGGAAGAAGGGAAATAAATGTAGATCATTTTTTTGAACAGTATCAACGGGGATACATATTTTCTGACAGATCAGGTTTTGAAATCAGGTAAAAAATTTATATATATATCTATCAGTTGATACAATTTCTGATAGATATTTCGAGATAATTTATTATGATAATTCTCATTGAATTATAACATTCATTTATCAGGTTCTTAATACTTTGTACATTAATACCGTGTAACTCTTATCAATGAAATGGAAATGACGATAACAAACGAATCGGTACAATTCTAAAGAAAATTTCAACGATAAGTACCAACAGAAGGATCGTTCAGTGGCGTTCATTGAAATTACTCTTAAAAGCACATAGAATCATGAAACCGTGCCATAAACGGAGGGAAACCTCAAAGACTCGTCCTCTTACTTCCGGATCGGTAGCTGCGAGCATACAGAGAGAAGAAAAGCAAGTGGTAGCGCGGTAATTCGAAATCACGAAACTGCATTTATCCGTACGCAAGGCCGAGCCGAGAGCAAACTTCGATTTCGCTCGAGTGGCATTAAAAGCGAAACTTTCTTGTTATTATGGTGGAAGTGGGTTGCATCGAAGAATCTTGGAAAGTATATACACACTGGCGCGGTCCAATGAAATTTTTAAACGCTTTAAAGTTTTTTATCCTCGAGACATCAACCACCCCCATGAAAACTCGTTCGTCTGTCGTCGACGCTCTTTCGACGTTCGAAAGTTCGCCAACACTCGAACGCTTCCGGCTTTAAGTCAATACTAATTAACGCGTTACTCATTTGTGTGTTCTCAAATTAAAGAAAAAGAAGCGGGAATTTTCATCCCTTCTTGAAGAAAATTATTTTACTTGTTCTTTGTCTTAAATATTAAAATTTCTACTATCTATACAGGATGTTTCGAAATTTCCTTTGTTCTCAACATTAGAGAGCTGCAAATCTTTCGGATATTAAATTTAAGAACTCACTTTCCGCGACTACCTTTTCGAGCCATCGACGGTATTGCGACTCGGAATCGATCGATTATCCAAGGGTTCCTTCTAGCATGAACGACCCGATCCCTTGGAACGGTCGAAAATTAAAGGGCACGAGTATCAATTTCCGTCGCGAGGCACCATTTTTCCGCGCAGCCGTTTCAACTTCCGTCGTTTGCCAGGAAAGGGAAACGAAGAAGAAGCTGCTTGAGAAAAAGAAATAACAAGGACGAAACGTTGCTCGTCGAGAGAAATTTCTTTAGTCCTCGCCGTTCCTTTTCTTCAAAGTAGATCGGTCGATATTATTCACGCGTCGTGGAGCGTGCTGCCTACTCAACTGATAAAATTAAGGAATATTTCAGAATGAAATTTTCTCAAAACCGCTCTCGTTATTTCTTTAACAACAACGAAAAATTCTTCTATCGTGTATACCTAATCAACAAACGTAACGTCGTAATTTTCCTTCGTCAAAATTAATTGACATTAATTATGGGCGGACTAGCCTGCTTATACCGGAAGAATGGCCGACGGAAGCATAGACAGCCTCAAAGTTAATACCGTTTGGAGTCTTGTCGACTTGCCGAGGATAAATCATGCCCAGGAGGAAAATATCCCGACTATTTCTCCAGAATTATGGCTAATTTCATTAGGAAGACGGTTAAAGGACCTGAAAACAGTGAAACTGATACAAAGGAATTTGAAGGAAAATGGGGATGTTAATTGGAAAACACGGATCAAAGAGCGATTCATCTTTCGGGTTGGAAAATATAGCAATTTCAAGCCCGTGGCCGCCTATTTAATTTAGTTATTCACGGAGACGTTGTATCCAACAAAGGACGACGGTAAGACGAGAGCGAGTTTCGTAAGAAGGAACGTTAATAGGAGCAATAAGAGTTAATAGGAAGCTTACAAAGTATCCGAGCGATTGCTTTAACGAAGTACGTTAAATGTCAGATCATAGAAGGACGAAAGGTAGATGTTCGGGTTAGATGGAAATCCTGTTGGAAGACGTAGAGTAGTCGATAGAGAAGAAAGGGATGGTAGGAAGTACGAAGAAAGAAGGTAGACGGTTCGACAGGGAACATAAAGCAGACTACGCTGCTGACTTTATGAATTCGATTATTTGAATTTGCTGCCTGTGCAGCACCAGTTCTCCCGGACAAACGTGACCGATCGTTTTCCGCTGAACTACCGCTCAACTACCGCTGGACATAATTTAAATTTACAGTCGAAGCCAGTGGAGAGTGTACACTTGATAAATTTGAAATTCATTTAGTTTCATACAATTTGTAGAAAGTGAATCTTTTCCATGAAATAGGTATACGTGTGTACATAAACAGAATGGAAGACGAAGTAATTAGCATAGGTATTTAGGTGAAATTAGTCGAAAAAAAAATTAAGCAATACTTCCTTTTTATTTCCTGAAAATTTCTTTAATTTCCTTCCCGTCGTTTGTAAGGAGTTTGTATTTAGGTAGAATCGTAAGCGGGTAATTAGTTGGACTCAAAGAGACGAGCTAACAGCTAAAACGAGACGGAACTGTGTAGTTCGGCCGTGTAATCAGAGAGACGATCGAATTATAGCTGCTTGTGTAAAGCCGATTGCTCAGCCACAGAGAAATTATCCGCGCGGTATGCGACTCTTCGATGCCACACCGTGGACCCTTAATTGCTGCTGGCAATTAAGCGTTTCCTTTCCGCAAACCGGCGAATTCACCGGCCGGAATGATGGTTGCGCAACGAGGTGCCCGTAAATGGGATATCAGAAGGCAGCGAGGAAAATAGCGAGAAGCCAGCTTTGGATCTAGTTCGATTTGAAAGTCCTCGATCAAATTGTTCCTTGAACACAAAGCTCTCTGCAGCCCTTTTTTTTTTCAATTTTCGATTTTGCTTGCCCAAGTCTTTTCTAACTCTCGAGTAATTACATAATTTAAAAGGAAGCGTAATTAATGCTGCTTGATTTTCCAGACTAAATTAAAAAAGCGTGTAAAAGGGAAGATAACGGTTAAGGTATTCGTAGTTGGTGGTAATCGAGCGATTATTTTCGCGACGTTACAGCATGAATCGAGAAATTCGCGCTTTATTGGCGCCGTACGATGCCAGGTTTAGGATAATTAATGGCGGACCGAGTCATCCGGTCGGAAGATGAAGCCTCGGGTCGATGAAAGCCGTGGACTAGTCGCGTTAGAAGCCTTGTATATTCGACCTCTGCTATTTAACTATCTACGAAGGAGAAGTCGAAAAGGAAGATCCAGGAAAGCTCAGAGGTGAGCATTATTACTCGTTCACGTTGGATCCTTTTACTTAGCGAAATTGAGCTGGCCGAATGATCCGTTCTGTTCTCTTCTATTCGCTCTCGAGACTACTTCGTAAAACAGGCACGATATTACTTGATCATACGGGTAAGATCTCGACCATCCTTGGACTCTCTTCGTGCCATTTTCTACAGAGCTGTAACGTACCATTATTATCTAATGAAACTATTAAATTTTACGATTTGCGCCATTCTATACGTTGCCTTCTCGTCTATCAAAAGACTTTTAGTTCTTCGTGATTTTCAACAGCTCGAGTGGTGATAAAGTTTAAATAAACGAATGGTAGTCGAAGATAAGCTTCTTTGATCATTTCTATTTGATTATTTGACTATCATTTCTTTTGAATTTCTTGTCACGCGTGACAGCAATTGCACGACCAACGAGCTGCACTGATACTTCCTACAGGACAATCTCACGATCGGAAGGGACATACCTACGTAGAGAAATCTTAGATTTCCCGAAGGATGTAGCCAGTAAGAGGGAAGTGGTGTCATCCTCGCGAGCCTTTCTTATTTTCACGGTACCTGTATTTTTCACTTCGGTATCCGAATTCAATCCGAACGTCTAGCTAGTTCTACAGCTAACTTTTCGATGCATTATCGACGAGCGATCAAAGCCTGCTCGAATCTCGACATTTTTTCTAGAAGAACCTTATTATTATACGTATTTGCTCGTTGAAACGTCTTCACTGAAGATCGTCTTATTTCCGTTCCATGAACGTCACTTCGTGGAACAGGGTGCTTAGAGAATCGGAATGAAGATTGAACGGGAATTTTTGAATACTGTGAAACGAGATTATTTGGTTGCTTGAAGTTTTAATGGCGGTGCATTCTCAATCGATCGATGAGATGACGAGCACGTTTCCTCTGCTAGCTAACTCAATATCGAAATTATACCGTTCGAGATTATTTGGGCTTGTTCAATGTCGCGTTTCATCCAGATAATTTTACCTTTCAACGCGCTATTTCTAAATCTTCCTTGTTCCTAATTATCTCGTCCTCTACCAGAGCTATGAATTGATTTCAATTGTATACTAGATCGGCTGAAAATTTTCGGACGATCATTATGAAAAAAAGGAGAGAAAGAAACATGTTCCTTTTTCACTGGATCAGATACTTGAAAATTATACGAGACGCGAGAGAAAGGAGGAAAGAAAGGGTGATGCGAAGAGGTAAACGTCGAAGAGAAAAGCTGGAGAGGTTGCAAAAGTGAGATCGCTGACAACCTTCTGCTAGGTAGTGCAATCTCGTGTTAGGTTACCACATTCATAAAGTGGTTAGAACTCGGTGGACTCGTCTAGCATGATCCAGTTAGTCGTGTCTGCGTTTGTAAGACTGTTAGACTGAAGTTTGACGACAGGTATGATGTTTCATCGATAAATCAGTGAAATGGATTTAAGCTATTAATTTACTTTCCATTTCTTATCGGTCTGTGTAATTGACAAATTATTGCAAAGAATAAGATCACTGTTTTTTCTTCTTTTTTTCTTTTTCATTAAAAACTGTATTCGTATCTATATCTATGTATTGTATTTGGAACGGAAGGATTAAAATTTACAGACCGTAAGTAAGTACAAAGATATTGGTTTGAATTTCAATTGAACACCAACGATTCTATCGATCGAACGAGTTTCTCTCTGTAGGAAAATCAGCTATTTCTAATATTTCATAGTTTGCAAACTTTCTGAACCATTGAGTTTGGCAGGTGAGCCGGTTGCATTTCGCACAGTACTGTCAGAAACACAGACAACTTGTGGTCAGAGTTCAAAGTTTGAAGACACGAGCTCTGCCAGACGTTTTATTCGGTGGTTCACGAATATATAATTTCGTAAACTTTTCGGAGGAAAGAAAGATGGTGTTGTTACAGAGAATTTTTCGAAAAAATTCACTGCTCCATCCTTTAGGACGATTAGTTTCAATAATTTTTAACGATGTTCAATCATTCTTTTTTTCATCTATTCACGAGTTTCCTCTGGTACGATAGGTCACGAATCGTGAATGTACGCGTTTCACGACGACAGACGCGAAGCCACGATTTCTACGATCAGGAATACATAAATCGCGATTTCATCTGTACCACGCTCGAGCAGACTCGAATCAGCCGGCAGGAATATATTACACGGAATTTTCTGAATCCTCTAATGGACCTGCAATCTGGCTAGAAATATGAATCGATAATGAATCCAGTGGCAAGGAAATTTCCTTCTAATGAGTACCTCTCGGTATCCTGCACTGGTTATTAAGAATGTTAAGTACTACCTCTAAATTCTCTCTTAATCGTTGAAGGTGATTCGAAGCACAATGGTTGAAATCGATTAAAGAAGGTATAGAACGTTGGAGTAAAATTATTTCTTGTTTTGCAAATTCTTTTTCGGTTCGACCTGAGACCAATATATATTTTTTTAACGTGCCAAGGATACTCGAGCAATAAATTTAGTCGTTTTAAAAGTCAGTTTAACAATGGATGAGTTCTCGTTGTTGACATTTCTGAAGATATATTCCATCGAGAAGGCATTTGTAAAACGTACAAGAAGATAACCGAGGTTGAAAATGTTGACGCAAAGTCGTCGAGGAAAGGAAATCCTTTACGTTTCGCGCATGGAATTTCAATAATATTTTCCGCAACTTTGATTTTACTTGTTTATTTATTATATTGATACAAGATTTAGATTGCATTATAATTGTTCCGAACAAGTTTTACATAATTTTGATTTCACTTTCGTAATTACTACCAATTACCAAGTAGTAATAGCGACTTCGGTAGAACTAGCATCCTGTTGAATCCGCAAAACGATGTATGTACATCGTCAAACAAGATTTTTACTTGATATCCCGAGAGTTAAGTTTAAACAGCATCACTGTTCTGGAAGCATTTCAGTTTTCCAACGGAAAAGTGGCGTTTCATGTTTTCCTGGCATTAGCGGGCAAATTCCGAGCGGCCGGCGCTACTAATTCGTACTAGTTGTAATTAGAGGCCGCGGCTGGCGTTTTAGGTCACTTTGGTTAGCGCGTCGTGATCACGAGTGGTCGCACGATTCACTGAAACAGCCTTTAAATCGTATTTAAACGTACCGACGTAGCTTTAACTGTGAACTACATTTCAAAAGACGTTACCCGAACAACATACTAAATCCACCTATTCAGTGAATTGCAACATAAAACTTGTATTCAAACAACATTTTACCATTTCCCTCGCGCAGGAATACAAAATAATCAGGATATGGCTATTTAACAGGTAATCAGGAAAACGTTATTTTACACTCGTACCGGCACACATTCGTTATCAACACACGTACACATTTGTTTCGCTGGTAAGCACGATGACGCGGAAGAAAAATAAAGGTGGTTAGTTGGATCACGCGATAAGAGGATCTCTTCGGTGGAAAATAAAAAACAAAAGCGTTCGATTTTTCATGTTACTTCTTTTTTTTTTTTTCTTCTTCGAGTTGTAAGGTGTAACAAACGCGGCAATCGCGTGTTGTCCGGGAAAGGTTGAGTGGAAAGAGCGAATCGTTGCGAATGAAAAGAGTGGAAGAGCATGGTAATGATATTTGTAGTTCAGTGGTCAGAAATTTGAATAATGGGCCCGCATAATGGATGGTGCGTCGGGTACATATTGTCTCTGGTCGCGTGAAACGCGTCGCAGCGAGTTGCTGGGTAAAACGGATAAGGGTTGTGCCATTTCGAAGAGACAATTCGATTCGATCGCTAATTTCGTTCGTTCACGGTTCACCAAGTACGTTGAGCTGCATTCGCTCGAGTTCTCGCAAATCTATCGATTTGTCTACGCGTTTTATACATGTATGTATGTAAATATTTACATATATTGGTAGGGTTAGAAGGATGAATTAGTTGATTTGCAACTATCTGGTTATTAGATATTTAACCAGGAAAATTTTTAACGAACTCATTAAGCCACGTTCATAAATTACATTGCCCATTCCTTATTTCATCGAAATCATTTGTAATGGACGTATTTTGTAATCGATAATAACATATAGAAAGTAGTGTTTGAAATTAGAAAATTTGCGACACGGTGTATATACCATGTAAAGCAACTGTGCTTTGAAAATCGAGAAATCTAGCTGAAAATCGTTTTCTCCCTAGCTGTCGCGTATTTTCTCAACGGTGGTCGTAGTCTTACGCCTCGTTGACCCATTCAACCCCTCCGTATTCCTGTCGGCGCTCTTACACCTCATTAGACCTAAAACCATCTACGTCGAAAGCAGCTAGAACTTGGCTTCTTAAGTTTGCCTTTGTTCAGCGTAAAACTATTCGCGAAAAGTAAAATTATTTAAATTATTTTCAGGCTATTTATCGATATTTACCATTTTCGTTCCGTTTTTTAAAGAAATCAAACGTTGGTCTTAGAATTCTATTTCGTATTTTCGATTTTCAGTTTGATTTTTTAAATCCAAATAAAATTGTAAACAATTGAAATTGCTGTCGAGAGATAAGGTATAAGGTAAAAATTAAGAATAGTATCCTTCGAATTGTATCGATTTATCGCGCGAAATTCGATGCAGCTGCGGAAACACCGTTGAATGCGACGAGACTGAGATGGAAATTGGATGCTGGTGAAGCAGAAGGGAACTCACGATGAGGGATTAGGTAATTTCTACGACGAAAGTGGCATGCATACACAGGGACTGGCATAATACGCCGTACAGACGTTGATAGAGATTGGTTGCCGCGTGAGCAATGTCGGCCGAGCCGGCTCATTTCCTTATGGGCTTTAGTCTCAGATGTTCCAGCGACGCTTAATCTGAACGAGCGATTACGAGCTATTTATTACGCGTTTACAATTGATATCTAACTCAGATATGGAGAAATTCAGTCACTTCGGTGTAGGTACAATACCTTGTCGCTCCATTATGAACACCTACCCTTCAAGTTTAAAAATTTATAAATTTATTTATATTCCATTATTATTTTCCGCTGACACCAAGTTTTTTTTATTTTTATGTTCGCAGGTTCTAAACCTTTAAAATTTGTAACCCAATACGTTATTCGCAGTAAAACATTTTTCCTGAAAATATACGTACATTCGAATCTTGTTTTCCCATTCGCGCGTTATTCACGGATGATTTACAATTCAACCCTGCTTGGCCATTAACGTTGCGAAATATTTGGAACATTTTTTTTGCTCGCCCGCCAGAAAAAGAGAACGATGACCCGTATTCAAATAGTAATATTGGTCGGTCGTTCATGAATCCACGGATAGATACATATATTTATACGCGTGATCGATTCAAGCTGCAGCCGATTCGAGCCGAGTCCGGTTTCAAATGAATCACGATTGCTACGCTATCAAACTATCAAATATTGAAAAAATTGATATCGAAATTTTCCTATCTATCCGACGCGACGGTATGTTTCTACAATAGCAATCGAAGCGCCGTTTATTTCTCCGCGAGTTTTATTTTACAACGTTTCGATCGTGTGAAACGGTATTCAGTTAGCCTTAAATAAGAATTCACCGTTTGATTAGTTTCGCGAATCGAGAAACATAATTGAATTGGAGGCAAGATTGTAAGGATTGGCTCGTAGTGAAACGCGATTATGCGAACGGTAGATTATTGTCTCTTGGCAATTGAAGCAACGCGGCGTGACGGAACAGGGCTGGGAAAGGTTGAAACGTTAGTTGCAACAATGCTGTGAAACGTTTCATTGTAGGAATAGGATTTACCTAGTGTCGTTGTAGATCCCTGTGGATAAGTTGCCAGTAACGTTGTTTTCTTGGATAATGCGAGCAATTGGCTGAGAATGTATGTACGTAATGGTATACGAGATGAGAAGGTACGAGCATAGTTAACGGCCGATGTAATCGCTCGACTCGGGGATAAGGCTGCTTTCCCATTCGCGAGGAGAACTTTACTTGAAACTCGACAGGCAAGTTCTCTGTCTTGGATAACACACGCGTCAAGTGTATTATGTTTCATGGAAATAACAATCTTGCAGGTTGGTGTTTCATTTGCACCCTTTTTATCTGATTCGTGATTTAAAACAACAGAAATATTCATAAAGAGAAAGGCGACAACTAAGATTTTGAAGAATTTCTATTCTTTTATTTTCTTTTCTTTTCTGGAAAAAAATTATTAAGAAATTTGGGGTCAGCCTTCAACTTTGAGAACTATGCTTCTGACTTTGCAACTTCAGAGCGATAGAAACGAAACGGTATTCTTATGATTTTTCGAATACAACTGGTGTCGATGCCGGAAACAGTCGAATCCAACGGGTCTGCTTGTCAAAGATAAAAAGAAACAATATGCGATCACACGTGCTATAACTAGGTCATTTTATTACTCTGAATTAGAACATATCATGCTTGACTTGTTTCACCCTCGTGCACAACACGTTAGTTTCTCTAGCCTTCAGCTGTTCGCCGATAAACAAACCGTTTTCTAGCGAAATCCTTTTTCCAGCGAGTTATCAGTGTTTTCGCTATAACAGTAACTAACAATAAATAATAATTTATAATTTCCACGACGCGTTGGAATAAATTCTCTGAACTTTAAACAAAGAATACCGTATAGATTTTTAATCGTCTATGTTTACCATTAGAATTGTTACTTGCGTGAAAAATCACAAGAGAGATATATCGAATTTCAAAATTTCAAAAGCGTTAAATTCCAGGAAAACAGTCGAGTTAAGGTTGTTGCTAACGTTTGAAAATCGATTGGATTTTGGTTTGGTCTTCGAAACGAGTTCGCTCGCGAGGGAGGGAAGTTTTTAAAGAAGGGTAGCGTCTCGAAAGTTTCTCGAGGGATTTCCACGCTCGTGTCAAGCCCATTGAAAATGAGCGGGGCTAGCGGTGAACGGGGGGTAAGAAGGAAGAGCAGAAAGTAGATCTGGGCGGAGGAGGTCTATGAGAAGCGAACTATTGAAACGCGAACCAGAAACGACCGATGAGAAATCTTCATCTTGCCGTACGAATAAATAAATATGTATGCCAACGTGCGGCATTAGCGGGAAGTAACTTTTCCTTTGGAAGAAACGTGAAAAACTTGCGAATCCACGAACGTCTACCTGGTACACTCTACTTGAACCGAACAAGTATTGATTCACCGACGCGACGCGTCGCGACGACGGATATCCTTCGTAAAATTAAGAAGACGGTATATGTATATTTTTCTTATTAGCTGTTATCAGGAATAGTGTTTAACAAAAAAACTCGACACCGATGAAATGAACAATTATTCGAATTGTTTTTATCGCGAATAAAGATTCTTCGATGGAATACATTGAAAAGCGATCTAATCCGACCGGATTATCACGATATCGTCGCGTCGCGTCGAAGCATTAAACCTTCACAATGGGGAGAAAAGAAGCGAATACTCCCCTGAAAAACCGAATAATGCTGTGAAAACGTTCCTGACATTAATACCATCAAACAATACGGACCGTTTGCTGGTACGCTTCGAAGGAAATGAACAATACGCAAAAGAGACGAGACAAAAGTGTCGGGAAATGGGAAGATTTTAACAGGAGGAATGTTTAATTATTTTATTCGACTAATTGAAATCGTTGTTTTCTGAAAGTATCGTAGTTTTTGTGTGATGAAAATAACCGTTTTATGGAATTTCTATTTTTACGTACTTATTACACATATTTGTCATTATATGTACTTCGTGCCTGATCTTATGAACAGAATGCACTGTTTTCAAAATTTAATGCAAATAAATCAAAAATTCGTTAAATGAAACAATGGAAAACTGTAAAAAGGTAGCTTTATTTGATACAATATTTGTTATACAGAAAAGTGTATTTCAATTGATTACGATGTTCAACACGTGTACATTGCATATATTCTCGACAAATCAGCAACAACCAATGGAAACGGGAGTAATGATTTTACTCTTTGCTACCGCTTTGTCGGCAAATCGAATTGCAACGCATAAACGTTGCATTGTTACGTTTTGTACCTCTCCAACTCTACATTCTCGATTCTGTTCTCTTTTCTTTGCTTCGCTACATTTCATTGCTTTATTTTCCGCTTTAAAAACGTACAGATGGAAAATAGAAAGGTTTCCCGGCAGGGTGCTTTTCATTCGAAAAAGATCTATTATTCTACCGTATATTTGTGTTAAAAAAACAGCGTGAACGTTTTATGAAACAACAATCAAGAACGATGAAGCGAAATAACAGGAGCATGATTGAGAAATTCACTGTTCATTGATACATATGCCGAAATTGTTTTGTTCCTTGAAAAATTCTGCCGATAAGTAGTTTTCTTTAGCGTTTTAAATAAACACGCCAAGTTAGAGCATTCCGTTGCTCAACTTTTGTTTCAATTCGTTTTTAGCAACTTTTCCGGTATTGGTGGTCGGAATTTTGCCCAAAAATTTGACATCGCTCAGAGTGTAATAATCAGGCATATTACTTTCAAAGTGTTTCATCAGTTCGCTTTCAGTTACCTGGAATTAAAGACGATGAAAATTTATATAATTTAAATAATCACAAATTAAACGTGAACATTGTTGCAAATAATTACCTCCTTGTTCGGTACTTTGATCACGAAAGCAACCGGAAGTTCTCCCTCGAGTTCAGCCGGTACGGCTACCACTGCCGCTCTATACACCGAAGGATGTCGTTCAAGAATAGTCTCCATTTCCGTGACCGATAGACAACAGTCTTTGTACTTGATAAAATCCGACATCCTGCCAACTATGAACACCTCTCCGTCATCGTCGTAGTAACCGATGTCACCAGTGTGAACCCATCCTAACGAAACAAATAACGTGCTCGCAATACGGAAAATGTTTAGCGATACGTTAATAGAGACAAACCTTTCGAATCGATAGCTTTTTTAGTCGCCTCAGGATTCTTCAGATATCCTTTTAGCTGCGTGTCTGTCATTACACAGATCTCTCCCTGTTTATTCGGGCCTAACGCCTCTCCCGTTTCCGTGCTGACGATTTTGACTTTGACACCCTCTCGAACGTAACCGCAGCCACCAGGTTTAAAATTTTTGTTCGTTTGCCCGGTGATGCAGTTCCCAACGTCGGTCGAACCTGAAACAAAGTTCGCCGGATACCTAATTCCTGTTCATCTATCTTACATTGATAGCAGGCGAAAGAAAAAGAGAGTACCGTATGCTTGCAAAAGATTTATTCGTGGTAGAAGTTCGTTCATCGCTTTGTGAATGTCACGACTGAACGGGGAGCCACCAAACCTGATAGTCTTCAGGTTCGTCGAACGATACAGTTCTATTAAGCCCAACTTGTAGATTTGTCTGATCTGATTTGTGTCCGCTCCGTAATATTCCACCTGAAACGAGATTCCGTCATCGCTTGACCTAAATATCAAAGCGAGTCAATTTACCTTATATTTTTTTATCACTTCACCGTAATATTTCGCTTCTTTGTAATCGTCGACGATGACTCTGGTTGAATTACCGCGAAACGCTTCCATCATGAATAAGATGCAATAAATCCATCGTAAACCTGCTATGCACAAAGAAACACTGTCTTTTGCGAAAATGGCATAGTCTGGGTGCAGCATCGTCTTGAAGCTCAGGTGACTCAGTTCCGCCATTTTTGGCGTCCCAGTCGAACCAGAAGTCCCGATGTACATGACTGTCTGCTTTGGATCCTCGATCTTTGCGCAACGAAATTTCTCCACCTCGGACAACTTTCTGTTTTTTAAAATATCATTCAGAGACACTTCGTTAGGGACTCCGTCTTCGAACACTATTCTTTGTATTTTCGTATTCAGCTCGTTCTGTGCAGCATCGAAATTCTCTACCGCAAATTCGTGGAGGAAAATCACTTTCGGCGAGACTGTACTTAGAAAATGCTGAAAAACACCTGAAACAGAGTTGAACAATTTCTTCAGGACACTTCAGATCTAGGGGTACATATGTTACTTATCTTCAACATTGAGTTGAAATATTTCTGTTATTATAGGTATACGTATATTGCAAGTTAAAAAAGATAGAAAGTGACAAAAGAATTGATTACGTGTAGGTAATTCGTGATACTCCACGGCACAAATGGCACCGATGTATATGGAGGCCAGGAAGGGGACGTAATTGTCGAAATGACAAGAGGTACAAATGCCCACTACGTCTCCTGGTTTGATTCCTTGTTCTTTCAACCAAATTGCACACTTTATAGTTCTCTCTCTCATTTCTCTATACGTAACTTGCTTCCCTGTAGCGGCGTCTATCTAAAACGTGCACCAATGAAGGACGTTTAATTTAGGATATAGGTAGACCAACAATATCGGTTAAAGTTGTACCTGTCCCACTAGATCTGGTTTCTTCTGAAAAATTTCCAGGATTATGTCCCCGACATTGTTATGCGTCTCAGGGTGTACCATTTTTTTTCCGATAAGAATATTGTCCTTGATGGTGAAATTCGCCTAAACGAGATACGAATACAAAACAGACTATATTTCTTGAAATATCATCTTTTATGTTGCTTTTTATTTATCTGTAAACTTATTTCAGTCCGAAACTCGTTGAACCAATCTTACGCATAATTCGTAACTCTTGATTTCGTTTTTACTATCAACGTTTAATTTATTCATTTATCAGCGTAGCTTATCTAACCCTGATGAAGCCAAATTCAATTGATTCAAAAAAAAAGAGGGAGAGAAAAAAAAAAATAAAAACAATAAAACAACTTACACCCGAATGCTACGAATTACTTACGTAATATCGTTTGCAAACACCTACCTGATTCTTATGCGGATCGTGTTTCGTCCCGTTCATCATCTTTAACTTTTATTTCTTTTATCAATTTACAGAAAATATTTTTGTTACTTTCGGAGACGTCGATACCGTTCGACATACGGCTTCACGTGGTGTCCGTTTAACTGTATGATGTTTCGAATTCTGAACAATTTAACAGTTTCTCAGTGTTTTATAGCGTTATAAGTAGATATCATTTGTTTACTTTCTGACAGGGTCGAGAAATGCCGAGTCTCGAACTTGTTTATTTGATTACAACATATCCGTGATTGCTAAGGCGCTCATTCCTGGCTTACAAATTCTACATAGTCGATGATTTGTTATCTGTAGTCGATTGGTTCATGAATATGTGTGCTGTTTCATTCGAACGCGTGCGAGAAATTATCAAGTGTCAGGCGATGATAAACTAATAATCGTGATCGGTCGAAATTCATAAACGCTTAAATTTTTATAAATTTCCTAAGTACAGTGATTTAAAGTATTCGTGAATCTTTATAAATTCGATCTCTAACGACGCGATACGAAAAAAGCGGAATAGAGTATTTTATCCTATTTTTTAGAATGTTCACAGTCCCGTGTAAAAAGTTATTATCTCGCATACTTAAGCAAAATTTTGTCCCCTGCCTTAGATTCGCTGATAATTCTGATGACATTGGTGATAATAATTTCAGAGAAAGGTACAATAATAATCAGATCCCGAACGCTTATGCAAATAGATGTTACGTTATTGCGCGAGGAAAATTTGTGAGTGAAAGAATTAATCAACGTTTGCAATATTCTTTCCCTCGTCGTAAAGTGGAGGATTCCATGCTCCAAGCATTTTTAAGCGATTTTATTAACTTTTCTTGTTGAAAATTTCATTGGTTCGAAGCTTCTGTCGATGGGACGGTTTTCTGTCTGGCAAGAAATCGATTTAATTAACGTCAACGCTCCTCTTTACCCTGGACGCTTTTATAATAAAAGCCAAAGGATGCCTATATGCTTTGGAAAAAAAAAAACACCCACGCAGTCAAGTACACGTGGCTTTGATTTTTTTTGACAAATCATCGAATATAACTGAGAAAGATTTTTATTATCGCTCTATACCTATCTATGTATGGTTATTAAGTCAAGATTAAGATTACGCTATAATCTTACAGTTGCATCATCGATCTTATTTTTTATATTTTTTTAGGCATTAAATTCTTATTTTTAGGCCGCTTTAACTGTCGATAAATTAATTATACACGAACAAGTGACGACTGATTTCTTTTAGACCAATGACTTGTGTTTATACTTATGTTGTGTATAATAATCTTGATTTAAATCTCACAAAATTTATCGTCTGTTTGGCGAGTTCCTAATCACAGTGTCAATCTTAGAATAAGTAATACAATCAATTTGTCGCGTAAACATAGATAAAAATTGATACTAAACAAACAGAAGTAAAAGTAACAGAGAAGAATAAAATGAGGCGAATGAAATTTAAAAAATGCGAAACTATAGAGTCATGAAAATCCCGAGAACAAGTGCGATACTTTCCTAACATCTTGTATGTAAATAAGTATAATGACTCACATACGATTGTTCGTACACGCGTAAAATCCTAAGAAACGTGTAGAAATCATTTTTCCTTTTCCTGAACTTACAATGCAACAGTATTTCATTATCGACGCGTTTTACACAATTTGATATTTCTTGATGTACGCCATCGACGCGTTCATTTCCCCGGGAATTCCTGATAATCAGCGCTGAATAATTAATACCCTCAAGCAATGAGAAATGGTAGAAGCAAATAATTGTTGGTAAAAAGCAATAAACCGAGCGTGAAAGTGATATTTATTCGATTGTACCAAATTTAAAGTACCATTATTGCGATCAACGCGTTAAATGAGTAAATAAAGTTACAAATTAAACTTATAATAATCAGATTAGAGAAACGAGCGTATCATTTTGGTATGTGAAAATGTTTGAGTGACTGTACGTCGATCGGTCGAATGTGTCATGAATTTCCAACAGGATCGTAAAGAACATACTTCACGAGGAAAGCTTCCACCGACTGATACGTGACCCTTGTCCGCAGTGACATTTCCAGATTTCATATTTCTTACACTCGTGACCAACCACCACGTCCTGCTTTTCTCCCTCTTTCACCCTTCTTCAGATTTTTACCCATCCACTCCACTCCACCCTACTCCGCTCCACTTGTCACGTTTTCCTTCCTTTTTCTTATTTTTTATTTTATTTTTATTTTTATCTTTTTTTTTTCGTTGAAATCATCCTTGGCTTATTATTATAATCGATTTACGTGCAAAATGAATTGGAGCCTGTCTATTTATCGTGAAAGATTCAATGGTAATAACGATTGAATTTTGTCGGAGCAGCAAAAGCGAATATTTAATTCTTCCCCGATGTATACCTTCTATAGAAACGTGAACAAATTTCAGCGTTTCTTCATCGAATAGAGCTAACCATTTCATTTAACCATAAAATAAAGCATTTATTTTCAACGACGCCGTTTTCTTGCCTCGCTGAACAGACGGAAGGTTAAATCCAGAGATGGCAACGATTTAAATGAAAAGAAATCAAATCATGGAACTGAACTGGTCGATTTTCTCTTGTTCGTTCGTAAGAAATAATAAACCCCTTCATCGATTAAAATGATTATTACATCGACTTTACCATTTCGTTAAAACAAAAGCTGATTAATTATCTTTGAATAAACTGCCTGTGAGCAGAAAGAAATATACCAGGAACTCCTTTAATATCGTATTCGTATATTGAAAGAGGATCAAGAGCTTTTTCTTTTAAAGTAGAAACCGAGAAAAACAACGAAACGAACGATCGACGAAGAAGCAGAGATGAAAGATAAGGAAGATCGGAAGAAAGGATGAAAAGTATCGTGAAGAAGAAAGACAGAAGGTGCAATTGTCTTGTAGCAAAAGCATGGATAGAGTTCCGCGACTGTGGAGAGTGCCTTAAAGCTCTTGCTGAACTGGCGACGAATACGCGAACGGTTCATCCATATTCAGTGATTGTACAGGAAACCGGGAAAGACCGAGAACTTTGCTACTTTTAAGGTGCACGAAAGCGTACAGTACCGATTCCTGTGACATCGCGAACATTTTCAAACTAACTACCATCTATACTCGTATTCCGTAGTCGTTTCTTAACTCTCGACAACGTCATATTTCTTCTTTATACGAAACGTATACATACTCGTACGTATAAATCGAGTGGGGTCAATTTAATCGTACACGAAGCACACGTTGAATCTCAATGGCCAAACTTGAGAGAAAATATTTTTCTTCATTTTACAAAATATTTAACTACCTGTATTGGGTAATATTAATTACAATGCTTCCATAGAAGGATGTTTAAGCAACACTGCGAATAGCAGCTTCCCATTTCGGTCTTTAAACACAGAAAATGGCAAAACTATTCGTTAAAACTTAATTGAGAGAGAAAATATTTTTCTTCATTTTACAAAATATTTTGTTACCTGTATTGGGTAATATTAACCACAATGCTTCCATAGAAGGATGTTTAAGCAACACTGCGAATAGCAGCTTCCCATTTCGGTCTTTAAACACAAGAAAATGGCAAAACTATTCGTCTTTCGAGACACGGTTTCGTTGCTTTGCGAATATACGCTTGAACGCCTCGAAAAGCTCTTGAAATATAGCATGAACATTTGTTTGTTTGTATCGTTGCTTGTGCAAACGCAGAAGCCGCACTTTTGCCGTCCTAATGAGAACAGGAAATCGTGAGAACCGGCTTGGCCGCTAATTTGCAGGAATAAATTCGTAAGCTGAACAGTCTACGTTAGAAACGTTGGGAGATTCGGATACTCATTGTCAGAATCATTTCGGTTACCGTGCCGTACAAAATACCGTCTTTATTCGAGTGTCTGGAATTAGCAGGTGACTAGAAAAGGAGGAATGGCAACGAAATTGCTTTCATGTTTCAAACTATCTACATGCACGCCGTATCCTGTCTCGTCGTTTGACCACTCGCTGAAAAATAATATTCGCAGCTTACTCTCTTGTCTTTGATAAACGAATTCTAAAGCTCTGCACGCACCCGAACGCGATGAAAATAGAGCGTGCAAAGAAGAAGGTGAGTAATATCGTAATAATTAAAATATAATTAAAGTATTCAATTACTCTTGAATATTTTCATCGCGATGAAAAACAAGAAACAGTTTCCTCGTTCTCTCTGGATTTAACGAAATTCAGCCAGCGGGTAGTCGAACAATCGACTGCCCTTTGTTTCCGTTACGTTCGCTTTACCAGTTGACGCTGTTCAATGAACTTAAAAAGAATTAAAAAAATAAAAAGAAAGGAGCGAGGTAAAGTTCAAAAGGTCCCAGTGTAAAGCGACGCGGATTGAACGGAGAAAGCGGGAAAGCGAAAAAGCGATCGTGCTTTGAACGAAATCGTTTCGACTCGGCGAAATGACCGTATTTCCATGTCGCGACGAGCCCCTTTCAGCATTTTCATCGCTGTCGGTCGTCGACAGTTTTGTCCAGGCCCCTATTTATCGTGCTTTCTTCTACTCGAGAGTCCGGGCAAACGTTGAACAGGAAGGAAAATTGAAAAATTCAGACTACCGGCTGCCGTTAAACTAGAAACACGAGTCTCCGGCTTAAAAGCGAATGCTTCGCCCTCCTTGCTTTTCCCTCCTCGGATCTCAGGCTTTCCTTCGAACGGAACGACCGGTAGAAAATCCACGGTGAAACGAACGGTGCTGCGAAAACCGGGTATCCGTGAATCGCCAATGCTATACGTCGTTTTGGAAAATTGACGAAATCTCGTGAAAACTATTCCGAAGCTCTCGAAGCGAATCGACCGAAGGAATCCGAAGAAGAAGAAAACCGGCTTATACTTTCCAGACGATACTTTATTTATTTTCCTAAAGATACTTAAAAGAAATTGCAAAACGAAAGACGAAGCATACTCGAATATTCTCTTTTCAATTACTTTCGCTACACAGTAGATACATTTCGCGTCATGTTTCAACCGGCCTATATAAGAATCGGTAAAATCAAGATTGACAAAAATATATATGTAAGTTGTTCGCGCAAATATTTCTACTAAATCGAATTGTATCAGGGAAAATCGGGAGATATGTAGAGCCGTACACGATGGGTAATAACGTTGACGGTATCTCGCGGAAGCTGCTCAACGGACGTCGTCTAGGATTCAGTAGAAGCGGTGGACCGAATAGAAGCTTATCGATCCAATTTCCTGGGATCAACCGGTGTGAGCTTAGAAGCTGCGCGCAGTGCTGATCACGAGTGGATTAAGGACATCTTAAGACTTCGGCACGCGCCTCCTTGCAGGCGTAAGCCGTTTCCAACCAACGAGCACCCATCACGTATACAACCGTCACTGCAAGCATGACCCTATTGTGCTAAGAGCACAAGATTTCATCCTAAATCTTCTTTCTATCTTTTTCTTTTTACCTTCTCCCTTTTAATCAGCTTCGCATCCGAACAATTTATTCGATCCAGTTTGTTCATCTGCGAAAGTTCTTCTTATTACCTTTCCTTTATCCTTATTTAACTAGTTAAATAACTAGGTTAACGTTGATGTTAATCAGAGACGACGTATTCTATTCTTCCTTAGCTCGATTTCCAAAAATTTCGTTCATTCGAATCGTTCTGATTTCAAATGGATTTTTGCACCCAATGTTAACGATGTTTCGAGAGATTGTCTCGCAGATTTGTGACGACCATCTTCGATTAGCTTGGCATTTAATGGTTTCTCACTGTACTCGACAGATGAACCGTCAACCAAGGAGTTTCTCCTCGAATAAGGGTGGTTTCCTCAGTTACGTAAGCATAACGTAGATTTTTTCGTGACAGCAAGCCACGCGGCAAGAAAGCTTTCTAGTGGATAGGTTCTTGTGACAAGAAAACGGTTTCCCGTCGTTTTCCTCGATGGCCGACCGCTACCGCGTAGCGTACATGCTCAGGATATTTTCGTCAAACGTCGAAACCGATGTGTACCAAGCGAATACGAAAAAGGGAAGATGCGAGGTTCGAATGAAAACGCCCAGGCCCGCGTTCCTAGAAGCACTTACGGCTTCGTACGAAACGCGTCTGAAGTTTACGTCTATCGTCTGGATCTAACGATAAGAGATACCTTATCGTTTAGAATAGTCACGTTAAAAAATTCATTCGTTTTGGACTTTTTTTTTTTTAACAATTGGGCAATAAGTGGTTGGTTGGTTGGGAATAAACAGAAAGAGAAAGAGATTTTATTGTCACACACTTGTATTTATAAGCAGTGTCTGACTTCTTTTTTTCCTGAAGTAACAAAATTTCACCAACTATCGATACATAAATAACAAATATCGATTGAACGACATCGTCGACTTGGTTGGATGTTGGCTGAAAAAACCATCGCACCTGTCAGTTTATCTGTTTCCGTATCCGTTGCTTTGACGTTTCCTCGCCACGTTCGCTATATCCATTTTTCACTTTGTGTTGACCACTGGTTCGCGACTCGTCTACTGCCTCTTTGTTTTTATATCTAGCGCGATGTCACTGTTGGACCAATGAAAATAAAAGATCGCCAACAACGAGAGTTGAATGGTAAGCTTCGTCGCGAGCCTTGTTTGTTCGATAGTTCTGAAATAAATTTCGATTTCTATTGACAGGTATTAGGTGGATACATAAATAAACAAAGATTATTTAACACTGTCACTATAGGTACTCTGAATTAATAGATTGACAGTCTGGAAGACATTGTTCAGTTACTCCATTCTCTTTGTTCTGTAATATATCTTTGGTTCCATTTTCATTCTCTTCCATCCTTTGTCTTCTAACCTATTATCTTATTTGTTTCTTTCATTAAAGAATCCATTCACCTTTATTTTTTTCTTCTCCTCAGACGCGTTTCTGTTCTCAACAAGAAACCACGCTGTTACCTAGTTAAGGTTTTCATCTTCTTTGCAGTCTTCGTTTCTGCCTTCTTCTGTTCCCTTTGTCTCTGGCGATATCGAATTAACATTTCCTTTTCTTTCCGAGCTGCACAGGTATAAATACCTGTTACTCGTGTCGCGCGCGTAATTGAACCACGGATTCCAAGAGAATTGCATCGTCGCATCGTAGCTGTATGCAGCTTGTTAAATTGTAAAAAAGGCTTATTGTACCGTGTACTGTGTTTCTGGTTTAACAATTGTCGCGGTGAAATTACGGTTGGATATCAAAGACGGACCGTTTTCAATCCACATCGTTTCGATCCTGTTACTATTTCGAGCAATACATACGTGATGCGTTAATTTAGCGGATACACACAGCACATACACGGAATACCTTTCCCCGGGGATAAATTTCGTCCCCGTGTGCGAGCAACGATACTCATTATCGAACACACTGGAACACTTCGTCCCTATGTGTCGTTATTAAAGGTCCTTCGGATTAATAACAATTTGTCGGGATTTCACGGAATATCTGGGTCAGCGTTCGCTTACAAGCCGCTCTAATTCCCCTCGGCTTTACGTCGCGCGTTAACGTATACGCTCAGCTTTTTCGTCACGTGGAATTTTCAATTTCAGTTGGAATTTCGTGCGGGTTAGTCTCGACTCGACCATGGCCACTAAAAGTTTAGTACCGGCCCTAAGTAGACGTCGAGCGGTGACGCGTGCTTGAAGGGACAATTTCTCATTGCTTGCTGTAACGTAACGTTTGTACAAAGTTGCGATACGTTGAAAACGGATTAACGATCTATAGCACCGTATCGAGTTCCAGTTCACGCGAAACTCGGTAAACTTGAGAGAAATTCTTGCCCTTTCCTCGACGAATTTTCGTATTCGTTACAAAACGAAACGTATAAATCGTATAATTAAATCATTGTACTGTATCGATCCTGTAGTCGACGCTTATGTACGTATACAGAAAGTAATCAGTAGCAATTTGAACATAAATACATCAGGTTTGAGTAGCATTACTAGCTCCAATATTACCTGCACCTGCCCCCTGTCACATATTAACGCACGCGTGTCACCCGCTACTCCGACGTGGATTAAGAACGGATAATCCTGGATTTCGGTCAACGTGACACCTACACGTGTACCTTACTCAGCTGGTGTATCGGCACGAACCGCGTGTCCGTCGACCGAACCGGAAAACTCCTCGTTTTTCCTGAACCGGATTCACGCTGAACGTTCCTCCAAAGCGGTCCTGTAAACTTGATCTTGCTCGAGACGATATTTGTAGACCGAAAGGGTTGACCGAGATGTCGCAAGCTTACGCGAAATTGAGAAGATTTAGTTAGAAGCATCTGTGTTCCTATTTTTCAAAAAATAAATATATAATATTGCAACAGTTGCAGCGTTGCAACAGCTGGCTCAGAGAAGTGCATGTAGCTTTGTAAACAATCGAGAGGGAAGGATTTCCAGGGTGAAGGGTTAAACATAGAGGGCGGTAATTAGAAGAGAAAGCGGGAATGGGCAGAAGGGTTAATTGGTCGGTCAGTGCTCGAGGGATCCAGGGATCCAGGGATTCGGAGAAGGAGGGCGAGTTTGCGTACGTGTTTAGCCCGTTCGCACACTTTTGCTTCGTCTGGCAGACGTTTCTGTGGTCGTGGTGTGAACTCCTGCACGCGGTCGCCACGGCTTTGTTTTATTTGGCGGGCTGCGTGGCTTCGTGCTCTGCCTACGGCATTACCCTCGCGAGCGTGCACGTTAAAAGTCTCGTTGACGTCGTTCCGACCGCCACTCGGGCCACACCTCCGGGGAAATTGTGAAAAATGATTATTCCTGGCTACCGCACACACGTTCTACTGGGAATTCTTACTCGACATCTACGGACGTTTCGAATCCAAAGTACGTGTGCTGCTTCGTGGAAAGTAAACATCGCGTTAAACACAGGCATTTTCGGGCGTGCTGTTGTCTTTCCCGACTTTTATTGCTCGCGTGGATGAATAATGGAAAAATTTTGCAAATTTCCACCAGCTTTCTCCGTCGACGAACAATATAAAGTGGATGTAGGTTCTTCGGGAAATTGGTACGTACGTAACGTGTGTATTTTCGAGTGATCTTCGAAACGGCAATTAACAAATTGAACGGGCATACGTATTATGACGATATTAATGAGGAAATAACGAGTAATTTAAATAGCCTCTGCGTCGGATGAGAAGAAGCGAGAGCTCGTTCGGATGATCAGTATCGACGTTCCTGTCGTTTCGTAAGCCGGATTAATAACGCACACTGGCAACTGGCAACGTCAATCGAAGCAACGCAATCAGTATATCCTGCCAGATGTGGATCGCTGATCAACGCCGTTCCATCGGGGATCATTAATCTGTCATCGGCAGTCATCGCGATACTCTCAATTTCTCTTCTTTTCTAATAGATATCGACGAAAAAGCTTCGTTATTCCAACAAAATAGAATGAAATTTCAAAGTTACATTTAAAATAAGTGATATAACCATAAGAATATCGAAACAGAAAGCGTCGATATTACCTTTCCGTCCAATCGATTCATCACTCAAAGATTCAATTTCAATTGACATTTCGTTGTCTCATCAGCAGATCATCGATCTCAACTGTTTCCTGGATTTCCTGATGACGGACGGTAATTACAGTCAGCGGTAGTTACGCAAAGGTGTTTCATGGGAGAAGTGGATTTCAGTGTTGACCCAAAAACCGCGAACGACTGCGGCCGATCGCTTTGAATGTGAGTTGAAACTCGCGATAGGTCAATGGAACGGTACGTGTAACGTACGTACGATATACAGACAATATGTAGAATAAACGTCGGTAACGTTGATCATTTTAGCTTATTTAATTAGGTAAATAGCGTCCCTTGTGTCGTATAACGCAAGTGGGTAGCAAATGATCGAAGGAGTAGTTGTAGAAAAGCTAGTGGAAAGAATCGGCTGATAAGATTCGCGATTTAACTGATATTTTCACGCGGAACGCTTTGAACCTAAATTGGGTTATTAGAACGCCAGGCAACAGAGGATATCGGTTCAGAAGGTAAAAGCGTCTTTTCGCTCTGCAGCGTCACGATTCCGAGTCTTTGTGAAGAAAAATCAATCTGCTCGATCCTTTTTACTCTCTCTTTCTCGGTTCCTTTTCGTCTTTTCTTTTTTTTTTCTTTCTCTTCCCTTTTAAATTGCCTCGAACGATCGAGGCGACATATAAAATGCACTCCCCTCAATCTTGGCACCGCTTCGGCACGCAGTCGTGCTTTTCTTTCATAGACGATATCGATATCATCCTCCTCGAGCTGTGAAAATCAAGAAAAGGATTACAGGCTGTTTAGAAAAGAACAACCGAGTCGGTTACTTTTCGACGACGAACCGTGAAAAATATCGCGTTTTTCGATAATTTAATAAACGAACATAGAGAAATTTTTTCCATTAAAAGTCAGTGGTAACGACAGCGTTAAAACAGAATATCTACTAACGATTAACCGTTTATCTTGGCGCAATTTCAGAAAGCTAACCAGATATTGGTAGCAAGGGACTGATGGTTGTAATGTTTTACGAGCACCACTATCTCTACGTAACGGAAAATACGGACGGTTCGATGAATGAATCTAGATAGCGTTAGATAAGCGTAGAATACAGGAAAATGGTTGTTGAATAGCGTTACGTGTCCCTAAGCACGCTAAAACGGCTGTTGGGTAACACCCGTTTCTCTATACACGCTACCTTTGCTGCCTTCCATCTGTTCCTTCTATCTTCAATCTCCTCATCCTCCTATTCTTTTCTTTTTTCCTTTGCTTTTCATCTTGCTTTTGTGTCTCGTCGTATTTTTCTTACTCTATACCCCTTTCTTTTATTCTTCTCCAGCACCGTTGAGTAAAAACTTGTACCTACTGTTTGTAATAAAAATGAATGCAAGAGTTTAATACGTATAATTAATAAAATATTCAGAGCACCGGGTCGTATGATTTGTCACGATACCAAGGCATCGTGAAAGTAGTACTTGGGGCTAAAAGGGTTCATCCTGTGTAGTCATTTCGTCGCAGTGACGTCACAAGAGTAATTAACTGACGGCAGTGTTAATTTACTTCCGTTTCACAGCAAACTTGTATCGCAGTAACAAATATCTACTGTTTGTCGGGGGATGAAAATTCACCTCAAACCCGTTTCTCCTTCGATGTCTAATTACCATTAGTCCTGGTAACCGTCGAACAGAGGCCAGGTTGGAAACTTTATCATAAACGCAATGCAACACGCGAGCGCGTATTTACGTACACTCGTGTATGCCAGTGTACAGGTATATACCTGGTCGAAAATCGATTGGGGCGTGTCGGGGATCGAGGACATTTGCGACCGCGAGCAACGATAGTGTGGCCGTTCATTCGGTGTCATTCGGTCGAGCATGCGAGCCGCGAGCGCGAGAATTAATTAAATTATTCTCGAGCGCGACACGGTTCGGTCAACGGCTACGGTAAACAGATTCTAATGGCCCTGGTTCGATCAAATTTAAGCCGAATTAATTGCTGAGAGGTCGACACAGCCGTCCTTATCGCGTTGCCCTGCATTCCCACGCACTCCCACGCATTCCCGTAACTTTCCAACGATTAAGTTAAACGAGTTACAATTGTTGGATAGTTTTCTTAAAGATATGCAAGGAAATTCTTTCTTTTTACCACAGCAAATTTAATAAAATTATTTACCACTTAAAACTTTCATTCATAAAAATGAATTATTATTTAAATTATATGTTCTTAATAAATTTTATATATTCAATAATCTAATTTATTTTTAATGGTAGTTGAATATTTGAAACGGTTGCATTTCTTAACACTTTAGAGTTTAGAGGTTTCTTAATTGTTAATGGAAATCGGTTAACCCGTTTTCTGTTTTTCAAACGTTTGGGAATAGTAAGAAGACAACGCTTTGAACGTCATCAAGCTCGTTCGAGCGTCGAAACAGCACGAACCGAATGGAGCTAACTCAATTTCACTCGGAGCGAGTATTTTTCTAGAAATCACCGCTTCAGAAATATGAGATGGTTAATCAAAGTAATGGCCGCTTTTTTTCGCGTCCCCTCTTTTAATGGTTCGCGAATCGTCCTCGAATCCGTTACACCCGAGTCGACCGCTCGAGCCAGGAAAATTGGAAATCGCACTCCTCTTGATTACAGAACTAATAATTGACGATCTACGCAGAAAAGCACTGCGATCGAACGGGTCGGTCGCGGCCGCGGCTCGTTTAATTCGCTTCCCGTAATTTCGTTGTTTTCGCGGTCCGCTTGCTGCGAGAATTCAACGTTGAATCGAGCCAGAGAGAAAAAAGGAAACAAATGTGTATGTACTTCGATCGGAAATGAACAATCGATATCGTTCGCAACTTGCAACAGCCATCCTACAAACAGTGGATTATCTGTAAAATTAACAAACAAGCTATTTGCTAAACGAACTCTTTTCAACTCGATTCTAACAATCATTTTTTCCTCGATGTCCATCACTCTGACAGCTGAAACGGTTGACGGAACGTTATGTTAATCCCATTTTATGTTTTCTGTAATTAGATTTTCAGCATCATTCGTTTAACGCGTTTCATTTGTTTGAAGCGTCGTGAACGGTATCGGGTTCAATATTTAACAGAAATCGATTGATTTGCGAAACGAATCTCGCGCCCTTCTGCCTCTGTCCCTTTATAACACCAATGGCGCGGGCGATGCTGTCGATGGAAATGGGACGCGTTATAGGGTACGTCTACTTTTGATACGGTTATCTGCGATCGCGTTTGTAAAAGCGTTTCCCCTCTCGTATCGCGAGAAACTGTTTAAACTTGCATGCTCTGGGTGAATATGCTTGACGCGACGGGATACATACATTCCGTTGATGTGTTTTCAACCGAAAATTCTCGTTTGTTTCCACCCCAAACAAGAACACCCAATTCTCACCAAACATTACACCGTCCATTTATTTCGTTCTTTGCGAAATTCGTTCAAAGGAAAAGCAATTGAAAATTTAGAAGCTCGAAAAATGCAGCTCGAGGAGTTTTTATGGTAGTTGGACGGAAAAAATAAGAAGAAAGGAAGGAATGTACGTTTGGAAGTGTGATAATGGTAGCAATTTTATTAGTTGAGGTCTGGTTCACATTGGTAGCGTAAGTAGTTGAGTTATACTACTGCCAGTAGTACGATTGAATAAGTAGTTGGCAGTGTTGGCATTCTAGTACAAGAAAGAGTAGAATTTCTTCATTTCCGAAGAATAAGGTGGTAACCAAGAACATCTTGAAAATGAAGAGAAAGGTTGAAATTTTTATCGTTCGCGAAACGATGCGCCACGATTACAACAATCTCTCAGCCTGCAGCCAGGAAACTTCAGGATTCGAGATGTTTAATTTGAATTTCAATATCTTCCCGAAGCAATCCCGAATTATCATGGCTTCCGGCGATTCTCGGTCCACCATTTTGCGTATAAATGCTTATACTCCCTGGCAGACTTTAATTGGTCAGCCCTACGAGCTAGAAGCTTGCTCGTATCGATTCCTTGAAATATCTCTTACCTCGTTCGAATCGAATGGTATTTGCCTAGTGGAAGCCGTTCGATTAAATTGGAAATAACGTTCATTAAAAGAGAAATCAATCGTGTACCGTGGTTATCTTGTTCCTCCTTCAATTAACTCCCTTCACTCGTTAACTGTGTCATTTTTCAGCCTGCAAGGATATCCGTATCCGCTGCGGTTGTAATAAACAGTGAACAGAGTAGAGGTAATTTATCTTATACGCGTGCACCGATGCTATTTACGACAAAAGTCTTCCGGTTGACCCATCATTAACCCTTTAAGGTCGACGAACCCATTTGTGCTCACGTAATAATCATCAAAGTAGATGGTTAATTTATAAAAGAGGAAGATGAGTTTTATTTCATCAAAATTGAATGCAAGAGAATGAAGAGAAGGAGATAACGAGTTGACGATCAAAAGCAATCGTCGTGGACAGTGGTATCAAGGAGAGGAATAAATTAAATGAACTGACCCAAGTATAATCGAATGTCTCCTCTCGACTATAGATCGGACAGATCCTCGGCGCGACTCGAATATCTAATTTCCCGCCTAGTTCCAATAGAAAAGTTTTTCTCCTAGATGATCGTCCGCTGCACGATTTTCCTTTTTCCTCTGGAAACGATACGGTGTGCGGATAGTTTGTTGAAGTGAGCTGGATCTTTCGTGACGTGGCGGTTAGAAAACAGCAGAGGTAGGTAGAGATGGAATAGGTACGGATAGGAGGAGGCTGGCAGAAGAAAGGCCGAGTCCAATGCGAAATCTTTCAAGCTCTCTTTGCAAGCTTTTTTCACGACGCTTTTACTCGCTTTATCTTTCTCTGTGGCTTTATCGGTGGCGTACATTCGCCAGCCTCGCGTTTCTCGTGCACGTTTTTACGTTGTATCACGCGGCCTCTTTTTTTCTCATCCAGAGGATTCATCTCTCTCTCCCTTTTTCCGTTCGTTTTCCGGACCGTTTCGGCTCTTACCGTCTTCCTTCCTTCTTCTCCCAAGCTCGTTCGTGTCCTACATTTCAGCTTTAACAATAAGTGAAAGACGTCGGCTCGAGGAGTTTTACGGTTCCGCGGCTCGCGCGGCAACCGAGCGACTTTTGTTTCAGAATTCTACAAGATGCATTATTATGTCCTTCCGTTTCAGTCGAATCCAACGTTCCACCGGGTATACAAGTACGGGTGAATGTAAGCATCCATTTTCTTGTTGACGTTCCCTATCGCTTCGAATATGTATCATTCAGAGAAGAACGGATTAGAAATTAAAACAATTTCATTAAGCGATAATTCTGACTGGAATCTCTAATCATCCTTCGGGTTCTCTCACGTTTTCTTTTACTCGTACTATATTTACGCGAAGGTAGAACGTGCAACAAAGTTTCGACAATGTTCCATCCGAAGTTTCTACGTTTGTTACAACAACGGTATGCGGTTTACTCGAGTGAGTTAACTATTTCTTGCCTGCTATTGTTCGTAATTGGTACGAAACAAATGATCGTACAAGGAAAACTTTGCTATTCCAATGGAAAATGAAAACTTGTAGTAGATATCCGGTTTAGGGAGGTTTCCATTAGAAACATCGAATAAAATATTTCAGTTAAGTTTCCAAAGTAAATGTTTTTCGCGAAATTATTCAGGAAACGAAAGCGAGGGTAATTTCTTGAATCGAATCGTATCGTCGAATGGTTTTTTGCTTGCAATTCCATCGTTTTCCATCGTTTTTTTCTGGTATGTTTATCATGGTACGTTTAATAACGGAAGTCGTAGCACTATTTTCTCTGAACAGTATCTTTCGTTGAGAACCGAGCGTTTCTCTGCACGATGCTAATGCAAACGGGAACTGCCAACCGATGCACCTTCCCGGTTTCCCTGCGGACTTTTATCGATCGTTTATTATTTATTCTACAGGATGGGATTTCAGCTCGAGTGTACGCTTTTATTGCTCGATGTATCGAATAAAACATCGCCGTTGATCGTAGAGTAGAAGAATCACTTTCCACAAATCCCTTTTTTTTCCTACGATTAACATAAACAACAAGAATTTTCGAGGGAGTTGGTTGTAATTACGATAAAGTAGAAAAAGAAGACGAGGAAGCTCCGTGGAATACAAACTGCGTTAGTTCCGACCCTTTCTTGATAACGCCGTTGATAATGTAATTACGCGAACGATCCAATTGGAACTAATTATACCATCGAATCTTCTTAGACGACCTTGAACGTAATGCTCAAGGTAAGGAAGTCGAAAAAGCACTTTCTTCTCGAGATTTCTCGCTAACGAAACGTCTTCGACATACGTAAAGATTGCATTACCATTGATCTTTATTTATTTGATAAATGAGTAACGTCATCGTTTGATAGAGTAAAGTCTAATTAGAAATTCTGTTCTAAAATTAAGCACAGGCAAGTGTAAATGTAACGTATAATTTAATCTAAGAATGTAACTCGAATGGAACATATTTGGAGGTATACGGGATGGATTTTTGAAATCGTACGATTGCTAGTTGCAAAATTAAACACGGAGATCCGAGAGAGGAAAACTAAAGCGAAATATATAGTGACACGATTAACGTTGACGTTAGTTTATATTGAAAGCTAGAGAATGATTGATCATACAGAATAATAAATTAAAAAGTGATTGACATTTGATAAATTATACATACGAAACCGTGAAATCCTTGAAATTCTCAGTTGGAAAATAAATCATTATTCGTTTTAATAGAAACTCTCCTATTCTAGAAGGGAGGAAGTTTTCTGGGATAAGGAATTTTCTGAAACGCCTAAAGGCACCAATAGCAATGAGAAGATTAAAACGAAGAATCGAGGATTTCAACGGTATTCCTCGTCGATCTTTTTTTTCTTCCTCGGAATATTCAGTGACAGAACATAGCCGGAGGATATCCTGTGAAACGCAGCAGTACCGAATACCGGTGCTTAACTTTGCCTTGCTGCAATTAGGTCTCAGCTATGTAATATAAATTGTTTCGCGATGTCGTTGCTGCATATCGCAGACATTCACCCTGGCTACGCTGTTCTGCGAGTGTTGTACATTATTTTCCGTAAATTCGGCAAAGTTAGGTGCAGCTACGTCCGATGGTTAAACAGCGTCGAAATAACGCAACATCGTAAATAAACGATTTCATAAAGTGCAGGCAAACGAATTTAAACATAAACGGGTATAGGAGGGCGATCAAGCAACGAGCGAGCGAGTAAGTTTGATCGACGCGTGGCCAGCTAGCAGCCACTTCTGATTATACCTATGCATACTTAATGCCCGTTCGCAACGACGCGTCGTTTGAGGTTCGTCGAAACGGCGACACGCTCGCAAATTGCCGTGGCTATTCGGCCCTGCCTGACCGCCCGGCTGCCTGCCTGCGTTTTACGATGCATAAGACCCAAAATGCTGACAGTTTCCTCCATTAATGTTATTCATGGTTGTGCGCCGATACCGGCAGGCCGCGATCACGTTGTTGCGTGCCGAACCGCTCCAACTACAAAGTTGCTTAACGATGGAATTTCGCTTCCCTAACCGACACCGATTTGCCAACCTCTCTCCTCTTATCCAGGAAATTTATCGATAAAACACCTTTAACCCGTTCCTGTTCATTTTTATTCTCCTACACTGATTTCTTCGTACATCGTAGAAACGTACGGGTCGCTTCCATTCAGATTAATGATTTACAAGATGCTTTTTTCTCTTACGTTTTTCGTTAAAATTTTGCTCCTATAGTTCGATTAAAAATACACGCGCGAAAATTTTACAATAAGAGCTTCAAAGTGCTTCGTCGGTTACATTCCTAACTATTTTTAGAGTTTCTTTTCTGCGTTGTGTGATCACTGTTTGCAAGTTTCTTCAGGTTTGTTCGATCCTTGGGAATTCTTTCTTCCCAAAAGGAAAGAAATATTGCTACGATCGTAATGAAATTAAAGAGGGAAGAAAAGGGACAGATTATGATTAGCCGAAATTATGGTATGTACGAGTAATGTTGCACGAGTTTGGATCTGGTGTAAACGCAGCCTCGGCCTGGAACACCTGTTGGCATTGCGGATTCCAGATGCGAGGAATATCAATTAGCGGAGCAAGGATGATCGCGGCTTATGAATATTTCAGAGAGGATACTCGTGGCTCTGTAATACAAGAACGTTGCACGAACTTCAAGTTCCAGCAAATTTCCAAGCAGATCTCGCAGTTTTGTTCAAAATTTCACGTGATCACGCTCGTATCACGTTTACCTTTCAGTCTAGACCAGGGGTCACCAAACTTTTTGATAAACGGGACGGATTGAAATTTTTGAAAACATGTGGGCTGGACGGGAAATAGAATCGTTGAAAGAAGAATCGTTGTCGTGTATTCGCAACCGAATCATAAAATTTTATAAAATTAATATTTATAAATAAAATTCAGGGCCCGGATTTTGGTGACCGCTGAGCTAGACCGTTCGGTTGCAATCTTCCAGCAAATTATTTGAAAAAACCGCGAAATATGTAGATAGAATTAACCTCGTGATAACATAGTTTTCGTTAAATACGCGAGATATTCTAAGACTTTTGACCGTTGACGTAGACACATATATACAGGTATACGCAGGTGGATAAGGTGGATAAAGGGATGGAATTCGAGGCGGTTCGTTTACGTGAGTCGAGACGGCGCGGCGTCAAGAATCCACGTTCCTGAACAACTCCTGGAAGACCTGGAACGTCCGTAGTTGGTCGACGTTCCGGCACAACGGAAGCCAGAGAGAACCGCATTTCACGAGAGCTTTTTCCTCTGCCAGACTGTTTCCGAGCCGAGACGTTCTCTTTTCCTTCTTTTTTTTTTCTCCCTTTTCTTTTTTCTAAGCTGTCCCTGGCCGAAAACGAAGAGAAACGTTTGCTGCCGGGCCGAAAAATAAGAGCATCGTGCTCCGGAGACTCGTGCATCTGTTTCCCACTTTGCATAATACTCCCTCGGGGCTAAGAACGGTTCTTCTTCTTACCCGTCTGAGCTCGTCTATCTTTATTTTCCTCCCCTTTACGCGCCGTCCCGTGCCGCCATTGTCTTGGCATTTCTTCGACAATGATTCCGTACAAGATCGAATCTCACGTGTTCAATCGCTTTTCTATCTTTCGTCGTACTTATTACCGCCTAGGCTACGAAAGAATTTCGTTTGCGATTCGCCAGCTGTTCGATTCTCATCAACGGGAACAGGAACGAGGACGGAAACGGGGACAGGTATCGGAAGTCATCTTCGCGAAAAATTCGTCATACGGGATTTTCACTGGGGGATTACTTGAATTTTACGGTTCACTCGATGAAACAGCGTGGAATGTTTGAAATCTGGATTAAAAATTCCAAGCTTTTATTTGATTTTAGAAGAGCAAGCAATAGAGGGAACAATTTTTTGGAAACAAATACCGGTGGATTAGATAGGATGAAATGTTTGAAGCGTAAAACAAAAATAGGAGCTGGAAAAAATTCTTCCGTTTAATCCAATTGATCCGTACTTCTCCAAAGAGTGAAAATATTCGAAGAAAAGCGAATGCATTGCAATTTTCAGAAGAAGAAAAATAGCTTTCGAAGCTTGGATCGATGAATCGATGCGTGTACGATGTAAAAGATGAACTCGATGGAACGTCAGTGTTGAAATTAATCATTTTACGCGATGAATTCCATAGCCTCTCGATTTGACGCGTTCAACATTATGAACAAGCGGCTCGTTGTTAACGAGATGCGCTCGAGACACAGGCAAATGTGCATAAATGCACATTCGCTCGTTCGTAATGATCGTAATTTATGTGCCCGTGGTATGTGTACGCTGCAACGCCCTCTGTCCCGATAAACTATCCCAACTAAATTATAAATACTATGTTCAGCCTGGCCAAAATTAACTGTTTACGATACGGAGTATTAATTTGAACAGATTCGGAGAGCGTATACCACGTACGTATCTATCCACAAACTTCGCTAATTAATCCCGTGCTGTCGTTTAATTTCATCGTCGACATTATGAAACGCATTCGTTGCTTATAAACTTCATTTATAAATAAATGAAAGAAGAAAAAAGGAAAGGAAAGTTTCTGAAAATAATAATTCAAAAAAATACGTCAATATCTAATAAAATACAACTATGATATTTATTAATAAGGCTCACATTACCAAAGGGTAGTTTCATTGTTATTATTATACAGTTTAAACATCCTTGAAGAGTCCGGGGAAAAAAAAACGCAAAGAAAAAGAAATATAACCAAAGCGGAAACGAAAAAGCTTAAAGCGTCCGAATTCTATCCGTTAAAGCTTCCGTCAAGTCCATTTGAAGAATGTTTAATGCAGTCCCGTTCGCGGGGAAACAAATGCATCTCCTTTGTTTGGAACTTTATCGCGCTTCCGGTTACGTCGCCCCGGTGTAATTCTATTTCTGTTTTCACGGCAGCTGGCTCGCTCCGAAGCCGTGGCTCGTTTGATAAACTTCGTTTGAACGCGGCTTCCAGAGTCGCAAGCTCGTCGACTAAACGAGAAAGTCAGGGTAAAGCCGCTTTCGTCGTGGAATAACTCTCGTCGACCCTCCTCTAAAAGTCAAAACAGAACTTGACCCTACCGAATAGAAGAATTCCCCTTCACCCGCCTTTTCACTCGTCTTTTCGCTCGCATTTTTCCGGCACCATTTCGAAATTTCGATTTCTTTTCCTTTTTTCATTTATCTTTGCATTTCTGCCGAACGAAGCTCATATCGTATCGCCACTTTACTCGTTCCTTTTAGCTGATCGATCGATCGAGTCGCCGTGAATTTCCAAATCGACAACATTTTCTCGCGGAACTCGATGCATGCTTAAGAGTATGCCAGGCTTTGGACAAGAGCAAAGTTCGTTGGGATAGTTTGGGAGAGTTTCGAACGCTATCTACGGCCCCTCGAGGGTCAAATCAAAGCGGCAAGACTTTAATGAATAACGTATGCAATTTAAACGTGGCAACGGCCCAAGGTCTAAACAATTTCGATAATATCTAGAGTAGATTTTGTTAACCTCGACTTCCGTATCTAACCGTTCGCTTCCAATAGCGTTCAATTAGTGAAATAGACGGAATTTACTTCGACTTGAGGCAAAACGACGAGAGTCGAGGCGACGCTTTCCTTGCTTTCTCGTAATTTTCAAATGGGTCAACATTTTTTCCCCCGGCAGGCAACGGTCGCTCGAGTTCTCGTATCGAGTTCACCAGCAACGTACGCCCATAACTTTGAGACAGAACCCGGGCATTTGTTTCGCAAACAAGGTTGTTTACGGACGGGTCGCGGAGCATAAGAGACGGACCGGATAAAAACGTTATTGCGAGGCGATACGGTTTGCAAAGCAGGTGAGAGTACGATTAATTAAATTGTGCGTTTTGCTAGCGTATTTCGCGCGTGACTCGACTCGAGAATGGCCGCGAAACTTTCCAATGGCGGCGCGATTGCTTGCTTCCATCGACCGACCGTTCCACGGGGATATACGAGCTTCGCCAAACCGCTAGAAATTCGTATCGCGTTTTCCGTTCAAGTTCAAAAACGTCTCCCGACACTTTCAATAATTCCGACCGGTTAGATTTTCCATATTTCGAAATGATTCGAGGCGACAACTTACGCGCGATCATCGCGTTAAATGTGAGAGGAGAAAAATATAAGAAACGAAAGGAAACGGAAGACAAAACGAACCGGACAGCAAATTCGTAAAGCAAACTCTTGGCAGGATTGAATTTCTTGCGGCCACGTCCGTTTCTGTTTCGTTGCTCGTTGACAAAAGTGGAATTTTGCTTCTCGCACCACCCTCCTTCCCATCCCCGTTCCCATCCTTGAATCGAAGCCCAGGGTGCAGCCAACCCTGGTCTCGATAACCTCCTACGAAATACGGTGCTTCGACAGCAATTTCCATTAGGATGATCAGCTCTTCCTCTGAAAACAGCTGTCGCTCCGCTTCGGCTACGCCAGCCGTTTCGTTTCTCAGAAAACTTGAAATTACACTTGCACCCACGCATTCGCGTATCCGTAGTTAGTCACGGTTTACCTAATGAGAACGAAATTTCAAATCACCGCGGCGTCGAAGTTGAACATCGTACCGATTCTATTCAAATTACATCGTTTCGGAAAGAAAGCGAACAAACGCCTCTGACAGGCTCGATCTGATATTCAAATCGAACAAGGTCCCCTATAAATAAATAATTCCTCTCGCTGTAGCAGCGAAGGGAAATAGAAAAAAACAAACTGGCGACAAGAAGAATCGGCTTGATTACTCTCGCCTTCGTTCTCATCGTATTCGCGAGATTTTTTCATTAAAAGTTGTCGCAACGATTCGCCGTGAACGGGCGTCGTTCTTCCTCACTGAAGCATGCGGTGTTTCGAGCAGATTTCAATTCCAAATAACGCGGAGACACGAGGGGCCGTTTTACTGAATATTTCACAACGAGACACGCGTTGTTCAAAACTGTGGACGGTCCTGTTGTCGTATTTCAAGGCGAAACGAGGAACCTCGAGTTGGCCAGTTTTTAATGCTCCATAAAGGGGGCTTTATTCGAAGTTTTCCCTTTTCACGAGCTCACGTTCCGTCGGTGCGGTAACCGGGTGGTCGCCACCGACCCATGCCCGACAATAACAATCGCGCCGATCCTTACGGTCTATTATACGTCCGATCGGAAATTCATTGTCGCCCCCATTGTCCAAAGCGATGCACGGTCCCTCGCGTATTTTATACGGCAACAGTATTTACCGTAGCTCTTTTCGTTTAACGATTCTCCCGTGTCTCTTATCTGTGTCGCAATAAGCCCGAATCACTTTCGAATAATCGTGTTTGAAATTTGAAACTTCTCCTTTTTCTTCTCGAGGAGAACGAACGAGATCGCTCGACGAGCCAGCGAGCGCATAGCCCGAACGAAAAGTTTTGCAAAGTGTTTTAATCTCCTTGCGGGTCAAGCATCGTTTCGACGTTGAGAAAAAAAAAAAAAAAGAAAATACGTTTTGTAGGATCGCGAAAGCTTTCAATGTACTCCGTCGCGTTTCGCGCTGGAAAATCGCGTGTATTTTTCACAGCGTCGTTCACCGCTCCGCCCCAAGTGCAGTGTACCAACGAAATTGTGCCAACAACGTCGACGACTTTTGCTGCTTACGAGTACCAGACAAGCGTTGTTTTTCATGGTGTTCGATTCGCGCGACTTTCTTGCTGTTCTTTCTCTGTCGAAAGAAGAAACAATGCCAAAATCGTTGATCAAAATTCAACAAACAGACAGCAAATTGTCGTTGCAGCATAATTGCATTTACCCGGTCTGACTCGTGTTCCATGAATCCGTTGTCAAGAATTTTCCGATTCTTCTCCAACTGACAATGAAATCAGCACGTTTCTCGTATGTTCTATCGAATGCTTGGCAAGAATAAAAAAAAAGAAAGAACGTTAATTTCGATCCTTTCGACGCGAGAGGAGGCAGAGGATAATCAAGAATGAGCTTGTTCGCGCAACCGCAGCACGAACGCAATTTAAGTATGCAGGATGAGTATCGCGAGAAAGAATTTTTCATCGAACGTTTCTGCCCGCTATCGAGGTATCGATACTCTGCGTCTCGGGGTTTAATCGAAATTTTAATGGAAAGATCACAAGGCTGGCTTCTGGCGCGCGGCTTCGAGCGGCAATCGTTTCCGTGAGGACCGCGCGAACAGAGAAAGGAAAACGAAGCGACGTCGAAGGCTCTCGAAAAATCGTGCCGTGATAGGAAAAAAAAAAAAAAAAAGAAAAAAGACGAGTTTCAAGATGAAACTCCACCCAGCCAGTTATTAATTGCTGGCCTATGTGTCTGGCTCGCCGTGATTTCCGGTTCAAGATGAGAACGAGTATCGATCGCGCACGTAGATATCGCGAACGCGATCGCTTCCAGACCGACGGACGTTTATTAAATGATGCGCACGTCGATACATGGAATGGGCCATTTTTGGCGTTCGATTCTTGTTCATTTTTATCTACTCTTACGTATTTCTACTCGATAAAGATTGGACAGAGTTTGATGATACTTTGATCGAAATCCAATAATAAAAATACAGATCGAAGATTGGGTCTCGAAATTTTCATTAATAACAAAAGTAGCTAAAGAAGAGAGATTAACGTTTCGAGGAAAAAAAGATAGAAAAAAAGGGAAGGCCAGAGAATCGAAGAGTTAAAGTCTTGGGGGTGTTGCGGTGGCTCGAAACCTTCTTTCTATCGCAGGACCGACAGATTAAACGGGGTTGCTGAATCGTGGCGAATGTCTGGCCCGCTGCGAGTCGAGGGATTCGCAAATTCACCGTGAAATCTTCTGCAAACGGAAGCTAGGTAACTCATTTCCGTTTCATCGGGAGTTCCTTTCGAATTAAAAGAGCTCGGGAGGTTGGAAAAGCGGGCAGGAAGAGAAAAGGGGGCGAAATGGCAAGAGGAACGGCAACCAGAACGAACAGGACGGTGGATTAATTAACGTAACGTAATTACGTCCCGCATTGTAAAAGTCGTGACGCTTCAAGAGTCCAAGAGGAAGCCGAACGAGAAACTTGAGACATCGAACCCGATGAAACGACGGACGTGCCATTTCATTTTGAAAATCTTGCCATTTTACTTGAGGTTTTTCGGTTTAATTAAACCCTTCTTAGGACTCTCAATCCTGGTTCGTCGCCGAAAGGTTATTAACGCAATTCGTTAAGCAATATTACCGCAAATTGACGAATAATTTATTCATTATTAAAGTAATTACGACCTGTCGGCTTTCCATCGTTTTGATCGCCTTGATCGTCTTGCCGCGTTTCTCGCGGAAAATAATTAGCAGCGAAAAGCAACCGATGCGGGGCGGAAGACGTTTACCAGCCACGCTAATTAGTTTTGAACGCGTTTAAGTCTCTATAACCGTGAACGAGGACAAAAAGTAAGCTAAAAACAGACTTGGAAATTGTTTCGAACAAACTGTCGTCGAAAGAAGCGTAGATATCGAGAAGCGTCGTAACGCGATGGCGATAAAGTAATTTTTATCCCTGGCAAAAAGGAGGATCTTTTCTCGGTCTGTCGTAAGTCGAAGATTTACCGTTCTCGGGATTTCTTTCGGCGAACGAGATTCAGAAAGTTGGAAGCGGTCAAGACGGAATCGAATGGTCTAGATAGATTTATTTCGCCAACAGGTGGATTAAACCACGTTAAATCTTTGCAACCGTTCCTGGCTGGAACTAGGTCGCGGAACAAATTATTATCGAATCGTCTTGCTTCTGATATTTCCTTATCTTCCTTCAGATGTTTCGTTTGTTAACACTGGGAAAGCTGGCAATAAAATATAAAACTGTCGAAAATTAACCGAGTACCTGGAAAAATGTTGATTTGAAACACGTCAAAATTTCTTTTCACCCTAATTCCTATAATTCGGATCGATTCAAGTTCAATTGAATATGAAATGTTCTTAATTGCTGACATTATTAACGCGTATAATTAGATTTCATAATTAACCGTTATGTTAATTAAAATCATACGTTATTCCATATTAAATTTTCCACTCGACGGTGTGCGAAAGTCCATTACGTGCGATCGAACTTTCTACGAGTATTTGCGTATCGTTTTCGATAAATTATACAAAGGGTCACGCTCGGTTAATTGTTTTCAACCGTCCCTCTTCTTCGATCAAATTGAACCGGCTTTGTTTGAACGTGCTGGAAAATTTGTTCTCTCATTAAAAGACACGTATCCGTGCGGAATTCGTGAGTGTAAAAGGTACGGTAAAAAGTTGGAAACCTCGTTCGATAATTTCGAACGGTCGCATCGAAGTTTTAATGGAATTAATGCTACTTCGGAAACTCGGTGCACCGTTGCGACAATATATCAAACATCCTACTTGGCCATTGCAACGCGACGCGACGCGTCGAGCGCGTGCAACGCGTTCTCCATTACGTTCTCCAACTAAATGGAATTCGTTCCTAACTCTGCGTTATTTACAGCCAGTCGAAAAGTGTCTGTACACTTCTTCGAAACTTTCAACGCGCTAATGAAATCCTTGGTTTCCTCTCAAATGAACAGAGATAAGTATGAAACCCTGAAATAAAAAGTTGTAGATTCGAGTTTACCTTAAAAAGATAATATTGCATTCTAGATTCCCGAATTCGAAGGAGATAGTATCCCCGGTAATTGGTTATCAATCATTTCGGACAACTGACGCGCAACACGAGTGAATTGTATTATTTTGTTTCATCCGAATGGAGTCGGCTCTTTAATTATCCAGGCTGATGAAATACAGTAGATCGGTCGATGAAATATTGCAGATTAACGATGCACTGTCTGTTCAAATAATTAACAACTGTAGACCAGTTCGGCAGCTTTTTCTACGTTTAATTATGCGCTCGCGTTTTATAACTACCATATACATAGTATTTAAATGATCACGAACCGTTCTTCCACCTTTAATTAAATTCATTCGACATTGAGGACAATAATTTCGAAGGAATCCAAGTTGGAGAAATTGGAAACTCGAACGATCAAGTATTGCCCTATCGACGAATTTCATTTTCAACTCCGGCTCGTCGCCTCGCTTAAGCGTAATTTCGAAAAGTAATTTTTCGTAAAATTGTTCATTCGTTGCGATCACATTGGCTCCACCGAACCGACCGTACGAAACGCGATTCGTCGTTCGAACGAAATTATTCGTCTAATTGGACGTCTTAACGAAATTGCTAAGAACAGGAATCGAAGGTTCCTCTCGGAAGGAACGTAAGGTACGCTTACTTACTTACGTAGGTGGCGACGGTCTGGTAAGTTCGCTGGAAAATAACACGAATATCCCGCGGCGTTCTACCAGCGTCGTTTCCAATGATGATAACGATAATACCGCGCTTGCTGCGCTACAAAGTATAACCTAATTATCTTGTCCGACACGCTGGTCTCGGCTGCACACCTCTGCAACACGCAACTGCATTCAACGGTTGCTGGTCCGCTTGCATCTTCATTACCGAGCCGAGTGCACGCCGCATTTGCGTACACTTTGCTTTCCTCCCCTATTGTCGCCTAACAAACATCCTCTCGACCTTTATTCATCTTTTAGATAAAAGGAAAAAAGAAAAAGAAAAAAGGCGAAACTGTTCTATCGGCCATGATTATTATTATCATCTTTATGCGTTTCAGTTTTTAAATGCACTAATCTGTATTGCAGAATTTATTGCTTTTCATATTACCGTGATTAACGAGATATGGTAATAAACTTTATTATTGATGAAAGAAGATTCAGTTTGAAATTGAAGAGGTGCTTCATAATTTTCATCCCCTTTGTATTATATCATCGATGAAACTTCTGCGCTATCGAATGATTGACCATTTTCTTTAATAAAAAGCGTGATGATGAGTGCTATCGATAGATAGTAGTGCAAATACGTTAATGAGAGAGAATCTGAGCTCTAGCACCGTGGTAAGGTAACTCTACGATTAACGCACAATCGGGGATGATAAATTTTATACGGAATATTGTGAACGAACATATTTAATGGAAAATTTCATGATGGTCCTTTAATCCGATTACGCGCGTGTGTAATACATTTATAATAAAATTTATTAGTTTTCCATATTACGCGGATAATAAGTTTTTTTATTGACAAAGGAAGATTTCGATTGAAATTAAAGACGCCTCATAATGGAAATTGAAAGGGATTTTCTTGTCTCTGTTGTGAGAATCGTTTTTATTCTTCTCGATAAAAGATGAATTTCACGGTAGACGATGAAAAGCGATCGATTTTCCTTCGGCTTTTTCTATCGGTATTCCCATTACAGCGATCTTTATTATCAGGGTAATAAACTCAGTTATTGGCGAATGAATAGATTGCGTTTTAAAGTCAAAGACATTTTATAATGGAAAATAGAGATTTTCATCTTTTTTGTGTCTCGTTTGTTAGATGCGACAAAGAAGCTGCTTTTCTTCTTTATCGATAAATGAGGATCAACTTTTGCATAAATTATTAGCGAACGCAATTTACATTATGCAATCAAATAATCGTACGTTTATTCTATAATAATACTTGTATTGCATCGCATATGAATATTTTCCCGCATTAAATTCCAAAGAGAGGATTATCGAACTTTATGGAGAAAAAAGTGCATCATTGAACAGCTTTGACGAACAATACAGCGGCAGCAAGAGAAAGTTCAATCGCGTCCCGTTTGTTTCGTTATTTACGCGTAATCCCGCGTAAATATAGCGAGCAATAATTACGGACGGAATTAGGCGCGTGTGCGCCACAGGGGAGGACAGAGAGAAAAGGGGTGGAAAATTTACAAATTATAACGCCCGCAAATACAAGCTCGATCCCAATTACCTGGCAACACGCAGCTTGGCAGACAGGTTGCAATTTATATTAAGCATTACGAGGCGCGATTACACTACCGTTCAAAAGTATGCGATCGTACGTCGCGGTTAGTTCGAATAAATTCCAACTTGTTTCTAGTAATTAGAGAAACATAATTATCGCTTTAAACTTGTGTAGGTATAAGTACTTTTATAAGTAAAATGTGCAGTACAGTGACAAATCCAGGTGAATTTCACCTTTTTTAAATGGCACCATATATATATTTTTTTTTTCCTAAAACTCATAATTCGATAAAGCCAAGCTCAAACGATCGTCTATTTTATATTTTATCCTGTTTTCTGTTTCGTCGAGCGTACATATGACCTAAGATATGAAATATAATACTTTTGAACGATAGTGTATAAGCGCCTCGTTGATTTACATGTAAATGCGGCTGGTATGTGGCTCGTTGGAAGTCGCGGAATGGTTAAAAATCCTGCATTGGTCAACAAAGGACCACACGATTGGAAAATGATGCTTTGCATTCATAGCAATCGACGCGATCCGACGCGGCAGAAACGAACGTCGACGACCGATTAGCTGAAACTTCATCAGCGTCGCGATAATCGTGTCGTCGATCGCGACAGATATTCTATTTTCGTTGAATTAGTTGCCGTCGCGCGACAACCAATTACAGGAAAAATTCAATTAGCATTAACGTCGTTTCCATTAATCGCTTTACAGATTCGCCTGTCTCGATTCAAGCGCAACCCGTGAAACCGTGAAAATTTCCAATCGTATAACGAGTCGCGTTTCGCGTGAAAATTTCCCATCGATCATACAGCAAAATATAGATACCCTAGAATCTCGTAGCAATTGATCAATTTCAAATTTTCCTCGGTAACATTCTAGTAAAAGGTCGGGATTTATTGTCGCGTGCAAACGTATCTTAACTTAAGTGAATGTGTGCTCGTCAATTCGTGTCTGTTTGAAACTGAATCCGTGCAAACGTTCGATGCACAAATAATCCAAGCAATTGTATACAATAGGTAGGATGTTTTCGTTGGCTATTCCATTTGTCTGGTAGTTTCGCGAGCGCCTTCGGCCAGATAGTGTACACAAAGTTGGAAAGTTTGATTAACAGGTCAGCTCTTTATTACGAAAAGCAGAGAGTCTCGCGCCAAACAATATACGGTTTGTTTTTGATCAAACTCCATTGACTCTACGTAACCGACGGTATCATCCCACGATCTCTTTGAACATATTCTACAAAAGTGTTTTCCAAACGCGTCACCTTTTCTCATTCGATAGGTAGGAAACATCAGATGTCAAAAAGCTTTTGAATTCTTCATGGAAAAATAGAAGAACTTTTCTTTCTCTGCTGAAACGTATGACACGAGTATGTTGCAAATCACAAACGAAGGAACCATGTGAACATTTTATTTCAATGCCTTTTCACTAATAATACAACCAGCTAATTTTCTATGTTATATACAACGTTGTATAAGCGTTTCAATTTCTCGAAAATCTTATCAGAAGTAAATCGAAACTTACGTTTACAATTGTAAAAATAACTGTACAACATTTTCTACGAATATCGTTACACCTATCGATAGGTTTTAGCTAAAGCATCGGTTAACCCTTTTCGTTGCGTTAGGTTGGTTCATTTTGTACGTACAGCTATCGATTGGTAAGGTATTATAATAAAGAATAAATGATTTGATAAAATTTTGCTACGGATTAATGAATGTCGCAAGAAAAGGGTTAAGATAAATTAGCTACGCTTTATTTGTATAATACTTGATTTGTTACTTGCTCGCGTAGAAAATGCCGCTGAATGTAATAAATAACGACCAGAAGGTCGTTTAGTTTATCCGATCTTTTATATAATACACACTTAAAATTAGATACGATCGTAAAGTACAGGTACAGGAATTCTGGAAATAGTGTACGATCGTACGCATCGCGATGCGATAGGTTCTTATTTTTCAAAGTTTATCAAACTACGTCTTACGTCTATTTTATCCGGATTACGGATTTTTGCCCGGCTTAATATCTACACGATGTATAGTACAAAAGGACGAATATCAAAAGTATCACTTCTAAATTTACAGAGCGAAGTAGCGGTGAAACTTATTCGTGCAAGTCGATTTCTACCCTCTGTAGAAGATCCGGCTCTGGAAACGAAAAATGTATTTGAAGTAAATCTTTTCGACAGGTTTTTCACAGTGTTTAAAACTATTTAATAAATGGATAGCATTTCGAATGACCGGTACCTAAAACGCGGAGCAACAAATTGAAAATGCCGATCACAGCTGACCCAGCGGTCGGTCAGCGCGTTAAATATATTGTCAGCTAGAAGAGCGCTTTACCGTTTCGATTTTCCTCGACGTACAGGCTCGCCCTTTGAGAACGTCTGCTATCACCAGAGTATCTGATCCTTGGCTCGATCCTTTGAGCTGAAACGTAGCTGGGGGTTGTGAAATCATCCGGACCGTCTTTGACGGGAGTGCTGGTCCTTCTCCTGCAGATAGCCAGCCCGATGATCACTCCGATACCGACCAGGATCAAAGCAACCGCACCTTCAATCAAAAATCTCCTTTCTTACCACGCTCGGTAGGGACACGTTATTATCGTTTATTCTACAGTTTGTTGATTCCAAATTAAATACTGGTAGTTCATCAAATTGACAAAAGAAAAGCGAGCAGATTTTCAAGTAGTCTTTTTATATGTATTTCGCTTTGACATTCGCTCTTACAATCCTTCAGTCTTGCTTCGCTCTCACATTCGATTACCGATTCGTACACGCATTCGCACATTCTTGCCACGTGCCAACTTTCGATCCCGATATCACTCTCATCACGCATGCATCTTGATTGAAAAGAACTGTCACTCGATCTAAACATTCTTTTTTCGCACCTCACTCGATCCAATTATCCTACATATAGAATATAGAAGAAAAACAGAGGCAGGTAACATCGATTACCTGTACCTGTTAAGGCGATCACGATGATCATGTTCTCCGAGGTAGCCGAGGGTAGCGCCTTCTTCAGGTCTTCAAGAAACAGACCGTTCCTTTCGATCTTTCCGCCTATCGGTTCCACGACCCTGACGTGTTCCAACAACGCCGGTTCGCTTCTTCCGCGTCCGTTCACCGCGTAAACGTACAAAGTGTAATCGAATCCGGGTTCGAGGCCGTGTAGCTGAAAATTAGGCGACGGATTCCTCTCCTGATATATAGCCGGCACCTCTCCGACCGTTCCCTGATCGCTCTGGGGTGCGTGGAGGGTCGGTGAATTCACCTGAACCAGGCCAGGGCTCTTCGGGACGCCTCGAACTTCCAGCAAAAAGTACTGCGGGGAACCGCCATCCGCGCCAGGGACACAATTCACTTCCAGCGAACTGGTCTCGTTGTGCAGGGAACAGTCGAGCGGCGGTTGCGGTGGCTCTGGGAATCGTAACATTTACTCTGTCAGAAAACGGTAGCTAGCTATTTTCGTAACGTACGGGAGAGAAAGAGATTTCACTGTCGCGTGAAAAGGTGGGCACACATGCGGTGTCTTTCATTTTTTCAATCGTGTACCATCAAATTCTTTTTATCTTCGCAATTTAAATAACGGGTTAAACTGAAACTGAACGTTATAAAAAAAATTTATAAAACTCGTTAAAAAACAATCTATCACGCGAGGAATGAAATTTCAAACATTTCTGTTTTTTTTTCCTGTCTTTCCTGTCAGTCATTCAATCGAATCTATTCTAGTAGCGAAGGGCATACACGTACTGCCTGGCACGATGTTGAATACACAGGGCGTTCTTTGTCTGCCGACACTGTTGCTCGCCCAGCAAGCTAGAGTACCGAAATCGGTGTCAGCGGAAGGGGTGTACTCCAGAACGCTAACCAGCCCGTTATTCTGTACTCTCGAGTTTGGCATCGGCAACACGTCGCCCCGTGTCCCGTTGTACGTCCAAGAGAATCTCACCGCGTCCGTTGGGACCGCGTCAACCTCGCAGCGTAACGACACCGTTTCACGGCGACCGGCTGTGATCTCGCGACGCTCGTAACCCACCTTGCATCTTGGTGCATCTGTCGGGAAAAGAATTTTCATTTCTCTACGATTCTACGATTCCTAGATTAAAAATACCCGAATAAACGATTCGCGGTTTGGCGAACTTGGTAATGAATAAATCGTAAGAAGAAATAGAATAAAAAAAATTCCTCCTCCTTTTCGAAATCGGTTCAAAATTTCCATACCACAACTTACACTTCATACGAATGAAGATCGGTGGACTGTGACCCTCGCCCACAGAATTGATCGCAGCGCACGAATAGACGCCCGCATGGGCCAGAGTCAGTGTCCTTAAAGTTAACGTGTTCGTGGCTATCAGCGTACCTCCAGCCACGTCGTGTTCCAATCGAGTATCCTGAAACATCGTAAGTATACTTTCTTCGTACCGTCATAATAGTTTCAACGAGAAAGAAGAATATCGGAAAGTTTCTTACGTTGAAGTACCAGATGACCCTGCTCGGTGGTGGGTTACTTTCCACGTTGCAAACCAACTTGAGATCGTCCTCCTCTCTTAAAGTGTCCAACACGTATCCGGTAGCTAGGTGAACATCTACGATGGGCGCGTCTAAATGCAGAAAGCGAACGAAGAGGATGTAGGATCGAGTAGGATATCCTTCAGCCGCGTTTCGAGACGATTTATCGCGGGACGATCAGGGAAAAGGACTCACAAGCGACGCTGAGTACTTTCGTTTGTTCGAGTACTCCGCCAGGAAACCTGGGATTCTCGGCTCTGCACGTTAATTCCTTGCCGTCGTCGTGCTTTCCTAAAGCCAGAGCCAGCTTGCTGACCGTGGAATTGCTTCTCTGGGTAGTGGACACGTTCGGTTCGCCGATCACCTGTCCAGCTAGCCTCCAAACGATCCTGGCCGCCGGAGAGCTTCCCCAAGTTTCGCAACGGGCCGCGATCGGTCTGCCAGCGTAAATCTGATCGTCGCTCAAAATGATCTTCACCACCGCCGGTTTCACTGCGAAACGAACCATATTTTCTTCTGCCAATCGGTTGTCTGTTTAATTACACTCCGACGAATTACGAGGACGGTTAATTAATTGAAATAAGAGGGTGAGAAGTAATTCGGGACACACGTGGTATCCTAGGAAGTATGCTTCTCGTCCGGAGAAAAAACTCATCTAGTTCTGATACTTGCTCTCAGCCAGTTTCGTTTTTTGTTCAAACACGTGGCAGCGAAAGGATTGAAAACGTCGTAAAGAATCGGGTCGGCCGATAACGCATTCTTCATAAAATTCTTCTAATAGAAATTCTTTAACTAACAATAAGGATAAGACCGCAATGGTAGTTAGAGAAGTAACACTGTATTCCGGTGCGGTACCGTACATCCTGCGCTGCAAGAAACATCCTTCATTCGAATGTCCTGCGTTTTAGACGTCGACGAAGAAGAAAGAAATTTAAATATAGTCAGAGCGAGTGACCCGCGGCGGAAACGAGATGAATTCCAACGATTTCGCGCGGACCTCCTTAACCCCTTTGACGGTCGTATTTCGTGGAATTGTCGTTGAAAGTAAAAATACGCGCGGTTCGGATGGCGAGCACGTGGCTGTCCCTCTATTCGTTATTTTTGCCGCGACGAACCTGCTTAAGGGACTCGTCCTTTTTAACAATTTTTTGCCAGAAAGATCGTAGATCTTTAGGGAATAGTTTTCTCTCGATTACGCCTACGCGTGTACAAAATCAATGACGAGGAAAAGAACGCGTGGACCAGCGGAGAAGTAACTTGTTCCTCCTCTTCAGCGCGTGTTAGGATTCAAAGAAACGACCTTGAAGAACGCGGGCGAATCTTCGTTCTATTTTATTCCCGCCAGATGTTACGCTCGCGATTACCGTCACCCGTTTCTTTCGCACATTTCGCCGAACGAGCGGAGGCCATAACAAGATACTCACGATAAATGTCTAGAGGTACTTCGCGAACGATCGGGGATGCCATAGGCGGTGATTGAGCTCTGCACTCCAACTTCGTGCCCCATAACGAACGCGTCACTTTATCGATGAACAGGTGGTTCACCGTGAATTTGCTGGGCGATTCGATGGACATCGTATCGACGACACCGTCCAGTAATTTGCCGTCCTTCCACCACGTTACCATGGGCTTTGGTCTTCCTGAGGTGAACGATCGGATGATTAAAAGAAGTTTGCCGATTCCTCATAGGACGGATCACGCGACGATGAGAAAAATAGGTTACTAGGTATCCTTGTAAGAGGGACAGAAAATTTACCTCCAGCCACCTGACACGTCAAAGCGAGATTGTAGCCTTCCAAAAATGGCCCGCCCACTCCCGTTACTTCTCGTCCCTGCGCGTCGTATATCACAGGTTTTGACGGCTCCTCTGCGCAAAAAAAGAAAGAAACAAAGAAACCAATTCGAATCGATCCGATCGAACAGATCGAACAATGCCGTTTCGCCGTTCGATAGGAAAGGTACTCACCGACAAGCGTGAGATTCACACGAAAATTTCTGGTCGGCGAATTGATGAAATCCACTCTGCACCTAAAGATTCCTTGGTCCTTGTAGGTGACTTTGGTAACTTTTAACTTAGCTCGATGACCATCGCCGATCTGAAAGTATGTCCTTTTGCCGAGATCGTCGCTGACCGCCCAGTGAATCGCTGACTGTAAATCTCCGCTTCTGGCATCCAAACTGCGCACACGAACCAGCATTTTGCGACTGTACCTTCGGTGTTCGTCTATTATTCTTTCATTGATTTTAATCGATAAATCAACTAGCAGATCCTGAACTAACGCGTCATTCGTTCTTCTCTATTTCTTTCATCCATCGCAACGACTATAGTTTCTTTCCAAGAGGATCTCAAGATCAACGAATCGAGGTAACCGGGTTAGATTTCCTGTGTCGATTCGTACGGAGGTTGAAATTCTTGGCCCGATCGACTATCGAAAGAGCGAACCAGCGACGTTGACGTTTCCGGGGAAAAAAAGATGCTGGTAAACACCGGTGGATCCCCAGTTGGCCAGTTTCGACGACTATCTCTAGCACGGGTGTCTATTCGCGGAGAGAAAAACGGATAGTTGGCAGCCGCACAGTCAGCGAATTTAGATTCCCCGCGAACGTTTGACCGTTACGCAACGTCCAAGAGAAAATCGCAGCAAGACGACGGAAAAAGATGCGGACATTCGCGCACGATTTCCGCCAAATTGCGGCGCCAGTCGCACTTTGCTCGTGGAAAGTGTTCCTCTAACCGCTAATTCCGAGAAGAACTTTGAAAACGAGTAACCTCGTTTGGTCAGTTTAATTTTCGAGAAAAATATTACTTTTATTCTCTTTCAAAACCAGCCGAATTCAGAATATCACAGAAATAAATTTGTTTTTAATTTGGCTATAGAAAATGTAAACATCGAACGAATCTTCCCACGGATTCCCATGCTTTTCTATTGCTAGCGAAGAGAACGTTATGGGTGCGAAAAGAAAGTCCGACTTTGGTCGTAAACGTAAACCTTTCGAAGCCACCTGCTTCGTGTTCGTCTCGCGTGTCATTCGTTTCCTCTGTTCTATGTAGATATAATTTTTTTACGAGTGCCCTTTGATGGATAGCAGCCCTGGTCCTAAAGTCCTAAAAAGCTTCTCGGTTTTCCCTCTCTCTAAGACTCTAAGGCTCTATTCATTTCCGAGTAAAATTTCCACCCTATTAAGCAATGTCCTGCAATTAACAGCTAACTGGAACGAAACCTTTTTATTTTACGGGCAAACTTGCTCCCATTCGTAAATAAACGAATCCGAAACCTATACACAGTTTACGACTGTTTGTCAGCTCGAAACATCGATAGGCAGTTCTATTTTTGGTATTAAGAATTTCTGACGATCGATTGCCAACTCGAGTACAGCTCGATTCTTCTTTTTCTCGTTTATTTACGTTACGCGATCTACCTCAATTCGTCTTTCCTTTGGAACGTGACCTACGCGAGAAAAAAAAGAACATGCGCCAATTTTGGACGAGGCTGCTAACGAAAAACCTTTGTCAATCATTAAAGTCCAAGGAAAATGACGAGTCGATTTTCGGCAATTGATCGCGAATCGTTTTATGGCGAACGATAGATTAGAAGCTGTGCCCGTAAAGAGGGTTCTTATTTCGTAGCTCGATTCTAATTTCGAGGCGCGATCTCAGTCAGAACAATGGCATCCGGGAATATTAAGCGTGACCGACATTCGCTCGGTTGGAGCAGTCGTGGCGGACATTCTTCTCGACGAATCGGTCCTCGTGAAAAGCACCGTAAACAGGAAGTTCAACAGGCAAAATGGACACGGAAAATGTACGCGTTCACCTCGGGAAGGAAAATAAGATAAACCAACGGTGGCCTCAGGTTTTCTCTTCGCCTTTGCTTTTCCTGCCAACTGAAAAATCCTATTTCCGAGATACTCGCGGAACATCGTGGATTTCCGCTTCGGCGTTAACATACTCCCGCAGTTAAAATATAGTATTATAATGCATAACGGTAAATACTAAATACGATTGTACTTTCATTATTTCTTCAGAGTGAAGAATAAATATCGTTATTTGAATTTTAAGGTACCTAAAGTGCGAACTACGTCAGGACAGGATTGATGCTAGGTACTGTTCACCGATGACAAGAAATCTCACGGGATGGCACAGGTGACCAATCAGATTGCGTTATTCTCATGGGACTTCTTGCGATCGGTGAACAATACTGTGCAGAGATAGAAAGATGACCAGCGAGACGGCAGAGGAAATCTCATTTTCCTTCTTTGTCAGGCGTCGCGATTAGTATGCGACCGCATCAACCAATAATGTACTCGAGGTGTGAATTACCTTCCGCTCGTCAACCTCTCATCTCTGCATAGTACTCTAATTGAATTCTACGAGGTCCATACATACCTGTACAACGGTATCCCGGCAGAATCTTTAAACCAGAGCACCATGTTCACGGAGTCTGTTGGGGTTGGCGGAGTGACGTCGCATGGCAGTTCGACGTCCTCACCCTCGCTGGCCCACACTAGCCTGAGTGGTGCTGTAAGAGCGTAAGTCGTAGAACCTTGAAAAGAATGTCCAGAGAAAGGATACGTTTCGGTTATTGAAGCGTTAATTTTTTCCTAACGAACCTCTCGAGCTACCCTTAACGCGATCGAGCGTGGTACAAGGAGACGGCTGCCAAGAAGGACCAGCGAGTTATCAATGGCATACCACAGTGTGCGTTAACACCGGTTCCGAAGCACGTGCGTAGTGTGCAGCCAAGATTATATCGTTTCTATTTTCTCCGTGGGTAAGAAACTTTACAGCATCGCGACGATTCTAAGTTTAAGTCACAGCAAATGAATACGCGATGATGCATCGGGCTGCACAGCGCCGTTTCGCGCCCCTGTCGAGGGCAGGAATGATTAAAATCGATGCGATAATCGATCTGTTCGTTCTGTCGGTCGTTTTTGATTTTTCATCCGGCTTTTTCGTGTTCGACTGGCGTAACGTGCCGATGAAAGACGAACGATCGAAGCTAGTTTGTCTTTCATGCCACCGTTCGTTCGCTGGAGCCATAACTACAGACGCGTGTAAACGAGAATCCGCTATTACGTAATTTTCCTTAACGTTTCGATCGATCTTGCTTTCATCGTGAATTCTTCAGGACCGATCAAAGCTCGTCAACTCGTGGGAGTAGGTACTCGCGGAGATTATCGTTGAACGAGCAGTGAACCACCCACGAGGATGAATAATAGGTAATTACGTCTCAATTAAGATTTTAGGGATGAAGAAATTCTGGGACATAGGTATCGTTAATCGTTAATCGTTATGTAAATAATGCCGGTTGGCCGAAGGGTAGCCCGGTATTTTTATATCTCCCGCGTTGGGAAACCACGCTTCCGCCGAGTCATCTATTTTCGTGTCCCTCCTTTTCTCTACCCTCTCTTTTCGCTGGATCCAGTATCCATCTTTTGCCAATCGAATTCGCGGCCGTCTAAAAATGGCCGTTAAAGTAATTTACGAGCTAGAAGTATGACGAGCGGAATAACATGAAAATACGAGTTGCCAGCTACGTCTGCGACTCGCATGCCTCCTGCGCAATATGGAATTAATTTACGAATTTTTATTACCATCTACTTTATCTACTGTCTGCAACAGACCCTTGAACGTCACGTAATTTCCTGGGCATTGTTTTCGTACATCGATCGCATTCGAGTATTTTCTATGGCATTCCGTTGCACGACTTAGATCCCAGTTAAACTGAACGGAAACGAAGTCAATTTGTTAAGTAACTTCTGATGTGTATTTATGAAAATGAAACATAGGAAATTAATACCACAGGAGTGAAATTTTGAAATGACCCGAAGACCGAAGGTACCTTATAAAATTTTCTTACTTCATGATAAATCGAAAGAAATCATTTAGAGGTAGGTCTTTTAAGAACATCGGCCGATCGTTCACGCGAATTCCACGATATTACTTTCAGTTTTATTAAACTCGTGTCGACAGTGTGCTTTATCTCTTTCTAATCTTACCCTCTCCTCTCCGATCACGCTTTAGTTAAAGCGAAATTTCATTCTCGCGTAATGTTACTTTCCCTTACCAACACCTGTTGCTATCCTTCCCCAGAAGAAGTTCGGTTTTCCAATAAAATTCCAACTGTCACCACCTACGCTCCCGATTCGACGGTTGTTCTCGCTGCTTTGGAATCGGCGCAGCGCTTCCCTTGTTCCCGGAGCTTATTGAAAATCCAAGGCCGACGTTAAAATCAATCGTACGCTCAAAATCGTGGAATTCGAGACGGGGCTTTTTCGATTACCCGCCTGAAATATGAACGACGATAGATTTTAACTTCCAACGTTCGACTTAAAATATGACAGATCCTTTCGGCTAAAAACGGGTCTTCGAATTCGTATTGGAGATCGTAAAAAAGTTATTTGAAACAGAAACGGGATATAACATTTCGGATACTTTGTTGTTTGCAGATTAAACTGTTCCCTAGTACGCGAAGATAATTTATCACTCGAATAATCATTTTGAAATAATTTTCTTCAACCGATGTCCAGGTGTGCCTGTCGATGTTGAAACCGAAACCGAAACCGAATCGTTCCATATTTCATCTGTGAGTCTGTAATTATTTCAAACGACTCCTCCCACTACTGACCGACCAATTGATTTTTAACATCGAAGCTATCTTTTATTAATGATCGGCTAGGAATCACTTTGATTATTATTCGAGAATAAAAGTCGATAGCAACATTTAACAACATTATTACATATCTTAAACTTCAGAAAAATTTCTGTAAATTTTTTTTATTCGAACACATACATACAATCAAAGTGATTTGAATTCTCCGAGGATTAAATTGTGCTCGAAGAATATTCAAGAAATTATCAAATGTTCTATTGCTATCTCCGAGAGCGCTCTCTTTCAGGCTTATCCTCTTCTAGGGGTTGCCGAGAGACAAAGGTCTCCCTGTATGATCACTCTCTATGGTAATTTCATCGAGCCCCATGTGGCTCGTCCATTTCGTTATTCAAACTTGGTTCACCTTAAACGGTCATTTCTTACGCCACCCTAATATGTGGCATGAATAAGAATATTCACGATTCTCATTGTTAAAAATGTACGTAGATACAAAGAAAGTTTCGCATGATAATATTTATAGCTGTAAACGTGCATAATTAATACGTTCCTCGCAAGTTTCTCGCAAGTTGCTCGATCTTCGTTCGATGCCTTTAAAAGTTTCAAATTTTCAATCCCGATTATTCCCCTCCGTTTCGTGAAATCCTTTGATCCGTTTGCTGAAAGCGTGCCGGGTAAGATTCGAGTACTTTGAGTTTGGTTCGTGAGAAAATTTGTAGCGCAATTAGCGAGAGAAAAGAAAACGTCGCGACGATGTTCAGAGGAAGAGAAAGCGTCGGGGCCTCTTTATGTGCTTTCGTTTCGCAGAAAGTGTTGCTTTCAGAGGTAGGCTCGTTTCAGCTGACGTTTACCGTAAAACAAACAATGTAAAGATCACCGCGATACCTACAGGAGCGATGATGGATCGCCAAGTGAGTCGACATTGTATTTACGTTTTCTTCCCCAAATATTTTTCTTCGAATAAAGAAATCCTCGACGAGTTTATTATTCGAATGAACGATAATATGTATGTATATATTATATACTATATACATTTCGAACGGAATTCGAAACACGTCGAACGGTTCTCCTTGAATTCCTTCGAACTTTGAGTGCTCTGTTTCGGGCGTCCGCTCGGTTGAAAGCTATAAACGACGCTCGACGCATTCCTCTACACTCTACTCCCTTGAAAGAGGAACCTTAACCCCTTAACGCACATATTTTCTCTCCACGTTGCAGAAAATCATCCTGTTCTATTTTTCCTTTCCAAGTGTCTCCTAACTTTCTAGGGTAATCTCTTTGTTCTAACCGAGGTAATTTACATTTTTATAAAAGGGGGCAGAAGTTATTTGCTCCGTTGTAAGTAAGGGATGTTAAAAACTGGCCATTTTTGTTTCTGCGCGGAAACCAGGAATTTATGCAGGACACAAATGTTATAAACATTTGTCATACTTATGACGAGAAGGTTGTAAGAAATGAATGCAAATAGATAAGAAAGAATGATATCTTTCGTGATAATTAAGATATTAATTAGCTTTATTGAAGTGCCGTATCATATGCCTCTGTTTTTACTTTGACGAATCTATTAAGCCGAATATACCGCTCGTTCCTGAGGGACAAAAGTTTGCGCGCTCAAGGATTATACTTGAAAGATCCTAGAATGTTCCTATGGCTTTTCATAAATTTCGAAAATTAACCGCACCACCGAGAGAGCTGACCGTGACAGATGCCTAGAGGGATCAAAATGAAGCGGCGCCTTTTTACGGCGCCGAAAATAAATCGCGCAAATTCTTTCGCTTCGTAAGCAGCCCGTCGACTAAAATACACCTTGGTAAATTCTCTATGGAACTTTCTATCTTTTCATTGAATTAATAATTCCATGGACACTTTGATACAAGATAAACGTAAATAAAGAGGCTTATTCTATCATAAGTAAACCGTTCGATCTTCCGCAAACTTGTTCACACGTGACACGTTAAAATTCGCATTCTATTAATCCTCCTGCATTCATTTCTAGTGTCACTTCCGGAGCATCCGACGTGTCGTCCGAGACTTAACTCGTTGGCTGTCAGGATACGATCGCTTCACCGGTTTAATCGATACTTTTCGCTTGGCTCGATTAAATTATCTCTCAAGATAGTCAAGATCGATGGGGATTCGAAATATCGCAACACTCGGTGATGTTTACTTCTAAATATAAATCGTGCGGGTGTAAAGCGTTCGCGATGGTTTATTTAAACACTTCCGGCTACTGTCGATCTACGCGTAACCATCAAACTTTTAACTTATTTAAATCGGGCCGAGGTCAGTGTGCTCGTTCCGGTCCGAAATAAATTTCCTACCGCTTCTCATAATGGGTTACTGTATGCATGGAGTATAGAACGAGCAACTCGTATTCAAAACAAACTTCTTGCGTTAATTACCTAACGGAAAGTCCGTGGTATATTCACGCGATACTGACGAAATATCAGTTAACACTTTATCGTACAAGAATGATATGTTTTTTTGGGGGGATAAAACAAAGAAATTTTGAAACAACTCACCTTTGTTTTGAAATTCAACCGAATCCACGGTAGCTGCATCTGCTCGACGTGCTCGAGGTAATATCAGTAGTATCAAACTTGTCAGAAACACGTGCCCCGACGTGCACCGCATCTCGAACCGGCAGGCGTGAATCAGGTGTTCGAGTTGACGCGCGAACCACCGCCACGTCTGCTTCTCGCCTCAGGGACATTCGATCGTTCACGATCTACGTTCTTTCAAGAACGTCTTTTATGCCAAGATCGATCAGCGACGATCTTCGTGGTGATATTTCGACTCGCGATTCATCGACCACATTGTTCGACTCTTCGGTTCTTCATCGTGAAGATATAACGCGGAACGCATTCTCGCTAATTTTCCTTTTTCGTGGAAAAAAAGCAAAACTTATCAATCTTTGCAACTTAATTACTCCGATCTCTGATTTTTAATTATTATTTCCGTTGATATATCTTGCAAGCGAGATCGCCTCCACTCGACGTCTCTTGCAACTTTCAATGGTGATAGTACTGTACTTTCCAAGAACGTCGGTGCAGGAACCTTTAGCAATGCGATTCGTTACGCAGGGTTCCTTTTCTATGGACTTCCTTTCGACATTTGCATGCGTTCCTCTACTCCTGTTCCTTTTTCATTCTTCTGATCGACGTTAGACGCCTTTTTAGTTCCTTTTTCGTCAAACCACGTCGTGTCGGAGCAAAATCTTTCGATTGACGAAAGGAGCCGACGTTTCTTCTTCGCATCTAAGCGACACTCGGATCCTTCTTTCTTCCTTTTCAACACAGTCCGTCGTTCTCTCCTTCAATTTCTTTCGCCTTGTCAGAATTTCCTGGCAACAATTTCAACGTTCACGTCTCTAGATCCTTCTTCTATTTTCCGAGTCGGATTAATTAGATTTTTCAAACGAATCTCTGGTTCCTAATCTAACGATATTCCGCCTTGGTTGTACCTGGTCGTCAAATTCCCGCCCACGCCACCTCGGAAGGTGCTTCGGAATCTTTCGAAAATCGTCGAGGAAAGAAGAAGCAATGAAACTACACAGAAACCGTAAAAATAAAATGAAAACGTATGCAACTCGCGGTCGTAGTGTATCTATCGAAGATGAACGAAGCCGACGAGCAACGAACGCGTTCGAGAAGATCGTCGTCGTCGGCAGCGACTGCCACAGAACTAAAACCAAAACCGAAGACACGCGTGTAGTCGCCCCCACCTAGTGCACCCTCCTCGTGCACAGGCCGTAGGCACACGTCCGTTTAACCCGGCCCCAAGAACACCAACGCTTACACACGCATACGCACACGCGCTCGTTTAACGACCAACCACTCACGCTGCACTCCTAATGCACCCGCGTCTTAACGCGTTCGCGCGAAGATGCACCCGTATGCATCGGTGCTAATGACGCGAGCAAAATCCTTGCAAAGTCCAGAGTATCTACCAACTGAAAGCTCGTTTACTTCGTATTCTACCCTAGGTCCATTCTGCACCCCTCGAATTGTCAACGACCGTGCGTGCACAGGTACTGCACTCTCTATGCACTTCTGCAGCAGCACGCTTTTCCTTTAACAGGATTGGAACATTGGAGAAAATGTGTAATGCGAGGTAGAGATTGGTAATTAATCTTGTACAATACCACGTGATTGCAGGAAATCATTTTGGGCATTTCCATTGTTTTTCAAATCAGCAGGATACCCACTCAAATTGTCAGTTTGAATTAATAGGAAACGATTTGAAGGGGTTTGTTTCAAAGGGACACCGATGACTTTTCTTGAAAATTCGTCAGAGGATATTGGCTTAACATGGAAACACGCAAACGAGGTGAACCGGTGTTAACGGTGCTAACACAAGCGCACCTTAAGGTACACGCACGAGGGAAGATAGTTGGAAACGCAGGCGTTACGCTTCGCCGCGTGTTTCTGGCCGATCCGTTTACCATTTATCTCTCTTTCTCTCACTATCGGTCTGTCGTTGACTCGAAGGCTGGAAGGGGACCAAAACCGAGTTTGCTTCGGTGGAATAAACGCGGGGTGAGTTTCTGGCGTATCATCGTACAGACGATTACGCGAAGGGGGGGCTGAAAATGTTGGAGTTCGTTCGAGGGTGGAGTCGGCCAGCATCGACGAGGGTCAAGAATGCGTCTTGAAAGAACAAACTCGTCTCCCCGATGGTAATGCTCTTTCTTCTCTTCATTTTTCTCTATCTTTTTTTGTTACCGTGGGGAATGTAATTAGAACAAAATGGATAATTTTTCAGTTTACATAAAGAACCTGTCAATCGAATATGGAACAGGTTGTACCGTGAATATTAAAATCCAACGTGTACCATTTTTAATAGAGGATTTGATGTAAATAACTTATGTGAACGTCGATGCGAACGGGAGAATTTTTGGTTGCCGATGTATATTTTCGTTCCTGTTTTTTTTTTTTTTTTTTCAAAAGCAACGCGTCGGAAAGAAAGAAAGAAAGAGAGGGACCGCGTTGTTATTGAAGGCTCGGTAGAGAGGCATTATATACGTACGGTGTTTCTAATGTCACAGTACGGTTCGCGGCGAATATCTATTTTCGGTGTCCCTCGTTGGATACCGACACCCTCTTTTTCACCGACCGCGTGCACCCACGTGAATGCACGAATCTGGAATCGTCAGCGCGAATCGAATCGCGAAAACACTGTCGACGGCTGAACTTTCTCAACTGTCGAACGAGAGATCGAAAGATCAAAAGAATTGACCGTACTGAACATTTATTTGAGAGTCATGAAAGAAATAGTTGGGACAAAAAGTAACATTAATCTCATCGTACTAACTTTCAAGCAATTAAAAACGTCCGAACACCCTTTTGTCAGCATCGTCTAATTAATTGAAGTACGTAATTAATCACTTATCAATTTAAAGTTTAGCCTGTCCGATAATGAGAACGAAAAATCTGTAGCGTATCCTGTTTCTCTTGTCCAGAGTCGTTTGAATGTTGTTTTTAGCACGACCGCGTTTATTCGTTGGTGAAAATCTCGTTGAACTATATCCACTTGGTTAGGTACAATTGAACACGATGGATTGTACGCTCGAGCACTCTGTCGGCCACTTGAAACTTTTGCTAGCCGTTTTGTATTTATTCTTCGTCAAGCTCTGCTTTTGCCCGTACAAACTAAACAATTCCATCGTTTTTGCTGGCCGCTGCTTTTCTCTCTTCCGTGTTTCAAGTGTTACCAATAGCTAAATCGACTTTCATAAAGTGCCAATTGACGCGACGCGACGTCTCGTAACTCAGTTCGATTCGATTCGATTCCCTGGTAAGGGAGCGATTCAATTAGCAACGACCTGTCCTAAAAGATTAAACTTTTGAATAAGGGTCGAGTCACGTGCTTCTTATCTGATCGCTGCATCGATAGATAAACATTCGAATAGATAGTTGTAAGTTTCTTTTTCTAGAAAATCGATCGTGAAGGATTAAATTAAGTTGATGCACAAATAGATTCGGTGATCGAAACCTTATGCTTTTCAAAAAATTCAAGGGTTTATAAACAAACAGGGTGAAATCGGAGAAAACAAGAAGTCATTTAGTAACAGGGCACACATCCAATATCCTCGAATTGCATTTGTCGCAGCTGCCATTAAACCAGCCCCTCAGTCAGCCGCCGCGCCGTTCGAATCTATCGCCCCGCCATCGCGCCGGTAAAACGTGTCTGCGAGCCACGTTATACCCGACCTTTCTCTTCTCCCTTCTCTCTGTGTATCGTGGAAGCCGAATTCGGCGCGAACGAGTGCGGTTCGAGAGAAAAGACAGATCGATATACATAGCAACCACCCTCGAATGGATAAAGTACCCAAAGTCAGCTTCAGCCCTCGCGGAACATAAATAATAGAATTGTAGCAGTAGACGTAATTGTTAGACGTGAATTGCCGCGAAATTTATGGCTGATGAGCCCGTAGGTGGTCATTAAAGCTTAGAGGGGAGTCTGGCGTGGCCACGCTGGCCACCGTGCAACGTGGTACTTCAATTTATTCGAATAAAGTTATTAGTCGTGAAAATCGTGGCTCGAAGTAGACGCGACACGAGGACAGGATGTGCCCGATCGTTTAAAAACGGTCATCGTGATAAATCCTGTCCCCTGTCCAACGTCTGTCACAACATCACCGGCGAACGCGAGTTTCTATATTTTTTAATTAACCCCGACGATGGTTGATCAACGAATAGGTTCATAGGGACGCGTAAGCGACACATCCTTGATTTCCTCGGACGATAAATCGACCTTATGCGGGCCACCGACTCGACGCTTCCGGTCGACCCTCCAGTTCTCGAAAATTGTTTCAACATCTTCGTAGACGCAGATCCTACGATTCTTGATCGATTTATCGAAAATTTTTCGAAAGAAACTTTGCGATCGGTGAATCGCGGAAAATCGCATGGTACGATTACTCATCGTTTTACCTCGAATCAATCTAATGGCAAAGAGTTTCGGCTATTAAGTGACTCACTGAAACGTACATACGTGTCATGGTTCCGCGTGTGTACCGATGACTAACGAGAATCGAAAGCGATCGATATTAATCTGAATGCGGCGATACGGAACGAACACGCGGCTCGTTTCCCGCCCATTAATATTTATGGATTATCATTCTTGTATCTTTCGAACGGACAGCATTGTTTGCGTATAGATACAAATCGATTCGGAAAATTCAACTCGATACTCGATAGTTTACAACCTCGATGGACTAGCCGTTCATTCGATCGTTTGTGCGCGTTGTTCCTCTGCGAGGGATGTTACCAGCGGATTGTTACGTACATATGTATCAATGACCGGTGATTCCACTCGAGTTCCGAATGAAGTCTGATTAAATCGCAATACTTAGCAGCACCTGGGATGAAAATGAAAATCAATCTTCAACACTTGTACGTTGAGAGGTATAATGCTTTCCGTAGGAGAAAAAGGATGTATGTAGGAAGTGAAAGCATTAAGCAAGAAGGGAACTAATCGTGGTTATTCGCGTTCAACGTTGTATCGAGAGGGTGGATGCTGTAAGGCAAAGGCACACCCTAGTCCAATCGTAGTAGCACCCTGGCGTCGTTTCCACGAGGGGACCCCATGGGCCATGGCTTATCGATCTGTTCCCTCGAAAAATAAGATCCAACGGCTCGTGTAGGAGGATGAGTCATGGCTCGACTATCGTGACAGAAGCGTATTATTTTTATGGTGTTTTCGCGTGGCCACCATGATTCACGTGGCTCCGATGCTTTTCCAACACCCTTCGGAGAACTCAGACCGCCATAGTTTCCTCTCTTTAACGACTCTCTCGCGAATGAATAGTTGAGAAATCCCAGAACGATGGCCCATATGGAATCGTAGCAATTCTCTACCGCCGCCGAGCCGCCGCTAATTATTCCTAGCGGTTCCTGTGGTTTCGTTTAATAGGAAACATTTGTTAATACCCGAGGGAGCCGGTTGACTGTTCTCTAAAACCGTGCCACGTTTGTGCCGTTGGTGCCTTCCGGTTTTTGTTACTTTGTTCAGAAAAGAAACGGGCTTCCTAGAAACGAGACTCGAGGATCGTTTCAGTTTGATCTGTCCTCGTTGAAAATGCTCGTTCCGTGAAACGCGTTTCTCGATGATAGGTGGTTGCGTTCCGGTACGAACGGCGCTATCGAATCCACTGCTTCCGGAAGCAGTCGTGACAGAATACTTTCGCGTATCTGTTACATTAATTCCCCTTTCGTTCTTTAACACGTTCGATCGTTGTTTCGTAATAATCCATTTGGTTTTTTAAAAGTTGTAATAATATTGAATACCGTCATAGAATAAGTAAATATTTTTACTTAAATAGTAAATTTTCACACTATCTTCTATACACAATTGCGCATACGACCCTTGAATTCCTTACTCGCCATCCCTGAATCATACGCTTGACCCTTCGAACCTCGGTAATACCCAAGAATTCCTATTGGTCCTCACCACTTTCAAATTCAGACTTCCGACCTTTTAAAAACAGTACCAGAGCACTTATCCTGGAGAATATAATACGAATTAGAGTCAGAAACAGAGTATTTTGAAATAACGTAAAGAATCGCTAGCAGTAGGAAACTATTCTAAGTGTATAAATGTATAAAGTATTTATTAAATATCGGAATCTAACAATAAGTCTAATTTAAAAAGAGCAAGAAACGAAGTTAAAGCTTATTTCATCTGAAACTAAATAAAGATTTCTCTGTCCGAGATTTCTCTACACGATAGAATATCGTGTTGAAAATATCGATCCTTGAAGAGTTTTCAAGTTAACACTCGAAACACTATTGTGTGCAGGACGTAGTAATATAGACGATTGAAATGACCTATTGAATAAATATAATAGAAAGAAGTAAGATACCTTCTTGTACGTCGATGTCGCGTTATTCGATAGAAACGATTGCTTGATAAATTCACAGGAGCAAATAAAATGTGTAAACAAAAGAAAAGCTTTCCGCGTAGATTCGTGGAAAGGAAAGAGTTACAGACGAGGAACACTTTGTTCGAGATACCGCGTGTACTAATGCATCGATAAATCTCGAAATCGTGATCCATTCGCGCGTAGCCGCACGTGTCTCGATTCTGTCACATTTCTCGGCGAGCTCTTTTTCCTCCGCATTTAGCGACTGAAACGATCTTCTCTTCTCCCGCGTCGCTCGAGAACTCGGTAAATAAACGCTGTTATAAAAACGGCCGGCATAACGAGATTTTCGTGAAAAATCAAAGGAACGGAAAGAGAGAAGCTAATTCATTTGGGATGCCAGTAAAAATTCCTGACCGACAAAAAGTCGAACGAGCGCCATGGGAGAATTGAATTTCAATAGCGGTCCACGTGGATTCTACGGTTGAAATTAAAATGCACGCTAATGAGCTCGACGGATTAGAACGTTAATGAAACTCCACGATTTTTCGACGAATTTTCGACACGGAATAATTTTAGTACACCCATTACGTATGCGCACGTTTATTCCACGCCAACTGAAATTGACAGAGCGCAATGATAGATGACCAATCGTTCTTCAGCTTTCAATTGAGCGAAGAAGTTGTTGCAGATGCGTCTCTGTTGGCAAATACGAGTAGTTCTGCTTCGAAAGATAAAAATGGTAAAAATGTCAAAAAAAGGGACAACCAGAAAAGAAAGGAAGGGAAAGGCGAAAGACGAACGAACGTAAATAGCATCGCGTCGCGTTCTCTGTCGTGCGTATCGTGCCCAAAGAATTCGACGTTTCCGAATGCTTGGAGTTTTCGCGAAGATATTGGAATTCTTGTCGCGTTCTAGTCGCGCGCGTCTCGTCACCGAATCGTGCTCATAGAAAAGAAATTTATTACTATTTGCGCACAGTGAAACAAGCGACCGCTGTCACCGGGGGGTGTTTCTCCCTAGCAGCGTTGCGTGAAAATCAACTCGTTCCGAGCGGAAAATTTCAGTGTTACGTGAACGTTTACGTCAAACGCAGGTACTGTTCGACGATAAAGAAAAACAGCCATAGGGTTCGTGGTTCATGGTTATTAAATGAAATATATTATGCAATCCTAGGGCGGTTGTAGTTTGAAGGAGCGGGTTACGTACGCCAGGTTCGCTGCTGAGCTAAAGAAGGAAGCGAAACGCATAGGAAAAAGGAACAGTCGGAGGTCGAAGAGAAACGGGGAACGAAGGAATGTCGCGATTTTATTCCAGGTTGGACAAAACATTTCCCAGCAAGCTCGCCAAAATAGAGGCGTGCACCTGTTCCAACAGAAAAGGAAGATTTCTCTTCGTATCTCTTCGTCTCCATCTCGCGATCTTCAACCTCCTTTTCTACTCCTCTATTTCCTCCGTTTTCTCTTCGTTAAGGTACGTTTCCACGTGACGGTAAATCGCGATATTTAATGCTATAGCAGTAAGGAAATATCCTGACATTTTCGCGTTGAAAAGACAAGTCTCTTTTAAGGTCGAAACTTTTACGGAAAGTATGCCAGCCAATGCGACGAGATTAAACGTCGCGATTTATCGTGACGCGGGAAAAGATACCTTCTTTTGCTTACTTTTCCTTCCCTCCTTTCTCCTTTTTCCTTCGCCCTTTCTTTTCGCCCAAAGATTCCCTTTTCGTTCTCACGGCCATTTTCGTATACGCGCGCTCGTCTTGTTCCTCCCGCTCGTTTCCTCCTCTTCCAGCGACGCTTTTTCTTGCTCGTGTATACGCCATAACGCTATTTCCGTCGGGCCACGGTGAAAATGGTAAGTCGTAAGTCGTAAGTCACTTAATGCTAGTTGAACATCGAGCCTCGCGTATCAAAGGGGACCGTTTTAACAAACGATACGTGCTATCGCGTTGAATGATAAAAGCCCTGCACAGCCTGTTATCGCGATTCGAAGTAGCTCGATAACAAAACGTTACTTAACCCAGCGTGTACCAAGGAGGATCCTTAAAAGATTCAAGGATTTAAGGATTTTCGAAGGAGAAATAGGTACCGAGATTATTATTATTACTATCATTTGATGAAATTTTGGCGCAGCGACCTTCCCGCGGAGAAGGTAACCGGAAAACCGAGTCTCTTTCGAGGAACGGCTCTCGATCTGAAGAGGCCGACCCAGATATTCTGCGTTTCAACTGTGCGAGCTATTTAAATTTTAGCGACACGCGTTTCCCGAGGAAGCACAATTTTCCGACAAAATTGTTTGCGCTTCGACGACCGTCGCGCGTGCAATTCGCAGCCTCGAATTCAACGAGGAACGAAAACGAATTCTCGCCTCGTGTTCTTCGGCTTTTTTTTCCTTTCCTTCTCTTTCAGGGGACGGAGTCGAACGAATTTCCCATGTCACAGTGGACAGATTCCTGCCATATGATACTGTTTTGACCGATACCGTTTGCTACCACGCTAGAATCGTGGAAAGAAAAACGATGGATCGTTGAGAAACCGTGTTCGAAAGAAGAGGGACGAAGATGGGAGGAAGCATTCCCATGGGACCGGCGCGACGCGGCGACGGGAGAAGTTTCTTAAAGTGACTGGAGTCTTCTCTGTCAAACAAAAGCTTATTATATATTAGCTCGTCCCGGTTTGATACGAAGACATTTCTCTTGCAGTTGGACGGAAATGGACGTGTTTGTACTATCGGAAGCTCCGACTGTCTTTTTATTCTCTCTTTATAGTGCTATGTATTACAGAGTGAAACGTGACGCGAGGATAGATGGGTGGCCATATCGTGAGATCCGTGGAAATCTCACTTGCTATAGGGCTGTAGACCAGAGGTCACCGAGACGGATCCGGCCATCCAAAGATTTTCATCCGGCTCCCCCAATTTTATTTATAAATATTAATTTTATAAAATTTTATGATTTGGTTCTATTGTTCTATTGTGATTTGGTACATTTTAATAAAATTTTCCAATATAAATTCCAATGTTTTATTTATAAATATTAATTTTATAAAATTTTATGATTTTGTTCTATTGTTCTATTGTGATTTGGTACATTTTAATAGACATTTTTCAATATAAATTCCAATGTAAACTTTACACGTGCAATGTAAATTAATATTCTAATATGATTTCAATAAGAATAGTTTTTAAAAATTTCAATCCTGCCCGTTTTTCAAAAAGTTTGGTGACCCCAGCGCATCTTTTCCTTGTATCATATTTATTGTAATTATTACAAAGTTCCGGGGAGTCATCTTACGTGTATAGTTTGGTAAAAGCTTGAAGAACATAGAAATTGGATGACCAGACTCGAAAAGCGATACAATGTCGAGGGGAATCGAAGAATGCATCGGTATCCAAATATAAACGCGTAAACGGCACGGTCTACAGGCTGTCTGGTTATTTATCCCGCTTTTCCGAGGTTATCCGGGAAACTTTTGGCAAACGGTTCGATTTGTTTCGCAGGATTGCCGCTTCCGGTCGATGGAAAAATGTTCCGCCGATTCTAATTTTCTGTTGGCGCGACAGATTCGATTCGTGAGCCAATATGATTTTAGTTTCTCGCTCGTTACTGAAAACTGAACGTATTTACTGTTTACCGATCACAAGAAGTCCCGTGAGAATAACGGAATCTAATTAGTCCCATCCCACCTTAGCTTACACGTACTTTCAATCCCGACGTATGATTGGTCGAAGCGGTTACGTTTACTGTTTAGACTCGTGTAAAACTACGGGGTTAGTTGATGTGTGCATAATATCTCCTCTTGCCCCTGTGCCGTTTCCTGAGACTTCTTGTGATCGGTGTAGGAGTAGTAGGAGTAGGCATTTTCCAATGGAAGATAGTTAGAAAATAGAAGAAAATAAATAAAGTACAGTAAGAGTTTTGTTAGAACGGCTATTTAATTAATAAAATAAATGAGGTGAATGTACGCGATAAACCGGAAGAACGTTATTACATGCATTCATTGGTGTAACGTAGGTAAATATGTTCTTTGATTCAACGCCGCCGAAAGGATTAAAGTTGTTGGCATGCTAAGTAGCTACACCCATTACGAAGACGTTCTCGAACGACGATATATCCCGTTCTGGTTGCCTAGTAGCTACGGAAAATACACTTTATTCGTTGTATAAAGCCCTGCTGAATTATCGGATTCGGAAAGAGGTTGGAGACGGTCGCAAAATACCATTTACGTGAGTGCCGGCACGTACATCGGTCCACCAAAGGTAAGGTTAGTTATAAATACATCCTATTCAGAAATAGATCTCGGACTGGTGCAACCGCGAACCGCGAATCGTTCGAACGATTTCGGAATATTTGGATAACTTTGTATCGGACAATGACCCGAAAAAGAAAAGGCTAACGATGACATATTTTCAGCGATTCGAAACCAATATCTTGTGTATTAGATTCAATTTTTCAATGGTTCTAGTTTATTTTTGTAACCAATACAATAAATAGGTGGCCAGTCATTCGGGAAATATATTTTAGACATAAGGCACAGAAAATTCGACGTAGACATCATGTTTAGAAATAAACGTATATTTTAAAAAGAACACCGTGAATTTTTTTGTATTGTATTTATTGAAAAAAGGATCGTAAGCTCCATACAAGCTCATAGATCCGGTACAGCAATAAGTGGTACATATCATTACAGTAAATTCATATAAAGTCAGTAGAAAGGTCAGAGATGAACAAACTTAATTAAATAGAAATATTGTTCTTTTGTAAGAAGCGCGATATAGTATATAGTTCCTTGAGGTGTGGACCGGCGAGAAAGGTCTCTATGCACCAGGGAGGTTGCCAACCCTGACGCCGAAGACCATTAATGAGCTCAGGTCGGTGATCCAGTAGAGGGCACTGCCAGAGTGCGTGATTGAGGTTATCTTCCATGATACCGCAGCGACATAGAGGACTGCTTGTTTGCTTGATCTTGAAGAGGGACTCTCCCAGACTGTAGTGGTCCGATCGAGCTCGACAGATCCACGAGGTGATAACCCTCGGTAAATTTTTCCCCGTAAACCAAGGCTTTCTCGTACTTTGAAAGAATGTCTTGAAGTATTTTATGCCAGTCGGTTTAGGATTGCCTGGTTGGGCCTTGTTATACCAGATAGCATCTGCTTCCTCCCACATTTGAGATGCATAAACTATATGCAAGTCTTGGGGAGGTAGTTTCCAATAGGGATGGTGAGCTGCATTAGTAGCGTGTTTAGCCAGTTTGTCAGCCTCTTCATTGCCAGTCAAGCCCCGATGAGCAGGTATCCAGACAAGTCTAGGTTTATGAGGAAGAGAGATCCCACCAAAATTGTTGATTTTGTTAAGAACCTCTCTTGCGTAAAAGTGGGTCAAGCAGTTGATCGGATTTTGAATGGCAAGGATGCAGCTCAACGAGTCAGTGAAGATAGTAAAAGCCATGTCTGGGTAGTTCTTTGCCAAGTCAAGAGCTCTGGAAATAGCCAAGCATTCGGCAGTAAAAACTGAGGCATGAGAATGAATGCTCATAGCTTCTGCCTGCCCAAGCTCTGGGCAGAACCAAGCAGCCCCAGTGGAAATCCCTGTTGGTGTTTTAGAACCATCAGTAAATATTGGGATGGATCCTCTATAGCTAGTAGAAAGGATCTCTTGAAATTTTGAATTAATGTCATCTGAGTTCTTCAAACTGAGCCCAGTAGTGGTGTCGCATAGAAGTGAGGGTGCAGACTGATCTTGATAAGATCCAAACAAACATTCCTTAGAGTTGATAAGAAGGGGTTTCAAAGACCAAATTTGTTGAATGACACGAATAATGAGATTAGTAGGGCGGCGGATATGTGGTCTGAGATTGTCAATACTGGATAAATATGCAGCAAGTTGACTATTGAGAAAGTGAGCCGAGTTTGTCAATATTTTTGTGATATGCTTTTTACCTAGGTACTCAGCACGTAGAGTAAGGGGTGGAAGTTTGGCTTCAGCGAGGGTAACATTGATAGGTGTGGAGTTCCTCAAACCCAGTGAGAATCTAGCGGCAGCTAGCTGGACTCTCTCCAGTTTTTGGAGGAGCCCATGCTGGTGAGGAGAAAAAATGTGAAGGCAATATTCTATTTTGGAGCGAATGAGCCCTTTATATATGGTCAGAAGAGTGTCAGGGTGAGCACCCCACCAGGTGCCTCGAAGAAACTTAATAACGTTGAGGGTCTTGCGAGTGTGAGCACATAGCTCATTGATGTGGTGAGAAAAGTTAAGTCTTTGATCTAGATGAATGCCTAGGAATTTGACCGTGGTGGATTTGAAGATGACAGATTCTCTAATCTTAATAGAAGGTGTGCCAGCAAAGTTTCTCTTGCCACTGATTATGAGGAGTTTAGTTTTATGGGCTGCGATGCTGAGACCTATTTGCTCAAGGTTTTTGTTTAGTATGTTGGTAGCAATTTCCAGGGATGCAGTGGCACCACTAGGATCATCGCCAGTGGCACAAATAACAATATCGTCGGCATATTTGTATACTCGAATGTTGCTAGGAAGATTGCAGTCGATGTCTGCAATGTAAAGGATGAACAGCAGGGGACTGAGGACGCCACCTTGCGGAACACCAATGTTCGAGAGCCGTGTGATCTCAAGTGGGAATCCTCTATCATCCCGCACCTGGAAATGAGATCTTCTATCCGAAAGTAAATTGGCGATGAAGTGAAGGGGGTTGGCAGAAATCCCTAGTAACTCAAGTTTAGCTAACAATAGATCTGGTAGGACACGATCAAAGGCTGAATCAATGTCAATAAAAGCGGCAGCCGTAGTGCGCCGATTAAGTAGGTTGGTGTGCGCCAGGGTTGTGAAGGCAAGAATGTTGTCAGCGGTGGATCTGCCTTTACGGAAACCGGACTGGAGTTCCGGCAAAAGACCCATCGACTCGAGCCACGAATAGAGTCTCTGAGAGATTAATCTTTCGAGTAACTTGCATAGGTTGGAAGAGAGTGTGATAGGACGAAGACCTTTTTGATTCGGCTTGGGTATGAAGAAGACGGTATTGTCATGCCATTGCTCTGGGAACAAATTGTTCTCATAAATAGAATTAAAGATATCCAATAGTGACAACTTCCACGCAAGAGGAAGGAGTTTAATAAGTTGGTAGTCGATGCGATCTGGACCTGGAGCCGATTTGCAATTAACCTTATTCAAAGCGGAGTTTAGCTCAAAGAGGGTGAAGCCTGTATCGAGAAAAGAGTTGGAATTTCTGGTAGAGAATGTGACACCACGAGAGGCCCAAGCCGGGCAAAGTTTGTCGATCAAATTATGATAATCTTTGAGGCTAGACTGTTGAGTGGGAGCAGTAGAATTAGTCCACTTGTCTTTAAAGACCTTGATCCGTTTCCAGAAGAGGCCTAAATCCGACTGCCGGTTCAGTTCGCTAGCCATTTTTTGAAAACTCTCCTTCTTCTTCTTCCTGAGAGTTTTCCTAGTGGAAGCCCGTTGTTTACTATAAGCAATCCAATCCTGAAAGGAGCCGGTGTGACGCCATTTTAAAAGGCAGGCCTTTCTAAGACGAATCTCCTTGCTGCACTCTTGATCCCACCATGGAACAGGATTTTTGAGACGACCGTTGGAATGTCCTTTTGAAGCAGGAGTAGCAGATTCAGCGGATTGTTGAATCATCTCAACAAAGACGGAATACTGATCGAGAGGTTGCAAGTCGAGAAACTCCTTAGAGAGGAGAACGGGAGTGAGAGATTCAAGATGATCAGAGTAAGCGCGCCAGTCAGTTCGTTTTGTAGTGAGTCTGTTGCGCCGTTGTTTGAAGATGAAGCGGGTAGTCTGCACGGTTATGTGTAAGGGGAAGTGATCAGAACCCCAGGGGTCGTTAATTTGAGAAGTGAGAATTTTGTGAGCAAAATTGCAGGGAGAAATAACAAGATCAAGATTACTGCCTTGTTGGTTGAAGTGTCCAAGATATGTCGAAGTGTTGGTGTTGTGAACCATACAGTTTGTGTCTTCAAGAACTTGAAGAAAATGTTCCCCTGCCCGTGAATTATTTATGCAGTTCCATGCTTCATGGTGACAGTTAAAGTCACCGACCAAAATAAATGGTCCCTGCTGCTGAAGTTGTTGCAGGAGCTGATACCACTTGTCCTGATCGAAATCCGAAGACGGGGGTCTGTAGCATGTGCAAATGGTGAGACGTAAGTCGCTTAGACTAATACGGATCGTGAGTGATTCCGTCAATTCATCATCGATGGAAATGGAGCTGATGTGAGACCAGAGGAGGTTCTTCTTTAAGAAGATGGCGATACCACCACCCCTACGACAAGGCCTGTCTCTTCTGATTATAGAGAAACCAGGAAGACTAAATGACAAGGTAGGGTTGAGCCAAGTCTCAACGCAAATTATAACGTCATATGAGGGCGAAATAAGCTCTAAATCTGGCTTCTTACTGACAATATTCCGGCAATTCCAAAACAGCACATTGAAATTGGCTGTTTGTGAAGTATCCATGTTTACTTGTTTTTGGAGATTGAAGAGGAAGAGATGTTCTTGGCGAGAAATTTGCTGGTGGGAAGAGATTTGGATTTTATGCTGCTGTTTTGTTGGGTTGTTACCCGGTTTGTGTGAGAGGATGTTGAAGGTTTGGAGGAATGCGATGCGAGTTTAGTAGGAGAAAATTCCTTCTGAGGAGATTCCAATGATATCGAAGTGATTGAAGAAGAGCTGCCGACAATGGTATTATTTTTTGAGTACGTTTTTAGGATGTTGTTATTCCATTGACTGGCAGGGCGTTCCTTCTGAATGCCACCGATGGTTCTCAAAGTGTATTCTTTTTTAGATGTAGATGGAGGAAGAGAAGGAAATGATGAGGGATTGGTTGAGATAGCCGATGAGTGTCTTGGAGGTCTTTGTTTTACAAGACCAAGTTTCTCTCTGGTTTGCGCAAGTGCTTCATATATAGAAACATCGTGGAAGGCAAGGGTTCGATTAACCTCTTGGTTGAAGATCATAGTTTGGCAATCCGGGTGGAAGGTAGAGTGGTCACCCTTGCAATGAAGACAACCAGTAGGAGCGTTACAGGAGTGCTGTTCATCTTTTTTATGTTCACCACAGTTGAGGCAGATGGTTGGTCCTCTGCATCTAGAAGCGGTGTGTCCATAGCCTCCGCAATTGACACAGGTTCTTACCCGTTCGATGTAAGGTTCAATATTTTTATTGAGAAGTCCGAACACCTGAATCTTCTCGGGAACTACAGACCCTTCAAAGGTTAGGAGGACGGTTTCAGACGGAACCCAGGATATCTCCTTGGAGTCGGGATCACGTATCTTTCTATTTAGACGTTTTGCAAAGGTGATTTTGCATGGAGAAAGAGAGAGCTCCGTAAGCTCCTCCATACTAACGTCGAGACAAATGCCTTTGAGGAGGCCCTTTTTTTCGATTTTTTGTCTGGGGACAAAAGCCGAAATGCCAGCATCATGAAGAGCAGGAGAGTCCAGGAATAGGTTCGCTTCTTTGCTGTTGTTAAACATTACTTCAGCCCTGTTGAAACCACGAGGCTGCATGGACTGAGCGCCGGATTTTAAAGAACTCACAACTTTGGCGATGGACATCATATTTTGCGACTTGCTTTTTTTGCATCGATCATTATTTAGGGTTAGGATTATGGTGGCCGACCCCTTATACTCCGCAGGGTACCTCAGAGGAGCACGAGGTGGCGCTGTAGTGTCCGTCATGGTGGACGGTTTCCGCTTCGAGGTACCGTTATCTTCGGTGTTTGGGGACGCGCACCTCTTGGTAGCTTCACCTGAATGACTGCCATTCCTTTTATTTAAAGATTTCGTTTTAGGACTGACCAAGGTCCAGCCACCCTGATTATCAACATCCATGTCTATGATGTTAGGAGGAGCCTCCGGCCCCGTGGGGCAGCGGAGGAGGCGTACGATTAGCGCAGAGGAAGTAGCGTGGGTAGGAACCCAACAAAGAACGTGCTAGGGCACGTGTCCAAGGCTAAAACTGGGATATTGCGCCCTAAATAGTCTAGCAGCCCAAAAAAAAAAAAAAGAGTGCTGGATGAAGCAAACAGATCTGCAAAGCAGACACGAGCCACACGAAACAACACAATTACCACAGGATGTACACTTTGAACGAAACGCACAGACGTCCTCTCGCATCAAGGTCACGACCGAGAGTCCCCAAAAGAACACCGTGAATTAAAACATTTTTTAATTCATCGCCAGCGCCATCTATACAGAAACGACGGAAACTACTCAACAACTTACCGACTATCGGGGATAGTCGGTAAGTCGATAACCAGCTTCAGGTAATTCTCAAGTGGTAACGTTAGTGTTCCCTTATTTCAAAGACTAGACATGCCGTTGTTATCAAGGGCTTTTGCATTTGTGCCCTTCTTTCAACACTAGATATGACAGCTTTACCACCAGAACCGGTGGGGCCGTCAGGGCTCCGGGCGTTGGGAGTGGGGGCTCCTGACGCTTTTGCACGGGGCCCAAGTAAAAGCCGGCACTGGGTGCGACCCCCGGTGTCGGCCACATGATAGATGCTCCAGATGGGCACCTATATGGCAGGCGCGGAGAACTCCGGAGTTATACACATAAGGTCCTGCATCCCACCTTTAGCACCAGTGTCGGTCGCCGTGGGGTTTTAGTCAGTAGGAATCTGACACTCCCCCGCTGCCCACCCCCCAGGGAACGGTGGGGGGTCTTATGCAAGATTTCCCCATGTTTAAAAAAAAAAAAAAAAAACATTTACAGCCACTGATTCGAGTATCGGTAGCTGGCTGCTGCGACAAAGGAGAACGCAACCGTAGAGCAAGGTAAAACTCCCTCAGTCTTGTCGCGACCACCGAGGGACGCAGGTCTACCTGTTAAACATACATATACCTTCATTCTATTTTCTGTGTTCATTTAATTAGCTGTATTTAATAAAGATATATATATATTTACATCCCCGGAACCCTTATATTCTGCCATTCTCTATACCCATGTATTCCTTATATCCCTGCTTTCTTTATATCCCTGCACCCCTTACAACTCTGTATTCCTCACATCCCTGCTTTCTTTATATTTCTGCATTACTTACATCCATGTATTCCTATGTATTCCACATACAACCCTGCACCCCTTACAACTCTGCATTCCTCATATCCCTCATTTCTTTATATTCCTGCATTACTTACATCCCTGCAACCCTTATATCTCTCCATCCTCTACATCCATGTATTCCTATGTATTCCACATACATACCTACACCCCATACAACTCTGTATTCCTCACATCCATCATTTCTTTATATTCCTGCATTACTTACATCCCTGCAACCCTTATATCTCTCCATCCTTTACATCCATGTATTCCTACATATTCCACATACATCCCTACACCCCATACAACTCTGTATTCCTTACATTCCTCATTTCTTTATATTCCTGCATTACTTACATCCCTCCAACCCTTATCCTTTACATCCATGTATTCCTATGTATTCCACATACATCATTGCTTCCCTTATATACCTCACAAGACATTGAAAAATCATACTGAATTTAGTTCCTTTTTTCACCGCCAGAGGGCGCTCATTCGACCTCGAAAATTTAGTTCACATTTTTGCCGCTAGAGGGCCAAAATTTCGGCAATGTTTAGTTCCTTTTTCTGAAACCAGATGGCGCTGATTCAACGTCGAGATTTTAGTTCACATTTTTCCCGCTAGAGGGCCAAAATTTCGGCAAAGTTTAGTTCCTTTTTCTGAAACCAGATGGCGCTGATTCGACGTCGAGATTTTAGTTCACATTTTTCCCGCTAGAGGGCCAAAATTTCGGCAAAGTTTAGTTCCTTTTTCTGAAACCAGATGGCGCTGATTCGACGTCGAGATTTTAGTTCAAATTTTTCCCGCTAGAGGGCCAAAATTTCGGCAAAGTTTAGTTCCTTTTTTGGAAACCAGATGGCGCTGATTCGACGTCGAGATTTTAGTTCAAATTTTTCCCGCTAGAGGCCAATTTATTTATAAAGGGATATAGAAATGTAAAGGATGACGTGATATAAGGGATGCAGAGATGTAAAGGATGCATGATGGTAAAGGATGCAAGGAGGTAAAGGGTGCTGAGATGTAAGGAATGCAAAGATGTAAGTGATGCAGGGATCTAAAGAATGCAAGGAAGTAAAGGAAAGAATGCAAAGATATAAGGGATACTGGGATATAGGCTTGAACCCTGCGAGGCCCGCAAATATGGGTAGAATAATAAATAAAATGATAAAATAATAGGGGTAATAAAATCAATACATTCATCCTTCTAATCAGTTTATTCAATAAGCTAAGAAGATAAATACTGCAAATTACATAAACGCATAAAATAAAATAAGGGTACATATATGTTTAACAGGGAGATCCGCACTCTTCGGCGAAAGAATAAAACAATTAATAACTAAAGGGGGTGGCCTTGGCCTATAAAGAGGGATAAAATTATATAAATAACTGGAAAGTGTGAAATAAAAGGGGTCCTCGGCCGAGGCCCTGAATATGGATACAATCATAAATGTTATTCTATTTCGATGAGGTTATTTAATAAGCAAAGAAAATAAATATATAAATAAACTCCGGAAAGAAATTAGAGGACGATTATTATACTGGTTGCCCTCTTCATACGGACCTGGTTTCATTTAGGGGTGTTAGGAACCCCGTTGACCCAATGACGCTCTCTGGATACCGACCTGATATCATCTTGGGGTGTTAGGGACCCCGAAGTATCGACGGCGCTCTCTGTATTCCGACCTGATGTCATCTTGGGGTGTTAGGGACCCCGAAGTATCGACGGCGCTCTCTGTATACCGACCTGATGTCGTTTTGGGGTGTTAGGGACCCCGAAGTATCGACGGCGCTCTTTGCATAACGACATTGTGGTATCTGGGGTGTCAGGGACCCCGATGCACCAGCGACGCTCTTTGGATACCGACATTATGGTATACGGGGTGTTAGGGACCCCGAAGCTCCGGCGACACTGTATACCGACATGATGGCATCTGGGGTGTCAGGGACCCCGATGCATCAGTAGCGCTCTCTGCAGACTTGATGTCATCTGGGGTATTAGGGACCCCGATGCACCGGTGACTCTCTCTCAGTGCCGTAACGAGGGCATGAAGCGCCTGTGGCAAGTGTCTAACTTGCGCCTCCCCGCAACCCATTAATGACAATAAAAATTAAAAATTTTAATGTAACAAGTTAAATTTTAGTAAATGCAATGTTATAAATACTATTAACCACATCATAATGAGTTGCCTGTATATAAAATAATGTATTTGTCAAGGTGTTCGTATGAATAAATAATCTATAACGTAAATAAGAACAAATTTTTATTCATATTCAATGATGACAAAATAAAACAAATACAAAACATAGGTATATGTTAAAATAATATATTAAAAACATAAAACAGTTCAGCATTGGTCATTTTTCTCGCTTTTTTATTTGCAAACATCTATTTTATCGTCATAATTTAATGTTTTTGCAACATTTTTTTCAATTGATATTATAGACATGTTTGTTAATCGCTCTTGTCCAACAGAAGAACGGAGGTACGATTTTTGCGACAGAAACCCAATTGCGCCCGTAGCGGGCGCCTTCGCCATGCTCTCGTTGCAGCACTGCATTAGATGCACACCAACTCGCCGAAACTCATTATCAGTCGAACTGCGCGGGCAAGTATTTACGTTATTTCGTGAATTGCAGTATACATAAACATTAGATTTGACAAGCTAACAGCATCCTAATAGTGGACCGTTAATCGCTATGTCTCAATCCAAAGGTATATTAATGAAAGCATAATTAAACATATTCCGTACGATTAATTTTACTTACAAGTCGCTTGTTTTTAATACGACACATTGTGTACGTCAAATCCATGTGACGATCCGCCGAATCGGCACTTAAAGTATCTTATGAAAATAAACTAATGTAAGAAAGATAGTGAATAACTGTATTCATTCCGACAGGCCAATTTAAGAAAATATTAAAGTATTGACTTTTTCATTTTATGGATAAAGGGAACAAAAAAAATCGTGGACATCACTACAATAAGAAGATCAACATTGGTGACAAGGGGAAAGAAATTGTCGAAAACATAAACGAAAACAGTTTGATTGTACAACAATTTCAAGCTTACTCAGCCGAATTAGTCGAGAGACACGATCGGTTTGAGAGGATTTTAAAAGTTGGTAGAGACATCACTATTGAAAGTAAAAGAATAATTTGTCTTTTACATACCATCGATAAAAAGAGCAAACAAGAAAGTATACTACATGAAGCTGAATTAAGACTGAAAAATGTGGCGCAAAATCTGTTCAGTATTATTGCTCTTGAATTAGAAGATCAAGATGCCTATCAGTATTTTAGAGCTTATCGTAGTGGTCTGGAAGAATACATAGAAGCTGTTACATTTTATCAATATTTACAGTGTGCTAGCATGGAAAATTGGTTAGAACTGGACAAAAAACTTACGTACACAATTACAGATAAATCCAAAGACAGAACTATACGTGCTTTAATCACTCCATATGAATTCATCTTAGCAGTTGCAGATCTAACTGGAGAGCTCATGCGTAAATGTATTAACAATCTGGCAACAGGGGACATAGCAAGTTGTTATCAAACATGTAATTTTGTAAGAAACATATATACAGGTTTCCTTGGTTGTACAAATGCATCCAATAAAGAAATGAACAGGAAACTTTGTACCCTCAAACAAAGCCTCCACAAAATGGAAAATGTTTGTTATACCATTAAAGTAAGAGGTTCAGAAATACCAAAACACATACTTGTGGACGTAGCTACTGAGGAATATGCGGAAAGCGACGAAGGATATCAGGCTTATTAATCATCTGTGAACGTATAAAAAATTAATATTAACAGTGAACTTAAAACTAGCTATAAATATCTAATAAGTAGTTTTGTTTACCTAACAAAATCCTTATGTTTTTTTGTTAAAATAAATGATTCGAATTTTTTGTACTTCAATATCATGAAAAGACCTTCGTAAAATATATTTTTAAATTCTTCTTTCTGTTACATAATTTTTTATAGGTCAATATAAAAATATTTATTATACATTAATATACATTTCGCCATATATAAGCTACAACTACATAAATAATTTAAAAATACCGAAAAATCTTAAAGTATTCAAATATTTATCTTCCTTAATCAATCGTCTTCGCTTCGATTATTATCGGAATATACTTCATCATCGTCGAATTTTTCTAAGTCGCTAGAAGGTTCATACTCAGATTCGTCAATAGATTCTTCCTCGGAAGTATCCTCGAAATCTGATAAAGTGCCTGAGAAGACTGTTGTCTGACTTCGATTTCGACGCTGTCTAGAACATTCATTTCTAGTATTTCTACTAGTATGTTTAAATTGCATTTTATGTTGAGGATTTTTACGATAACATCGCGATCCATAAGGGCATTCTTCTCTGTTGTCAGGAATATTGTAATCTGCATCCTCGGGGTGACTGAATTCAGCCTTATGTTGTGGATTTTTTCTATGATCATAAAATCTCTTTCTAGCAACTATAATAGTAAAATGAAAAACAAAATTACCTGTAGCATTTTTCGCCATATTTGCATTTCTCCCTTCTGGGAGTATTTACTGTTGTAGTAGTAGTAGAAACATTTGATTCACCTTAAATGAATAAGATATTTTGATTGGACTTACTACAGATATTTCAATATTTCACTTATAAAAGGAAAACTTTAATTGATATTAAATATTTAGAATTATCTCACTTGTAGGAATAGTTGTTTCTGCTTTACTTTCATTTTGTAAGTTATTAACATCTTCCTCTTCTTTACAAGGTTGATCTGTATTTTGAAGTTCAGATGTTAATTTATCACTCGAATCATACTCTTTACCTTTATCCTTAGAACTGTTATGTAAAAATACAAAGAAAGTTATGAAATAATCTATAATCATTTTATAATTACAGTAGTGCCCCGATAGTAGACACACTTTTGCGTCTATTATCAGGGTGCTACTGTGAATAATGAACTGGATATAAATACATAACCTTGCACCACAAACTTCCTCACATTTCTCTTCTGTCGTACTTGTGATATCTTTAAGATTTGACAAATTATCATCTTTTGAATCAGTGTGATCAGGTTTTGCTTTAGTTATATCATTATTGTTATTCTCACTTATCATTTCATTTAATATATCACAGGGAGTTCCTAAATTATCTCCTTCTCCTGATTTTGAACAACATTTTTTACCAGACATGTTGTAATCTATAGCATCATTAACCTATAATTTGATCATTAAAAAATATTAAATTAAATTGCATTATCATTCAAAATATCAGTTTAGTACTTTTCGTTTCAATGTATCCATATTGTCAGGTACTAATAAAACTTTAAACCAACACTTGTCAGGTATCAAAGAACAAATATCTCCTGGTTTTATTGGAACAGTAATACCCAGTTTAAGAAGTTTCCACTGTGAAGATTCAACAGATTTCATGTAACATGGTGAAATCTGACGCTGGAAAATAAATCCTATAGAATACTACTCGTATATTACACCAGATCTGTATAAAATTTACGTTTGTCTCACCGGCGTTATTGTCATTTCATTATCAGATGTTACATATATTGTAACAGCGTGCTTGATAGCTCCATTATCGTCACACTAAAATTAGAGTATTAAAAAATGTAAACGTTTATTCAATATTCTCAAATCCTAACAACGTAAAAATCTGTCGATTGATGCAATGACTGGACAACAAAACGTTCAGGCGATGATCTTTAGCGCATGCGTGAAACCGTATATTTCAAACCAAACAACTACTTTGTAAGCAAATTGCATTAATATCATACTTGTTACTTTTTTCTTTAATGAAATTCAATGTAGTAATGATATCTACTTACTCCAGGTACAACACTACGGCCAATAATGTTATTACCTATTTGTAGATCAATTTTTTGCACTAGGTCATTATCAACACGAAGTATTTGTAATTTTTTCATTATGATCATTCAACAAATTTTTTAGTTGATACAAAATTTTTTATAATGTAAAAAGGATACAAAACACAATTTTGCTGCATTAGAAAATAAACAAACGAAAAAGGAAAAAACAAATTTAACACACATCATATATATACCACACATACAAAAGTACATGTATTAAAACTTCATTGTCTGAAAATGTTGAACACATTTTCCCGGCGGCACCTTTGAAGTCATTGATTGGAAGTCATGGCCGGCACCAGGGGTAACCTCCGCTGTCGGTCAAGAAGATGGCAATTAAAGAGGTTACAGCCAGTTGCTTTTAGTTCCTGGACTTCGGGTACCAAAGCAACTTAAGTATCAGAAACATACGAGATCAAAAGAGGTGAAACACACCTCTTTTGCAGGCATGTCCTCCTGCTAGTAGAATGCCTCTTGACATTAGAAAGACATGAAAGTGAAGGAGGGTGCGTACACCTCTTTTCGCATCATGTATTCCTAATATTCACGTTAGAAAAGAGCCCTCAAGAAGTGATCTAGGAAAATGAAGTCTCATACTAGAGGAATATATGAAAAAATACATACATACACGTATTTTACAAAACTTAAAAGATCCATGAAAGTGATTGCAATAGATATGCATTGAATTTAGAATAATTACATAATATTACCTTAAGTTAGAATAGGAAGAATTAGGATAATTCATATAAAGTTATTTAATATTTTAATGAAGAAAGAAACCAATACTTAAGGAGATAGCAACAATAATTACCTAAGTGTATTTGAGTTTGGTTTAATTTTCATTTGTTAATGGTAATAATGTAATAAACATAAATATTTATCAATGTATTGATTTCTTTACCCTTTTTCAGAAGATTATACGCTAACAAAAATATACAGTATAGGGACAATCTCAAGTGTTTGTCTTTAGAATCTTCAAAGATTTTTATTGTTTTATACGTTCAGACGTTAATGAAACAGCGGATATTGTCAACAATCACAGATACTTTTTTTCTGTTGACCACACGTTAAATGGATTTTTGCGCAAAGTTGAGTCTCCGGGTCCGATGGAGAAAATTTATTTATTTACAAGATGAACGTAAACGCGTCGCTGAAGAATACACATCACAAAAATGACTTCTTAATTTTAGCTTTATCCTCTCCTTTTCATGTGTAAATTATTACAAAAATGTAATCGACGTCGAAGTAAAAAACTATGTACTGCTTGAACAATAAAAGGACAGAATAAAGGAGAAATTGCAGAGTTACTTATAATTTCTCTTTAACAAAATAGAAGAAATTGCAGCGTGTTTACGTTTCAATAAAAAAATATTGCTGATACAGCAAACTTAATTACACATCATTGTAAAATAATCTGCTATATTTTTCCTTTCCATTTTGAATTCTTAATGCAACTATTCCGTCGAAATTAAAGTTATGTGTTCAAGTTTTAATTAATTTATCTGTTAAATCTTTTTAACAGATTATTTTACAATGTAAATTTAACGAGGGTTAACAGTTTATATATTGTCTTCACGTTACATCGAAAAATGGTAACTATCGTTTTCATAACACTATAAGACTTTCATTATTTCGTATAACATGGTTCAACGACATTTAAAATTCTCGATATGGTTTCGAAAGATATGCTTTAACATTGTATATGGAAATATATCGCTTTCGGCGCAAAATACACGTTCATTTTATAATTTATATATCTGTACATTTTTAAAACATTCAACATTGTAGCTCAGAATGCATCCCGTCTCCCTTCCTAATTGACTAACCGCGCTAAAACTTTTCTTTGGAAGCTTGCAATGATCTAGGATAATAACGGAATCATATTAATTCGCTTAAATATTTAAATGGTAGTTGCTATAAAAATAGTATGTAGGTATATCAACAATTTCAAATATCCACGTTGTTCATTAATACTCATTTTGTAGGTAGAAATGATATTATCGTTTCATTAACGCAATCGTTCGTTGTAAAATATTCAAAGTAAACAATTATTGCCTGTGTTCTCAGAAACAGTTTCACATGTAGAACTAATAGGAGATTTTAATAAAAACGAATGAAAGGTCTATTTTCTGCGTTCAACAACTTTACTAAATTACTCTTCCCTAATTTCTATCGAGCCCCACTTTCCAGGGGGCCCCGTTATAAGCCTTCCATTGTCGAATGAAATTTCTCTGGACTCTTGCCCGTTTTCTTTACGATTAAATGTTATTTAATTTTATCTAGAAAATATATTTCAATTTTTAATCCGGTGCTACCTTTACCCTTAGCTCGTAAATTGAATGCTTTGCCTATCTCACGCATTCCTGAATCGCCAAATTGCTACAAATTCTTCATCAAAATATAGTTTTCTTCAATTTTCCTTTATACAATCTTATTTTATTGAAAGACCATTGAGATAGTGCCGCTTGTTTACAGTAAAAGCGACACGAACTTCGAGATTTCGGCGTTGGTTTTAAATATCACAAACAACAATCTTTGTATCTATCAGTTTGAACGAATAAAATCCACAAAGATAAACTTTAAACATTCTCCCTCTATCTATCCTTACAATACTCGTTTAAATCTTTCATGAAATTTATGATAAATTAAACTAACAAGGAAGCATAATCGTTTCTTAGGCTTGTACTCATCGAACATCATAATCTTCAGCTCTCTGAGCATCATTTCATTCGCTGAAGATCGGACAGGAAAGATTATTATCTAGAATTTACAACACGTACAGGTAACGAGAATCAGTTAAACGGATGCACAGCATCTTGAAGAGGTTCTAACCGCTAAAAGTATTATTATTGTCGATATCACCGTTTCTGTCGCATCTTGGCGCTCGTAAAAGACTATTCCTAAAACTATCCTAAGCGCATTCTGACTTCTTCATCGCAGACTGACTTTCATTCTTAACGGCAACTTTGAGAACCTGAGGTCCTTTCATCTGGAGTCGCATTGTTCGAGTCCTTAGAGTGTAAAAACAGTGTCTAAACGCGTTCCTGTGTTGGACAATTTGCTAAATAAATCATCAGGGTCTAAGGAGACTATAATACTGATATTTACAGGAAACAAGTGACTACAGATGTTTCGCTTCTTCTCTGAATCCTCTGACTACATGAATACTGGAACGAAATTTTCTTATCCTTAAAAACTATGTAGAAGCTGAACCTTAAATTTCCTTAGTGTTCTATTTTTCTGCGCTCTAAACGCGACACTGGAATGTACAGGTGTTATCTGGACGCTATGGAAACCTTCCACAATGTTGCACTCATTACAATTTGAATGATTCAATAACGATACGTTCTGTGACGTCAGAGATTTAATGATTCCTAGTGGAAGTATCATTCGAAAATATAGCAGCCTCGTGGAATATTCCAACTGAAATTCAGATCTCGAACCATGCCCAACGTTATCTACTTATCTAACTATTCTACACGAGTCGCGACACGAACACGACATGAACGAATTTTCACTATAACAGTAACGAAAAACATGGGCTACGAAGTCCAAAAGAACTCATCGGACTTTCTCAGAAAATATTCTTTCCATTAGTAATCTAATTATCTTGAATTTAATGGCTCACCTTTCTTTTTAATTTTTGCAATTTACTTATCCTTCCACTTGGAAGGTCTTTTGCGGAGACTACGAAGAGCTGATTCTTCTTAATTTATATGTCGGACCATAAACGGAAGAACGGCGCTTAAAACTTGGCTTTCTGCCTTCGAAGATCATTAGGAATGATGGTTGTGATGAAGCAACCGACGGCGAGCGTGACGCAAAGGCCAATATTCGCCCAGAAATTACCCCAAACGTTCAGGGCGCAACCGTAGAGGCTCGTGAAGGTGATACCAAACACTTGACACACTGCGTTTAGTAAACCAGCGGACGTTCCTTCCGGTTCCGGGTATGTCAACTCCGCAGCGAATTCGAAGCCCACTGGTAAATATCCAGTCATGAAGAATCTAAACGAGGATTGAATTTAATATGTGAAAAACTGATTCACAAATTTCCTCAAGATAAAATTATAATGTATTGTACTACTGAATACAGCTGAATAAATGTTTGTAGATATATTTCCTAAAGGAATCTTTTAAACTTACCCCAACAGGCCAGCTGTTATGTAAGTGACGTATATTCGACCACTGTCTAGAGTGAACGTGAATACAATCATTCCAAGGAAAGAAAACAGATACACTCCCAATGTTGTCTCCCTGTGAAAGCATAAAAAACATTCAATAATCTGATTTTGAGGATATAAAAGATTCCATAGTAAGATTCACTCACTTGAATTTGTGTGCTTTATCCAAAATAATACCACACACCACAGAGCCCAACATTCCAGCACAAACTATGGTTAAACCAATCCTTCCAGCATCTTTTTCATGATGCTGAAAATATCCCACATATTCATTAGCAATCAATTGAATAAGGATGAATTAAGTTTTAAATTAAAAGAATCTAAGTGCTCACTGGGAAATATTCAAGCACTATCTGATTGAGAAGAGTGCTAATGGCATAGAAAACTCCAACATTGATACCATAGCTGAGCAACAGCAACAAGTAACCAACGTTTGTGACTAGCTTTTTAACAGACTGGAAGAAGCTTGCTGTAGAGTCTGCTTCTCTCTGCACTGCCTGGGCTGGACTAGGAGGCATAGGTGGTTGAGCTTTGAAAACTGAAACAAAGTTCACGAATACACCAAGTAAATAAAAATTTGATTTTAAATGGATTAAGAGTGTACTTACATATAAGTATAAAGACTAAAATGACCGTGACAAAAATAGCCACAATGTAGAACATGATTTGCAAGCCACGTCCAATCACATTGTGATCGTCGCTGTTTGGGACCAGCATCGGTGGAAACAGAAAGCCCATGGCTATTCCCAGCTGCAAGATAATTCGAATTTTTGTTAGTTCCATAAAAGAATCATGAATGTTTTTCGCAATGGAATCAGTGTAGTCTGGATAAGACGCTGAACGTTCATTATTATAATTTCAAGGAAGTAAGAGATCATTATTCTTTTCAGCTCATCACGGACGATTCCGGTGAGAGTTCCGCTGTTGCGAAGCTTCAGAGAAGCGTGACAGGCTTCTATGGTGTTACGAGAACACCATCGTCGACAAGGTCAATCGTTCAATTTTCTAATTTTCAGCATTGCACTTTAAGTATCGTATGCACACTTTTATCGCCTACGTTTTATTAATGATAGCTCCAGTTGCGACAGAATAATGTTCCCTAAAAATGATTTCTTTACAGCGAAGAATAGACTTTTATTTATTTGTAATATCAAGATTTATTTTTTTCGCAGTGGCACTGTCTCCTAAGAGGGGACAAGTGCAAAGGGTTAAAATTAAATTAGGGCTCTCTCCATGGTCCGTTATCCATTGGTGAACCGAACAACGCATTTAGAGACAAATTTTTGGGATAAAAACCTTAATGACACTGAAGTAAGAGTCGTGAAAAATAAACAAAAGAAAAGGGTTAAATTTAGAAACAATTGATTTAACAATTAATCGTAGAGAAACGTATGCCGGTTAGGGATTCGAGAGGAAGGGGTTGAATTATATATATTTATAAATAATTTATTTCCTTTGCTTGTTAGATATTCTTGCTTGCTTTAAAACAATCGTTTTAAAGCACCTTGAATTATTCAATGAACAAGGGGTGTATCGCGACGGTTCACTATTGAAATACACTCGTTTAATTTGCTGGATGGGGACTCGGGTCCCCTGTTGGTATCCTGAAATGAATCGTGGGTGCTCGGTTCGACTCTGTTTCCCACCTAATCACGGCTTAATTCACCAACGACCCTGTCCATCGAATTAGAATTCTACCGGTGTACCAGACAGGTAGTGTACACTCGAGATCCATTACGAGACTGAAACTTGTTAACCTGTCATCGCTACGGAAGACGAGTTAACTCGTTCTTCGAGTGAATGACACTCGCTTAACTATTGAACAGTCGGAGTTTGACTCAATCGAGGTCCAAACTTACAAAACAAATTCAAGGATATTGACTCAAAGTTAAATGTATCATTTTTAAACGAAAGAATTTTATAGATTGAAAGAATAATTTGTAGAAAAATCAGAATGAAAATGGCAATAATATGGAGTACAATATTACAATATTAGGGCTCTCTCCAGGGTCCGCCATCCGAGGGTTAAGCTAACAATGCATTTACAGACAAATTCTTTTGGTAAAAGCTTTAATTAGGAAAGAAATATACGGTGAAATTCTGACTGACCTGATTCCCGAAAACACCGATGCTGCATGCACTGCTCACTTGATCCGGACCAAACCAAACAGCAGCCAAACGTGCTGGAATTGATAGGATGAAGGTTTGACTTAACGCGACCACAAATTGCCCGATGAAAGTCATCCAAAAATAATTTGGATTAACGCTGCACACTTTGATCCAGGAACCAAGTGCTGTACCAGTTGCTCCTACTATTGCAGCGAACCTTAGACCCTAAAATCGATAAGTACAAATTTGCGTTCAGTAGAAGTAAACAAAGTACTGAGTAATTGAATGAGATAAATGCATTTATTTTTGCTGGATTAACTTATCAACAACCTTCTATTGAGAACGAATGCGTCGAGGACGAAAAATATGATCTGGATGTCTCAGGATGAAACAGATTAGATTAAAAGACAATCTGATCCCATCTGTTTACCCTGAGATTAAATCAGCTACCAACGCATAATTAATTACACGGATTTCTCTAGACGCTTCTCTGTGCTGAATCAAATTCGAGAAAAGTATAGAGAGAAAAATATATCTACAATTGTTCTCTTCTTATCGATTGATAATTTCACGACAACAGTTTGTTGTACTTACGAATCTGTCGAGCAGATAGCTAGCTGGGAAGATGAAAGGAATGTAGGTGATCATGTATATCATACTGGTCATGTCCACTGAGAAACTGGACACGTTGTAATATGCCATTATGATATTTGCTATGATACTGTACTGGATCCAATGCATAGCGTTGCTGGAACTGTACAGCACGAAGATTATTAGGATCAGCCATCGTCGCTTGTAAACCTTCGTCTCTAGGACCTGAAATAAAATAATTGTAAAATTAGTTAATTTCAATTTTAAATTCTCCGATATATGAGTTTTCTCAAACTCAAATTTACTGCTACCTAAATCAATTCAATTCTGAATTATTTCTAAATTTAAATTCCACTAAAATCACGTTTGATCTTTGAAGAAATTTTGAATCTAGCCCTGTTTGAAAATTCAGACTGCGCACACAAAAGTCGGTTTATTTCTAATGAATTTATTGATATATTCGAGGGATAACATGTACAGAGGAATTAAATGATAAATTCACAGGCAAGACTTCATCCATCGGGAAGTTTTAGTCACCTGGGTCGGTTGAACGCCACTTTCTATGGCCTTCGCGTAGTCAGCCGTGCTTTTCACCATTTTCGTGTCTTGTCCTTGTTCCATTATTTATAAGAAAAGCTCAGCGAACGCTGAAGCGATTGACTCGAATTAATTATTTAATACTTTCGATGCTACACCACCGACTACCACTTCAAACCCTTTCGCAATATTCTCTTCGGTTGTTCTTCGTTTCTTTTGATCGCCTGAAAAAGATCAAAGGACAGGGAGATACTTCGATTAGACGCTGCTGCGTTGATATCGATCCAGGATAAATCTTAATGAGGTAGCTTCGGTTTTGAGTACCAATTAGTGGCGAGCTTTCCTCTTGGAGCTTCGTTACTTGGACAACCAATTACCAGCTTAACGAGTGGAAAGAAAGAATACCCGGTCGAGTGTTTCGGACAAGTTGCAGCTTTTTTTAGCAATGCATCTCTAGTTGGTGAATAGATAATCAAAAAAGAGGAAGACCAGATTGAACCTTATTTGTTAATTTCATTTTTTAATATAAAGCTCTTAATATCTTCTTGGATCTGAATTACGTGTAAATTGAAGCATACAACTTTTAATAATTTGTATATAAAAAAGTAATTTAACGAATCCCTGGAGCTTGCAGAAACCATTTTCCAACGATAATTAAGTTTTTCAGTTACAGGAGACAGAATTTCCATCGAATAAATAGAGATGAAAGAGGTTTCGCGTCGCTGTTTATTATTGTAGAAAGCAGTACGCCTTTGATAAAGTCATTAAAATTCCAGGTATTTGAAAAGAAAATGAAAAAACATGTTACAATAATACGGCTCATTTAATTTCGCGAGTCGTATTCAAAGAGATCAATAGAAATAACATCGTTATAGGTGAATAATCATTGAATTATTTATAAGTATCGCGATTGTATCTCCGGTAGGCGTACGAATAAGTTTTTCTCTACGTGTTTGGAAAAATGTATCAGCAAGTTCGCGAAACGATTATATAATCATCGATTATTGATCACAGAAGAATCATGGATAATTGACAATCGTGCATTTGTGAAAATCAAAGCGTAAAATCCTCTCGATATCCAACTGTCACCGACAGATATTTTTCATTTTGTTGATCCTTCTGTCATCAAAGTATTCCAAAGGCTTTAAAGACAATCGTCGGTTTTGACATCTCATCAATCGTTTTATTGTTCTAGCCAGGTTGCTTTGACTTCGCTAATTACTTATCATGATATCAATCAAACGTGCAATTAAAATTAGGGCTCTCTCCATGGTCTGCTATCCGCGGGTTAACATATAATCGTCCCTTGAATCAAATGTTTAAACTATTAATTGGGTTAAAATTGCTTAATAAGGGTTCATTTCAATTTATTTTAAAATTAAAACCGCGAATAATGAAGTTGGTAAAAATTAATACGGAACAATGTAAAGCAAGTGGTAATGGAAGTTAGATAATTACTGCGTGTTCTAGTTTCAAAATTTTAACAATAGCTTCAGTGGTCAGATAAAGTCTATACTTTTAATAAACATATTACAATAGTTTGATGGAAAAATGAAAGGTAACCCGGAAATAATGGCGAGGTTCTACGAATGGAAGATGTAACATGATAGAATATTATATTACTCGGGGAGGATTGCTATGAATACCTCAGAAGCGTTGCTTGGTCGATAATTCTAAGTCAAAAGAAAATTATGTCTGAGAGGTAAATTGAGAAAAATAATTTTACAAATGTTAAACTATTAAAAATACCTGGGGTCAATTAAAATTGGTATCATCTGTAATAGAAATTGAATAAAATTGTACTTGAAGTGAATAATGATACTGGCAAGGTAAAATATGCATTTGGACCATCTTGTTGAAAATATACAAGAAGAAGCACGTTTAAGAAGACCAAATAAGCAATTAGTTGCTCAGACTAATTAACTAATATTATTGAAGCTGCACAAGTGGAAAAAATAATAAATAAGATAAATATACGTCAATTTCTTGCCTCGGTTTCAAAACTTTGATAATTTAATTGGCTCAAAAGGTATACGTCAGACACCTGCGTACAAAGATTAAAAACCTATAAACGTCGGAGCTTTTAAGCTCGAAATGCCGCGCTGCGCACCGACCAATAAACAGGGAAATACTTTACAGAAAATCGATGGAAGGTCGAAGAGTTTCATCTGGAATTCGATGTTTTAAGGTCAAAGATTACGGTGCATCCGACGCGGACATCGGAACACCAGATTCTTCCTCCTTCGTCAACAACATCGAACTTATTCATCTTTAATTATTTAATTCGATAAATTCAAAAGAAAAATACCACTGTAATATATTTTTTAAAGGTAAATAATTCAAATAAAAATGAATCCATACAGATATGAATGCAAATTTAAAAAATTAAAAACATTCCGATCAGCTGAATAAATATTGAATGAAATTAATCACGTTTGATGATAATTAAACGTGTAATATAATTTTGAGAACAAGTTATAGATAGCGACATTTTGCTTTTTTTTTTTAATAAAAAGTGAAGTAAGTTGTTATTTTTAAAAGAGTTATCGAGGTTCAATGAAAATATTCGACGCTTGTTTTGTTGATCTTTACGTTATGAGACAACTAAAGGTTGTTCATATATCGTAATCGATGTTTTGTAAGCTAATCGTGATAAGAATATGAGGGCAGTACGATTCGAATGTGTCCAATCTATCGCTCAATTATTTCGCGTTAATTAATGATTTTCAGACTTGCCTAAGATGGGCCAGGTCTCTTAGAAATTTTGAAATTGGAGTTTTGTAATTTTGCAATTTTGGAATTCTGGAATATACAAATTCTGGAGTTGTGGTCATTTGGAATTTTGAGACAATGAAACTTTGAAATTTTGGAGTGGCGAGGGGGCCAGGTCCATCCTGGACTTTACCTATCTACGCCAATGGCTGTTGGTACAAAGTGTGTTCAGACTACTATCACTCTTATTAATTAATTTGATAAAAAATGAAACATCCCCACGATTAATAATTCAATAACATCTATAGGTTATCAAGTCATTAATTTTACTTAATTTGAAAAGATAACTCAATTTTTGGAACATTTTAATCAAAGTCTCACTGAGGAATCACCCATTTAGCGTTTCAATTATGCATATAGATTGTCAATCTGAAACGATAACTCAATTTGCCAATCACTTTAGCCGAAGTTTCATTCTAGATCCTATTTTCCTCCACTTAACGATTCGGTAACATACATAGGCTATCGATCAATTAATTACCCCTAATTTCAGAAGGTAACTTCATTTTCAAACCACTTTACCTAAAATCTCACTCTTGAGCCTCGCGATCCTTCTCGATCGTATCGATCACCTTCTACCCCAAGAGAAAAGCTCGTCCAAAAGCAGAGAGGAAAATACTATTAAGAAAATTGACTTACCTGAAGGAGACGAACGACGATCACGTCGATTGGTAAATCGATAAACGAGAGACACGGGTCTCTCGATCGCGAAGCAGATTCTGCCTTCACCGTGTCTCATAAAGCGACGTTATCGTTCACTAACCCCTGAAGATCGGTGATTCGCGCGATGGAAACTCGACGATCAAAATTGTTTAGTCGAGTCCACGTGGTTTTCGCGACTACGCTTTGTTCACCTAACTTGAACTCTCCAAATTGTTCCGCTACGTTCAGCTGACGCGTGTTATCAAATTTTCACCCCCCCAAAAAAATCGATACTTTCTTAACGAACTATCGTGAAAATGAAAGATAATCACCTTCGAATGATTTTACGTAGAATGCAAAAAAGGATAAAAACGTGGTATGAGCAAAAACAAAGTTGTATCGATCAAGGATTTCGTGTCTCTCTTTGAGGTCCGTCGAATGATGGGATGTAGGATGAAGGATAAGTTCGATAAATTCAAACGCGTATAAAATTCTCTGTCATGGCTGGCTCGACAGCCGGTGTTACATTCGCGTCCACGGACCGCTGGACATTAACTAAATCCGATGGATTCGACGCGGCTCCTCCACCACCTACGTCCTTCGTCTGATATCACGAACTGGCGCTCTCGCGCATAGCCCCGGCCTCTCCACTGCTTCTGCGCGAGATTCACGATGTTTCGAATACCTCCATCGTGATAGCGAGGCGATAACGACACACCATCTTCTTTCTATTGTTCCCAGAACTATTCTTTTTTTTTTTTTCGGATAGTTTCAAGGTCGCGGTTTTTGGGAACCTTGAGCCTGCGATGGGGTCGTAAAAGCTTGACTATCCCAGGGACATGAATATGCGCGAAAAGTGTCAACCAGGATATACTTCTTGTTTTTTTAATCATGATAATGTTTGTTATGATTTTGATTAATTGTAATCATTTTCGTTAATTGGATCTGTTGAAATGATACTGCAACACTTTTCGATATAATAATAAGATACATATAGATATGTACACACAGGTGAGTTCAGACCCAGATTAAGATTTCTGAAGTCGAAGGTCCTTTGATCGATAATTGCAATTTATTCTTAAAAAAGCCATAATAGGGCCCAGGGCTATAACATCCTTAGACCTCCGCTTAATCCAACAGTGACTGAGTTGTAATATCATTTTAAACTTAATATTAATTTGACGTATCTTTACGCTATCCGTAACGGTAATCAAATTCACTTGAAATAGTGCCATTCATTGATAAGGTATTAACATTGACTTCCGTTTAATGATTAATTCATGATTAATGTGTCATCGGCAGATAAGAAATGAACATATTCACAGAAATTGATTATGGAACGGGTAAGGAGAGTTAACTTGTCGTAAAAACGGGACTGCTCTTAATCAGCTGTTTTCTCCATGTAATCCAGTTCCATAGATGTAACTGAAATTCATCGATTCGATGTAATCGATAATCTAATTAATCGTCACAGGATAATGGACTGTGATATTTTTAATTGACAAGATATAACCGTGACATTGAAACACGTGCTGGAAATAGTAATGTGAAAACAGAGAAAAGTTCACGTTGCACGATAATGGTAGCTGAATGATGACGATACTACGCGACCTGTTACAAGGCTATCGCTAATGTAATGGAACTTTTCACGGGCGAATCGTGTGGAATAATACGATCATTGACTATTTAAACAGTGATTTCACACGAGGCATCATCGATGACCAATCTAAAAATAGGGGAGAATTTGTCAGGTCTCGTTGTAGATCCCTAATTCAGAATTTACCATTTTCATTGAGTGCAAATTATTTCAGGCAATATGTCCTCTGAGATTACTATTAACAGATTGTCAGATGTAACATGGAAGTGCTAACGCGAAATAAAAACAGTGTTCCAAATATCAAGTGTATAAATTAATTCTGTATCTTTCCTTTATCGTTAACTGAAAAATGTCACGATAACTCAAATTTAGAGAGAAATGTTTATCGTTAGTACATTTTCCCTCCACTTTTTAAATCAGCAAAGGAAAATATTCAAATTTAAAATAGTAATTAGAAAGGTGTATTGGTAAATGTACCAAAATGGTACCATTAATCACAGTAAAAAATATCAAATAGAAAAGTTGCTCCGACGAATGTCATAAAAATTCTACTTCGATTCGTTAAAAATGATTCATTGACCTAGTGAAAAAAATCCAGCAAAACACTGTTAATTGTGTTGATAGAAGTCCATAAAAACAATACGTATCTTCTTTATTTCAAAAACAATCATAAGATCGTATTAAATCGCACAAATAAGATGTCACGACCGATAGAGATGCGTTTCCCCTCTTTAACATCGGCTTATCGGGAACTTTTTATCAGCCGCTGAATTTGTTAATGAAAAATAAGTGTTGGTCGAAAGGTATAGAGCGCGTGGTAGTCACTAATTGCACGAAACGTGCTTGCATCGTGATACTATGCTCTGAGCAAACAAGATCTTCCGAGAATATCGTGGCTTAAATCCTCGCTAATCCAATTTTACTGACTATAGACGCGTCAGCTCTCGTATCAGACACTATACAATCGTTTTAATTGCTGTTGTTTCGCGGTAAATATAATGAAAACTTGCTATTGGGTGCACGTTAGGTAGCCAGAAATATTTAATTAACACGCTGACTACCGCGGTATGCAGATAAAGACAGAGCTGCCCCTATCACCGGGCAAACGGATACTTGCCCCGGGCGCCGCGTGCAAATTTCAAAATTTTACAATAAATGATAAGTATAAAATATCTGTTATGTTATAGCGCGAAGTACAGGGTATTATAATAACGATTAGTAACGATACGATCATTTAATATTTTCAGTTTACCACTTTGCATCGTTAGCATGGTATTGATAGTTTGTCGTGGGAGTCGCTATTGAACAATATCATAAACTATTTTGTTAAAATTCTGACTGCAAAGCTCTGATAGGGCCCCCAGATTCCTATGTGGGGTCTCTTCCACCTACATTGTCATTCTCCATGGGGATGTTCATGGAGAAAGAGGAGAACTGGATGAGCATATTTATAAAACAGTGGTTTCCAGAAATATAGATAAGCCTAAAACAACTGTCTACAAAGAATTTTCCACGAAATTTCATCTATTTATAAACCTCTTCATCAGAACAAGGGTCCACTTCTTATCATCACTTGAATGAAATCTTGATTTCATTCGAGGATTAAAACAAAATATATCATCGATACAATAAGAAATCAAAAAGGAATCATTCTCGTCGATTCCGAATATACTAGAAAATAAATTATACGATACGAAATAAACAAAAATATCGACATAAATCAACCAATTTCGTCCAAAAAGAAAAACACAATCGGATGTCATTCAAATGTCCACAACTGGAATTTATACTTTGTTTTTTTATTTAACCAGAACAGAAGCAATATTCAAATATTGTCGCAAGGTGTTTAAACAATTATTGTCGGAGTTCGATTGGGCCTCGCTAAACGCGAAGCCAAACAGGCCGAAGTGGCATGAGATAAGGTGCGTTATTGGCGAAACATTTAATGGTGATCAAGCATTATCTACATTATCTTGCGAGACGTTAAGTTATGCAACGTTTTGTCATGGACATGTACGAGTAATCCTGCGTACAAACATATCCCATAAATATTAATCGCGTGAAACGTTTCAATGAATGATTTCCATAGAAGCTGCATAATTTATCTAACGCGTCTTCCTTTGCTTAACGAGTCATTGAATTTCGAATGGCCTTCCTTATCCGTGGTACACATTGTGCGTTATTCTAAGTGTTAATGTCAAACGTCAAATAGAAAATTTTAATAAGATTCCCAGGGGCGGAGTGGGACTAAAAGTTGTAGGAGGAGATTAATTACACAGGTGGTCCTAATTTTAATTAATTACGCCCCAAATCCAGATGACTAGTCCGTCTCAGATTTATCGCGATAACTCTTTTACTGCGATATCTATAAAACCCTTCGAGAGGGCGAGCTTGGTCCCAGGGTGGCGAACACCCATGGGTGCCCTAAATCTAATTTCCAAAAACGCGTAATAAAGAATGCACCACCTTAGAGCTGGAAAATTTTCTAATAGTTCAATCTCCCCATTTTTCAATTGGAAGAATTTCGCACAGGGAGACAGACACTTTAAAATCTACCCTGCTGGTACTACAGGAAAATTAAATTACAAAAGTTTCTTCAAAGATACACATAGCTGGTGGTGTGATAAAACTAACAAATAATCAAGAATACATTCTCGCTGTTACAGAAAGACTTATCTAATCATAGGCGGACGTAATAAATAGGAAGGAAAAGAATTCATACCTCAGATAGTACCCGACGAGACTGTTGATTAGGGGTTAGAAGAATATTCGCATCTTCTCGTCGATTTAGGATCGGATTCATGATCTATCATCAGATTATCAGAACGATGGTCGATCAAGGAATCCTACGATTCTTCCTTCGTCTCTATCGGTTCACCTTTCGCGGACAACTTCGTTTCGTCAAACCCGGACGAAGCTCGAGACTCGAATAACCGAGGAAGTTAATTGCAACCGTTCGATCGATTCCGTCGGAGCTTGTGGACAGATTCATCGGGTCCCACGTGTCCCAGTGCCGTTGCGAAACACGTTATTCTCTAATCAACCGATCGACGTGTTCAAGATCCATGGATTATTGTTAAGACAGGCAGGCTAGCGAAGAGACACGCCCGAACTGGAATATTAATTTCGGTAAACGAAAACGCGATTGTACACAGTATCTGTAAAGGAGCACGCGCAGCCCAACTGATAGCAGCTTATTAAGATTATTTGATTAGCGCGGTGAACTGTGACGGAATATCGGGCCGATGACGAATTCGTGCATCCGAGCTATTATCTGTCGATGCGCTTTTCATTTTTTTTAATAACCTCAACTATTTGCGGTGATAAATAACATAGATAGCGGAAAATATACGAGTAGAGTGTATATACGGTAGGCTCTCGTTATAGTGCTCCAGATGAGGCTGAAGGGATAGAAATTTTTCAAACTTCCAAATTTTCAGTTGGACAGGGAAAAACAGAAATGTAAATCATTTCGTGAGTGCCATGTGGCAATATAACGAGAGTCTATTATATAGAATAGAATGTAAAAGTTGGAATCTGATAGAATAAAGTTTTTTGTACAACTAATGGTTTCTTTTTCTTTTATATGAAAAATTAGGACCTTTGTTCGAGTCCTAATGGAGAACTAAGGGCTGAAGACAGGTGGTAATTCGCACGTGATAAATTTTCCTAAGTAAATTCTTTCCTTTTCTAATATTTCTTTTTAACAATGCAAGGGTATTATGATATCATAATACTTGAAAGAGATTTAAAAAGATTTAAAAGGATACATTTTTTACAAAAAGATGCTGTTGAATACGCAAAAGCAGATTTTCCGATTCAACGAATGGAATGCGAAGCTTTATCTCTGGCACGTTCGAAACTAGACCAATGATATCGGTGACCCGGCTCTGTTTAAAGAACTCGTGGATTGATTGAAATCTGTGAAGTACGTCTACGTGTTGAACGTACAATAGATGCAATTTGTCTAAGTAATGTCTTGTAATCTGTTTGAATGTGTGTCCAAAAGTAGTCGTTTTCTACTATCGGTTTTCGGTCGGTGATTACCGACTGTGTTAGTCGGACGCGCCTAAAGAGTAGGCAACCGAGTGAACACAGCGAACTTGAATCTGCCAGTCGCAGGTGCAAGGAGAACCAAGAATTATCATTAACGATAGAAAAGCGAGGATTCTTTTTACTACCATTTAGGTGTACAAATTAATTCTCTGCCTTTTCTTTTTGTTAATTTAAGATTTATTTTCAAAAAAGTCGATTATTAAAGTAATCGTGTTTTCGCGCCACTTTTCAAATACACAAAAATGCGGGAAAATATTGAAATTTGAAGACACAATATTAAAGGTATTAACTAATTTGAACACCTGATATTAATTATATACGTTTGCAAACGTTCCAGGTAGATAAAATGTTGGCGCAAAGTATCAGATAAAAGTTACATAACGAACGCTGCAGTTTTTTCCTTCTCTCTGTCGTTTTCTCAGGAGACGTTTCTCATCACGACTCTTACGTTAATTGAATCGCTTCGAAATGAAACCACGATTCTGTATATTATATCAATCCTTTACAAATGAAATCTAATTAAAACACTTTCCCTGTAGATGAATCGTATTCCTCAGGGAAGATAAAATAAGAACTTGTACTCGAATCTTCTTTAACTCCAATTCTTTTCTCAGAAAGAAAAAAATTGATTTACTTAGAATACGTAATTTGAAGTACAGAAGATTCTGATTTAATTCTCTGTGATTTTCCGAGGAAAGAGAAGATAAGAAATTGCTCCTTTTATTGATCTAGAATTTAAATTACTTAACCCTTAACACGGCGGACCATGGAGAGAGTCTCAATTTTATATTAATATCCTTGTATATGCTTTGAAAGTTTACCTCTCGAATGAAACGCAAGGAAATATCTTTCAACTGCACGATTTTCTATCTCCCTCTCAATTTAAAATCAGATATTTTCATCACGGAATAAACTTCATTCAAAAATATGACTGGCGATGTCATTCGATTGATCCGCCTCGAGTGAGATACGATCCTCTTTTCAGAAAAGAACCCAGAAGGTAAGTCAAATTTGTAATTGTGATGCAAAGCATATTTACTCGTACGCCGCGTCAAAAAGAAACGAAGCAACGTGATTTTACACGACACGTAATAAACACGTTAGAATGGTACGAGAGGATGTCGAGAAGGTGCACGGTTGTGTCTACGAGGACCTTAGCTTTGCTTCAGTTCAATCTTATCGTGCGGTCCGCTCACATCTCACCGGTGGATACCACTAGTTACCGATTTAATAACGGTACAAATGATTTTTCATCGCGAAAAGCGTGCGATTGCGCGACATCACACGGCGGGATCGAAAATTCGCCTGTTCTCCGGGGATCAAATTGTTCCGGATGTTTCGCATCGTGGACGATTTGGAAAGGTCAAAAATTGATAAATCACCATATTGTTACGTGAAACAATAAAAGAAACGATTACCGTTATGCTGCTAAACAAGTGGAAGCAAATTTTAATTATCGAGCAGTTAAGATTCGTTTAACGATCATGGATTCGTTGCTGAAATACAAAAATTAAAAAAGAACAGTGCAATAATTTTCGAAAGGATGATTAATAAGATGATAATTAAATAACCAAGGTTCGTGAATGTTCCAAAAATAGTACCAAAATGGAAAGTAAGCATCTCTGAAGAGAACAGCCGACAAACGAGCAACCATTTTCTCGATCGAGTCAAATAGACGTCATCCGAATTCGATTTACAGCCTTATCGAATCAGATAACTGGAACGCTCGCATCGTACCATGTCGTGTCAGAATCAGTCAACAGAGTCGGCAGTCTCTTAACAGCGTTTGTTTCAAGTCTCTCGCACGTTTCATTTCGGAAAAGTGAAAATCTCTGTACGCTTCCATCGTTGATTAAAATTTTCTCTTATCAAGTTCAGTGACATTTCACGAAGAACCGAAAGATGGACCTTAAGGAGCAACCCTTTCGATCCATCAGTTCCAATTAAAGGCCACCCTCGTCGTAGTGTGAAGGACAGATTTTTGGATCGATTAAAATTAATTGAAAAAGGGTTTGCTCAGCGAGTGGAAAAATGTACATATCACCTAGCATGAGTTTGATGGCGGCTGGTGTCGCTTCAGCGATCTGCATTTTGCTCTTCAGCAACGTCCTGAAGAGGTAAGTCGAATTTGTCTCGTTCGAAAGAGAAACTGTTCGAAGACGATCAAAATATTGAATAAAGGGTTGAAAGTAGGTCGATCGAACAGCCTAGAATATTAATTTCGATCGATTTCCTTGCTCCCTAGACGCTCTGTTTAACGTTTGCTCCATTTACTACGGAACCAGTCGAGTTTCTTCGGTAGAAGAAGAAAAAAAAAAGCTTCACTTTCGAGCCTTGAAGATATCACAGATAGTCGCTAATGGCGCGTGACGCAGCCAGACGCATGCTTCGTTTGTTTGTAATGCGCTTCAAACAGTCTATAGCTCTTCAGGCTGTTCTTAGACGCTGCTTATGCGTTAGAAGATCGTACAAATGTAATCGAGGTCGTAAAATTTAGAAATCGCGTTTAATCACCGTGACGATTTAATCGGACCGATTCCCGTTTTTACGTACCATTTTCTGCTGACAAAGCTGTAAATCTTGACTTTTAACTTAATCGGATAAGCTATCAATGGTTACATCGATAGTCCATTAATCTTAACTCTATCAATTTAAAGCCGCTGCCATGTATTCATGATGTTAATATTTAATTTTCTACATTATTATTCTTTGCTTTGGTTGAAATTTACTTTGGTCCACGCAGAATTATTGATTTTTCTTTTTATAATGTAAATCTGAACGTTTTTAAAGTATTTTCGAGGTTATATCGACGCCATTTTGGCTTCTATCTATAATCTGATTGGTCTGTCAAATAAACTAACTGAACCTGACCTAACCTAACCGTTATCCCGTTAAAATGGACGCCACCTAGATGCATCGAAGCTCCAAAAAATAATTTACTTTCAGTAATTTTCAGTAGGTATGTAAGAAGCGTAATTTACAGAAATAATCACTCTTTTTTTCTGATTGTATAATCAGCGTCAAGGTTTTGCTAGATGCATTACTCTGCCGTTAAATTTATGAATAGAACTACGTCTGCGGGTGACGTGTGCATATTCATTAGGCTATTCAGTATGCTATCTTTTTGCTATCAACAAAATGTGCAAAGGCGTTAAAAAAAAGACGAAGAATAATTTCGAAATGTCCTTGATATCATCATTCGTTTTTTTTCCCATGCTCTAATACCTCTCGCCACTTCCTCCGATTGTACGTTCGATTTTGAAACAGATTACACACTATTTTATGAATACAAATTGCAACCAACAATAATTAAGTGTATCTTTTGTTTCTGTATCTGAAATGCTTATCAAAGCTGAAATTAAACTAAACAGTATTAATGTTGCAATAGTAAGATAGCAAACTGAAAACTTAAACTTGAAAATTAACTTGTCCTCGATAAGCAGTATTTAAATGGGACTTAATAGAGATGTCCATTTTCACTAAAGCAGTTAACGCGATAAAGTGTGTCATATCACATATGGTTGAAATTTCACTATGGCAATCAGTAGAATTTTCTCTCTAATTACCAATAATTCACTTTTTTGATTTCACTTTAAAAATTCTAGTTTTTAATTTATTTAATTGTTATGGTGGATGACAATTGTTGCCAAACAATTGCATGCAATTTCAGAATACAACTGGCGTGAAAGTGTTAACGATCCCGACGGAATTCCTTCGTTTCTTTACAATATGAAACGAGGCTTTTCAGGTCCGTGGCCAAAGTAGTCCGGGCAAAGGCCTCAAGGAAGAATCTTTGGCCGTTATGACCCGCGAGCTATACGTGTACACTCGCGATCAAATCAGGCTTCCATAAGGAAAATGGCGATATAGGGAAAGCAAAAATTTTCAAAACCTTGATTTTGATGATATTGATATTAAAAGTAATTTCCGAAAGAAAATAATACATTTTGGTACCTGGATAATTGGCCATTTGGCGGAACCAGAAATATGGGATTTGTGGGATAAAATTTGGAATTTAGAAAAAAATCAAGACAAAATTTAACTCTCAGACGGTGGATTATTTAAACAGCAAAAATTGAAGTTTAATTTTAGATTCTATTCATACCAATTTTCTAAATTTTAAATTACTCTTTTCCCAATATATGAAATTGCTTTTCAGTATTTTCTTAAATACTACACTATAACAACATTTTACAAAAATCAGATTCGATTATTCGATTAATATTCCTTCTGACAGTAAAAGTACGAAAGCAAATTGAGTTTCAAAATGATCTCGAAACAAAGTTGACTATTTTTGCGCCAGCCTGTATGCACATACTTGCGTGGCTGTGTTTATAAACGAAGATGTTCGTACGCGTGCAAAATATGTACGTGTACGAGGAACTTTGGTATGCAGGGCTTGCTTTTATTTACTCCCTCTTGTTCTGACCAGTCTGACGAGTGTCGTTCGACATTCTCCTTTTTTCTTTGGCCACTGAGTAAATTACGTTTCGGTGATTTCCCTCGAACATGCCGGGACAACGAGAAATCAGGCAAAAGTGCGACACGAAACGAACGAAAAATACTCCTTCCACTATTATTTCTAACAACGCTGTAACACTGAACTCGGAAACTCTTCTCTTCGATTATACTCTACAAGTTGAACTGTAAAACTGAAAACTCACCGATTTCCTAAACGGTACTCGAAGCGTTCGAAGTCAACACAGGTCTAACCGAAGTTACTCTAAGAAATGTCCTCTGTTTGTCGTCGTCGCTCGTAATCAGCAAACTATGTATACACTGTTTCAAACGATAAGGTCGATTGAACAAGTAGCTTTTGTTTTCGCTTCAACCAGTTATGTAGTAATGATAAGCTGAAGTTAATTTAATTATTACTTAGAACAAGTGATAACTTTTTAAATACTTCCTTCTATGTCGAACGACTCGTACAAAGCATTCAAACAATTCATATTTTTTAACGAATTTTCATTCAAAATTCAGAATAGAAAATTTTAAATACTCTTCCAATTGTTTTATTTAAATTTTCCACTTACAACCAGCGTCAGATCAAGGGGGGCTATAGCCCCGAGATCCAGAAACCTTAATTCGATCCTTGCCAGCTTAAGAATTTTCTATACTAAATTTACGGGACTCTGGTCACATTTCACCCTCATGGTACAAGTTGGCACCTTGAAAAAGGACCAAGAACACAAGGAACTTAATCTCAGGACGACAGAGATAAATTGTAGAAGAAGAAAAATATTAGATAGGTGTTCCTCGAGCCACGACAAGCTGGCTAACATTCCAGTATTACGTTTATTTCGTAACAATGTTACGTATAGTTAATTTACCGGCGAAAACTTTCGAATGTGCTGCAGGGGGTGATACGCGATTGCGTTGTATCCAGACGTCGAGTTTTCAAGCTCGAACAGTTGCGAATAGATCGATATCGAGACACCCTTTCGTGTCTCAGGGTCTAACGAGCACGCATTGTTACGACGTAAGTGACCCAGATGAAAAAGTAATTTCTTAACGAAGGTAAACCGCGACGATGAACCACAGACCCACGTAGGAGTATTAACTTAGCGGGGAACTAAAATTCTAGAGAAAGGGGTGATTAGTGATAGTAGATCAGGTAATCAATCCGAGCCGATAATTAGTCGACACGAGCACTCGAAGCTTAACAATCAGACACCAACCGATCGAACTCTATTGTACTTCTGCTGTTTCCCTTCCAATTTTAAGTTAACTTTGCTCGATATAGATAGACGCAAATATCTATCGATGATCTTCGACATTTTTTAATAACTCAAACGTGTCGGCATTATTAGCAACCTTTGAACTATACAGCTGGGTCAGTCAAGAAACGACTGCTCGATTATTAAACTTGGTGACATTGATTTTACCTGAACTCTGTCTAAAATTAGATGGTCGCTCGAGGTCGTGCAAGATCAATCCCGATATTATTGGTTTGCCACTTTCGTTTAAATTCGCTTCAATAATGTAATAAAAAGTATGGTGTCGCGACAATTTGGGGAACAGATGCATACAGGCGGAAAATGCGTCAAAGTATTATGAACGGAAGCGGGTATCTTTAGTACCGTTAATAATCACAGTGATTTGCATTCAATACACGTCGAACAGTCGTCAAGCTGGAATGATTCTATTACAGTATACATATATTATATAATAATACTGTAGAGATAAAAATATTTCAACTGCCAAACATTTCTATTCGCGCGAGACTATCACAGGACTATAATCTTGATTTTATTTTATTTTTCATCGGAGTCTTCGTTATGTTATTAAAGAGTCATACAGCTGTCACACTAGTCTAGAGAATATCGTGTATTCTGTGTAATTTAATTTTTTTAAAAATTGTATCTTACCCTTTCAAAAATTGCCATCATTAATTTGAAATAAGGTGTAAAACATCAGAAGACCAACAACCTTGAAACAAAGCATCCAAGCAGATTTGTAGAGTTCATTGGAATTCAGATTGTCAATCGCCTCGTCATTCTCTTAAACGTTTCCCGTATTACGCGGAGGAAGTGGAGAGTTGGGTAACTGTTTTCTTAACGCTCGAAAAATTTCAACGAACCGCTAGCAAAATGTACAACGATTCGCGTTGAATGTCGATCGGGTACGTAAAAGGCTCCATACTTCGTTCCTAATCCGAGCGTCGATCCTCCCGGTACGTTTACGAATAAAACGGATCACCCATCGATTCGTATCAGTGAAATAAAAAAACCTGCGAACGTCTCGTGTGACCGACAAGAAGTTACTGAAGAACGCGAAGGAAATAAAAATGACTTGGAAGCCGATAGAACACCGGAGCATTCCTACCGTTAATTGCAAGATTCCATGCTCGTAATTAGCACCTTGCCAACAGTAGGATCCATTTTCAGGACGGTCAGATTGCGTAATGAGACTGATATCGTGCCATTAACAATTTCGTTGCTGCTAATTACAGCTGTGAAGTGAGAAATACCGCAAGAAGTAATAACTAATAATCATTCGAATATCAATATTAGTATTTGCACCAAAATCTGCAGTCTAAGTACCGTGCGTCGCCGACCTTCCGGACGGATCCTTCTTACCTAAAGATATGAATACACGGAGAAGAAGAAGCCACTTGACAATGGAAAAAATGTCTATCTCCTTATTCCATTAATTTAGTAAAATACAAGGATCGCAGTTCGACATCTTTCCGAATAGATGCATAGAGTCCTTCCAACAATGAGACTTCTAACGAAAGGAGCATTCACCTTCTTACATAACAATCCAAGGATCAGAATCAGCATTCCATAGAAGGATTCCATTAAATCCTTTCGAAGAGTAGACAGGTATCGGACAGGTGTGTCCACGTGTAACCTCGGCACGCACGTGAGGTCAACGTCGGTTCGTGAATCGGTGGCAAGACCGGAAGCTTGTATGCGGCTCACGATTACTCATGCGTGGCTCGGTGCCTCGGTTCAACAGCATCGGCGACAGAAGAGAAGCCGAGAGTCCTTGTTCGCCAGGTGAGACGAGGATAAGGCGATAGGAAAAAGATGTCGTTGAAAGAACCGAACAGATCGGCATTGGGATGCACGAGCCGGGCCACCTGACGGGGTATCGTTAATGGCAAAACGTCGTTACACAATGGTCGACGTATCAAACCATATTAAACAATAGCGATGGGCAGCGCGTAGGGGGACCGGAAGCAGAGGAGGAACCGTACGGGGAGCCGAACAACGGCTCCCTCATTGTCGAGATGTTTCGTATCGCGGATAGTCAGTTCGTCGGTGTGTTTTGCTTCTATCGCTATTGATTTCACTTTTTCTTTGATGGGAAATAATAACAGCGGACGGGATCGGGAATCTTTGTTCACCGCCGCAGTAGAATTAGCGATATTTAGTCAGACGTAAGATTAAAATAGATCATTCAGGTGTTTCGAGATTCGATCAGACTTTGATCACTGGTGTTCGTGATCAGAGATTGTTAGGTGTTTAATTATCGAGGATACAAAGGGATCCGTAGTGATTGGATTATTAATTATTTTCGCGTGATTAGAACGCGAGAGGGTTCTCGGCTGCTTCATGAAACCCGGAGAGGCGAAGCGGCTGATCAAAATTTTCTTTCTGCGGACTATACTTTGTCGAAGGAAGCGAGAGAAACGGTAAGGAAAATAAGAAAGTAGATACATACGCTTATGAAATAAAGCCCAGAACGGTGGAAAAGTTGGAAAATGAAAATAATATGAAATACATAGAGAAATGAAAATTAAGCTTCTCTCCATGGTCCGCCGTCGGAGGGTTAATTGAAAATTTATTAAATACATCTGCAATTCCATTGAAACAATGCTGAATTCAAGAATATTCTTTTTCTAAAAAGAGCACAAAAATGAACTAACAACCGTGCGAACGCGCGGTACAATGGATAGAAAGTAAAAGCAACAAAACAACTTAAACGTGATAAAATTCAAATAAGATTCAAACGGTTAATCGTGAACACGCCCCTACTTTCTATCGATCGCAAGAAGATCGAGGTTAACGGTTTTCTATGATAACGGCCTGCAGATTGCGAGGATCGCAACGATCGAACCTTGCTTTGAATCCAGATTCCTAATTTCATCGGTTCAACGAGCTCGCGATGTTAATTGCAAGTCGGGGAGGAAAAATGAACATGTTAAGAAGAACGAGGTAACCGTTAGAGTGGCGAAAAGTTGAACCGTTAAGATGTTTCTAAACTATTAATATTACCATGATGTTCGGGGTTAATGAGGTTGAATTGCAATTCACGTTGAGTAATTAGAAGATCGTTTACTTTAGCAAATAATTCAGAATTATGAAATTATGACTAAGCTGATTTGTAATTTTCTAACAATTACAATTTGCATTAGAAATTTCCTTAGATGACATAGGTTTTTCTTTAACCATCGGACATGGGATGGCGCAATAATTGCACGCATCGCGGTTATTGGGTCATTAAATTGCGGATAATCGTGATGGTCGTTAGCAGGTTAATTGCATAAACGAAACGCCAACGCGAAAAATCGAAGATTCATATCCGTGTACACGCACTTTCAACTTTCACGTTTAATATTCCTCTGTCTATCGACGTTTCTATCGTGGACCCCGACTGTAATTATATATTTAAAGTTCTTCCGCCGATTAATTTTATCGATTTCGAAGGATGAAGGAATACGAAACGACGCTACCTCTGCGAGTGCGATTATTATGTAAGAGAGATAGAAGAAATTACACGACCGTTATGTAACTGGATTACAGCAGCACGTGGACTTATGAAACGTTGATAGGAACGCGTATGGAGAGAAGGAAGTGTTCGATAATGCAATCGGATTTCGTTTGATCTTTCATTTTATTTTTAACTCGATTTCTTGTTAAATTTAACAAAAATAGCATTTGGATTCTGATTAAAAACAAACCGAACGAGGAAATCAACAAAATAAGATAAAATACACGTGAATCGTGAATTTACGACAACGATAATTGAAACACTACGACGATGGAGATTCGAATGGAAAGCTAGACGGATCAATTTCCGCAGAAACGGGACTTTGCTGAACGCGTCGAGCATTATTATTTATTGCGTATGTCCGAGACTTAATTGGATCGTTCTCACGACCTGAGACACGCGATCGTTCAAGTAATGTCTCGTTGTTTACGAAAACCAGCTGGAGAACACGACTGGCGTTAATTAAATTCGCGTCGCGGTTCGGTGAGCTCCGCTCATGGATGCGAACTCACGGCTAAGTTTGTCGAATAATTAATTTGTCGTCTAACAGCATCGTCGTTCGAAGATCGTTCGTCAACCTAGAGAGGTCCCTGTGATTTTTAATTAAATCCGTTTCTTCATCATCGTTTCGCAACTTAAGATGAACAAATACCTTTCACGCGTATAATCCTCGCAGCTGTATCGATACGTGGGTACCTAAGGCATCATCGATGACACTAATCACAGGAGGAGGCCTTCAGAGAAACCTACGGAGGATGTTGCAATCGGTAACCTACCAAAACCCTACGAGCTGAAAGATAATCGATTGCGATACGAATCTTGGAAATTTTCCAATCCGACCAAGTGTGTAACTAGTACAAGATTTAGGTGAATCGTTGACAGAGATAAGCGTACCATTCACCTGTATTATTGTAAATAGGTTTAATTGAATCGTGACATGTGTGATACATAACATGTTGTTCGAGGAGAATACTAACACTTTGGTGGAAGGGTTAACACCTTGAAATTTCATTCCGAGCAGTGATCATTCTACGTCAAACCGTGTCAAACCATTGCGAACTATCAATAATCTAACATGAAACCTTCGAAGGGCCTGAAATATTATTCTTGCAAGCTCATCCAATAAAGTATATTTATCTATACCATGCCAAACCGTGTCAAACCATCGCAAACTGTTTAGTACCATCGACTAAAGTATATCTTAAAATTGAACTTCTAGCCAAGCTACATCGGTTCCGCAAACTGTACCAAATCAAACTCGAGCTCCATCGAGATCTCCCGAAAAGTCAAAGCAATAAAACCTGATGCGATATCAAGCGTCTCGGAGCGAACCAGTGAAAGGTTGATGGTCCACGTAACAATCGCGTGGCGCTTTCGAAAATTACGTCACGTTGACGACGCGATACCAAGCCACAGACATTCTCGATTTCGACCTATAACAACAGCGAGCCGAAGGATCTCTTGATCAATCCTCGCGCAGGGCTCGAGTCGTCCAAGTGGGTTCCCCTTCGGTTTTCCTACGGGCCTACCTCGTTCGCGAAACGGCACCGTCGAAATCCAGTGAAAGTTCTCATTAATTGGCCTGTCCAGGGGTGCTCAAACGTTGTTTCAGCATCGAGGAAACAGGCCGTGGACGAGCCTGCCGACGTCTCCTACCATCGAGAGGTTCGCAGTGTGTGCATAAACGTCGAGTTTCCCCGCCAGCCAGACCACTGTCACTTTCGAACCGGCAGTCCGGTGCCAAGTAACGAGAACGGTCTACACGAAAATGGTTCACCGTACAAGTTGAAGGAAACATCGTAGAGTATATCGTTCGAAAGGATCCTTGAGGTTGAACCGATTTCGATTGATATTCCTTCAACGTCCTGAAGAGGAGGTTCCCGAAAAGTTTCTCGAAGGACTTCAGAATTCTTCGAAGGAAGCAATCTGAGAATTTCTTTCAAATTTTCGTAACAAGTTCGGATATTGAGCGGAAGAAACTTGAAATAATTGGAGAGAAGTAGAAGTAGATGGACGAGTAAGTGAACAAATGTGAGTGAACGGGAAAAAGATGGAATCTCTGATGAATCAGTGAAATTAGAAACGTGATCAAATAATTCACCTTTGTGAATAACGAAGAAGAGATCGTTAGAGAAAAATGCCATCGATGGAGCCATCATCTATGATCAAAGGATGCTGTAATCGATCCAGAATCGATCCTTCTAATACCAATAACTTATCTCGAAGACCGTGAACAGTAAACAGAGTAATAACATTGAAATTGCAGATAATTAAAAGTAATTACTTGCAGCTCAAAGAGTAAATCGAGGAATTAAAAAAAAACTGATGTTTTCCGTTTATGTATTTATTCGATGAATTAATGACTTAGGAATCATTATCGCATTTTTTCGATCATTTTCACCGGGAGTTTTCGAAAAGAGAGTCGAAGTGAATGAAGCGGAAGTTGAAGGCGTTCAGAGCGAAAAAGGAAGCGAGATGTTGGCTTGCGTATCGAGCATCATCTCAACATTGCTGTTGGAAGGTGAGAAGGTGGTCCCGGGTCAGGAGAAGTATAACATGGCCACGTTTATGGTGCTCTTCTTGCTGATCACCATCGAAGTGGTCGTGGTGAAGGTGGTTACTTCCGACATGGAACGAGACGAGGACAGCCATTCCGGTTTGAGAGCTGCTGCCACTTTCTTCGATCGCGAGGATTGATCCTCGATCGCGTTGCATTCGAGCAGAAGCCTTAACATGGCGAACGTCGTAATCCTGCGGTTGTGGTGTAACTCGTGGTACCAGTGATTGGATTGTTTGTAAAAATATTTTATTTTAGCTCCGCTATTAGAAAATTAATATTTGTATCACTAGTGCTTGAAGCTTTTAAATAGTTATACGATTTAAAATGAAATCTTTCGATTCCTTTATTAATGCAACAAATAGATCACTGAAAGATTACTCTGGAAATCAATTATTTGATCGTTTCATAAACATCGTACAATATAAATTGTAATTTCAATAATAGACACATTTGTAATTCATCGAAAGAGATTTAAAATATTTTCCACCATAGCTGAACTTCATGAATAATTGAAATACAGTAGCTCGGTCGTTTTCGTAACCTTTTCAACTAAGAATAATCGAACGAGAGTGAAAATTCCATTAAGAGGAGCCATTATGCACCATTAAACACACGACGAAAAGCAGAGAATAATCAAATAAACGATCGGTCGTGCTAAAAGCACTCTCCTTTTAGATAGGTATATGAATGAAAATGTCTGGTACACTTGAGATCAAATGAGGCTTCCCATTATGCCCTAGGTTTCCGTCCTTTCCCCTAGGCGTCCAAGGGAAGAATGACAATCTAGCGAATGAGATCCTATATTGTATATAAATCTATGTCCTCCCACCACTTGCGTATAAAAGTTTTTATACACAGGAAGATTTGAATAAACATTTACTTTCTTATTTCTTCTTTTCAATGATATACTAAATTTTATAACATCTAGCAATTAAAACTTATATTACCTTTCTTCTAAATTATTTTTAATATTAATGTCATGAGAATTCCAGTTTTCCCTATATCACCATTTTCCTTAGGAGATTCTGATTTGATAGCGAGTGTACACGATAAACAATTTATCAATCAAATTGACCGTACCAAAAGGGTTAAGTAACAACAGATATAATCTTTGAATTTCTGACCTAGTTACGATTTCTGTACGATAATCGTCGTCATCGGTTAAGCGTGAAAACATCCTAAGATAAAAAATTGCGTAAACGTAAATGGTGTTGGAGGAAAGCAAGCTGGATTTAATGCACAAGAAAGCATTTCGAAAGTGTATTTGTTTAAACCCGTTGTTGCGCAACAGCACGTAACATGTTACCAGTTACGCGTGCAATTCGAGAGAAGTTAAACGCAATTCGAGAAAGCGTTTCGAGAGAAGTTAATTGCAACAGAATGTAAACGTAATCGATCGTTGAGATTGATCGATCTTTGTGTAACCAGATATGTAACGTTACACTCACGATCAAATAAGGTTTCCCTCAGACTCCTATATATATGGAACCCTTTCCCTACATTTGCAGTTTCCCCAAGGATGCCTAAGGGGAAGGGTAGAAACTCGAGGCAACACCAATTTCCCTAAGGAAATCTGATTTGATCGCGAGTGTACCTATGACGAAAGAATTTGTAAATATCATCGTTCATTCGAAAATGACTGTTCAATAAAACGATTCCATTCGTTCAAGGTGTACAAGTTTTTCTTATCAATCCTTGTTTTTTATTTAAAAGAAGCTATATTAAATATAAACATTGTCTCAGTATTAATACTTTGATAATATTACAGTTTCTCTTTTGTCTGTATTAAAATAATGAATAATTAATGAAAAGATTCAGAAATCAATGTAACAAAGTGAATAGTTAATCATCCACTGATATTCGATAACTAAGGAATAATAAATGACGGTATATAAAGGTCAAGAGGTTTATATGAATAATCAGTGATTCAATACTCTTGGAATAATAAATAATCCAGAATTATATTGTATTTTTCAGGAAGCCTGGAGGTTCGAAAGAGGAAAGACAGTTACCAGTGGATGACAATCGTTGTTCCTGTTGCCTGAGACCATTTTTATTAGGACGCGGTGTACGTTGCAACGATTGCGGTGGAAGATCCTGCAGGAAAAGCTGTTCTCGTTGGGACACGTCGGATAACGCCTGGCATTGTCTATTTTGCCATCAACAAAGGTTCCCACAAAGATACGATATTTCATTGCACAAGTTTGCACCGAGAGCTAGTTAATTCATTGAAACTAGTTCTCTTTAGAATCTTAACGAGCTTACACACCGCGCGTTACTTAATCGTAGTCTTACGATGAATTGTTCTTTATTTTCTTAATGGAAAAATTCTAATTCGATAGACTCTGGTTGAAGAAGAACGGACTCGAGGATTACGGTGGACAGATCGACGAGGCGGATTTGGAAAGATACTTCAATACGGCAAAATCACAGGTTTACCTGACAGGTTTGTTTATTAATTTATTATAGATAAAAATAGAAGATTCGAGGAATTTTTCAAGTATGCAAATTAGCAATTCTTATGAAAATTTAGAAGTTTAATTTGGGAGTCTGGAACTTGATAAAAAAAATCGCCCCTGACTTTCTGATGTCCTGACAAACATGATCACAAAAAGCATGTTTGCCTTGTGAAAATAATTTGCTCCTTTGAAAAAAATATTTACATTTCTATTATTTTATTCATACAACAGACGAGACGATTGAATGCTAAAAGATAAATGAAGCTTTCACACTTTATATTCGAAAACAAAATATGACATCACCATCTTTCCAAGAATCTCAAAGTACCTGGCGTGTACAAATATGTATGAATCATTCTGCACAATAGGCCATTATCTATTATAATCGTGCATTGAAGTAAAAATCACCTTGGTAACATTTATCAAGCAGAAAATAAAATTGTCGGAACAGAATCCATACAAGTTGGTTCGAAATTTTCAAATTAAAATATTCGATCAGACAAAATGGATTTGGCTATGAGGAAAGGTGCAATCACAGAACATCACCATTTTTGGGGAGGAAACCTAAGTTGATTGTGATTGTGCCTATATTTTAGTCTCGAACAAGTTAATCCCAAATTCCCAAATTAGAATCCAGATTAAAATGTTGAATGCAAATGAAAGTAGATGAAGCAGAGATTCCAAAAGCATCGATCATTTGGAACAACTTGGAGGGAACGAAGATGTTCCTGGTCGTGTCCTCGAGAAAATCGATTCGACATCCACGAGCCGCGATCCCTTATAAATAATGCAGTTTCAAAGACGATGCAGGGTGGAGCATTCCTACGTGTTCCTCGCTAATGCAGTCTCTCGGAAAGAGATGCTCGAAAAAGGATTGTCCACGATCGTGGTGTGCACGGAATACGTTTCCAGGACGATACACGGTCAATTGTTAGTCCATTAGGGAAAATTGATTTGCAGGTTGAATCGTATGGGCGCGGTGAACGATCGACGATGTGCATACAGAGAAAGGGATAGGATTAATTGCGACTTCGTTCTCAGAGACTCGAGCGATAAACGAAACAAACCTCCAATGAATTTCTGTAATTCGAAATGCTGGGATGTTGCGAGTTTTGATATTTCGAGGTTTTATCGTTCGATGGTCATTTGAAGGCCCTATTATTCGAAAATTCTATGATTGTAATGTATCATCAATTGAAGATACCAAATACCCCCTATTCGAGCATCCTATTATATAAAAATTCTATTACCTAAATATGATATTTCAGTAGAATACTGCATTTTACAATTATCCCTTTTATCGAGCTACAATTATTAACACAACACTACTATTCCCATCACAAAAGTATGTTATTATTTCGATTATCTCCATCCTACATACCATCCAAGATAACCATCATCATTGATAATATTAGCAATCCAAGAAACTTACACGTTGAAACAACGCTAGATAAGAAATGAGCACAATTTGTCGAGCCATTTTACTAAACGTCACCGTCTTAAACGACGCTTAAACGTCGCACGGGTATCAAGATCGACAAAAATAGAGGTGAAAATCAAGGAGGTGTATTAAAGAACTGAAAGAAAAATGAAATTAGCCCGGATAGCAGTCTGAGAAAGTCGCCGAGTGAAATGTTAATTGACGTTGATTCCAGTTGGAATCGTGCCTCGGGACCATTGTGATATCTTGAATCGGTGGACGAGCGTCCTTGTTCTTAACCAGAAAAGTCGTGTAACGGAAGAGCAACAATAAGAACTAGCTCGAAAAATATCTCACGCTAGATTCCCGCCGATGCTCATTGTTCGTTGCACAAGCTTACGATCTTTCCGCGTGAATCGTATCAGACCGTTTGATCGGGAACGAGCGCATCTAGAAGATGCGAAGCGGATAGCGCCGCCTCTTCTCGTGGAAACTAGCTTTTCTTCGTTCCTGGCGAAAATAAAAGAAGCAGAAAAATACGTGCACGTCGCGAACAGGATACGATTTACGATCCCTTGATCCGTTACCGGTAACCGGCTCGTCGAGATTCATTTTTACGGGTCACTCGTATCGAAACCACTACAATTTCATTCTGAGAATTTTCAAAGTTTCGATCAATAATTCTGAAGTCAAAGAAATGTATCAACCGCTAATTAACTTGTCAATCTAATAAATTACATAATTACGTCCCATAGTACACACGCGATCAAATCAGGCTTCCCTAAGGAAAATGGCGATATAGATATATTAAGTAATTAAATAACTAGTTAACTGGTTAATCAAACGAAATCTCTTTCAGTTAAACTAAATATAGATGCAGGTAAATAGGAACTTGTATAATGGAATTCTCGAGCAATCGGTTGATTCTTAATCGGACGGTCAATTAACGTAGAGATTTTCGAGCTGCAAAAATTATGAATCGTCCGAGAAAGGCAAGGATGAGTCGAGACTGGTCCACGACCAGTCTTTATACCAAGTTGCACATCAGGTTTCTTCGTTTACAACTAACCACGGCCTATTCCAAGGATCTGTTCTTTCACCAAACATGGTCAGACCGTGTCGTGGTGAACACCGTTGTCCCTGTTCTTCGTTTTTTACCAAAGCCGAAACGATCCACGCTCGTTATTTCTTCTAGGAAACGAGCGACGATCTCGTCGCATTCCATTGTGCAAATTTTCAGCAAACCAGATCCACGGGATGATCCGAAGCGTCCTCGAGGTTTCAACTCTTTAAGGAACGACATTTCGCATTCTTACCGTTCAGAAATGAAAATAAGAAAGAGGAGAGGTATAAATTCTGCAATTTTTCACTTAATATCGATACCGTAACGATAATGCAAGGCGACGTTGCGATAAGCAACACTGGTCGCTTCCAGAACGAAAGAAAAAGGTAGAAAAGAAATTGTAATCACGTCCGGGGAATCGATTAGGAGGCAGCGGGCCCCGAATTCCGATCGGTTTTCGGCCCCCTTGGAAGCGGAACTCTCCCGTCCCGCTCGTTCTTATTGTCTCGCGGGCCCCAGCTGGAGAAGCTCAGTTCTGCTCCAGTACTCTCCGGAGTAACGTCGTCGCCGTGCACTCCCCTCGCGATCATCTTTCCATTCTGATCGTTCTTTCACCGAGTCGTTGACACGCCGTTACTCGCGTCCAAAGAATCATCCTCCCCGGCTGTCATCGTCAACGAACGCGTTTCTTTTTTTTTCCTCGAACCGTACGATCACCTCTATTGAACGTGTGCCCGCGAAGAGTTGTGCAAGTGCAAGGTGACTGTCACGGTCCTCCGGGAGGTCGTCGATCCGCTCTCTCGTGGACGTACGAAAAGTTTGAGAAACAGTTTCGTATACGCTTCTAGTTTCGATTTTGACACGGACGAGATCGTTATGGCGGCCGGCAGTTTTTGTCGCGATTAGAGAGTCCGCAACCGGTTGGCGAGCTTAGAAAATGGCAAACAAGACGCAAGGACGGTGGAAGCGCGCGAAAGTCGCGTCTACCTAATCGAGACTGAAAACGAGCATCGAAGAAGGAGAAAAAAAACGTAATTCGCTATTAAATCGTGGAACGAGAGCAAGGGAAAAAGTGACTGGGACGTTCCGAAAGGTTCGACGTGTGAAACGGGTCGAGAGTTTCTCGAGAATCTTCGAAATATTCCCGATAACACCGGTGGTCATTCGGGGAACCTTCCAGGTGCTTCGTGGGAATCTTTAAGAAAGATATTTCGAAGGATGTGAAACGGTGCGATGCTCCTTTCATGGTGAATTTCATTGGAAATTCAAAAAATTGCGTGTGATACGAACGGGCGTTGATTTGAATTGCTTTGAAAAATAATAAAATATAAAACAGATCTCAGTGTATGTAAAAATTTATCCCAAAGTGTGATACTTGCACACAAGTACATTTTCAAAAGCTTTGCTAATAGGGATCCTTCAAGAAACCCATAGAAAAATCGATAGAAATCCAATTAGAAATTTAGAAAAATAGATTGCGATCCAAAACAGATGTGAATGAAATAAACGAAAAAAGAAAAGAGGAGGGACACGCAGCGAAATATCCTCGAGCGAAGATCGATGTCTGTTCGCGCTCGAGCGGCCTCGAAGCCGCGTGATAACTGATAAATATACCGGTCTTGCGGTACTCGCCTAAGAGAATGCGGTTACAAACACCAGGGGGAAAAAAGGAATACGGTGGTAGATCTTTAATGGTTGTCGATACTTTCGTTTAGAAAGCGCTCGGCCGTGTCAGTTGGACAGTGATCCGCGATCGCCGCGCATCGTTGACGCGTTTCATCCTTCGAATCGGCATCAAATCTGTTCGTTAGATAAACGAGTTTTGGAAAACGCGCGATTCGCGATGTGAATCGTACAGGAATCTTGATTTGAGAGAAAGTCTTGGTCGTGTGAATGAGTAAGTTGTTCGTTCCTTTTTTTCTGTATGTTAATTGATAGTCTCTTTTTGCATCAATTATTTAAAATTAATTGCACTGAAGGAGTTTATGTACACTCGCGATCAAATCAAAGTTCCTTAGGACAAATGGAGATATAGGGGAAGCAGGAATTCTCAGAATTTTAATTTTACGATATCATATTTTCCCGCGCAAATGTGATAGGGCCAGACTCCTATACGTAGAGCTCCCTCCCTGCACACTGTCATTCACCCCGGAGATGCCTATGGGGAAGGGCGCGGAGTACTATCGCTTCTAATTTATCTCGTTTCCGTTTTCAAGTCGCTGATCATTGAAGCATAGAGAACGAAGACAAATTATGCAACTAAATTCTAGTTATTCAAGTATTTTATTAACGAATGAATTTCTTTTCAGGAGTGGAAAATGCAGCTACCAGTTCGGGCTCGTGTTTGGCCAGGGAGGAAGAAGAGGCGAACACGATGGAAACGGTTCGGGATTTTATTGAAAAGATAATCGAAGGATTGATCGGTAGCGTGGAGGACACGCCGATCGATCGATTATACGATCATCCAGCATGTAAGTTAAAAAGTACGAACAAACTCTGTGCCTCTACTACCTTCTATTCTTAAATAAATCGTAAGTAGCAATTAATCTCTCTGAATCTAAAGTGATTAAGAAAGGAAATGACTGAAATATTCTAAGTTTAAAAGCAAAATGATTGTGTAATAGTGTAAATTGAAATATATGTAACTAAACAATGCTGCCATCTGTTGAAGAAGCTTTGTTGAAATAAGAAAAAACACGTGTCGAATTCCTTTCCCAGTCACTAAAGCAATATTTCTATACGATGCTCTGTACTGTAGTCAGCAATTAACTTTCAAGCATTTCAATGACTACTTTTAATCCTCTATGCCTTTCTAAAACGCGACATTATGTTACTTAGCAATTAACTCTCGGATAGCTCGATTGTTTCCTCCATATTTTACGTATAAAGTTCTAATAAAACAAAATAAGAATTAAACCTGATTGAAAATCATCGAAGAAACAATCATGATATCTATTGATACTTTTTATTTACTTATACTAACAGTTTGGCTAACGCTAATTAACAGATGACAAGCTTTTGGAAAAGTATAATGTACCCTTGGTCGATGCTCTAACACGTTTGGCCGTGGCTCTGGAATTATCTCTAAAAAGTGAGTATTTGTATCCATCTAAACTATTCTAAACTATACTCGATTGAAAATGATAGAAAAATGCACCTGGGACAAGGTATTCAGTGATGCAGCTGTGTACCACAGGTTGCCTTCATAGGGGCATCGCTCGTGTGTACAGTTGGTGGAAAAGATTCATCATGCATCGAAAAGCAGATAAAAAATTCATTGACATTAATTTTAATTCTGCAGAACGAACAAACAAGATGAAAAAGAGGAATAAATTCTGTTTTATTACAAACAGCCTCATCTTCAGAATATTATTTCCTGTGAACTTGGTATAAACAAATTTTTATTACTTCCACGTATTGCAATATATATAACGATACAATTCATTTCAAATGAAATAAATCGAGATCGAATTGAAAAACAAATTTTATTGCGGTCAAGAAAAATCGATCCTTCGATCAGCCGATCAAAACATCAGCCAATTACCTCGTACGATATTAACAATTGACTTGGTATTTGCATTCTCTCAGCAGCCATTCGATTACGCTGGAACGTGGCCTAGCTTCGTTTCTTACATAAGCGACACAGAAATTATAATTGTCGCTCGTGGTCGTTGTTCGACGCGATCTTTCTTCCCACAAGCCTTTTCCATCGACTCGTATCAAACTTCCTCGAAAATTCTCTTTAAAGAAAGAGAAACCTAAAGTTTCCCTAATCATCGTGCGGGTGAATAATCGATTCGCGTTCCAGCAATTGCATCGAATCATTACTTTGAATAACAGAAATCAGAGTGGGAAATTTAAAAATAGAAAACATAGAATCTGATAGATCAACGATAATGAAACGGGGGCGACACTTTCGCACGGTCCTGACGGACGATTTTTGCGGCATCAAAGTTGCCGTTTCATCGATATAAATTCGACTTGATGACCTCCGAGCAGGCAGAGATTCGAATCAGTCGAAATGACTTGTAACTCGATCGACAATGGAAAGAAGATCGTGACAAAAGTTCACTACTCTTTTCTTCTCCTCGAACGACGACGCAAGATCGTTCGTAACGTTTCGACGAATTTACGAACGAAAGACACGATTGAATTTCTACCTCGTTGGAATATAAGTTTCTTTCTTTCGTTCGGTTTTACCGTGACCCGAGACCGGCATGCATAAAAAGGCACCGTTCGTCAGGAATTCTTCGACGTATGAAAAGCGAGCAGCAAGTGTACCTGAGACACGTGTTTACTTGGTAAACCGATCGCTGCGTTAAATGGTTTATGCAGAAGGTATACAAAAGATGTACATATGTATAACCGTGGTCGAAGTCGACCTTCCCTATAGACATCCCAGGGAAGACTGACAGCGCAAGGAAAAGGCTGAATATATATAGGTACTATCCACCGATGACAAGATGTCTCGCGGGGCGGCAGAGGGGCGAGAGGAGACTCTAATCACACGTCGACTGACCCCTTAGTTTAAGGCGAGTCTAAATAGCAGACGTGACCGCTTCGACCAATCATACAGCACGATCGAAAGTACGTGCGAGCTGAGGTGGGGCGCGACCAATCAGATTGCGTTATTCTCATAGGATTTCTAGTGATCACGTGATCGCGAACATTTGCGCTGGAAAATTTGAATTAGGTATTATTATTGCAAGATAAAATTATTTTTCAGAGGGCAATTAGCCTTCAATTAGGGGCTTGTTTTATTCGTGTTTATATATTCTAAATATTAGCTAACAGAATTGGCAGGGAAGAAGTTAGCCTGCTCTGAAGAGTGATAATTCATCTCTCATTAGGTAAAACAATAAAACGACCAATTTCCGTGCCGAAATATCCATGGTATTCCAAGAAACGAGTCGTCCCATCATTCTTCGATCGAAGGACGAACATCTAATCTGTCTTATAACGCGAAACAATAGAGGATGTAACAATCTTAGGACAATAATCTTTATTCAGACAATCGTGGCTCGTTTGCGAATTACGTAAGGAAATGAGTCAGTCAACATCCACAGGAAAGTCTGTCTCCTCGGTATTCCGGAAAAGATCATTTTTTATTCCTTCTGCTTCGAGAGGTCAGGACAATTAATGCACATCTTCGAGTTTAATACCATTCTGTGCGTCTGAAAATCTTCCATTGAAGCTGATAAGAAAGTCGATTGCATTTGTAGATCACTCACTGTTCGAAAAGAAATCTGCCTACCGCCAAAGGGATCGTTAAGTAAATTAAATATTTTCCTAAGAAATAAACAATTGTCCAGTCTATCTATCGAATCAATATTTATCGATACGCTCTCCATTATCTCGAACGGAAATCTATTATTAGATTTTGATCTCATCTATTATTGACTGATAAAATGATTCATCTATGACTGAATCGAAACCAAAATGGGGCGGGCGACTCATTGAAATCCGCTCGATTCCCGCTCGAAAGACAATTCGGCTCTTCGTCATCCGCTCCGCTGTTCCACCATACGCTCTACATCCGCTTTCCCGACACCATCGATCCCCTAGATTCGGCTTTCCGTTCGCTTTGATGCCCGCTCGTCATCCGCTCGCGTTTTCGCCAGGGCATGTAGGTTCTCTCGCAAAAGTATCCCCCACTAGAAGGAAGCCGTACAGCGAGGCGTATGTGGGGTACGCAGCTCGCGCGCGTATCAGTCCGCTTTGGTAAAGGCTCAGTCGCGAGCAGCGCAGGCCTGCGATTACACACACACAGACGGTGGGCAAAGATTTTTAGCCGGTTCGACGATTGACCGATTCGCGTTTTAGCGAACCGATTCAACCATGGTGTCGTATAAACGGTATCTCACCCTTTGATCGTGTCACCCTTGGAACAGTGAATCCTTAGTGCGTTGGTTAAACTCTTTCACGAAGTGTGAACGTAGAAATCCGTACGTCAGTGCCGAGTCATCCACGATACTCTTGAGAGAAATGGTTCGAACGAATCCATGGAACCGTTCGTATTAGAAACTAATTAATTGAGGTTCGAGGAGACCTTGACGATCATTGAGAAACCGAGTTGTTTACGCGGTGATGGAGGAAGACGATAATCGATAGGAAAAGGTGTACTCATTTACGATCAGAATGTAATTGCACTGGCTGGGCCAACTAATTGGTTGGTTAACAGCGCCCTTGAGAGATAAGATAGTCTCGCGGCGTAAAGAACGTAAGAAGATAGAACCTGTGTCGCGATCCAGATAATCAGTCAGGTAGAAGAGTACCGATTTGAACATTGTTTGCGATATTAATTTGAATTGGGGATTGATTTTCTTCAAGTTCGATCGAGAGCTTTCGATCTACATTTTTACCATGGATAAAAAACAAAATATCAACCGTAACACAATGTACCTAACTTTGATAATTAATTACATTCATAAGTATTAATAATTATACTAAATTTCTGAGCATATGTCAATCAGTTTTTTGCATAAACGCTGACTTAATTAGCATTTATTTCATATTAATGTAAGCTGTAGATGTGAGGTTGTCCAGTTTGGTACAATTATGTAACAACTGCCTAACTGTAATTTGAATACTACATTCCTGGCATATTTTCGGCAGAGATTTATCTATCGGCTGCTCCACCTGTTAATTTTACATCGAATCATAAAACTTGATCCTTTCTATTTGAATTGCTGTCACGTACACTCGCGATCAAATCAGACTTCTATAAGGAAAATTAGGATATTTCAATGTTCCCGCGCAAATGTTTATAGTCACGTGATAGGGCCAGACTCCCTTTCCTACATTATCAATTTTTCCAAGGATGCCTAAGGGCAACGGTGGGAACCCCGGACGTCATCATTTTTCCTATGCATATTATTATATTGAAACTTCTTGAAAACTAATAATTGGCTTCGATAAACGTAAAAACGAGGGAGAAACCCGCGAAGCCATGTATCGACTGTCCGAATAACTTTCCTTCCCTTCGAACAGTCCTTCTCGAGCATCGATTGCCTTCGAGGCAGATAGCAATATCTTCCTACAATTTTCTCTACACTTGTTCATTGACGAACGTAAGAGAACGCGGGATTATTGTCTCGCGAGGCTAATTCACGCCTCGGCAATCAAAGTGCTCATTACGCAAGCGTAATTACGACGATTGCAGTCATTAAGAACCTCAGTTTCACGCGGTTGGCAAAACTCTCACCGGAGCGAAACGAAAAACCGATCGCGATTTTATTGATCGTAAGCGATACCTGTTAGGATAAATAAAATCATTAACACGCTGATTACGAACGGAAACCTGTTCATGGATAATTTGTTTTTCCAAAATCAAATATTCCGGTTTACGTAGAGTCAAGCGTAATAATTGTCTTGTTGAATTGCATAACTCGTGTTTCAATAGATAAAAAAAATGAATCATTTGATCTGAAACAGCACGGTTATCGATGACGACAATGGTGAGAATATTCAAAGGAATATTAAGAGCTCGACAAAGGTAAAAACGTGTCGTCTCGAACGGGAAATCTCAAAGTCCATAGGATCGTCGTCGAGCGACTATTCAAATGAGAGTTTAAAGGCCGTTCTCACAGCCGCGAGTTCGTTTACGCGTGTATTCTCTCCAGTCGCGTAGTAAAGTGTACACTCGCGATCAAATCAGGCTTCCTCAAGAAAAAATGACGTCCCGGGTCTCGACCTTCCCCATAGGCATCCCCGGGGAGAATGGGATGGATGAGAGAAGGAGCCCTATATATAAGCCTCTGACCCTATCACGTGATCATAAAAGTTTGCGCGGAAAATTTGAATCGATATTTATTCATTATTCTAAATTACTTTTTTTCTAAATTACTTGTAATATAAATATCATCAAAATGAAGATCCAGAGAATACCGATTTTCCATATATCGCCGTTTTCTCTCGATAAGCCTAATCGCTTAATCGTGAATGTACAGGTGTTAGTACTTCGCAACCTTGCACGCGTTAACTACCATTCGAAGAACCATATTGTTTGAAAGGACTATTTTTAGCTGACCAAAGATTAAGATAATCGATTTAACGAATGAACGAAGCGATCAGGAGGAGAGATCGAACGTTAACGATTTCCGTGATAAGCGAATCGCAGCGAGACTAATTCATTTTTCCTACAGTTTGCCGCAAACATTGAGAACGCGAAACGATCTTCCGTGGTTCGCCGATTGTTTAGAGAAAGTATCAGGAAATAATTCTCTGGATAACGCGACGGAAGTGTGAAACGTTCACGGATGATCGTCGAGGTCTCCCGAGTAACCTATCCTCTCGCATAGTTTCGTAGAAATCGTTTCTGTCGAAGGAAAGAAAAAGATTTCTTCGAAGCACGAGCGAAGCATCGTTGAAGTTTTTCGAACGTTTTCAGAATCTGATCGAGGGAATCGATCGATTTAATCGATGATCGAAGAGAAGAGGGATGTAAGAAAGTGAGAGTAATCGGACAATGTTGGCAACGATTAATCGTGACAGTGTGAACGAACCGTTTAAGAATTTCTCGAGAGACACGAGGTGAAACGTGTGATAAATGTTTCTGGAAGTGATCGAAGAGATGCTGACGCTGATCGGCGGCCTAATCGTCGCCTATATAGTCTATGTTCTATTCACCAACAAAGATGGTAAATATTCGATGATACTCGATTAATCCTTTCAGTAATTTCGAGGGATTTATTTATTAGATCGTCGAACATTTTAATCTAAAAATTTCAAAGTCCAACCTTATGATCAGATAAAAATCAATTAAAAGCATTACGGAATTACAATTTGATCTTAAAAAATTCAAAGTTCAAGTTTAACATCAGATAACAGAACGTGAACAAAAATTACAGTTCAATTTCTAAGACAGTCGTTCTTTTTGTATATGTTTTTGTCCAATAGTTTCTAGCGACGACGAACAAAGTAGAGCAGTTACAAAATCCCGAGATCCAGAACACGCGTGAAAGCATCGCCATCGGCACAGATTCATCGCGGTTATTGTAAATTGTCACCGGTAAACTATTTGCGCGTCCCTGGCACGATTGCACGTAATAATCCTCTCCTCTATCTTGTCCTTTTACGGGACACCGTAACAACGCTTGATTTCACCAATAACACCTCTATTACATTATTCAAAATGGTAATGCCCCGGGTTTTCACCCTTCCCCTTAGGCATCCACGAGGAAAATGACACGATACAGGGATGAAACCCTGTATATAGAAGTCTACCCCTATCACCTGACCGTAAATGTTTGCGCGATAAAAATCTGAATATTTTGCTTATTATTCATAATACAAGTAGTAGAACGCTTCCTAGTGATTTCCGGGGCAGAACAATCGCCACGTTATTGTCACCGATTCGATTATTCGATCGTAATCGATTCGTAGGAATAACGACGCAGCTACCGTCGCGATAACACGTCTTGCCTTCAATAGGGTCATAAGATTATCGCGAATCATCGTACGACCAGTCGTACGATTCTTTCGCGTTCTATGCTCGCCTTTCACGTTCAACATTCTAATTTTTTTTTTCCTTTTCTTCTTCATCTGCGTCGACTTCGGTCGACCGAAATATTCGCGTGATAACGCGTTCCATTTTATTGTAAGGTCACGAAAAGAAATTTCTCGCGATATAGCTGGAGCATCGGAACTTGATTGCAAAATTCGGAAATATCATTTTAATTAAAATTCAGATTATTTAAAAAAAGAAACGGTGATAAAGAATTTTTGACACTTTGACGGCTGATAGTTTACAAATTAAGAAATTTTATCAATGTCCTCGTGTTATTAAACAACGTGATGATCACGAAATTTACTAAAATTGATCATTCACGTACACCCAAATTGCAACACGTCACGCCTCTTATCATTCAAGAAAGCTCTTAACACTTATCGAACACGAGTTATGACATTCTTTTTCCTCTCGAAAAAAAAAGAAAAAAAAATCGTTTTGAAGTCGTTCGTAATAAATGGATTAAACGACAATAAATCACGTATTGTGTGCAATTCCTTGATAAATGCGCTAAAGTCAAGCAAACAAAAGTTGTACATAAATACAAGTCACTAGCCACTTAAACAGTTAATTAACGAATTAAATATAGATGTGGGTAAATAGAAACTTGTATAATGTAATTCTAGAGCAGCCTAACTTAACGTAACCCGCCAGAAAGCACGGTTTTCTCTTCTGATTTTCTTTGCTTTACTGTCTCGCGAACGTCAATTCGCTACCAAGAAACCTTTCTATACCGTGATTACGAGCCGCCAACCATAATCGCCATAATTTCGTTACATCAGAACGTTCCGTACGTGTCGATTCGATTTCCCGCTTAACAAATCCGAAATGAAGCGTGTCACTGCGTTCGTTTCATTTACCGAGCAACGGATAATTAGTGGAAGGTAATGGAAGATAAAAGAAACCGGAGATTTTTATGCATTTACGAAACATGGGAATGCTGAAACGCGTATTTTAGGATAAAATATGCAGAAGTTACAAAATGTGTAAATTTTGTATAATTTCAGCAAACCCATCGAAGAAAATTTATTATGAAAATCTGTATTTGCATAAATATTCACGGTCTAATAATTACCGTTTTTAGAAAGCACGAAAAACGAACGAGAATTTCGTAATTCGTGGAAATATTTACATATTTATCGATCATCCCGGACGATCATCTTCGAACGAACGCGTTTAATTGCAACCTCGCTTGGTTTGCGTCACTTTATGAATAACCAGCGGAATTAATAATCGTGAACATGCGAGAAAAAAAGAATACGAAGGACGTTTAGTAAAAAGTAACTGAAAGATCGACGTCAGGATGCATCTTCCTTCGCGGAATTTATCGACGTTATTCTAGTCTTCGAATGTAACATTTATCTGACGTTCATCAGAATATAAAAAAGGAAAAAAGATATACAAGATATCGTGTAACAAGTGGAACATGGAATGGAGAATTATCAGATAACATTTTTTGTCAATATTTAAATGATATGAAATACGAAATTAAATTAAAATTGGGGTCTCTCCATGGTCCGCCGTCCGAGGGTTAATAGAATTTGGCACGATTTTTTCAAAATAAATCTTCGATTGAAAAAACGAAAGGCACAGAATTAATCTGTTATTACTAATTAATGAAACACTGAAACATTCCGATGGAAAGAGGGACACAAGCGGGCAGAAGTATCCGATAGGGAGATTAATTAATTGAAAGGTGATCGTGCGTACGGTGTGACTAATGAATAGCTGCAAAGATAGATAAGTGAACGAAGCTAGCCAGGAGGAAATAAATGTAGGCGACCTTCACCTTCTGCCGAGAGATCAGGGTTAGAAAGCCCATCGATCGATCGAATCAGCTTCTTCGGAAAAATCATCTTTCTAATGGAACACGACGAACGCGAGTCATCGTACATTCTATATTTAGAAAATAAACACGAATGTGATTTAAATAGAATGGCGAATAATAATCGTTAATCAGGAATCAATGAACGCGATCGATTAACGTTAATCTTAACATTACAAATTAGGTGATTTTTAATTGCTATTTTACTATCCTATTATCACGTAAATTAATTCCAGTAATAAAGATTCCGCGCGCGTCATAAATAGTCAAGGTAAAGTTGAAATACCGTACGTAGCCGCGAGTAAGGAGCAAATGAAATTTCTCTGACACCCATAACCGTCACCGTCCCGTCCTTCCGGAGAACTTCAATTTTCGAGCCGACAATGAACAGGCTATTAAACACGGGACTTCGTAGCCGTGGTTTTTCATGATTTAACGCGCGTCGAAGGATCCCGCGTTTCCCCCGCGAAAAGAGTTCAGCAGGTCATCCGTCGAATTTCACTCGACGCTGATTCGCGAGAGGAAAAAGGAAGAATGAGAAATTGCTGGGACGGTGAAATTATCCATCGTCTTCTACGGTTTCCGAAGAGGCTCGGTCGTTCGATCCATTAGCGATATACCGAGAGCTACCGAGCTTCGACGAAAGTACGGCTGCTTTTCCTCTCGTGACGTGCTCGTTAACCCTTCCGGCCGATTTATTTCATTCGCGTCGAGGTTTCTCTTCGAATCGTTTCGGGGACACTCGATGACCATGATGGATACCGGTACCATCTATAGACGAGCGTACGCTAGCGATCGAATCAAGTTTCCCTCGGGAGAAATACCGAGGTGCCCGACTTCCCGACGGAGAAAAGTAATTTTCGAACAAAATTTTCATTTCCAGACAAACAGAGCACGGATTCTCCGACGATGGCTCACACGGCGCTCAGGGATATCGTCGAGCGTGCCGTCGACGAGGCAAGGAAGTTACCCAGCCTGGGTAGTTCCGGGGAGACCGGAAGGCCGCCGGAAGGAAGGAGCTTAGCGGAGAACAGCTACGAGGACCTACTCGCCACCGCGATACTGAACAAGGTTACTTAAAAACACTTTATTACCGAGAGACCTCGAGGGTATACTTGATCCTCTGGTATTCGAAGCACGCGTACCTCGAGCGAGAGGATAAATCGATGAACGAAACACGATGGATTTTCTAGGTCATCGAGAAATTCCAAAAGGAACAGGTGGACGGTAATAGCAACGTTCTCCACGGAAAACCGGTGTCCGCGAACAAGTGTTCATTGGGTACGTGTCCTGTATCGGATTATTTAAATACGACGACTTTAAAAATGGTCAGGGAAGAGGGTGAAAGCGATCGATTGATACGTTTTTCAGGGGAGAACGAGACTGGTCTCGATGAAAGTGTTGAAGAAGGTTGTAGCAGCTTGGAACCATTGTCCCAAGATGATTGCAGTAGCGAATGTAGTGCTGCTTGTTTCAAACGCGTTAAAAATCAACTGGAACCTACGGTCTCTCTTATGGTAGGTCCACGCGATATCGCGTGCTCGATTGTACATCTTAGGGTGCTTTGAAATATCTTTAGAAAGTTTCTAGAAAAGTTACCGATTCCTTTGCGAAGATGTTAAAAACGTTTCATTATAATTTTACCTTGAAGCAAATTAGTTTTGCTTTTGAAAATCGTGAATTATAAACGCTTCGACTGAAAAGAGGTTATCACTCATTCTCATGTAAATCTTGGAAATAATGAGGTAGCGCGCGGTAGTAATAACGAGATTCCATTGGAATAATGTTTGTCTGAGTATTGTAATCGCAGTCACAACAGAATTTCGTGAATAGGTTTGTAGGCTGTCAGGTACTCGCCCGATAAGCCGGTTGATAAGCGAAACGAATGGAACTGCTGTTCTGCATGGAAATACGCGCAGGAAATGACAGGCAAAGAGAAAAAAAAAAAAGAAAATGTTAAACGACATTTACCAATTCCACTTTCTAAGATCCATAAACGATAGACGTGTCAGTTTTCCAAGGATTTTTATCGAACACATTTTCCATGACCAGTGACATTTATTCAAGAATCTTTATCGAATCTACTTTCTACGACTTTAGATTCGTCCTTTTTACTTTCAGATAGAGGAACGGATAGAAGAAGTAACTACAACATATGCATCTGACGAAGAACCCAAAGAAAACGATGTCTTGCACATTAGGAACGCTCATCGTGTGCCATTTCCTGAACTTGGAATGGACATTATCGACCGTAAGTACTTTCCGCTGATATAGTGTTCGTTTTTAATTCGGTTTCACATCTTTACGAGCAGAATGCTCGTTCTATCGCAACTCCATTCGCGAATTCGACACGTTCTCCGGTGAATAACGCTTACACGAGTGGAAATTTTTATTGCTGACACGATGGTATTTCTGAATTGCCACTCGTTGATCGGTCGTCTTTTAATTACGTTGATAATTGGTTTTTCAAACTCGATTGTATTATTCGGTAAACGATTGATTACAGCTTGCCAGGAATCGTCAGAAGACAGCCAGGACGAGCCGGGCACGCCGACCACGCACATCGGTCTGGTTTCTCCGGTCGAATCCTGGGAAGAGAATTGGTTGTTTCAAAAGAAGAGAGTCCAGACGCAGGCCGACCCGGTGGCCATGTTAGTGCCTAATCCCAGCGCCGATTACAAGGCCCTGATCGGTGATAAAGACGCCGAGGACACGTCCGATCTCTCCGAATGCTCCTCGGCTCAATCCGACGAAGAGATCGAGAAAGAGCTGATGGAGGCCATAAACAACGTCGTGCCACGATCTCCGAAGAGAACCGGCTTCGAAAATGGCATCGATCATCGAATGGAAACTTTGAACGACGATTCGAAGCAAAATCATATGGAAATGTTTCCTGAAGAAACGTTGAATCGGAAGAATGGAAGTTTGGAAAAGACTGAATCGAATGGACAGAGTGATCGTGTGCAAAATGGGGAAACGAATGGTTACGACGAAGCCAAAGAAGTTGAAATAGAAAAGCAAGGAAAATTGGTGAAGAAAATTGATACAAAATCGATGAATTTTATTAACGACGACTCGAGAAAGATTGAAGTTGAAGGATTCAAAGAAGAGGTTGAAATAAATGATTCGACGGATTTGAAAAGTTCAGAACGAGAAGAAAATTCTTTGGGTGCGCCGAAGACACCTACGTCCACACCGACGTGGACCTTCGTGGCAGACATTAATTACGCAAACACGGAAGATAAAGGGATTGTTTTGAGAGAAGAAAATATACTTAATTCCTTGGAATGCGCTAAACAGAAGCTGATGGCTGTTAACGACGATATCGCGGAAGCGTTCAAGGAGGAGGAAGCGGACGCTCGACAAAAAGCTGACTTTCATGGTAAGTATCTCGATAACGCGGATAATTGCTGATTCGAAGCAGCAATTTTAATGAATGATTTCACTTTTAATAGCAGAGGATATTCAGCAAGAAAGCGAATATACAGAGCACTATGACACTGCGACGCAAAGGCATTTGGATAGCTTAACGAAACTCGAAGCTTCGGAACAAGTGAAAAGTTCAGAAGAAAATACAGAAAGGTAAGTTTCAGTTGATGGAAAAACTTTCGAAGGATATGTGCTCGATATTGTTGATACATCACCAACTTCGCGTAACTTTTTCAATCTTTTCAATCGATTGTTTCCGAAGCAACCGAGGCAAGTTCGTCTCGTAATGTCAACGCTTAATAATCAGGCGAAATATTTTCCTTTCGTCGATGATATTCTAACGATTCTCCACCATTCCACTGTGCAGCAGGTGCCGAGAAGCTGCGGCGCTCGCCAAGGCTGAATCGGTTTCGCATACGTCCCTGAAGAGCAAGAAATCGGAAGAGGAGGTTCGACTAGCTGCTCCTCCAAGACCAGGTAAATCTTTTCATTTTCTATATTTATCTTTTAGATATACCTATAACTGAGCTTTAATGAACAGGTTCGATCGCTGAACGAGAGCACAAGAAATGGGAAAATGCTCCACCGATTCAGAACAACCCTTATAGCGAGGAGAATATTCAAAAAAGACTGTGGGAGAGACAGTACTCCAGAAGATCATCAGACATTCCTGGGTAAAGATTCAGTTTAATTAATTTAAAACAAAGGTTCTCAATTAATGGTACACGGATGATTTGCACGATGTACAATATAACAATTTTAATATTCTTTGGAAAATGGCGATTGCCCCTCCCAGGCTCCGCCGAGCTCCCATCCTACCCCGTGGGTGGTCGCGGGGAGAATGACTATGTAACAGAGAGAGCCTCATATATATAGCCCAGTGGCGGACCACCACTTTCGCGCATGCGTTTACGCGGGAGAATTTGAATTGCTATCTCTACATATCATTCATATTTAATCATTTTTCTTGATAATACTGGAATTCTTGAATTTATGAAAAAGTTTCATACTCTTAATTTAATATATCTTTCACGAATGTGAATTTCTTACAATTATTATCGTTTTGCTCAGAATTCACACCGAATTGCCAAAGAGCAACGGGGAGAATTTGGATGTCGTGCTGACTCCTCATGAACCGGATATCAAACGGTAATATTAATATCATCAAATAGAACGTAAAACTCTATCATCCTATGGAAAAATGAACTTCATTACTTTTTCCCCGATTTCAGGGGGAGCTTATTTCCCCTCATTGAGCTTATTTATCATCCGAAATCTTCACTCTTTTGCTTATAGAAATTTGTTGAATTTCCAGGTTCGGCAGGGACTACTACATCAACCACTCGAGAGCGTCGAGCAACGAGAAGGGACGCAGATCGGCGGCGTCCACGTCGAGCAGGCCGAGCAGCTCGTTGTCCCAAGGATCGAGCTCAACCGGGCCCGACCAGGATCAACAGGTGAGTTTGCAGCTCGACAAGTTCGAGGAGGCTTCCCTGCGTGGCAGTCTTTCGAGACGGACCTATCGCGATCCGTACTCCAGTCCACATTTTGCGATCAACCCTCTTCTGCGCATGGAATTCGATGCTAACGGGTCAACCGAGTCCAATGAAAATACGTACACTGTCTCTGATGTAAATAACACAAACCCCGTAACAAATCCAAGGATCACGAAGAACGAGATAAACGAAGCCGACGAGTTTCGTAGTGACTCGAGGACCGAAGAAAATATTTCGTTTCTATTAAACGAACTCGACGAAAAGATCATTTATAATCCTCTCTATGAGACTGAATTGCAACCAGATCAGGATTCAGGAACTTATTCCATCGATTTAAATAATAAAGATAATAATAAGAAGCAGACTGAAGAGGATTACAGAAGATTGTGGATCAATGATTTGTACGGTAACGCTAAAGACGATCAGATTTTCTCGTCCAATGGTAAAAGGTATTGGACTTTCAATGGATATAAATATCACACATTTGGTGGAATAAAGAATTCTTCTAAATACACGGAAGATTCGGACGAGGATCCGAGTCCCAACGATAGGACTGTCTTGGAAGATGTAGATTTTGCAAATTTCAAATTCCAAACGTTCGGAGGTATCAAAAGAAATGATAAGATCGATGGGAAAGGGTTACCCATGTACAGAAGAGTGACACTCAGGTCGTCGTCGAGGGTCCCTCGAAATTTTCGAGGATCGAGAAGCTGTCAAAGCGAGCCTATTTTAGAAAATCAAATTAATGGAACGAGGAAAAATTTCCAAGAAGCCGACTGGTTAAGCGAGAATTCTGAGGAGAACGATACGACGACTCGTCGTGTTTCGAAACGTTTCAACGTAGAGACGAAAAGGAGATACAATAATAAATTGTTGAAAAAAAATCAAAGACGATACGTCGATCGTCTTCCGACGATGATTGGGAAGACGAGGAAGTCTACGTTCCTGACAAAGCGATCCTGAGAAAATTTTTGAAAGACGCCTCTCGAAAAGTGAAATCTCGTTCCCACCTTGAGAACGATTCCACTTATTTCTTGAACACGTCCAGAAGAAAAGTGTTCGATGAGAACTCGAGCAGAAGTAGATCGTTGAAGCAACGTTCCTCGGACGAGAACGATAGTTTGAAGCTGGAACCACCCATCGTGCCTGAAGTCGTTGAGAGAACCTTTGAAACTCTCCGAGATCTTCGAGTGAAGAAGAAGAAAAGTAAAATACCTGATCCGAAGAAAAATATTGGTGTCAGATGTTTAACCGACCTCACAATCTGGTGAAATTAAAAGTTACCTTAGGATTGATTTTCTAACGTGCCTAATTCAGATCCTAATAGATACGAAGTATCAGAAATTGTTTAGAAATATTGTGAGGGATTTAACGAGACAAAGTTAACAAAGAAACCTGTGTGGGTGAAGACTATTTATTTCAAGGGGTTTTTTTCCGAGGGAAAATTCGTTCTTTCGTACGGTTTTATTACTTAACGGGAAATTTTTATTATTATTTATACGACACACCGTGCCATATATTGTTTACGAAGTTCCTTAACAGTGTTTCAAGTGAATTTTATTCGAGGATTAAAACACACAAAGTATATTATCGTTGAATCGCTAAAACAGCGACAGAATTAAGGGGAATCAATTTTTATGACATTGTAAAAATGTAAAATAATTCAATTTCAAAATTAATCCCTCTGCTTGCAAGGAATCTTGCGGGTCAGAGGAACTGTTGCGCACACATCGACCCGCCCTGTACTTTTATACTACCCTAATTAGTCACGCGACTAATTAGTAAGTCAGCTGAGCTGGAAACACGGTCAATCAGATCGCGTTATTCTCATAGGACTTCTTATCAGCGAAAGACGATAATCTTTCAAATGTGTCGCTCTTTTAGCAAATCAAGAATATATTTTCTCAGTAGAATAAACAAATGCTTATTGTAGAAAGGATTGTGTATATTGTAACTATTTTAAATATACTGTTTATAAATAACGTGACTTTACTCGAGGCGCATGTAACTCTCAAATGGTGTAGGTGTTCCTACATTAATCCTAGCAAATTTGATTTCACAACTCACGCACTATGTAGAAAAAAAAGACCATTGTTGATTTTGTGATTCTACTTTTAACACGTCAGCTAATCCGCCTAAAACACGAATCCTTTTACATTATCTTGAGTAACAAACAAAAAGAGTATATGTCAAGAGCTAAATATCGATCACTGCCTGAAATGATTGTAAATAAATCTCTGTTGACTCTTTCTTATAGATACGCACGAGTAAGGTATCAATATTGTACAAACAATTCATGCTTATGTATATAGTATACCTCGTAGATCGTATAAGAAAAAGCATCGTGAAAAATGTTTCCATCGAGCGTTCTCGTAGTACGATGTCGTTCGATGCACATTGCACATGCATGATCCCTGTGAGTATGCCTTTGAACCGGTAAGTACCGTTTACATGCGTTTCCATTTTAATGCATGTTCGCTAACAATATTCGGGGCACTGCATGCTCGACGATCGAACGTATATTTCTCGTGAAAAGCGTCGAATCGATGGAAAATAAACACTTGGTAGACTTTTGGTTTTATTTATTTTATTTTCGCATCAAGGTGACTTTAACCCTTTCGTTATTTTATCATTTCATCAAAATTGTTTTGGAAAATTAATCATTTTGATAAATTATAGAGAAACTTAATTATTCTAATTTTGATGAATTTAACGGACCAAAGGTCGATGGTAATTTTCATACCGACGAATAAATTTCCATACGTTCGCTATGGTAATGTTTCGCGACGAAAGGGTTGAACGGTACTAACAGCTCGAAGTCGATATGCATGGCGCTTAGCACACCACTAATGGTAGCATAGAATTCATTCCAGCTAGTTATCCCACTAATCCATCGCGAATGGACACTTTAAAACACTCTGTGGAACGGAAAGCGTGGTCGCTGTTGAATATTTAATTTTATCCCGTTCGTTCTCTGTTGCAGGAGGAGACACGGTACCGAGAGACCGAGGTCCTCCTGAATCGAAGCAACGACGTCAAGTCTAAAGTAGCCAAATGGCAGAACAACAACGCGGAAAGTAAATATCAGTTCGCTGTACGTTCGGCTGATAATTCGAACGAGGCAGAGAAGGTGAACGAGAAGAACTCGAGGAAGATCGATCGTCAGAGAGCGTGGGAGGATCAGAGTATGGAGGAGATACTGGAGAACGAGAGGAAGAATAACAAGAACGAGATCAACGCGAAATTGAACAACCAAGAGAATTATGACAGCCCTGTTATCGAGACGAAAAAGAATTCCGAGGAGAATACTCGAAAAATTAAGAGGATCGATCTGAAAGCTTACGGATTTGAAAACGAGTTCTTCTCTAATGGTAACAAAACGATTAAGACGTCCGCGCCGAGGGTTGTAAATAAGTTGGATTTGAAATCGTTCGGTTACGACGGTGGAATTCGACGAACGCAGTCTAATATTCAATTGAACAGTATGGGAAATGATGATTTCAAACCCAGGATCGTACGAGTCACGAACAAGTCAAATTTAACGAGACATCGCGATTACGGGAAGGATCGTTGCGATCTGATCGAGACTCAAGCTTCCGGCGATCATAATCTGACTCAGAGCACGGAAGATTTGAATAAGTTTCACGCGGAGAGTTTTAACGGGTTTGGCCTGAAATCGGCTAAATCGGTGCCGAACATCGCCAAGTTTTATTCGAATACAGTTGATAGTAGGGAAGACGAGGAGGTGGAGAGTCAGAGTTCGTACGATTTTGGGATCGTGAAGAATGGATCGGTTAGGAATATCGCGAACAATTATAATCTTGAGAAGTGTCACGTCAGAAGCGACGATTGTTCGGTCGAAGAGTCGGAGAACGACACGGATAATTTATCGGAGAAGGGACAAAGATCGAAGAAGATTTTGAATCAGGAAGATTTCGATAATAAGGTGTTGCCTATGCCTTCGGTTAGGAGACTTGCCGAAGCATTTAGCAAACAGTCTGAACACGGTCCCGTGGTTGCTTCAAAGGTAAGAGAAATTTTGGAAAATTGTAAATCTTATAAATAATTAAGCATCCTTTGTATACTGATACGTTCACAATCGACGACTCACCCCGAGCGTCATGAAAAAGTAGCATTAATATTTAAATGAAATTCAAACGAACTAATGGTTTAGTTTTCTTTCCAGGGAAACAAATCGAGCAACGTGTACAAAGAACGATCGTCGACGCCAGAGATCCAGATAATTGAATCGCCGAGACAAATGCACAGTTTAACAGCCAGGTCGTTATCGAAACAATTTCGAGAGGGTCTCAGACAAATTCCAAACAAAGTGACCTCACCTCCAGCTAGCCACGTTACCATGGAACAAGGTAAACCAGCGGAAAACCAACCAGAAGTGGTGCATGCGAAAACCGACTCGTCGAATGATATAAACGTGATTCTGCCTGGAAAATTGAAGTCGAATATTATATTCTGGGAACAGATGCAAAGGAGAAGCTAGAATACTGTATTTTATCCTAAATTGTGTTCAATTGGTGAACCTGTCGCGAAACAGGAAGTTGAAGAACGTGAGAACGAAAGAGAATCCATGTGATCAATAATTTTTTTCATTTAGACTTGGTAAAAATTAATCTCGCGTGTGTTTTTCTTCGTTTCTTACTCTTTTCGAAGACAGTAAAGTTTCTTCGAAGACGTAACCACAGAAATTTGTATTTCGATCCACAGATGTGTGTTTTACTATCCTTACTCGGTGTAAGAATGTCTAACACCATTTGAAAAAGTACTTAAATAATTATGATAAAGTACAGGCTCGATAAATGATTAACTGAATCATTTATCAGCGTATTTGTTAAAGAAAGAAAATTATTGATGTGATTGTGCGTGTGCCAAATGATAACTAACTCGTGAACAGCCAAAGAGAATATTTTTCCATCGTTCTTTCGAAACGTTCCAACGAATCGAACTATTTAATTTTCACTGTACGAACAATAAATTATCTTCTTTTTTTGTGTTTTGAAAACATTCGATCAAATCTTAACACGCGTTTTACGATCGACTGTAAATATAATATATTTTTGAATGTAATAAAATCATTCAAATCGTTGTATGTATATAAAGGAACCACAAATAGTCACGAAGTTTTTATATACAAATCTTTCCTATAGTATTTCCAAGTATTTGTTATTTATTATTTATTAACACTTTAAATACGTACAGGGCGTTCGGTTAGGGGTAGGAATCCTTTGAAGGGGTGGTAGCTGGGCTGATTCTGAACAACTTTTTTCTTCACCAAAATTCTCATTAAGGCTTCATTTTTGCTACTGCGCTCGAAGTCGGTTCGTATCTGGCACTTGCGCGGCTGATCAGTGTTTTTCATTAATAATTCAAAAACTAAGCCTTAACAAGGATTTTGGTGAAGGAAAAAGTTGTTCAGGATCACATCAGCTACCACACCCTCAAAAGATTCTCACCTCTAATCGAACACCCTGTCTATGTATATCAATTGTACATAGAATTTATCAGCCTAACAACTCGGTGAGTAGTATTTCTTTTATAAAATATCCAAATTTGTATGAATTTAATCTTATCATAACTGTACACTAAAAATGTGCTATATCGATATAGGAAATATATTGTTTATTATTAATTAACGCAGTTCCTTAACACCCTTTCTACCTTAGACTTACAGGATCGTAAGTTGGGAGACTTAACACATTATAGTCGCTCTGTATTCATTAAATAATATGAAAGTTTAATTGATCAGCGTACCATAATGTGTTCGAACAAGTCAGGAAAGGGCCAAGGTTCACTGACACCAACCACGACAATTATTCATAAAAATGCTCAACGTTTTATTCAAACATTTGCACATACATGAGTACTTTTAAAGTGACTAATTCTATGGATATTATTCAACGATAAAAATAGTTCTCCGTCGTTCAAATAATTATAATACATGATCACAGTATAGATCGTGGTGTATAAAAAGAAAATCATTACACCCGAGAAACTAATCTCTGCAAATGTTTACAATTCCTTTTGAGCTATTCTCAAAGTTTCCTTAGCGAACTTTGAAAATATTGGTTCCAAGAGAAAGACGATACCAAGCTCAGTAATATATGCATCTGGTTTTATGAAACGGTATGCTTTCTAACTGAGCCGCGTGTATCCGTCTATAGTCCCATAGAAAATGATCTATGAGTATAGCGTTAATGTCTGATTTTTGTAATCCCAAATTCGGGTAACGTTCGATAAGAGACCAAATTTCGTCTCTAACCCGTTCGACTGCCTCTATCGAGCATCCACGAATTTCAATCTCATCGTCGCTACCATTTTCTAATTCTACATCTGTAATTATTAAATACATAGGAGCATCTAACAAGCAAACTATTCTAACACTACCACCCTCTCTACCTACAATTGTGATTCATCAACTGTTGCTTGAACCTGTACTGCATATTATTCAACAGAAATTTTCTAACAAATATTACTGATAGAAAAGTAGAACATAATTTTATTTAACTTTGATGCTTCTTGAAGTGTTTCGATGACAACAGTTACCGAATCATTCTGCACAATTGCAAATAAGCTATTCCATAGGTACTTACCACGCTGTAGTCTGCTAAGAAGTGGATTACTGTACCGAATTGCACCAAAGTGTACCAGGACTTGGGGTACGCGATAATCAGCAAACATCGTGATGTAATCTACGTCGTGGAATTTACCAATTCCTTCACCTTTGAAGCAAGCCCAAATATCACCCACCAGTATCTGAGCCCTTTTGTAAAAGCTTACTGAAAAGAAATTGATTGTTTTGTATTTATCTTCTTTAGTAACAGAGTAAGTCATGGATAAATGATTTTACTTACCTCTATGGCCTTCATAGTCAGCCTCGTCTTGATACGACTCGAATTCGTTCACAATGCGTTTGAGTAGCTGCTCGGCTGAGCCTGAACACGACTTGATACATTCCACAAATGTACCTAGAATAAATAGAAAAAGAAGTTGATAATCTATTCTATATATGTTAGAAATTAATTAGCGAATTTGATTTGGAATTGTGGCTCCCAATAAAAGCGAGCTAACGCGCATTTTCAAAGTGCTATGTACATTCTAGTGTACAACTTTACAGCCTAACTTAGAAAATTTTCCAAAGATATTAAAAATTTGTTCAAGTAAAAAAATATAAATTTTGTTGCTCTATGGGTTCTCCATGGATTCTTTCCTTTTTATGTTAAAAGTCGGTAAAGTTCTGCACCAGATGATCTGAGGAAGTTATGATTTCAAGCATGTATGTACCTTGATATTTTTCTAACAAAATTTTTCCAGCCTCTCGCAAGGACTTAACTCTTTCGTCTAATAGTGGAATACTAGTTTGATTATCACCCCGAAAAATTTGTTCGGCCTCGCATCTTGTTATCTGAGAGTAATACTTTGGATCGACTATAGGTTTCCCTTCCTGTTCGAAGTAAATCATTAAAAGAAAAAAAAAAAAAACAGATTGATATATCTAGATAAAATTTGAACAATGATACTTGCAAAACGACATATGCGCACAACACGTTGGAATCACTTTCAAAACATTTATAATAAAACAAAAGCTAGACGTACACATGACATAATAAAATGACGTTTTATGTAAAATAACGAAGCCGCAGTTTAAAATGCTACTGACAATTAAATTTCATAGGGTAGGTTCGTCCGAAAACGTTATTCGCTGGCAAATAAGATGAAACCGAGGTGCGATCAGTATACACTTGATATAATTGCTCTGAAAAGGCCCACGTGAGTATTTGTAATTTAACAGATAACAATGTTTACAATCAATGAGTTTCTATGTTAATCAGAACTTTGGACAAGCTTGTCGAAACAATTCCTAAGCCCAAAGGTGCGATTCCAAATTTTGGTCTACCAAAATGGAAGGTAATGCCATTGGAATCAAAAATTCCTATGGTACCTGGACCAGAAGGAGCTTACAATTTTACTCGTAGTAAAATTGGACATGGATTATGGACTCCAACAGCAAATGCAGAGTTTAATTTAAGCGATCCATACTGCTATGAGATGAAAATGAGCTATGACTCCCTTCATGACAAGCACTTGGTACCTTATTTCTCTAGACCAAAGAATCTTGAACATTTGATCAAAGCCGGTCTCGTTACCAAGGATCTGGATGCAAAATGCTCTTTAAAGGATTATAATATGTACAGAAAATATTTGAGACGTATACACTGTGATAACATAAAGAAAGAATTGGAGAAAAGAGAAAAATGGTCTATCGAAGATAGGGCTATTCAATATGCAGAAGAGCAAGCAAAGAAAGAAGTAAAAAAGTAATATGAAAAACGCTTATTAAACTATAAATATAAACATATAATTTGAGAGTGTTATACAATTTTAACAGATTAAAAGAAAGAGAAAGATTAATGGAGTTGAGGAAGGCAGTGATCAGACATCGTAAAATGGCCGAAAAATTGAAACTTCAAAAACAGAAAGAAAAGCAACAGAGAGCAGAAGAAAGGATACGATCATTAATTCAGAAAAAGATAGAAGATCAACGCTTACGACATATTAAAAGCCAAGCACGTGACGAGATCATTAAACAGAAGCTAAAAACTGCTGCGGATATCAGACGACAAAAGATAATTCAAACTTTTCTAGACTGGAGAAGAAAGGAACGTAAACGTAAAAAAATTATACAAATGCGATTAGCACGCGAACGTGAAGAGAAACTCAAGATAGTGGAGCAGAAGTACATATAATAATAATGGAATATTATAAACTTGGAACTTATTTCTTTCTTACTATTTCAGATGGGAGGAAAGACAAGAGTTTCAAAAGAAACAAATAGAAAAGGAACAATTTTTATTACAATGTGTAGAAGATCAACGTAAAGAATTTATAGAAGCATATAAAGCAAAAATAACAAAGGAAACAGAAAGAATGAAAAGTAGATGTTAAACAATTATTAAAACTTGGCATTAATGTATTGACTGATGTAAAAATTCTATTTCTAGGGCTTTTAAAGGATGTGAAAATGTATATAAAATGTTACTTCGCTAGACGTAGACCTGGAAGTAAAGAACGAATTTGTTGCGAGAAATATTTTGGAGATGACGACGAGGTGGTACTTTTAATAAATTTACAAATATATACAAACTATTTGGTATACAAATACTGTTATACTAAAACATTAATTTTAGGATAAAAGTGTATCATCTAAGTCATACCCTGGTACTAAATCTACTACAATGAAACAAAGAAAAGATAGCAAATCTGCTGAACTCGGCAAATCCTCTAAAACAACATCATCATCAAAAATATCAGAAACAAAGAAAAAAAAATCAAAAGCAATAAAAGGTACAAGTCCACAAGTAAAAAAGAGAATGATCAAAAGTACAAATTCAAGGGCAAAAAAAGTTAAAAAACAAGCTGAAAAGGAAGGTTTAAAAGTAACAAAACAAAGATCATCTAAGGCTCAGAAAGGTACTAAAAAAAGAAAAGGAGGAAAAAGAAGAAGAAAGAAAAAAGGAAAAGCAGAAGAAGTTGACGAGCCAGAAGAAAAAGCTGAAATGGAAGAAATAGTACCATCTGCATCAACATCTAAAACAGAAACTGTTAAATCAGCTTCTTCTGAATTTAGTGAAAAATGCAGATGCCAGATAATTAAAGATGCTAGGAAAACGGATGAAACTTAAAAACAAGTAAACTTAAGTAACATTTCAACTTACATTTATAGCCCTCTTAACAGCTGCACATAATGCAAAATATCCAGTCTGACCGTGAACAGTCCACTTCGGTGAATCCTTCTTACTCCAAAAAGAATAATTTAATGTATCCAAGACAAATATCCAATCGACAGCTCTTGGATCATTAGAAGAAGGATGAAATTCATGTTGAGAAAAATTATTCACACTTACTTCACGATTCTTAAGACCTTCTAAAATCTGTAAAAAAACATACTTGCAGTTAAGGTAGAATTTAATATAATTCCAACAAAATTTTCTATTCTACTTTTCTAGTAAACTAATTATTTTACAGTTTTCAAAAACAATGCATTAAATTTATATGCAAAAAATAGAATTTCGAAATAAACAGTAAATTTTTAAAATATTGAAAACTTATTTACCGCACAGGCGAGATTTTTCACGCCTTCTTCTTCGATGAAAACATTCTTGGATAGTCTTGCTATTACTTTCGCAGATTCCTTTGGCATTAAGGCCATGTTGGATTAAGTATCACAGTTTATTTAATCACGAAGTTTTAAAAAAAATTAAATCTAAAAAGAAATTCGTAGCTACCCCATGAACCCTTCGTAACTACGCGTCCCACAATCGAGTCTATAGTCACGTGATACGGTCACATGACCGCCGGTTTCCAGCTTGTTAGCAACGAACGCGTGGTAAACAAACATGGCTGTTAATGTCAAAATTTGTGAGAATTTCTTTTGAATTATCCCTTAATAATGTGCACAGATGATCGTTTCGTGATAATTGTACTAACGTTCTATAATGCTACAAAATAAGGTAAGGATTTTACACGTTTCGATTACAATAATTGGTATAAACGTGTTTTCGAAGCAATGCTCAGCACATGTAATTGTTTATACACAATAATAAAGAGACATTTTTAATTCGATAACACAAATTATAACAAAGTAATATTAATTTTATAAATTTATGTTTGTCATAGTTAACTATTGACGTTATACATGTGAAAATAAAACATATGTACCTATTTTTTTTTTTTATTTTCACCTTAAATGATTGATAGTTATATTTTAAGAATAGATTGTATCATAATTTCTTTTATATAACGTTTTATAAAACATTATTACATATACGATGAAATCTGTGTTCTAAATTGAACACGATATTCAAGTTGACAGTCAAAGTATAAAGTGTCATATCACTTTATTTAATCAATCATAACATTTAATAATACATAATTTAACTGATAAATGTATTCTGTGTTTAAGTTTTTACATAAGGACATGCGTTTTATTTTACGATACACTCGATTGTAGGTAATACCTAATTTTATTATCATAGGCAACTATTTTCTGTAAAGTTTGATAAGATTCGAAACTTCAACACTTGATTTGTAATTTACATACGTAACACAAATTACAATGCTCAAATAATATGTATCATTGTATTTACATATAAAATCTCATTATTGCAATACTAATATTATTAACTTTTTGCATTGTATCCCTGCATATTTGTTTCAACCTTTTTTCCTTCTTTTTTCATAAATGATAAAATGATTTTATAATCTTATATTTAAATTGTTATGTACGTATTTTTTTTTTTTTCTAAAGATTTCTTCCAAAAGTTATCAAATTGTATGATTAAACAGAATATTTTGAATTACGATGTAACTTACAAAATACGAATAATATTACAAACATGTTTCGAATCCTAAAGTCTGAAAAGTCAAATGGTAGTGTGCTTCATCGCATTCATTCATTCAAATAACATATGTACATAATACCCCCTCAACATAAAGTGAACAGATTAAGGCTCCAGCAGGCTATAGGCTACATTCTACAATGTACAATGCATTATGTACTTTGTTAGTTTCCGTTTTCGCATACATGTCTGGTTGTGTAATGTGTGGTAAGCGATAGCACCAAAAGATTTTTCAACATTGTTACTTGATACAAATGATTCGTATAACTACAATATGATTAACACAGAAATTAAGTTGCAATGATTAACATTTATTTTACTTTATTTTATTATTATTAAACTTTGCAACGTATCTGCCATAATAGACATACTTATCGTAAAACAATACATCTTAACAAAAATGTATAAATTTATACTTTATGAAATATAAAGTTGGACAAAAATAGTAGGCCTTGCCCACCAATATTTGATAAGAATTAAGTTTTTCTTTGTATATTTTGTGTACTGAGTGGTATGAACACTTAATGGTATTCTTTACCAGATTGTAAATTTCTGATAGACACATCCCTATTCAGTTTGACATTACATATTTTGACAACACCTGTGGCCCCATCATGCTATTTTCACATAGCATGAAACCAGTGTGGTAATGTTCATTTAAAGATACACTAAGTGTGTTATTGTGCTTTTTAGATGTTACAAGACGTAAGTGTTAGAAAAAATTGTATTATTGTGCAACTAATGAATCGAAATTTTAATCATCACTGACTCAAGTATTTTTTTTTTTTTTTTTTTAACTCGATGATTTCATTAGGCTGACCGAACATGCACATGTTAGACAGCAATTTCTTTCCCACTGTGCAACATTTCTTATGCTATACTTTATATAATGTTGACTATTAACACCACGATTTCAATACGAGATAAAACAAAGGCGTTAAACGTTTTAGTTTGAAACTTCAACTTCAAACTGTAAAAATAATAATTTGCATAAAACTTATGGAGTAGAATTATATTCATCCACGTTATCAATAAGATAATAATCCATATAATTAATTATAATAGATAGATTCAATAAATACAGTTCATCAGAAAATTCAACTGAAACTGAATTATTGCACAAAACCATGAAAATATAAATCAAATAATTTATATCTGCCCAATGCTAACAGTGTGGATTATTATCTAATTGATAAAATTTGAATGAATCCATTAAATGCATTAATCAACTCCAATATTCCACTCCAGGTTTCTCATTGACGTTTGATTTTTATCTATCGATTACAAATTTGATGCGATTTTCTTTTCTTTCTATATGTAATTCTAATTAAAATGCTTACAAAAAGTAAGACCAAGGATCTTCACTACCCCAAAAGTGTAAATAATTAAATACTAGATATTTTCTAAGCAAACATAACACCCATCTATTAATTTAAAGATTAATACGTAAATCAATATTACTTTAAATACTGTAAAACAATAGACGTTTTTATCCTAATGACGAGTGTTTTTAAACAATATATAAATTCTGCTATGTATGAAATCAGCATTATATCAAAGCATTTACAGATAAAATTCATTAAAAGTGATAGAAGATAGTAAATACGTATTTTGAGTTGTTAGAAATCGTTAATATAGAACATATAAAATCAAGTAAAAAAGAAATAATATTGTAATCAAAATGCCTGTTTGTTTTTTTTTCTTTTTTGTAAGCAGTTGATAGCTACAAAGATATTCCTCTTTATTGCTTTTGTTTCTGTAACGAGATACATTATGGGGTCCAGAGGAACCTTGAGTGGCATGCATGAGTTTCAGTCAAACACGTTTAACCAAACATTACATAGCATTGTTACATTTGCTCCCATGCACATCACACCTCCAGACTTCACCCATGCAGCAAAATGCGCTTTTTAATTATTTCTCTTAATATTATATAAAAAAATCTATTTCTATTGACTTTTAAGCTCTTTGCCAATACTGTACGATACAATTTTGTTCCAGTCAATTTTTGTTCGCATAACAGGTAGTTGCCTTCGTAAGGCTTTAAAGGTTGTGTCCGACATTGTTTGATAATTTTCTGATATAGCAGTTTGATAGTCATTTTCCGATTCTTCAACAAGTCGTATTAACTCCTTTGCTGTTTGCTTTTCATTTGAAATTGGTAAGCTTTCTTTTACTTCTTTGCTACTGACCAGCTGTACATTTCCATCTTCATAGTAATGAACTTGTACTTTAAGACTACCTCTTAATTCCGCATTTCCGGAACTTGGACTAAAACTTACAGTCCATACAGAACGCCAACGGCCGTTCCAAAAATTTTTAGGTTGAAATTGATGATCTTCTATGCAAATTGTTAATGTTATGTTACCTATATAAATGAAAATTCTTTATTCCAAATTCTCATTTGAAGCATGAGGTGTAATAACACCTACAAAAAAATAACTTTACCTCCTTGACTCTTCCCAAAAACTGAACATGCACCGTGTCTATAATGACTTTGAGTATAAGTTGTTATTTCATCTTGAAGAGCTGATCTCCAAGGTTCTGCTACAGGGTCTGGTTCATAGGGTTCATAGTCCTGAGCTTCCTTTCTAAGATGATCATATTTAAAACTTTGCTTACTACGACCATCGTAAAACCTTTGTCCACCTAAATCATTATGTTCCGTTATAAGGGCAGGATACTCGCTTCCTTCGATCTAAAGTCAAGGATAGAATAAATTAATAAATGTATCGTTAGTTTAGAAATTGTTTGCAATTTATTTTGGACCAATTGTATCACAAAATACGCTTATAATATATCGGTGTCTATTTAACCTCAGCTATACTTAAGTGAACTAATTGTAAATGAAAAAATTAATTTACAGTTAGAAAATACAATCACATAACTGAACTAGGAAAAGGAGAAATTAAAAATCAATCCATATTTTCTGTTAAAACTAGCACGAAACAGAACTAAAATTAACCCTACAGCATCGTACGAATTCGATTGAAATTTTACAAAGATTTTCACATGGATAGTTCTATATACTAATTCGAGGATACTTTAAGTAAACAATCACACGAATCAGGTGAATATTATCGCGTTCCAATTTCACTATAAAGTCAACGTCACCTGTCGAAATTCCGGGCGCGTGTTGCCCGATTAGGAAGCATACTAGACGTTGAAATTCGATCCCACACATTTCGGAGATAATGTGATCCTCTATCATCAGAAATACTAAACGATACCGCGGATACTATCATAAAAAATCGTAGAAGATCGTCAGAGAGGTCGATGATGTACCTTAACAGGCGTGAGCTGATCCTTGTTGTATTGAGCAAATGCCCCGGACGCACCCTCCTTCAACAGGTTGTCGTTGTTCAACAAGACTCTCACATCATTAAAAACCTCGTTGAATTCGCCTGGTGGCGAATGTAGTATAAAGTCCGAAACTATTCGTACTTTTTCTTGATCAGGAATCACATCTCCGTCCGCCGCCATCTTACCTTTCCACTGGCACGCACACTCCGCGATGTCAAACCAAGGTTAGTGCAGTGCAGGTTGTACCGGCGTATCGAAGCACTGCCCCATATACCCGGTGACGCATCACAAAGGGGAGATGTACTTGTAATCAACTCTATGGAATACACGCTTTTCCACTTTTCCTCGTATTCTAGCGGAGAATCTTTATTTTATGACTCTACGTGCGATGCATCTATTTTTTAAATAATTGCTCGAATAATCTACTTACGAATGATATGAATTATATTCGAACTATATTCAGTTGTTTCTTCAATAAAATCTAAGAAAAATAATATTTTTATATACTATTTAAGAATAATTTGTATTGAGATCTTGAAATTGCATATATACATACATATGTTCATACCATGTTTACTATAAATAATGTTAGTTGATAGTATTATTCTTTGGTACTGATTGCTTTATTAAAAACAAATTTTATAAATGAGTAGAAAAACAGAAATATGTTTTCAGTTGAATCTCTATCAGTTAACTCAGAGATAACCACTGTTTGATACCTCCTGACAAACATAACCCTCGAATATTGTTGGACTGTTGAACGCATTCACAATCAGACATGGTTTTAGTGTACACTGATAATATGTTTTATCAAGGTATTTTTAACCGTTCATGTAAAGTTTAAACTAAATTGAAGAATGGTATTCTGATTGAACGATCGTCGCTGGATGTCTGGATTTGCCCGCCAAGATTTGAGAACAGAAAATGATTCGAGTTTGAGATAAAGCGTATCGCGCATTCGCGCCTGAACTCCACGAATCTCCATATAAGGAAGTTGAACTATTTTTTAACTTAGAAATCTTAATATTCAGATATTTCTAAAAATTTCTATTGTATATTACGGTTATGGTATGATTAGAAAATTAGATGTTAATGAATTGATCTAAAATTAACCATTTAACTTGATCTGTCCGTGATGTTCAGGTATTGTAGCGGAATTTTGAAAAATGGCGGACGATCCAAACCGAGACGTTTTACCTGTAAGAGAGCATTCCTATGTGGACACTTCTCGTACCAGTATAGGTCTGTATAAAAAATAATAGTTTTTATGAATTTAAACATTTCTACGTTCATTTGTAATTTTTACATATAATAAATTAAAGATTCCAGGGACCGGCATCTGGTGTATAAGCTCGATCGTTATGAGCTGGAGGACAAATATTTACGGCTACTCGAAGAAGTAAGAAGTTTGAAGAAATTGTCAAATTGTCAGGAGGATAAGATCAAACGATTGTCGACGAAGCTAATGAGAGTAACTGCCAATCCAAGGACATCTAACGTTGCTTTGGATGTTTATGATGATAAGAATAGAATAATCACCCTTGAACTCGAGAACACCAAGGTAAACCTGACATCTTCTTTTTATTAAAAGTAACATTAATGTTCAAACGAGTAATGTAGTTGAGAAGATAATTAAAAAAAGTTTCCTTCCTTTCATTCTCAGTAAGTCAAAATATTTCTCATGTATATATGGTATTATGTCATTCAAGTCTTTGATGCTTCATTTAATGTTTAGTAATCATAAAAGGTAAATATGAAATCATCTACTACTGATCAGATATGTGTTGAAATCGATTTTCCAGCTAAAAGATAAAATCTCAGTGTTGAGAAATCAATTGCTGAATCACAAGATTGTTGGTAGATTATCATCAAGGAGTCATAATTCCCAAGCGAGGCAGTCGTCCGGGCGCATGTGAGTGCAAATCGTCGTCGCATTATCGTATTACAAGCGATCCGAGGCGATCTATGATTCACGCTATGCGCATCGCGATAGATCACCGAGTCGAGATTCTTGTTTTAGAACGTGTCGAAGCGAAAGCAGCCACTACAAGATACCGTCTTGTCAGTACATCACCGAGACCGGAGATGACGACGACGATGAGCAAAATAATCTCGAGAAAGACGAGGTAATTTCGTTGATGGCGTTTCTTATGTTTCAGTCGATGCGTCAGTTTGTAAGGATTTTTATTGTATCATTTAAACAGATATTCGATGCAGAAAAGAAGGAGATGGCCAGCCGGATAGATGAATTGGAGAAAGAATTGTCATCTTATACAGTCAGCAATCAAAGGGCAAAGGTTGCTGAGAACATCGAGTATATAAAAGTCTGGCGACAAATGAAGCTGCTGAACGATAAACTGGTAGCCGCCGAGAAGGCGAACAACTCGTTGAACGCGCAAATAGCCGATCTGAAGTGGAAGTTCGAGGAGGCGACGAAGTACTCTCAACCTCTCTCACGATTTTCTATTATGCACCAATGTAACTACGCACCACTCAATGAACTCTGTGAACTGTGTTCAGTAGTTGTATTAAAAGTTTATTGTTTCCCCATCCTTTATATGTTTCACTCTGTTAAAATTAATATGTATTTACAAAATTGTTCCCGTTATACTCTGCTAATAAATGTACTCTCTTATGAACCTGTAATTAGGACGAACGACGAGCTTGCTACATCACTCGCGGTAGAAAGAAGACGGTTGACAGAGATGGACGTGCAATTGTTGAAAACGAAAGAGTCGTCGTTTTCGTTGCGGGAAAAAGACGAGCAAATAAACGATCTGATGAGCGAAATAAAGATACTGCAACAGCATAATAGCGAACTCGTTGACCTTACCTCTAACCGTAGAGAGGTCGACCAGGAAAACATGGAACTGAAGAAGAAAGTCTCGAAGCAGCTTCGGGATGAAGAATCGTTAAAAAACACTTACAATAGCGAACAAACCAACATCATAGCTCTTCAAGCTGCAAATGAACAGTTACTTGGGAAACTTCAAGAGCTTCAGAAGAACATAGATACTTTAACGGTACAGTTTACGGTCAGTGTATAATTTTTTTTTCTATACTGATACATAGTATCATTCTTAAATTCTTATTAATCCTATATAATTCAGTAAATGGTAACATTTGCCTTTGCTAAATAATTGTATTATCTTGCAGTCTTTCCAGACTCAGACCGAGAAACAGCAAGCGTCGAAGTCAACGCAGATATCAAGAAAGCAAACCGATATGAAGAGCCCCCAAACGCCTTATAAAGTAGAGTCGTATAAGAACGCTTCGAGCCAAATGGAGAGATGCAGAAAATGCTTCGAAGCTTTTGAAAAAATATTGCTATTGGAAGAATGTATTTGTGAACCTCGAGGGAACGTCAGTCCGATGGATAAATCTGTTCAAACAGAATTTGTAACTCGTTCGGGTACCGTGAATACGAAGGATCAAGGGACGGTCATGACACCTCTCAAAGAGAAACGAAGAGAAGAAGAGCCCGTGAAGGAACTTGTGAAGAAGAATGCCGAACAAATGTCGACGGGGAATCCTCTGACACCGGAGAAGATGTTGAAGCTTTTAGAGCAAGCTCAAATTAATACTTCTTCGGATCCAATGAAATTCGTACCGAAAAATATGACCAACAGGGTCGCCTACAATTTAATGGAGTTAAACCAGAGACACAGGCAAGTTGTCTCCCTTGAAAAACTGCTGTTCGGTGATTCTGGCTGCTGACACATACTGATTAGTTACTTTTATTGAAAGTTTAGTAACTTGTTTGATTTATTGAATGTGGGAACTTAATGTTGTTCTTCCAGACAAACATTATCTCGAAGCTTCCAGATTCATAAGAGACACGCGAAATTTAATTGATAGAATACGATTGTAGTTTGATAAGATATTGGATAATATTTAGAGAACATAAGGTACATTGTGGAATGCTGCCTGTTCTAATCTTGTAATTTATGATATAAGTTGATTATTTTTGATTGAATAGTTTTTCTAATAGTTATATTGTATTTTAGTGTATAAATTTTCTTGTAATATATCAATATTACAATAATAACAGTAATTGAAAATTTAGCCCTTTACAGATAATTCCTATTCTTCATTGCCGTTACTCATTTCCTAAATTTTCAAATACTGAAATATTACTTCTACAAATTATCGTCAGACTGTATTACAGCGATACAGAAATGCTTGTTCAAGCGAACCAAGCAAGTCAAGTTCTTCAACCCAGATACCATCAACAGAAAAGCAATATCGGCACAAATCCGCAAAACGCTTATCAATCCTTGGAGAACCAATTTACGGATCCCAATAAAATATTGTTTATTTTATTCAATATCCTTCAAGGATATTCCCAGACACATGCGAAAAGCAATGAAGCTACCTTGTATCGTCGAATTTCATCACCTGATTACCAATTTGCAAAAGACGTCAATAACAATGCCGCAAAGAAAAGTCCTAGTACAAAATGCACAAGTACTTCTTTAGAATTTATTGCTGCGAACAAGAGTGACACATCCAATGTTCAACGTGGGGGTTGCAGTAATAGAAGGTCCTGTTTAAATCCTTACACCAGACTACGACCGGAGAAGCTGAGAAGAAAAATAGTTTGGGACCCGAAGAAATGCAATCAAGTCACTAAATCAGATGAGACCAACAACTGTACTTGCAACAACTTTATCAAATGCAACATTAATTCCAATTGTAATCAACAGTGTTGCAACAACGGTTCTTCGAAAACAATCGTCCAAGACCCCACCAATGGTGCGAGCAAATCTGTTAAAACCACCATGGACAATTCAAACGAGGATCAATCCCCGCATGGTCTGAACGTGACGTTCCAATCACGGTAACGAGGCTCCACGATGACGATCAAGTGACGTTTCCCAAAACTCATGTCGCTCCTTTTGAAGTATTTTACAGGATGGCGATGGAACAAAGCCCCGCAAAGCTTGGGAAGAACAAAAGTATTCGGAGGAGAACAATGAAAGGTTGGACGATGATAAGTCGTTGCGGGAATACATTGTGCAGCTGAACAAATACAAGGCCGTTGTTAACCGGAGTTCATCGATGAGCGTCCAAACTGAATGTCCAGTAAGAGAAGAAATATTACTGCACCTCTGTTCGAAATGCAAAATTGTTGAAACGTTTCGGTGATGTACTACCAGGATTTCAATGATGTACGTGAAACTCAGAGAACGGCATCCTTTTGTAGTCTGAATTGTCCAAACGAGTGTATCGACGCTTTGAGTTCCCTGTCCGATCCGTTCCCCTTGGTGATCCCCGAGGGACAGGGACTTCTGGAGCTTCACATCATGTCTCTCCAACTCTCAACGTCTGTTAGTATCGAAAGGTGAAATTTTCAGAAACGTTTCTTTACGATACTTCATTTGTACGCATAGGCAAAGCAGATTCTCTTTCGCGAGAACGATATCAGCAAGGTCCATTTGTTCGTGAGTTGGGACATATGGAACCAAGAGACGACTTACACGCCTACCCAGAAGTGTCCCAAGCTGAACTTCAATTCATCCTTTGTCTATCGAATCTCAGATCTCTCTTCTTTCTTCAACTACGTTCTGATGGAGGTGGTGGTATTCCAGGTGAACGTATACCACGAGGACAAGGACAGTTACACGGTGGCTAAAGGGAAGCTCTGCATCAAGGACATACTCGATTATCCGCAAAACAAGCTTCATTACATCGCTCCGGTGAACAGCGTGATTTCTTGCTCGCTAGGCATGACCTTTGGCCAATTGTCCCTGTGGGTCAGGCTTAGCTGCGACGTCGAGAAGGTGTATAAGTTCAAGAAGACACGAGGAATAGTCACCGAGGATCACACCGGTTCTGATAAAGGTCCAGTTGCTTCGAAGAAACCTACCATTGAGAAGCCGGTAAGAGTTGGTGTGCCAGTCGGTGATGATCTGACTGTATTGAAGGACACCGATTCAAAGGCTCGTCTGATCTACGAACCGTCCAAGGAAATGTTCTCTAATTATCAGACCGAAGAATATCTAAACGAATCGAGTAAATTATAATGCCATGTTTGGTAACGATAAGACGATAGAGTAAGTTACGTAAATGAAAATATTGTATTCAGGTGACACGACTGATGCCCCTGACAATAATAATAATAACGCGGGGCAAATTATTAGCAAAATCCCTTTGACCGTGGTGAAAGAGAGCGAGGACGAACCCCATCTTCACTCTAGCTTTGAAAATGCAAATCAGGCCATGAAAGTTGAAAAATCAACCAAGGTGGATGACAAAGTAAAACCTGCGAAAGTAGATCAAAAAGTAGATACGTCGAAAAAGGTGTTGAACCGGGATTTCGAAGAAAGGTTTTCTATGCTGATATTTCCGACTCTTTTACTACGAAACCTAAATATTAGTTTAGTAATTAGAAAATATGTTTTTAATCAGTGTGATGTCAGTAGAAGCCATGGGGATTGGAAGAACAATAGCAGAAACAGATTCCGGGAGCCGCAAATCAAGCGTGGAGGAGTTTAATGCCGTCATCTCGAAGGTAAATCTCCACGATCTTTCAGATTCATTACTCAATTCATTCTCGCAAATAGAGCCGTGGAATTGTCCAGGAGAAACAGGGCGGCACGACTCAGGAGGGCTCCGATGAGTCCATCTCCGAAGTAACGAACGTGATTTCGGAGAAAAATTGGGAGGAGTACAAGCAACGAAGTTTGCTCACATTTGTTAATACGTTTAGTAATTATCTGTGTTTCCTGTGATACTCTCGTGTGGACACACGTTATTTATAAAAAATGAATTGCAGAGCCTGGTAATGGAACCGCTGAAACGCCCAGCGTGGCCGGATTGGCCAAAGACAGCCTACGTACCTCGATTTCAGTCCCTTTGTCTCCGGTAAAGCTTCAAAAATTACACGACGAAGAATTTTCATTTCTGAACTTCTTGTCCTGATTACAGCAACACGATACTGACACGATAGCCATCGATATCCTGAACATGATCCTTTTCCCGAAGAGTTCCGTCGTACAAAACGATGAAATTCACCTGCTTTACATCGAGTACTCTTTTCTTGGCTATTCCGGAGCTGATATGGAAACGATGTCGGTGCAAAAACCGCGACCACCGGATACGAAACTCACGTATAACTTCAGGAGAAGTATAGGGACAATTTATCCGTGTATCTGAATGTTTTTAGATATTTAGTAAAATAGAGTTATAATTATAGAGTTTCACGTGGACGAGGAGACACATTCGAAGCAGAACAACATGCTACGAGCGATGTTAGGCGACACTATCAACCCCAACATAAGATTCATCGTCGTCTCCGAGCCTCTTCCGGAGGAAACTGAAACAAAGGAGTGCGTGGAAGTGGGGTAAGACGCGAGAAAAATCTTCTTAAAGAGGAGATTGATTTTCAAAATTCATCTTAGGTTCGCTAGCTTCAATTTAAAAGAATACGCATTTGGGGAGAGCGAGAAAGTCGTAACGATTCAGGTGCACAGTCCAGACGGTACTGAACAAATTGGTCTGCTAAAGGTACCCCAGTAATTTTAATCGAAGATGCATCATAGAGATTTATTAATTTCATGAAATATTTACAGATCTTCGTGTCGGGTTTGGATACTATCCGCCAGCGTCTCAGAAGACGAGAGTCTAATTTATAATCAGTTATCGAGAAAAACGTCCTGTCTATATTTCTGTGTCCGTTGTAGAAATGTGATCTTAGTGAAATTATTAATTTAGTGAACGTCCGACGAATAATTGATTTCAATGTAAAATATAGAGATTAAAATTTGCATAGTATAAAATGTTGAGTTTATTAGAAACTACTTACATCATAATACAAAATATTCGACATTTTTTTGAATACGTAGCTTGTCATATCGAGATACGATTATCCATGTGAATCATTGTCTACATCTGCAAAATCAAATCAATCTTCGATTATACTTTCATCCCTTAAGTTCCAACTTTGTCTATCCAATGTCACTTTGTTTTTAAATATTCCGCATCATACGGATTTCAGTGGTAAAACATTTCTAACTCTTCCTTTTCTCGTGCTTCAGTGTCGAGCTTTCAGTCGTGGTCGAGTTCTGGTGTTCTTTTAAACTGGACAACTTAGATTTCCGGAAGACATCATTGAAGACACTCGTGGCAACCTGGGCGTCTTTGCAATCGTTTGGCTGTCGAGCAACAGACCAAACACCTGTTATGGTGTCCACTCCTTGGCATACTCTGCAGGCACCTGAACATCGTCTCATCGTTAACTTAAATTTAAATAGTATATATTTTAAGAGATGCTACGTACCGACGAACACAGCTATCGACTTGGTACTGTTATCCGTGGCGATCAGAGTGAAGGGTGCGCCACGTTTAAACGGAGCGTGACCGGAAACGTTCCACGTTCCGTTGATCAGACTTCCGTGAAAACGGGGTGTCGCGAGCTCCGTAACCGTCACGATTATACTTCGATTCACGACCCTCATCTCTAGCTTGATTCCGGCCTGAGACGTTGACCAGGACCCTGACAAACGGCAAGGTAAGCCTAAAAATACCGCTTGTTTCACATATCAAGGATAGCCAAAGGGTATAGCAGGATAAAATAATCAAAAGTGCCCTTGAACTGATTTTATTTAGCAATACACCATTTTATAGCTTATAATAAAAAACCTTTGTACACGAAGTTTCAACCCTGTATCAACCCTGTACAGGGTAAGGAAGAAAAAGTGATTTTTGCCATATTTTCCCTATTTAATGGCATTCAAAAAAAAATATTCTAGAATTTTTTCAGATTTTTTTCATGCCATTAAATAGGGAAAATATGACAAAAACCACTTTTTCTTTCTTACCTCGTAACTACCCTCCCGGTTGAGATTCAGGGTTGAAACTTGGTGTACAACGGTTTTTTATTACAAACTATAAAATGGTGTATTGCTAAATAAAATCAGATCAAGGGCACTTTTGATTATTTTATCCTGCTATACCCTTTCAGGCCAATAATTGTACACCTCTCTGATCATTACATTTATTCATTAAATCATACCGTCTCTCCTTTTGTTCTTTGAATGATCCAGCTTCAATTCTTCCAGTTCCTCCATGATGGTGTTCAGTATTTGATTGGCGATCTCTTTAGTGTCTTGCACAGCGATGGAAATGTTCATATTGTGTGCAGGAAGGAGTGGATTATCCGTGTACGGTAAGAACTCGTTTTCGTATCCTTCATTTTGAATTACGTGTCCTCTCGTGTGCTCCTCCTTGTCTTCGTTTCTATTCTCACTTTTAAATTCTTGCTTTCGATAACTGGGACTTAAAAGATGTTCCTCTGATTGATTAAGATAGTCAGAGTTTGCTATGTTGTCCTCCAAATTTTCATTCTGATTTAAATTACTGGGCTCGGTGCTGACGTTGATGCCCAGAGACTCCAGGATCTTTCCAAGAGGCTGATCCATCGCGTTATCGTACGTTTGAGGAATGTTATTTATCCCCTGTATTGAAGCACTTTTCATAGATTGATCCTGTGTGTCGTCGAGATTGTTGTATGACTGGCCTGCAGAGAAACTAGACTGCGATTGAGCTGCGATATCTTCCTCCGTTGTACCTGATATCCGAGGTTGATTTAACGTATTCTCGTCGAAATTCGTGTCTATTGGCTGATCATTTTCCACGTTTTGTATTTCAAGACTATTAGGACGCAGCGGGTTCCGCCTTGGTTCGACACCTTCGTTTGTTTCCAAGTTTCTGAAATCGTCCTGAGGCATCCCGTATTGATCGAAACGATTCAATGGACGAGGATTCTGCTGGTGAATTTCATTGTTCATTCTCCTATCACCGATATTGTTTTGTACCACGTCAAGAACAGCATCCTGTTCTGATATCTGCGGCTGTTCCAGAACTTCCTCGGTGCTGACAAGACACCTGGGGTCCGATTGATCGTATCTATCCGCTCTGAGGAACTGAGAATACTGATTCGGTCCCCCGAGTCGTTTGCCTTTCGGATATCTTTGAAAACGATGGGAACGTTTAAAACCGTTACCAGGGTACCTGAAGCTTTTTCTACGACCAGGGTGACCTCGACGATACGCCTGAACGTTTCTGTCGATTCGACGAAGAGATCTAGAGTACGGAATTTCGCGCGCGATACGATCGTTGGGATACATGGATTGAACGATCTGCATCGGGATTTTATTCGCTGCCATGTCGCGGAGGACATCGTCGTCGCTGTAATAATCCGAGTACTCTACTCCTTGGTCACCGGGACTCTTTTTTAAAGGATTCCTCGTTGTCGTCCGCATCAAACTGTCGATCATTCTCTCGTTACCATGTAATTTCACGGAACCTTCGGTTTTCGCTGATTTACTCGACAACGCTGAAGGTTTAGTGATCAACGGTGAGGAGAAATCAACGTAATCATTGTCTTCTACGTGTACACGGGTAACATTTTCGTTTGATCTTGATGTTGTAGGTCTGTCTCGTGATTTGTTATCGGTCATTCCTTGATTATGTTTAATTAAATATTTCTCTCTTCCGGTTACTTTCTTCGCAGACGAGTTAATTTTGCTGCCAGGGTTCGACGTTCTCTGAGCAAACGAACAACGTTCAAACGTTCATTGAATGCGTAGCAAAGTTGAACGCGCAGGAATGCGAGGAGAGTTGATGAAAATTGAAGAACGAAGCTTACCTACCTTGGGAGACCCCCCCTTTGGCCATTCAGCGTGCCCATTTTTGAATCTTCGATGGTGTCTACGAAAAGTAAGATGATTTTCTTACGAATAATTAAGCGAGTATTAGAAATGTTAGTTCTGATTGTCCTTCAAGGTACCTTCTCTTTTTCTTCTTTCCTCGTCCAATGTGCCCGTCCTGATGTTCACTGCGGGATTTCTTCATTCCAACCTTTCCCGAAGCCGGCAACTTCACGGACGCATAGAGATTACTACGAGGCTTCGACACTCGAGTGAGCTTCTTCATTGTCTCCTGCATCTTCGGAGACTGCAACGCATCTTTGGCCATCTTGTTGGCCAAACTCTTGTCACCTGCTCGAGATATTCTGCGTTCCATCGAATGGACACTGCTTCTACGTGCCTTCGGATCCTGATCGCTAGAGTATCTGTTGTGTTTGCTCGATTGCCGTTTCTGCATATGGGAATCTTCATCGTGGTTGACAATCGTGTCTTTTTTCAGAAAAACATCGCGCCGTTCAGGTGATTCTACCTCTGCTTTGTTTTCCTCTGATGATCTTACGTTGCTTTCGATACAAACTGCGCTGATTAGTAGCGAAACGATCATGGTCAACCTGTTATATTTTATTTTTTTTTTTTTATTGTATTGATTAACGAGAAGATTCTGACGATTCGTATGATTTTTAGGGGTGGAAATTGGATTTACCTGAATAAACTCAGCAGCATTCCTCTGCAAGGTGAATCGATGGAAAGATTGGTGCTGGTGCCATTGAATCAGCGAACACTGGTGAATCTTCAAGCTTTTATCTCGATCGTTATCATCGCAATTTACTCGAATTCACTTTTTTTACCTAATTCTAATGGCAATTCTTCGTTGATCAGTCGCGATGAACAGTTTTTCCTGCACGTTGACACATGTCCGATAAACGATCACGAAAAGCGCTCGCACGAGATTCGATGCTCGTTTCTCGACGACCAACTTTTGTCATCTGATCGGTAAATCAGAATTCTCCTCCATCATATCGCGATCGATTCTTTGGAAATCCGATTCTGTACTCTGCTTCCGCGTACAAGCGGTCTTTAGTCATCGGTTTTGCTCCGTTTGGATAACACGAGCTCGTACTTAAATTCATGAATACATATTTAAGCGAACACGTGCGTATAGATGGGCACACGTGTGTAGCTTTCGCGTAAGGTAGATTGCCGGTGATCAAAGCGACTTGGATTATTGCCAAGTACACGCGTCGGCCTCAATTAGTCAGATATTACGTATGAATGTCCTACACGCTGCTAGGCTGCGTTAATAACACGGAAATGAACTTATAGCCATCTATTTCATCGGCACGAAATCGCCTTTAGATGTTACTCCTTCTTTATTTATTATAAAAGCTATTGTAGAAATTATATTATGTTGTTGCAGACGAAATGGACAATTTATAAAACACACAATAACTATAATTTTATTTTTTTTAAACTCTTATTAGTAATGTAATTTTTGTCAAATTCTTCCGATGCAAATTTATTAAGGATACCATATTTTTCAGACACCCTGTATTTCACCGGTCGTAAAAGTGCATCAACGTTTAGGCCGCATGGTGCACGTATTAAAACCAAGTCAGAACGCAAATAGACTCCCAACGATCCGTCGAAGTACCATCGGCGCCGGACAGAAGCCGGCTGTGAGCAGCAAAAAGGACAAGTAACGAGCGGCCAGCCTGTCGGAGAAATTACGGTCGGTACAAAACGCATCACGGATACAACACGTATATCGGCGTGGACCAGCAACGAGATCCCTGGAGACACATAGGCATCGATTATTATTAGAACCAGCCGAAAGTACAACCGATCTTCGGGTTATATTGCATGTGCATCGGAATGAGGATCGCTTTGCGTCTTCTGGGTTCCCTATAAAATCATTCACTCTGTCACTTTGCGGATGGATAAGTAGATACGTCGAGGAAATTAAGCTTTCCTGGAAGATGAATTATTTTTCACATATTTGTAGCTTACGAATGTAGCGGATCACGATAGGGAATGTTGGACGAATCGAAATCACGATTGAAAACTTGTGAAATCGATGGTATTTTTAAACGATCGATTTCTTTGCTGTTGCGTAATTGAGTATTTCTAATTGTTTAATCGAACCTTGGCGCGCGTACAGCCGCTTCGACGAACGTGATTCGGAACGCGAGGCGGTCGGAAATTAATTCGACAGGAAGTCAATATTTACTGCGGAACAGACACTTTTAATCACCTTAATGGTTAATGTAGGCTGATACTTTAGAATTGTGAAATGATACCTCGTTAATTACTTAGGTAACCCTTGGCTCGAGTACAGCATCTTCAGGAAGCTCAGGAAGAATACCAAAGGTCGCGATTTTTACGCTCTTCGAGTGGAACAAACTCCTATTGGATTTAAAAAACATTTCTTAAGAAATGATGCTTGCAGAAATCTACGAATTTGTATTTATTCAAACAACTGCCAAAATAGGTAACTGCAATTGTCTTTTAATTAGCGTGAAAAAACTGAAATATTTACAAATTTGATTTATCTATCATAGGGTTTACGAGGCACGTGTGGCATCATACTAAAGATTCTTAAACATAAACACAGATGCCTCTAGTCAGTGTATCAAGGTATACTTAAAACACTTATGTACTCGAAATGATTTATTCCACTATTTCTATCTTCTTTATCGTAACTCGTATAGATACCACCGGTGCATCAAACAACAGGTGCGTTGTTTCGCTAGAGAAGACGAGAGAAACAACAGAACAGTGCTGGTCCACAGCGGGAAGAAGCGAAAGAAGCGAAGAAAGGAAAGAAGACGAAGTGGACACCGATGAAGAAGACGAAGAAGAGGTAGCAGAGAAGCGTGGAGGGTGTCGGGACGCGTTGCGGCTGGCATTGGTAGCAGTCTCGAGATAGCCGCCGGCTGGCTTCCTCACCGCCTCGGGGGATTTATTCGGGGATTCCGAGCGCAAAGTGGTGAACGGATATCCAGTGGCTGATCCATCGATCCGCGTTAACCAGTGATCAGCGTCGATTGCGATTCCCCTGGGATCGTTAACGAAAGAAAGAAAGAAAAATTCAAAGTTGAACCGAGAGTACCTTTGCCGGAGGTGAGTCCGTTAGCATATTCATCAGCTTCTTTCGTTTCTTCGTTCTTTCCTCTTCCACTGACCGTCGTGTCAGCTCTTCGACGTGCTATTTTCGTGAGTGTTGTGCAAGTGTCGAACTCTCGCATTCAGGCGGCCCTTGCACCGAACAAACGAACCCTTCAAGGATCTCTTCGCGATCCGTCCTGACGTCGACAGGTTCTCTTCCTGGCCGACCTTGGACGACGTCTCCGCTTATTTTCGGACTCATCGTGGTACTGGCCGTCTTCTCACGATTAACCACCGGTGTGATTTGTGCAATTCAGATATAAAGACGATTGCGTAGCAGTTTTGGTACGTTGAATTTTCACGAACACGACCTTGGAATCTGTTGATCCTCGGTCAAGCGATTCTTCTCTTCTTCAAGGAATAAAGACGGACCAAGAAATATTTATTGCTACTACTTAGTTTACTACGTTTAACATGTTCGCTACTGGTGTCACGTATTTCATCGTTGATCGCTGTCAACATGTGTCGCAACCGAGGATTTTTATTTAAAAACAGATTAAACGATGATGTACAAACGATGTGCATGATTCAGAGTATATTTTTGCTCTGCGGTTGATTAAAAAATAGTAATAAGAAACGATGTATAATTGCATAGCGAACGTGTTAGACGATAGAGTGAAATGTTTAGGGAATGGAAAAGGATTCGCTTTGACGAGGAACATTAATTCTCAGTAGATGCAATTGTCGCGCGAAACACAGAAGATAATCGAGTTGTTTATAGATAATACGGTGTCCATCTCCCGGTTAATGAACTGTCGCGGCGATGACAGATATGGAATCCTGTCATCTTGTCATGCGGAAGCCACACGCATAGGGTGTAACGAGTTTTTCGGTAAACATTTATTGATAGAACATTCTCTGATTACTAAAGTAATATCATATACAATTTTCTTATACAAATATTAACTTATTTAGAAACATTCTCTAATTAGAAATTGTGTCAGAGGGTTGAAGCATTAATCAGAAAATTTTCAGTGGAAACGTTCCGTGACCAGGCGTCGGTCATCGTCTTTTTCTTCTTCTTCTGTATGTCGAGCATGCTTTCCCGGAGCAACCTCATTATTCAGAGGGAAGGCAAGGTTGCACGGTGGCCGAAAGCAGCAACCGGTGCGATGACACTGCCGTCTCGTCTACTAAACACATCGTGAAGACCCGCGACGAGATGAAATTCCGCTCAAGGTGGCTCGTAAAATAGCTGCGCTATTTTCCTGGCACAGTTTCCCCGTGAGTTGGCCGTCCAGTGAATCAAATCGTGGTCCAGTCGCGGCGAAGGCCAAGTTTTTCGCTTCGCGGAAAGATGACTACACGAGTTTGGCCGCGAAGAAGAGAGCGCACGCTCGCGTCCGTGCAACCTGCGACCGAAAATATCAAACCACGTTCCACCTTGATCGAGAAACAACGTGTTGCTTTTGCGTACGGTTCATCGAAACGACAGAGATTCATTTTCTGATCCATGATGACATTCGATCATCTCCGATCCGGAGCTAAGCTTATATTTCTTTCCTCGCTTATTTACTGTCTAAAAAAAGAATTCGAGCCGATCCTATGCTCTAGTAATCTATTTGGATCATCGGAGCAAGCGTATTTTCATTTACTCGCGTCAGGGATTGGAGTTTAAGGTGCTCATTTAGATGATGTATTGAATTAACTATAGTCTATAACTTTGAAAAATTTTTTTATTCAAACCGTAGGTTCGTTGTAAACAATTTGCGTTATTGTAATTGTACGAATGTCAGGATTTATTTTGTGTATACTATCAGATTCGTTTATTATTCAATTTAAAGAGAATGTACGTGGCATCAAAGCCGGCTGTTTCTTGTTGTTTATCACGGTGGCCCGATAATAGTTGCTCGATCACGTCGTGCCTGGCGCAGCATTTATTTGTTCGTGACTTTACGTTACTCCCTGTGGAGTTAGGCGTCGAAGTCAATGGCGGAAGTGACCCGATTAGCAGTGAAATACAAGAAAATGCGGCCAGCCCCGCGCTGGCGGTGCAAGCGGGCCAGCCAATCAGACGAACGAATACGGGTGCCGCGTGTCGGAAATAGATTTCGCTTAAACTAAAGGTTGATCCGCCGACGCCACTTTAACCATCTATGTACAACATTCGATTTCGCTCCCATGAAATCGATCGAATTAAATGCACAATTCATCTTCGCGTCATTTCTATGATATTTGAATTCATCGCGCCAGTTAAGGGACGACATCTATGATGCGTGCATCAGTATTTACAGTTATAACAATTTTCACAATCTTATGATACTTTTACAATATATTAGTATCAGTATCGTTATGTTTAAGTTAATACTCGGTTCTGTATTCTATAAAGAATCTAAAAGTGTTAAAAATTCTAAAATATTAGAAATAACATTAGGCGGTAAAGGAAATCATAGTGCGCATGCGCAGTGTTCGAATAGCAGCGCTTCAAAATGGTTGTGGAATTGTGGGGGCGAAAGACGGAGCAAGATTGAGGAACAAATTTGGTTGAAAAGTCGTTTCTAAGGTGTATTATAGATATAAATAATGCATCAATTGTTCAGAGCAGTGAACGTGGACATTGAGGTAAACTTGAATTGATTCTGGAGGTTATAAATTGTTTATTTCTTGTCGGTGAAAAATAATGCACGAGGTACTCCCGAAATCGTAACTATACGATTGTAAGATTATAACTATAAGTCTTTTCAGTTGAATGTTGTTAGGAATTTAAAGAATATGTCCATACTAGTAAAAATAGAGATTGTTTTACATATTTGAGAACATTTTTCGTGCGAAGTCGATAAGTTACCAACTGGTCAAGAAAGAATTTACTTCTTTGCTGAAATGCAATCTTGGAATTGGCATCGTTTTTCTTAAGGTGGCAGCACCATTACGGAAAACGCGAACCAATCATATTCAAACACTGAATTCAAATTAATGGATATCTATTGTATTCTTTGTTCTAGAATAATGGTGTAATGTGGAATTCACTGCAATGGCTTCTAACATTTCGATTACATCCAAAAGAAAACAAGGTGATTATTTGATCTTAACAAGTTCTCTCTGTACGTTAAGAAAATACTAATTATTTTTAAATATCTGTGCAGAAATTTCAGCGGAGGTGACTCGAGTCATCAGAAGAGAGGGAGTCATCATTGAATCACCAGGCAAGGTAAGTTCTTTCGTCAACAATCTACCTTCAAAACTATGCAATCTATAACGCAACAATAATCTCACGAAAGTAAGCAAATATTTTATTCTGAATAAGAAGATTTGGAAGCTTCTTACGGTAATGAAATTCAACGGCTTGCAAGATATAAAGCATCGGTACCCAATCCTCGTTACCAAACTTCATTCCTCAAAAGACCACCGTATAAAGGATGAAACATCAAACGTTTTCAAGTAATTGGCTAAACGGTAACTAACAAGACATATACCCGTTCACGCTAAATACGTTACGTCACGATACCGCCATCTAAATTAAACTAAAACCAAGGCGCACCACGAAGGTAGGTAGAATATCTGGTTCGATGCCAAAGACTGAAGACAACCAAGAACTCGACGCCATTCCAACTACTCCCGCAATGCACGAACACGTCTCTCATTCTTCTCGACGAACCCCTCGCTTCTCTTGTCACCGTCGATGCTCTCGCCCCTCGATTCACTCGGGCAAATTCTTTCTTTCTTTTTTCGCCCCCCCGTTCCGTTTCACCGCTCGACATGATTTATAGGAAACGCATTCTGTCGCTGTTTCACGCTTCCTGGAAGGATGGCCTGTTCAACGTTTGTCGTGGACGACGCCGTGCATGCCACCCGATTCCGAGACGTCTCGTTTTCATCCTTAATTAAGCCCTAATTAATTGCAAAGCATTTGAAATTCTTGGGAATGCCTCACTGCAATCGGAAGAATACTTAGCCGGACAGCGTGTTATCGATATTGCCAACGCAACGCACAGCTAACGAAAGTGGCTTGTAATTTATTTACACCGCTAATTACGACGCAAATATAACACGAAAAGGATAGAGGACAGTGAGGGAATACATTACTTAGGTAACAAAAGTTAGTTTTCACTTTCAATTTAGAAACTTCGTGACTCATTTCGGAACACTGTTTATTCTAATGTTACCAACTGTTCGCAAACAGTTGGCTGTGTAATTTCCATGGTAGGATTAAGAAATCAAAGGCTGTCTGGTTTCCGTTCGAGGAGCAGAAGGTTCGTGCCAATGATCTCTCATCGCTTGATTCGTGCTTCGCTAAGAAAATGTCGAATATTTGCTAATACTTCTGGCACGTGACGGAGAGCAAAGATTGGATACATTGTATTGAAAGCAAACATCCTGATGTTTTTACTTGTCACGCAACAACGCTACGTGCCAAAATCGATTCTACTAATTTAAACTTCGTACAGCCGGTGTTTATAGGTATCTTATCGATTAATTTCTTATTATGTACTTTACTACTATTATAGGAAACTTTGAACATTGCATTTGGAAATTCAAATCCATTTCAATTTCTATCAAGTGGATCATCGGTATTAGTCTCTTTCTTCAAATATAAAATTAAATCCTTAAACTGTCAGAAACATGAACTCTCGTCAGATTTCACTGTTGTTCATTGTTACCTAACGCGTGGTTTATTAAGTCAAATCATCTAGACGAACATAACCAGTCAATTGACGCCTATCCAAGGAATTTAACGAACCGTAGTCTCAGACACGTTTAGAATTGGCTTTCAGTTAACCATAAATCAGCCCGTTAAAACGGTGCTTTGTTCGGGGTACGTATGAGCCGGTATTACGAGCGGAATCTGTACCAAATAAAACCTTAGAAATAGTCCTCCCTCTGTTGCAACGCAGCTTGTTTAATTTCAAGGTTTTCTCTTAATTTATATTTCTACCAAGTCGCTTCTTTAATCTCGTGAAACGAACTGCTCAATTAATTTATCGTTTACCTTTCTATTATTCTAGCCAACATCAATTGATTTACAGAAGATGTCTTTATTCATTGCTAAGAAATTTACGAGGGATTGTCAGGACGGATCGCGTCGTTATCGATAATGATGAGTCGATAGAGGCAAAATGAATCACACGAGTGGCGTTGACACGCTAAATTTCGTCCAGCGGACGGATTTTGGCAGACAATCAAGATCATAGATTCAGCTGAAGGCAATTGATGTGCCAATAGTATCGTGGCGCTTCTTTCACCGGAAATTCAACGTCCGGTCGTTCTGTCTGGCAAGTCCACCTTGTTTTCTATATTTTTAAAACTTTATTATTCCGAAGAAAAGAAGTAAGGATTCTTCGTTGATTTTGATGTACGCGCCAGATAGAGCGTCAAAGGGTTAAAGATCTTATATCACAATTTTTATTCGATTACGTTCTATAGAATTATTCGTGACTTTCATAAATTATTGCCATGGAATCGGCCAAAATTCGTGACAGAAGCGATTCGACGTAAATCTATCAGCCTTGAGCCCGTGCAACAGTTATTGTCTTGCCTTAAGTTCAAGCACTATCGTAAATCACCGAGAACAACCGAAGCACGAAACGTTTCACGACGGGATACAATGAGACACATTTTGTTCCGAACCACCTGAAATTTCGCTTGAAACAAAGTTACTTTGTTTGCAATTATTAGGTACATCATTCCTATAGTTGTTTTGAAACTTATAAATGATCCGTACTTATACTAAAAGGATTAAAATATTGTTCATTCAGATGTCAAAGCGTTTCGACGCTTTTTCGAGTTGGTTGGCGATTCTCGTTGCTTCGGAAGACAAGAATTCAGTGAACGATCAGCACGAAACCATGCGTTTCTGAAAAATGGTAACAGGTGTCTTATTTATCTTTCGTGAATTGCAAAAGTGACGCGTGTACGCGACTGATTTATCACGCAGTATTTCACTTAAAGAGGTCGATGCACAGGGAAATAAATAAACTCGTCTGTCAGCAGCATTAGTTATCATGACAATATTTATTATAAATTATAACTATGAGGAAGTGTCGGTACGATTAAGAGTAGACTCGATCTTCGATCCTAATCTCGATCTCTTCTATTCTTGTTCTTTCGCTTTTTCGTTTCTTCACAAGCAACTTGTCTATTTTTAGACTTTCGTAATTTTACATTTTAGATATTTTATACTGTAAATTACCATAGTTACCATTTTTCAAAATATAATTGGGTAAAGATTCATAATGTAAAAAGTGAAAATCACAGATATGATCATCGACCGTCATATTATTGAGATATACTACTTGTTATAATGATCCATTCAAAAGGTAAAAGGCACATCTTCTTTCCACGTAATGTTCTCCACTTTGACGCTCGCAGTGTTCGATAATTTTAGAGGATCGAATCCATATTTCATACGGATACCGTAACTAGGTCGAGAATAGTCTCTCGCACGCACCTACACGGTTCGAAATGCCTCGCGATTTATATCAAATAATGACGCAACAGTCCTAAAGAAAGAAATTGGACCTGCAGTAGGCGTTCGTGGCAACAATCGGTTCGCTTTAAATAGCCGGTCATCAACATTACTCTTTTTCCTAATTGTTTGTTAAATAAGCATTAGCTAGCTTTCTATAGTTATCAAAGTTCCATGGCGAGGTCGTTGATTTCTGTATTGGCTATTTTTACTAGGGAAGTCATTTTTAGGCTAAAGGAAGATGAAAAGTATATTCTTATATTTCACATTTACACTTTTTACATTAAACATATTTTTGCAGCTTCATTACACTTGGGAGACATAGTCATTTTAATTAAATGGAGAAGAATGGAGAAAGGAAACACAATTGCCAAAATTAGCCATTCTTTATCATCATTTGTAGGACACAATCATCGGAGTCAATTTCCATAAAACATACAGGTTGATTTTTTCATTTAATTCTAATCATTGTTACTTTCTTCCAAAGTTATCACTTCCAATTTCTTTAAATTTTTAAATCACTGCTATGAACTAATTTTTCTTTCCCTTCCAGTTCCAAGATTGGCCATTCTCGATCATTATCCTCTGCATCCGGAATTCCCGCCTTAACACAGATTCGTCAAATCCACGGTATAAATTTTACATATGTACACACTTGCCACGCGACACATACAACTCCGGGACCCGTGTACTCCGTTCTAAAGATGTATTGGAGAAGTGTAAGAAGGGTAGCTATTTCTGTTCGTGGGGAGTCGAGAGAGACTCGTCGCGCGAACGGCTCTTAGCCACTTCGTACATCGGCTAGTCTGGCGTTCGCCACGTATCGCAATACGCTTTTTCCCTAAGGAACAGAGCAACTCTGAACGGACATGTCACGCGTGCTTGTACGCTTCATCTCGCAGTGATCGTCGATAATCGTCGCGGAGAGAAACCGGGGTGGTCTAGAATACGGAACGTGTATCGATGGCGATCAACAGAATGATTGAATACTCGTGAAAATGAATGACATCGCGTGATCCTGCTTGTCGAGGAAGGAAGAACAGATAAGAAACTCGAATCGTTTGTTTCTGGCCTATCTGTACAATTTCTGTTGTAACAAAGCCGTTTTTATTGAACTGCGAGGAAACAACGATGGTTCCATGATTTTTCATGTGAAAAAATGTCGAACAGTTCTTTCACAAACGCTCGAGTTATTTTCGATGTCTTCTTCAGCTATTGTTAGAGGTATACAAGTGTTCGAGGCTGTGCGAGCGTGAAGTTTCTTAATTCGTTCTACGTCCGAAAGCCACGAGCAGAGTGCAGTGCACCGACATGATAATTGGTGGTTGTGAAAGTGACCAGGTGGAATGAATTGCCATGTCGAGTCGCAAATAAACAGGAAACGAGAGCGTCGAACCGTATAATACGTTTCTTCGACGAATAAATGGTGAACAATTATCGCATTCATTTGTAATATCGAAGAACATTCGGATAGTCTAAATTTGCTCAGGATTTCGTGTCTGAAAAGTTGGCCGAATATAACTCGTCGAATCCGACAGGATCATAAATAATAACGTAACACCGACGCGATGGAACGAGTGGTCGTTTGACAATCACGAGGCAAATATGTCAAGCTAGCATTTGTCATTGGCTCTCTGGCCAATCTTATCCTGATTACGGGGTAGCCAAGAATCCGTGGGACCCGGGAAATCGTGGGGTCACTTGGGTGCCTGTCGAGCGAGGCGCATCACCGAAGAAAAAAGAATACGAGACACTTTTCTACGACGAGGAAATCACCGAATTGGCTTTGTACCAGGGGACGAAACGAAGAAGAGCTCCCGCGGAATCCTCGAAGGCATCCCGCACGTAAAAATAAACTGTGCCTTCTCGAAGCGACTCGAGCCGGTCGCGGGTTTCGACGAAAAACTTTTTAACGAGCACCCGATGAAAACTACGCGGAATCGTTCGAAAGAGAGATTACGATAAAAATAAGCGGAAACTAGCGGGGTCAAGAGACGTGCTCGTACGAGACACCTCGAGGAGTTCTGAATTAAAAGCGATCATCCTCGAACAAAAAGATTTCGTACAAGAAATCAGTGCTTGTAGATGGAAAGATGAGATGCGTTGATGAAGCTTAAGATCGAGCTGTACCACGGTAACGAGAGATTTCGTCGGTCCACACGTGGACAAATTATGGCGAGGAAAGAACAATCCGCACTGATTCACTCGTCGACAGTGGACAGATTGACTGACGGCAAGGTGAGCGGCAAAAGGAAGTCGCGGTTGAGCGATAGAAGACAAGAATTCATCGTCTTCGCAGTTGGGATGCCAAGGTTTTAGCGATCAGCCAATAACGAGAAAAGTTGATCGTCATCCAGCTACCGACGACATTGAACTCTACTGAAAAGTATTCTTGAACCTCGCACTGAAGAAACGATTGAATATTTGTAGAGAGAACGGGAATAGATCGAATCGATGATCCTGTAGAATAATTAAAGCTTCCAGGAAGGAAAAATGTCCTTTTGCAGGATAACAGGAAGAAGCAGGGGTCTCCCCAAGCCGAATTACTTTCCTCTATTGCCACCAATTAGCCCGGCTGACGCGAAACGATTCTGTCGCATCACAGGGAAGTCTTATGGTCTGCCTACTCATCATTACATTCCAGTTCTTTTGGGTGTTCACACTCACGACAAGTCAAAATGCAAGATCACGAATGCTTCCGGTCTAGGACCGCATCATTACACTGCTGGCTTCGTCCTGGGAGAGAAAAAGAAACACGTGATCCTCAAGGATTACCGTTACGTATTCCCTGTCCTAGAGGGCCAGGGTGAACAACAGCAAGCCCTAAGGGACTTAATGCACGCGAAGCAACCGCCCGTGGAAGAACAGGATGCAAAATTCGTGTACACAGTGGAGGAACGACGATGTAGCCTCGTGTTCCCGTCCAGACTGGAGGCTGCGGTCAGGGACGGGGATGTTAAGGACGTGATGCTGTCCAGAGACTGCGACACGGTACTGTTCAGACTGAAACAGGGCAAGAATGTGTCTGTAGATTTCAAGAACCTGGAGGATTTCGAGAATCTTTATGATGGACTGGGACCACGCGAAGAGGTGCTGAAAGAGAGGGAGAGACATGAAGCTGAAGTTAGGAGAAGGAAGAGGAAACGGCAGGCTGGACTGAGTTACGCGAAGAAGATCTTCGAGGAGAAAGAGAGAGCTGCCGAAGAGGAAGAATTGAGGGAAACGAAACAACTGAGGCTGAGGAGTGTCAAGGAAGAAGTTAAGGAGGAGAAGATTGAGACTTGGAAACATGTTGATCTGGAACAGGCTAGGATCAGAGCTTGCGACTTGATCTCTGTGAATAGTCCTTCAAAGGATGCAGCAAAGGCTCTGCCTGAAACCTTGGATTGGAACTCCTTTCAGGATACCGTCAAATCACCCTTGCAGCCGGTGGTGGATAAATTACCCACCCCCGTGAAGGTGGAGCCTCAGATAATAAAGCAAGGCGCCGCGTCCTCGTGCACCAGCCCTATCTCTGAAAGCACAGGTGGATTCGAGGCGATATCCATCGTCAAGCCATTGACACCACTGAAAGTGGACCCAGACCCGGTTCTCCAGTCGGCTATACAGAATATTCCAGCGAACGAACTGAAGGAGGTGTCGAACGTGAACGTGAAGCTTCTTCAGGCTGGCGAGGTGGCGCTGGAACAGTTGCCCCGAGTGGAGGAGATCCCGGAGCTGGTGCAGAACCTCGGCAAGGGTAAGGAGACAACGATCCACAAGATTAAGGGTCTGAAATTAGACATTAAATCCGCGCAGAGATTTATTACCGGCCAGACTGTGCAGACACCGAGCGGGCCTATTTTTGTACCTGGCCAGACTCTGCAGACACCTCAGGGTCCTGCGTTCGTTCCTGGCTTAACCGTGAACACTCCTGACGGTCCTGTTCTCGTTCCTGGACAGATTCTGACCACTAAAGAACAAAGCAACGAAGATACACCTGTATTCGTAGCCGGGCAAACCTTACTAACTGAAGAAGGTCATAGATTCCTTCAGGGTCAGACCTTCCACACCAACGAGGGAGCCAGATTCGTCCAGGGTCAGACTGTGCTCACCGAGGAAGGTCCAAAGTTTGTCGCTGGCCAAGTGAAGGAGGATGGAACTTTCGTTCCTGGTCAGACAATCATCACTCCTGATGGACCTAGGTTCATGCCTGGTCAGACCATCACCGATCATCGAGGGGAACAGGTGTTCGTTCCAGGGCAAAGTGTCCAGGTCGGTGAGTCCTGGGAATTTGTCCCTGGACAATGTCTCGAGACTCCGACCGGAGAATCCATGTTCGTTCCTGGACAAACTGTACCCACGAGTCGTGGACCACAGTTTGTACCTGGTCAGTACGTCACTACCAACTCTGGAGAGAATCATTTCGTGCCTGGTATCGGGAAGGACACCGGAGATCGGGTGGAATTCGTGCCGGGTATGACACTGGCCACTCCCAAGGGTCAGAAGTTCGTGGAGGGTCAAGTGGTGAAGACATCAGAGGGCGAGAGATTTATGCCTGGACGAACTATGATCACGGAGGAGAGCTTCGAATTCGCTGCAGCGAGCAAGTTCGACGAAGTGGTGTTCCACGATGCTGGTCCAGTAGGTATACCGGTCGACCCCAAAACAGCCAACGTTTCCATCCAGCAGAGCGAGATCTTTGGTCACATGGTACAAACTGAGAGAGGCGTAGAATTTTACCCAGAGAACGTGAAGAAGCTACCCGAAGGAAAGAGGATCGTTCCAGGTCAGCTGGTGCGCGGTGGAAAGGATGGTCCCCGATTCGTGCCCGGTGTCATGGCCGAAGATGGTTTCCTCCCTGGTCAGATAGTGATGACAGAGAAAGGTGAACAGTTTGTACCTGGCCAGGTGATCGACACCAGTAGTGGGCCTAAATTTGTTCCTGGCCAAATGGTGGAGACTCGAACGGGTGCCAAGTTCGTCCCTGGTCAAACAGTGGAGACCGCTGATGGTCCACGCTTCGTTCCTGGTCAAATCGTCGAGACGAAGGTTGGGCCGACTTTTATTCCTGGTCAGGTGATATCCACAGAGGACGAGGGGTCCAGATTCGTGCCTGGTCAGGTAGTGGACACACCGGATGGTCCAAGGTTCGTCCCAGGACGCGTTGTGGAGTCTGGAGAGCTGGGTGTGACCTTCGTGCCAGGTCAGATCGTTCAAACGGAAGAAGGTCCGCGTTTCGTTGCTCCAGACTTAACGGACACACCTGAAGGAGAGGTGGAGTTCTCTGTTCAAGGATTCGAGGTCACGCCTGAGGAGCTGCGACTGCTGAGGCCCCAGCATCTGCACTACAACCCCCATATTCAGCATCAGGGTGAGGCGAGCATAGACGCTAGGATGCTACGACAGTTGTCGGAAGCTGGATTATCGGTAGGAAGAAAGGTCGCCACGGATTTACCGGCCGTCGACGTTGACGTGGACCCGAAAGCGGCAGCTCTTGAGCAGGCACTCGAAATGGCGGAGAAACTTGGACTACACGGTGGGACCGCGGTGAAAATGGCGCAGATAGTATCCACCGTTGCTCAGTTAGCTAAGAACATAGCCGTTCAACAAGAGCAACAACTCGAGGAACATTATCTGGAAGGTAAATTCATGAACGGTAGAAAGTCTCCTGTTACCATGAACGATGAGAAAAACGGCGATGAACGAGAGGACTCAGACTACCAGAACGATTATTGGTTGAAGAGTGCGATAAAAACAGCAATGTCCAGTGCCGTCCTGGCTATCACAGGTCAGTCCTTAGATAACGGTAACGAGTCGAAGCAAGACTTAATTTATTCTTCCATCAGCGAAGCTTTCAACGTCCTCCTCCGTCAGAAGGACACCAGCATAGAAGAATCCGTGGAGGAGATCCTGCGGATACTTCTGGTGCCCCAAAATCGAAGCAACTTGTGTCAGTCTACTCTACTCGAGCTCCTGGACAGCAAGAACAACAAGGTAGACATTCTGAAATCCACCATCAACGGTCATCCCTTGAAAGAAGAAGTGGTGCTCGATAGATTATCTATGGTCCTCGAAGAGGAACATGGTATAGACTTAGTGGGACCAGCATTTAGAACCGTCTCCAGGAACGATCCAAACCTGGTCTCTCGAGTGCTTCAAAAAGTATCGGAGGATGTTTCAGCGATCGCCACCGAGAGGGACGCAACTGAAACTGTACACAGAGCTATCGTTCATGCGGTCAGAGAGTCGAGCGAGATTCGTGTGCAGGAGTTACTGAACGATCAAGGAGAGAATATTAGAGAAATGCTTTTGCAAGCAGTAGGTCTAGCCAGAGCCCTGGGCATGTCCACCACCGCGAGTAGCCTGTTGACGGTGATCAGTGACGAGAAGTCTACCCGTGCTTTGGCCAACGACAGAGTAACCTTGGACGTCCTGAAGAGGCTAACCGTGATGAGACAGCTGGCAGAAGAGAGGCCACCTTTCATGAATGTGCTTACGCAACTGTGCAGTGACCCAGAATTGGCTAGAACTGATCCTAGACTCAGGACACTCGTCAGAGAAAGTGCTGCCTTGATGATCGTACCCGAAGAAGGACCACTGCAATCATCCGCTGACATACCCAGCGCTCTCCTTCACGCTGATAATAGTTTAGCAATGGAAGAGTTCCTTCTGAGAAGAAGTCACAAACCCTCGAGCATCTTTATGATATTGAAGCAAGGTATACAGGCTGTGGTTCCCAGGGAAGCTTCCAGATCAGTTCTCACCGGCGAGGTGGCTTACACAGTCCTCGACGAAGATGGCATTCATCATTTTGAACCCCTTCACGTGTTCACCGCGCTCCGACTCAATCGTCCAACTGCTCATCGTTTCTCCATGTACTGTTGTCCGGTTGCTAAAGAGGAGGACGTGGATGTAGAGGTGTTGTCCACGTTTACAGGAACCACCTCTATCGCTAGTAGTCTAGACGGTTCGGGTACCGGGGTGTATCAGAAGCAGGAGAGCAACGGTGTTGTATTGTCCAAGTCGGATCGATCGTTTGGGTGCTCTGGTAGCAGGGAGAACACGCCGAGTCTCAGGAGATTAAGCAGTTTCCAGCAAGACAATAGCTGTGAGCGGGTAACGTAAAATGAGAGAGGGACTCAGTAGTAATTATCTATCAGTAATTAAGCGATAATATAACAATCTTTTTTATAGATCTTGAAGGTTGTATTAAGAAATACTTGATGGACACTGGCTTGGTGTATTTTTATTCAAAATTAATTGATCCCTAAATTCATGATTTTGATAATTCGCTATGAAAAAGAAATTTGACTAAAAATTGTAGCGCGGCTGTTTAACAATATGGTAATTTTGTTACAGAAATCATTGGACAACTATATCGTGGTGAAGGAGTATAAAAGCGATGGTTTCTCCGTGAACGTCGGCGACATCGTCGAGGCCCTGGAATACGCCGATCCAGCAAAGTAAGCAGCAAATCGAGCGGCTTCTGTAGACGATTGGAAAAGCAAATTTCAACATTGTTCAGCGTGTTGGATCGTTGACTTGGCGCGTCTAAGCGTTCGCTCGTGTTTAAAATCTATTTCCGTGTGCGCAACGTGTGCCCGACCAAAAATAATCATCGCCTCACGCCGTATATAGTCTAACGCGTGCTGCACGAATGAAGGATGCCGATGCTGTACGCGATCTGTCACACTCGGTACAGTCTTTTACCGCACCACCACCGTCACGCGTCTCGATTCACGCTTTCATTAACGTAACACCGCGTTACAAGACCGTAACGAATGGAGCTGATGGCATTAACCGTAACGGTGTAACGTTCACGAGATGCATGTGTTCAAGGGGAGAGCATCAATTAACTCTGTGACACTCTTAATGATTTCGGCTTACATTTTGTAAGGCAATATGTGACAGCACGAGTTATGCTATAAGTTAAATAACGACTTAATGTACACTTTAGGCGACTATATAAATGTTTCAACAATATTCTTAACACAAATTGACTTGTAACTTAGAGTAGAGGTATATTACTTCATACCTTTTGAAAGATCAATTATTTGATATTGAGAATATTGATGAAATATTTATATAGTAATGTTTGTCAAATTTTAAGCTTCAAATTCATACGTCATAAGTGTTATTTTGCGATACTTTTATGTCATCGATTCTAATAGAAGACGTTCAAAGAACTTTTCTGACAGCAAAAAAAATCGAGACAGTTGATCGATGGTGCTTCTTAAAAATGTTTGAAGAGCGTATTAATAGACGCTAGATTGTGCGATTAGAGACAGGACGATGATGCGACGGGAAAGGAGTCAGTCTGCGTGTCGATACGTGAACGATCGTTCCTAGGAGGCATTCCCATTGCTTATTTTCGCAGCGATATTTTTACGCGAGCGACGTATCGCCGGTGTTCCTCGCGGCGCGTTTATAAAACACGTCGACGGCACTCGCGAGTGCCCGTGGCAAATGGAAAATTTCGCAAGGTCCACGAACCTCGATCGGAAACTCTCCGTGTCTCTCTTTCGCGATCGTTCGTGGAAATTAACACTGTATTCGCGCAACCTCGGGACAAAATAATCACACGTCGTTAGAGATTGCATCGGGGATTCATCGTAAACCACGTTTGAAGAAACGTGTTGTACGCTCGTTCGATCGCCTTGACTTGTTGCGCGCTATAAATAACGGGGGCAAAATCGAATAACAAAGAAAGCTGCATACGCCCGGCGATCTAAAACAGGCTGAATACGCTGCAGCACGAACCCCCGTTCCATTTAACCGAACCACCTCGCTAACTCGCTTCGATTAGTGGAGAATGATGTTTAGTCTGCATGAGGCTAAAAAGGCATCGCTGACACGGGAAAGCTTTCGGGGGGGATCACTACGCGATCGCCTCTATTTTGGTCGTTTGACCGTGTTGTAGGAAAATCAAGCTGGATCCTGAATTGGAGATCGGCGAGATCGGCGAAACGCTGGACAACTCGGCCGCCTGGCACAAATTGTCCGTTCGACCGCGTCGAAAGTACGCGGATTCCCGTGCACGAAGTCTCCCAAGATCGAGCTCAGAAGGCAATCTCCAGAGGTAAAGTATATCGAGCGACGATCTTCGTTGATAATGAAATTCAACATCAGAATGTCTCGAGCTCGAATCTTTTATCCTTGATCGTCAAAGTCTATGGGATATGAATTTTTCATGTGTCTACCTTAGATCTTCTAGATAGGTTTGAGAATAATCATGCTGAAGAATGATTAAAATGAAGTTTGGATAAAGAATTTTATCGTATCTCAAAGAAAATAAGGATCCAATTGTTGAAAAGATTCTGTAAAGAAGAACCAGAAGCCATCCAACAGCACTTCGACCGATCTACTCTGAAGACTTCTCCAATGGGACATTGATCCTCAAGCCTATTCTAACGACTGTAATATAGTTTCAGCAGCTGCGGAGAATGATAAATCACGTTCCCTAGAGCGTCACTGATTAGATCCTGATCCGAGTGCAATCGTTTTCTTCTTCGTTAACGTCCATCGAGTGAAAATCAAGCAGATCAATCAGAAGGAAATTGGAAGATTATCCAGCGATCATCAAGAAGCTAAACGACGCGATCGAACCGTGAAAACGAAATTTTCCATCGAAGTATTCGAAGCGAGACCGAAATTCACGTGGATAACTAAATTCGCCGCACGAAATATAGCAACGACAGGTGCTACGTAGCCTGGAAACGTGTCGTTAACGACCAAGCCAACGAACTCATCGCAGGATTACGTGGAAACGGTCGTTCGAGCGGTTACGATGTCGTCCGACTAGGATTTCGTTTGATTATCAATGCGAGACCCATTCGAGCGTTTATTGCGCTTGCACGCTTTTCAACGGCGCTCCTTGTTTCTATGAAAATTCGTTCTTTATCGTCTACGTAAGTTCTTCCTGGTGGCTCTAAGTCCGGGAGACAAAGGTTAATGCCTGTTTTAAGTTGATCGATTCCGAGCGAAACCGACCATGATTATTTACGATGACGTTAATGAAGATCGAGCGTTTAGAAGTGTCTCTGTAGCAATAATGTTTTTGGTTCGCGTGATTGGCTGTCGGCCAGTATGGAAGTCGATAATAATATAAATTATGATCAGCAGGATATTGGTAGGCTTTGCGATCGTTAGCTCGATGAATTGTAATCAGATTTAGAGTAACTATAAATGATGTAAGATAGTAACACGCATGTTTGTTCACATTAGACTGAACTGATTTGTAGTTTTATAATAGAGAGAGAGAGATTATAGTCTCATATAGGATAAATGTAATTGCTCTAGTTTTTTTTTGGATACCAAACAGAAGTGAAGATTCAAAAATATGTGAACAGACGTGTAAACTATCTTCTTAGACTCGAATAATTAATCATCTTTTTGACGTTGAGCGTCTAAATAAGTATCTGTTGCATAACATAACGAATGGTGTTTTTCTGCTGGCTGGCCGGGAACACTCGATTCCTAGGAAGGCGAAATATCAGCCAGTTCTGAAAATAATTCCTCGCGAAGGTGAGGTTCAAGCCGAAACTTTAATTCGTAGCTTTGGCAACGGCCGCGTTCAATGAAATTAGAATTATTTATTATCCACAGGGAAACACGAAGAGCGAGTAATCTTGAAACAAATAGATTGTTTTGTATCAAGAAAATTGCCAGAACCGCAGAGATAACGTGTTCGTGGAGTTAAAGTGTAAAGTATAATTTCTGCTAATGACATTTATGAACTTCTGTTAATTATGACTTTGAAAATTAATGAAGATAGAACTAATTGGAGGAAAGTTACTGGAGATGTAAATACACTCGGTTATATTATAAAGAATAGATTAATATAGAAACGCGTGGGCGGTAGAAAGTTATATTTAAGCGGTAGTGACTAAGGCAACAGGCCTCCGTGTTCACTTGTTGATAGTTCATTCAGCAGAACGCAAATTTTGTTGGCGGGCTCATTAGGCCTTGAATTTGTCAGTACCATTTAAAGCATGCTAATTATATTGGCGGTATTAAAAATACGTCTAATTATATGTAGAACGTAGAATTCGCTTGAAAACTGATTCGTCACAAGAATATGAACAAGGTGTCAGAGATGAAAGAGATATTGAAGTAATACGATCAATGACAGATTTAGAGCATAGAGAACGCTCATTAATCAAAGAACGCTTTGAAAAATGATACGAGCTATTTGTGAAGTAATAATTCAATTTTCGAGCCTAGCAAGTACCTGAATAATATCCAAATTGTTGGAGGTCTACTTAATCATTCAGATTAATTTATTCTAGATTGCATTTAAGGTATCAAGGTTTTTTGATACCACCTTTAAAATAATGAAGACCTTTACTTCTATTATAAATTTTAATTTAGACTATTATAATACGAATATATTCTAATTGGACATTTTATTTTCACAGAGTGTACGTTCGTACAGCTGACTCAAGGGAAGGATGGCTGCCCATGTCCATCTTGATGCAAACTGCCCTCAGCGAGGAGTCTGCAATTGGACATCGACCGGAAGACTCACGATATCGAAGAGAGTAAGTTATCTTTATAAAATTGTATCAAATATTCCCTTGATTGATCATTGATTCTTTCAGGGCGGTAGTGAAAGAATTAGTCGAGACCGAGGAAGAATTTGGCAGGGATCTTCAGCTGGTCGTTGAACGTTACTTGAAACCACTCGATAACCCGGATGTTCCACGGGTCGTACGTGATAACAAAGACATCATCTTCACGAACCTCAAGCAGATTGCTGATTTTCACAATACGTACGTATGCTCAACGATTCACGAAGAGAAAGAACTCACTGCGACACACTCCAAGAGCATACAAACCACCTTTTATACCAAGACACCATATATATATTTCCACGATTTTTCTTTTCTTTTCTTTATCTCAATTGACAAGAATCGAAACAGAATGAAAAAGAAACACTTGGACACACGACACACACATCACAATTGTTCATTTCTCTTTAGCGAAACGATGTGTGAGCAACGTAAGTGTAGGAATATTTTGTGTGATCGTGTGCATCGTAACTAATTAAAATCTTGCACCAAAAGTAGTGCTTTTACAGTAGTTTGTTGCACCCTCTTTTAATTGTTACACGAGCACGCTTCTGATCGACACTGCCACTGGTGAATTCATTCTTCCAATAAAATTAAATGTAAAATATTAGGAAACTATTAGAAATTGTAGATGGAAGAATGACTTCGATGGCTAATCACAGCGTCACTCATTTAGAAGTGTAATTTACAACCCCTGTTGCCCCAGTTGAAAGATCAAATATATGTTTCGATTTCATTCGTAGCCCATCCAAGTGTTAATAATAATTTCATGAATGCCCTCTCGTTGTATAACTTATCTTGATTTAATCAGCACAAGAAGAATCATAATGGTGTAACAAGTCATAATGGTGGTAACTATTCGCAAACCCTAAATGTCGCATTGAAGAGCGGATGCAGTCTTCAGCACGTAGGCATGGTGTGTTCTTAACGTGAAAATTAATCAGAACCTTACTTAGATCGTTCGGCAGGGTGTTGATCGAGGGTGTCAAGTACTATGCGGATCAGCCACGTATGCTGGGAAAAACTTTTCTTAGATTGGTAAGTTCGTCGAACTTTCTTCTTTCTATTGAATCGCACGATACTGATTAATTGAATCAATTACATTTATTGTTACAGGAAAGAGACTTTGATAAACACGTGGCCTACTGCAGGGACGAACCAGCTGCTCAAGAGTTCATCCAGATGAACGACGTGGTACGAGAATATTTTGAGGTCAGTTGTTTTCTCAAATATGCTTTTTACTAACCAAAGTATAAGAACAACCCTTTTGTTAGGGAAAATGACCAGAGTGACTGTAATACATGTCTAAACTATAATATATTACTATGATGAGATCTAGACTTCCACATTCATCAAGAAGGATCATGGATGTAAGGATACTGGATGAGATAGCTGACTATGAATGCAAAGGATCTCCATTTTTCAATGTCCATCATTATAACTTATGGCTTTTAGTTTAAGGCTTTCTGGTGTAAGTTTCACCAAAACAATTTAAACAAGCTTAGCTCGATTCAGCAGGATGGTAAGAAAGATTTCTGTCCATGTCTTCATAGCATACCGTCTCGACGCTAGCGTCTATAATAATGTAGCAGCTTTGCTCCAAATATACATCCGCCTATGATGCTCTTGCAGACATATTCTATATATAGTATTTTAATGACTTTTTAAGAATGTTCGTCATACATGTATTGTGTATTATTTATATAATTCTATTTTTACTTCTTTTTGCATCAAATTCTGCTTATCTTCTTCTTCATTTTCCTTATAATGTTTTTGCATAGGAATTCTGTAACAATTTCAATCCTGGCAAAGGTTCCAGGATTCTCCATGACAGAAGCTCCTTCGTCTACGTGAATCAAAGGAAATTTCGCAATTACATAACAAGCGGGGGTAAGCGGGCGTCTATCCAGCCCTCGAAATAGCTTGGTTTATTCTTAACGGACGGAACATCTTTCGTTCCTCTTGCTTATGCACGATAGTCTCGCGGTAGGACGCGTGCCACGAAAAGAAAAGGAAGAAAGCCGGCCACGTTATCGGCTGACGACGTCACCGTTGCTGTCATTACACGATGACAGAACTTTGGCGTAATCTCTGCTCGAGGAAAAAACGAAGTTCACGCTGCGAGCGAGCTACAGCTGTACAGTGTCGCGCCGATGGGTTCCTCGAGGTCTTCGCAAGCTTTATTTCACCCTTCGTCCCATTTCGTAACACGGTTACATTTCCATTATACTTTTCTGCGTTGCAATTTTATCCTTTAACTTTTATTTGATATTGGAAACTTTTTAATGTTAGGAACACGATTGACAAACAGATGCGGAAAAGGAGCAGAAAAAATATTTACCCTTTGGAACGAAGGTCACGGTGATTTTTCTTTTTAATTTTCCTCTAAACTTCTTCTTTGAATCGTCAGATTTTATTTAAGATTTCTTTTTAAGGTCACTTGGACTGTACGACGAATTTATTAGTATCTGCAAGGAACTCTAGGAATTCAAGCCACAGACGCAAAGACCGAATTTATTATAGCAATAAATACATTTCGGCACCGTTTACGACACGGCTGAACTGTACAAATCGATCACGTTAATTTTACGCTCGACGATATTCACAATGAAATGATATTTCTATAAATTCTTGTGAAGTAAGGAGTCAAAGGATTAAACGAAATGCTTTAAACTCTTCGTTTCAATGAATATGAATTAAAACGAGAATTTGTAAAGTGGAGGGAAGTTGAAGCTGAGAGAAGTCATTCAAGTATTAGAACGTGGGCGACCAGGATATATTGTACTGGCATGTTTCATTATTTCAAATATGTCGTTCGCTTTTTTCTCGTGATTCGTTTCGTTATTTCTGGAACTTGACTCAAAATCTTCACGATTCTCCTGCATACGACGTACTCGTTTCGTATTCATTTAATGACCCGAAATTAAAATTAGATTTTCGCGATACCACTTTGTCGAACGTGTCCGGTTTCAAAGCCAAGCGCATTAGGTGCATTAGAATTTCTCGTAAGCCGCTCGTATTTATGACATTCAACCTGTCCACGTGTGCTTCGTTCATAATTTTGTTAAAATTGTTTTTATCTATTCCATCTAACGAAATATCAAACGTGTTTAGAATAATTCATAATAGTCTTCTCTTCTAATGAAACGAAGACTTCAGTGAATATATCACTAGATACTTTGAAAGTGATAATTAAGACAATTGAACTGTGAAAGGGTTGAACGTCCAACATCATACAATTGTTCCTCCGTTATTTTTCGTTCTCCTCGTTTCTGGAAGAAGATCAGGACAGCGTGTACCGTGGCAAAAGATGCCCGCGATCCGGAGGCTGTTCGTGTGTTGTTTTTGAACGTGGTCAGTCCACGAGTTCGTCCGGCGTCTAAGTATAGCCGTGGCCGTATTGGTCTCTCGGCGGGTGTTTTTCGGTAACCACTGACTGTGGATCCCCCTCGAGGAAGAGAATCGACGGAAGAACAGAGACCTGGTCCAGTCTGCGACCAGCCACGGTATCCTCTTCGAACCAACGACTCGAAACACGAACAGCGGTGTTTACCTCCCTTGACCTCCGTTAAGGTGCGTCGGCCCTTCCAGCTGATTTAATCTTCTTCTTTTCTACTTCCCTCTTCAACGTTGATCTAGCGTCATTTCGCTTGAATATTTTTTGTAATTGTGCTTAGTTTCTATTGCAAAGGGCATTTGCCATTTTTAATTTTAATTTCTGTTTTTAATTTTCTCCATTTATACAGTGGAGCTAGGACAGTGTGTGATGGTGGTGATAGTTGACTTGGATTTTTGGGTGAAAGGAAATTATTTTAATATAAGGAAAGGATTTTATCTTTCTATATCGTGTTGGTGACTATATTTTTGTTTTTTGAAGATGCTATACTGTGTGGTAATAGATTGACTTAGTTCTATCGATAGAAGCGAGTGGAAAATCCAGCGGTGTCCAAAAATAAGCGACTCTTCATCCTGGTATCGAATTACGGTAGCGGACATTTCACCGTTTCCATCGACATTCATAAATTTCCAATTGCTAATTTTATAGAAATTCTGCTTACATTTACTTTGTAATTTTGTATTAGGAATCAGATTGATACTCGCCTCTGTTATCTGAAGAAACGATTTCATAACTTGTTATAATATTTCTCAGCAGACCATTGTTAGTCTATTGAACAACTAATTAATAGGGTAAACGTTCCAGAATTGTTGGACATCGTACAAAACGCATGTTTGAAAAATTTTTATTGTTTCAGGAGCTGAGCCAGACTCTCCGTGACGACAAAAGTCTATCGGAACACTTGAAGCTTCCGATACAACGCATAAACGACTACCAGCTCCTGCTCAAGGTAACGACGGCCCAGAAAATAACGCTGAAAAATTGAATCGAGGATACTGTTCAAGGGTGTTTTGACAGAAATACAGCACGACGAGTATATCTTTTGAAAGCATTCCAGCGGTTGTGCATAAACCATCCGTATAACTAACTGTTGTGCAAAGTGGTCGTTGAAATTTGATAGGACTCCTCGCGTTATGCTTTATGCGTTGCATCAGTGTCATAATCCACAATGCATGTACTTTTGTGTTGCATTAATTATAAGTATTAACTTTAACACGTTCCATGATAGTGTAGGTCACTGCTGCATCCACAGCATCCATCAAAGACACTTATTCTTAATTAAGCAAAATGATCAGTTTGCAATTTGTAATTTGTTCCAAATGCGTTAGAGTCAAAGTAGGCCAAATGGCGATGACGTAAAATACCGTCAGAGTCACGAATACCAGCCGTCAAAATAGCGACACGTTGTTAAATACTGAAGATTTTTGATGGAACAGCAGCTGGTGAAAAGTTTGCGTCACAATTCTGTTATCATCTTCTATTTTTTTCGCTTTGTAACCAATTATTATTGAATTTTTGTTAACATCTTTCTCTTTATTACATTAATCTTTACAAAATTGTTTCTATTAACGTCAAAGATAATGATCAATAGTGGCGAGACAAGGCGACCTGTAGAATCCGCACGTGACCTATATCCGCGCCTAAATTTCATTCTGTCAGACAAAAATAGCCCGGCGCTAAAATACTTCCCGGTTCGCCTTGAAAACGCATTCCGAAGAATTAATCGTTTTCTAAACTGATCTCATTTTTAACGACCTTCTGACACTGTTAACGCATACTGTTTTATAGATAGAGGAAAAAAGAATGAAATGTTTAAACACGTTAATAGTATAAAATGTTATAGAAAATTGATTCGTTATTCGTTATCAATAGCGACTGTGCTGTTCGTTGAACACATAATCCTAGTTTATTGCATTTACATAGGTGTGACTTAGGCCATGGATTACTCTGGTCAAATTCTGGGCCACTTGCCCAAAGATGAAAGTGCACGAGCCAAACGAAACCTCGTGGAATGATTTCTCAGATTATCGTCGAACTTTCAGAAATACATAGTAGAAATCATCATGTTGATTTCCATAGAGATCACCGATAATAAAAAATTAAATTTGATTAAAAAAAACTTTTGAATATCATTCAAATTTAACTAGTGTGTAATTTAAAAGTTATTTTGGATCAAATTCCGAATGTCCCTCGGTCGCCGATCAAGATGAAATTTTGAAGGGCAGAGGGAAAAGGGGAGAGAACCCCAAATATAAAGTGGTATCTTCGACTTCCTATTAGTTTCCGAGATACTAATTAAAAACTTTCGGTATAATACATAGAATTTTTTTAATCCAGAATTCAATCCGAACAGCACAGTTTTGTTTCCATCAGAGAATATACAATGTAGATATAGATCAAGGGAAAGCAAAAAAGTTCGTCTTGATGTAGTTGCAATATCGCGACAGAGCGTTTCGTCGTGGTGTGCGAACGAGTGGGCGCCGTACGGATTTAGCGAGCTAAAAACGGGTCGTCTTCGCGACGTGTTATCCTTTCCTCGACTCTTCTGTCATAGAATCACGCTTAAAATCGATGAGAACTAAAAAATGAAAAGTTATGCATGTATATTCATAATTCCAGATATTAGAATTCTTTTTCATCAAACCGTTTGGAAATTGAATTTCTTTATTGGTTTATCGTGTATTATTAATATTTGTACGGGATTTATAGGAGCTGGTGAAGTATTCGACCCGACTAGGCGAAAATTGCGACGACCTCCAAAAGGCTTTGGAGTTGATGCTAGGTATCCCTCATAGAGCGACGGATAATAAGTTTATAAGTAATATCGAAGGTTACAAAGGGAATATCCATAAACTTGGAAGATTACTCACGCATGTTAGTATGCTTTAAATACACTTGTTGAATCATAGCATTCTGTATTCTCAACATTGTACTCTAATTATAATCATTTAATTACCAGGAGTGGTACACGGTAATCGACAAAGACGGCAAGAACAAGGAAAGGTATCTGTTCCTCTTTAAGGCTCGCATACTCGTCTGCAAGGTCAGACGAATATCAGAAGACAGATCAGTTTTCGTCCTAAAGGATATCATTCGAGTAAGTCATCATTTAATCGATTCTATTTATAAAGAACTGTACGTATTCGTCACTTGGTTGAATTACCGCTCTTCAGCTACCTGAAGTAGAGGTGAAGGATCATCCAGAGGACGCAAGGTCCTACGAGTTGCACAATCCAGCGAGTCCTGCGTATCCGATTACTCTAGTAGCTCACAAGGATCCTGTAAAAGCCTATTGGTTGAAGGAAATCCGACAGTACGCGAGCGATGTGGTAGCACTCGCCGAACACGCTGCAGACGATCTACAATTAACCGAAGTACCAGAAACGAAAGAGGAAGTCAAGGCGAATCCAGGTCCACAGAAGGTTGAAGGGAATCCAGGACCTAAGGCAGAAGGTAATCCAGGACCGAAGAAGGTTCAAGGAAACCCAGGACCAAATCCTGAAGAGAAGGTTGTTGAGAAGAGGAATCCGGGAAATCCAGGAAATCCAGATAATCCTGAAGCTAAGAAGGCTAAAGTCGAAGAAGAAGGCGCAGACATGTCGCGAAGATACTCGTCGAGCCGATACAGCTCTTCTTCAAAAGTTGTCGAAGGTAAAGAAGGGCTGTTTGTTTCTTGTTCCAAGGATCCTTACATTTTTATATTAAATTTGTAAATTATTATCAGAGTATTCTGCGGTATCGAGTAGCCGCAGTGCTTATGTGGAATCCAGCAGCGGGGTGAAGATGGAGTCTAGCTCCAGCTCTTACCAAGCTGGTAGCGCTAGCTCTGTAGAAAGCAGAAATGCAGCAACGATCAGCCAGGGTGGTGTTACCTCTGCTGTGGAGAGCAAAACCGTAGAAAAAATCACCCAGGGTGGAATAGGGAAGCCCACCTTTGTTAAGACCCTCCAGGGCAGCAGTGTTGAACGTAAGCAATTTTAATTATAAATTAGTTCCATATGTTTATATCGAATATAAAATTCACAAACAAATTCACTATGGACATCATAGAAAAATTGTTATTAATTTCACTCGTATGGTAATATCATGTTTTCAAAGCAATCTACGATTACAAGTACAAGAAACTGTTAAAGCGGATTACGATAAGACACATTTTTACTGTTCTAGCGATACCAGAAAATAACGTGGAATTGATACAAGCCGTAGGTAAAGTGACACGAAATTACTTTCTGATCATCTGCTGTACCGCGCACTTTTCTATCAATATTTTATCGTACTGTATCATCGAAACGTTCTTCTTATTTTACACTTTTTATTCTTAGCCGGCTGAATAAAGTGCTTCTACACGTTCCGCTAAACGATTGATCAAGCTTAATCGCTAATCCTAGATGTTGTCTCTATCACGTACACAATTACAATACATCTATGCACATCGTTTCACACTTACACACTCTTCTTTTTTGTAATTCTACTTTAAACATTCTGCTTCGTTGTTCACTGTATATTTTTCAAGTAGTCACTCTTCCTATGATTGATCTCCTTTTTTCTCTTTTTATACATATTGTATTAGATGTTTTGTAGGAACACATTTTTGTATCTTTTGTGTTAGCATTCTATATTTGTAGCACGCTTCTCATCGTCGATCGAATAGAAGAAAATACAAATAAGCCCCAGAAATATTAAATAAATGATACTTCAGTTTTGTGCAAAGATATCAATCCTATGTTACCTCAACTGTTGGGGAGCCCTTTTTATTCTTTTTTACAAGAATCAAATACTCTTGTATATAAAATCTGTACCCCTCTTTATCGTCAGACAGATGATAAAAAATATCCTCTGGACCATTTTATCGTTACTTCCTCATTAACTGTTTGCCATTCCCTTATTTAGCTGGAGAAATGGCTGTTTTCGAGTGTACTTTGCTGCAAACCGATTCAACTACCAGAGTGCAATGGCTGAAGGACAATAAACCCTTAGAAGATAGACTGGCAGACCGAGTATCAGCTTCTGCAACTGGGAAAACCTTCAGACTTCAAATTCAGAATGTACTCGAATCAGATTCGGGTATCTATATTGCTAGGGCTATGAACAGCGATGGCCAGTCTACTTGCACAGCCCAACTGATCGTACAGAAACGTGTGTACATTTAATTTACATAATTTAATGTATATTATAATAGATAATTCAAAGTAGTAGAAGCTAAGTTTTCGGTGAAATTTGTTTAGTTACTCCTGAAGAGAAGAAAGCAAGAGCGGAAGCCAATTCACCCATCTTCTTGGTGCGATTGAAGGACACAGAACTTCTGGAGAACACTTATCTGCGCTTCATGGTTAAAGTAAAAGGAGATCCAAATCCTGACATGAAATTGTAAGCTGTTAATCAACGAAGATCGATATTTTATTTTATTTTACAAAATTACAAAACAAGATGTTATATTATTTTAAAGAATTCAAGTATCACGTTCAAATTATTTCAATTACAGCTTCAAAGATGGTGTACTGATCGACGCGAATCATCCTCGCGTAAAGATCGTCACCGAACAAGCGGACAAAGGCTTCTACGAGCTGGTGATATCAGATGTCCAGAAACAAGACGCTGGCAAATACTCTTGCACCGCGAAAAATAAATTCGGCGAGTCATCCTGCGAAGCAACGGTAACTGTGTCCGACGACAAGATGCTCTACCTCCCTGAGGGCTTCCTGGAACCCGGCATGGAGCCTCAATTCACATGGTTGCGCGATGGTAAACCATTCGACCCTGAAGAACGATTCAAAGTGCTGTTCCAGGATAACGAGGATACTTTAGCTCTCGTGTTCCAACATGTCAAGCCTGAAGATGCTGGCCTGTACACTTGTGTCGCCCAAACTAGTACAGGTATTAGCAATAATTTAATAAGAATCAAATTGTAAGCCATTTTAACTAATTTATTTGAAAAAATACAGGAAACATCAGCTGTAGCGCTGAGCTGACTGTCCAAGGAGCAGTGAACCAGCTGATGAAAGATCCAGAAAAGCCAAGGTTAGAATCAGAAACGCGACATTCGGAGGCGAGCATCGGCGGATCGGCAATGTTGGAACTGCAAATCAGGGGATATCCAAAGCCAGACATCAAATGGACCAAGGACGGCCAGGAGATCGTTGCCGGTGGCAGATACAAGTACCTCTGGGAGGATGAGGAATCCATGTCTCTGGTGATCAAGAAAGTCACCGCCAAGGATGCAGGTGTCTACACTGTCAGGGCGAAGAATGAACTTGGCGAAGACACCACGCAAATCGAGCTGATCGTGAAGTCAGCACCAAAGATCATTAAGAAACAGGGAGACCTGACTGGCATCATAGAAGAAACAACCACGATGACTGTACAAATTGAAGCGACCCCTGCACCTGAAGTGAAATGGTACAAAGACGGCCAAGAGATTAAGGAGGACAATCGTATAAGCATCACGAAAGAAGAGAACGATACTTACAAGCTGACGATAAGTAATTCTCGCTTGGACGATGCTGGATCGTACTCGATAGTAGCGCGTAACGAGGTCAATCAGACGACAGAAATATGGAGATGCAAAGTGATAAGTCCACCGAAGATGAGGAAGAAGCTTGGTGAACCACAGATCCTCGACGAGGGTGATACTCTTACGTTGTTCGTAGAAATCGAGTCTCAGGTACCAACTAATATCACATGGTACAAAGACGGACAGGTAATTAGCCAAGACAGTCGCATCAAGATGATTCAGGAAGGCGGCAGGTATATCCTGAAGATTACGGGTACAGTGGGCGAGGATGCTGGCATCTACAAAGCGGAAATTACCTCTGAACATGGTGTGATTTCGGATGAGACCAAAATCCAGGTAAATACTATGCAAAGAAGCACTTTCAGTAGAATTCTTATTAAAATCCTTAGTCCAGGTGATAATTAACAATATCAACGGTTAACATTCTAAAATGCCTACTTACTTACTTTTATTTCATCAGGTACGAGGCACCCCGCGATTCAAGACCAAAATGAACGACGTCACCGTGAACGAGGGTACGAAGAACATCGAGTTCATGGTAGAAGTAGACGGTTTCCCGAAACCAAACGTCCATTGGTATATCGGCGACGTAGAGATCACAGAGAAGAAGAGAGAATTCACTCGCACCGAGGAAGGTGACGTCTGCAAGCTAATCATCTCGGAAGCCAAGTCAGAATTGAAGGGAAAATACACCTGTAAAGTGAAGAACGAATACGGGGAGACTAAAATTAGCTCAACGTTAACTGTGAACACCAGACCGAAATTGCTGAAGAAACTATCCGATTTAAGAGTCAACGAAGGAGATACCTTGAAGCTGATATTCGAAGTATCCGGTACACCGGATCCCGAGATAAAATGGTTCAAGGATGGCAAGGAAGTGTCAGCGGATGCTCGAATCAAGATCACGAGGGACAGCAAACGAAGAGAAAGCTACGACTTGACGGTCACCCTGGTCAAAGGATCCGACGGTGGTGTTTACGAGGTTCGAGCTGAGAACGAGCTCGGCTACGTCACCAGCAAAAGCAAAGTCATAGTGATGAGTAAGGAATCCATTGATTTTCAATCCATCTTCCATGAAATGGAATTCTATCGTTGCGCTGCTCCATCGGTTCCGTTCGCTCTTTTCATTTCTTCGTGAGAATCTCAATTCGTCGTTTTCCGTTCAGAAATAAAAGAATCGATAGAGCAGCTCTCCAAACGCGTAACGTGCCAGTACATGATGAGATCGTCGTGTTTTCCATTTTACCAGTAAGTAAGCATCAAAGCGAAGGTACGGTTTCGTGTTTCAATTTTCTGTTCGTCGTTTCCAATTGTGATTCCGTATATTTACGTACCATTCGTTGGCAGGATATCCCTGCGAGACCGTCCGACTTGTCTCTTTCTCAACGAGAACAAAGAACACACGAACGAAATTCCATGCATCGCGTCGCACACCCGACATTGACCTGTTTTTACATTCTATTTGTCTATTTTGTACGTGTCTTCTTTTGTCAGAAGTCTTTAACGTCGTATATGTTACGTTTCTAACGTGTTCGCTCCCCTGTTATCTCACTTATCACGAGTCTCGATCGTCCCCTGTAACGTTGTCTGAATCGTTCCCTAAATGTGTGCATTCTGTAGCGAAAACGGAAGAAAGCGTGGAGGAAACGAAGGAAGTGAAGGAGAGCGTCGAGAAGGTAGAGGAAGAAGAGAAGGAAGCAGAGAAAGTCGAGGAGAAGGTGATCGAAGAGGAGAAGCAACAGGCAGAGGAATCGGGACCGGAAGGTAATCTAACGATCGGGAGAAATAGAAAGATCGTCTGTAGCGATGTAAAAGGAGTGAGCTGTATTATAGAAATCTCTATCCGCTATGTAAACGCTTAAAAGCTGTAAATCTATGTCCAAAGGTGGACGCGATGTCGCAAGATTTTGGTAAGATATTTTTCAAAACGAAACCTGTCGCGTTTTTCACGCTCTCACGGATCTCATTTTTTCTCGTTTTTCTTCAATCTTCAACGTAGACGAAATTTGTGTGTTGGGCGCAGACTTACATAAACGTACATACACGCATACATACATGTACATGCTTGTTGAAGTTATTTTTTATTGTCAAAGTTGAGCGCAATTTTCTTTTTTTTTGTATTTCGCCGAAATCCTTGCGATACATACGAACTTTTAACATTGTAACAAAAACAGCTTAGATTGTCGATGGCAAGATAAAACATTTGTACGAGCCTTGCCATTATTTGATAATGTTAAGTGATCGCTGGTTAAATCGTAGAAGGTAGACCCTAGCCAAAAAGAACATGTCTGATAAATTTAGGTCGAGTGAAACTGGAGGCACAAAAGGTCCAAGTAACGCGGAGCCAAGGTGACACTATCACAATCTCCGTCGCCTCCACGACCATCCACGAAGCTACGCTGACAGGTAAATTTGGCACATGCTGAAACAACACATCTCATGTAACCATCCTCGTGAACGCGGATTTTCTGACTTTGAGGGATTCATCTTATTATCATTCTATTATATTTCATAGTATAAACTCTTCTAGGCTTCTCCCAAGGCTGAAGGGGCAAATTATAAATTATCAATGCTGCTTATCACGTTTCCCTCGCCTCATGAAATCCTCTGTCACGAGAGCAAATAACGCCACAACGAACATAGCTTTCACGAGCCGCACTCGAATGTAAAAGCAGTTTACGCGAGTGGCAACAGCCTATCTCGGATATCGAATCGCGAGTCGCATCGTCGTGTGGCTTCGTCTAGTTAATTAGTCAGTAGTCAAAAAGCTTTTCGTGACCAGCCAGAGCATTCGCAGGTCCCGACGAGAGGCATACGATCAGCAAGATGACCGCGACAAAGGTCGAGTGCCAGGAGATGAACACGGACAGTCCTGGTGTCGAAGAGATCGCCTCCTACACTTACACCGTCCAAGAAGAGGAATCCGTTCAAAAACCTCAGAACGGTGTGCTGATCGAAGAATTCTCCGAAGCCAGCGAGGATAACAACAGATCCAGACTGCAGGTTCACCGTGGAGTATCGATCGTTTCCGTTTCCGACGACGAGTCGACTTTCAAGGCGATTTCGAGGGACATCAGTACGGAAGACATGCAGTGCGCTGAATTATCCGAGGATACGAAGCTTCTGAACGGATCCTACGAAGATTTCAATGGAGACAGTCGTTCGGTGGAAGAGAAGAGTGTAGAGGACGTTAGACTTCAAAGAGGATCGCTGATCACCGAGACGATCGTCGAGGAACGATCTATAGATGAGTCGCCGTCTGAGAAATCAGTTGGTAAAAGCTTGCAACAACCGCAGAATGCTGTTTTAGATGAGAACGATATGGTTAAGCAGAAGATAGAGAGGAAACCCTCTGTGGATCTTCCTGATCAACCGCAGACACCAACGATCGAAGAATGTAAATCAACGAGACAGAAAGCCGAACGAGCTAATTCTATCGACGAGATTAACGAGAATAATGCCGAGGAACGTCGAAAGTCCGTTCCAAATGGATTGTCCAGACAGAGTTCCAAAATCGAGCGACTGGATTCTGTGGAATCGAAGAGAGCGAAATCGTTGTCGAGGGAGAGTTCGTTGAAAGGAACTCTAAGTGGAGAAGAAGAGGTCGACGAAGAGCTGGAGGCTCTTCTAGATCGCGTTAAACGTCAACGCAGTGTACTCGATGATATCCTTGAAAAGGAATCGTCCAGAGATTCAGGTACGACAGGATTACTCCAACGGAAGTTCGAACGGATCTATTCTTGCAGGATCGATCGTCGTACTTTCTTCAATCGCTTTATGGATCATTCGTTTCAATGGCAGCATGATTTTCCTATTACTCGTATTTTCTTGTAACCGATTTGAAGTTTCGCTTAATTGTACGTGTACTTCGTGTACGTTATCTGTTGCATGTTAAACGTTTCGTTCTGTCAAAAACGTTCGCATTGGAATTTTGTTAACGCTTTTCCATGCTTACTTCAATCATTCGCTGTTTGCACTAAAATCGTGATCAGTCGAGCCTATTCAAGGGAGTCCTCGTCCGTTTCAACGAGGTAAGCGATCCTCAAGAATGATGGACAATATTGTTACTTAAATTTACACTTTGCTAATCAATCAATGATAATAAGAGTAGCAAAATTGTCCAGCATTTAAGCAAATGACTATTTTATAATTAACGCAACTATGCATTAGGCGCATGGCACAAAAGCAACTCATAGATGCAACACGTGACTACCCAAGATTTTAATCCTCATTCATTACTGGAGATAATCTAATTTTCACGCTTTTCGTTCAGCTCCTCCTCACATCATCAAATCGACGCTCAGCGATAACTCGATCTACGAAACCCAGTCAGTCGTGTTCGAAATTCACGCGACGAGTCTTCCAAGAGCGGACGGCAAATGGTTCAAGAACGCGAAACCGATTCGAAGCGGTGACCGCGTAAGGATCACCAGTTCCGGAGAGAAATTCACGTTGGAGCTGAAGAAAGCGACCCTCGAGGACGAGGGTGTCTATTCGTGCGTGTTCACGAATAAACTCGGCGAAGCAACCGCGGAAGGATACTTGACCGTTGGTACCGTCGATGATCTTCGAAGGCCAAAGTTCATCGAACCCTTGGACGATGTGGACGTCGCCAAAGGAAACTCTGGAGAATTCAAGGCTATATTTACTGCTGATCCTATTCCAGAAATGACATGGTACGAGATAGATAATATTAATATTAATAATATTAATATAAATATAAATATAGTAGTAGATAATATATAACACACAAGTTCAAAAGTAATATTCTAATTGTTTAACTTAAACAAATTATTCTCTCTTGCTTCCTTTAACGTTAAATATCAAGGGTACGTATTTGATTTTAACTAATCTCGAAAGGAGCTGAAACAAATCAAAATTATTCTTGTAATAGGTACTTCAAGGGTGAAGAAATCCCTCCAGATGACAGCCGGCTGAAATTCACCATCCAGAACAAACCAGTGGCAGACAAACTGACAGAAACAACAGTCACGTTGAATATACCTAAATGTTCCACAGAAGACACTGGAGAGTACACGCTGAAGCTGAAGAACAAATATGGCGAGGCTGAAGCTAGCGTTAGTACCATTCAGTATCAATAATAAACATTATTTAACCAGAATATATAAATTCTCATCTCACAATCAGGCTTTCCTGAATCTCTTGTTGCGTCCTGAGGTCCAAGAACTGAAAGATGTCACTCAGTCTGTTGGAGATTCTCTCGAATGGGAGGCCATTGTTAAAGGAAATCCAAAACCAGATATCACATGGACAAAGAACGGTCAGGTTCTGGAGAAAGGGGAGAGATTCGATTTTGTAGAGGATAAAAGGAACAACAGATTCAAACTCATCATCAAAAGCGTCGAGGTTGACGATAAAGGAATCTATCAGATAACAGCTAAGAATTACTTGGGTGAATCGAGTGCTCAGGGAACTCTCACGCCGCACAGTAAGTATCTCGTTGATTCAACAATTTAATATGTAATACAATTTTTAATCGTTCAATTTGACATGCAGCTGAAACACCAACGTTCAGCAAGACTCTGGCTAATGTCAACTGCAAGGACCGCGACGATCTGGAGATGACGATTCGGGTAACTGGTATTCCAAGACCGACGATCACCTGGTTAAAGGATGGCGAGACGATCAAGGAAGACAGTCGTCACAAGATAACGACCCACGTGGATGGAATAGTTGACAGTACATTCTCTATCACCACTTTCTCTCATAGCGACGTTGGGGAAATTAGGTGTCAAGCAACGAACGTAGCTGGAAGCGCGCAAACCAAGTGTAATCTGAAGATGAAATTAATTACACCAACGTTCGATCAAGGATTGCCTAAGTCAGCTGAAGTGGACGAAGGAGACTCATTCGAGCTTAAGGCGAAGATTGATGGCAGTCCAATGCCTGAGGTTGCTTGGTTCAAGGACGGAGAGAAGATTGTTCCAGATGATCATATTAAGATTGAAACGCTTCCTAATGGCCTCACTAAACTTACAATCGATCGCGTGAATCCTACCGATTGTGGTGCTTACAAGCTTATAATAAATAATTCTACTGGCGAACACACTTCTTTGTGCGCTGTTGCTGTTAAACGTGAGTATAACAAGGAACGCTGGAATAATTTATGAATTTGAAAAAAGAAGTCTAACGAATGAAAATTTCAGCTTCAAGGAGGAGACCGTCTTTCACAAAACCCCTTGAGGATACCAAAGCCATCGTTGGACAGCCATTGAAACTGGAAGCCCAGGTGGTCGCTTTCCCGAATCCTCAAGTACAGTGGTTCAAGGATGGAATTCCGTTGCGCCAGGCAAAGGAAATATATTTCATGAACGAACCGAACGGTATGATCGGTCTCAGAATCGACAATGTTCGTCCGGAACACGCGGGCACGTACTCGTTGACCCTCTCGAACTCGCTTGGTGAAACCACTGGTTCAGCGAAGGTCGAGATCGAGGAGAAAGAAAAACGACCAGAATTCGTGGCAACTCTTCAACCACTGTCTGTGGTGGAAGGTTTCCCAGCGAAGATGGAAGTGAAGGTTCTGGGAAAACCTCCACCGGAGCTTCAGTGGTTCAAGAATGGAGAAGAGGTTCGTTTAGAGATAATGAGCCATTTGAAATCCTCGTATAGACAACTTGAAAATTTCTTTATATTTTCAGATCATACCCGATGGTCAACGTATCAAAGTCGTCAACCTGCCGGACGGAAGTCAAGCATTGATAATCGACAAAGTGACGCCGGAAGACGCGGGCGAGTATCAGGTGATAGCAGGAAACACGGAGGGTACATCTTCTTGCAAAGGTGTTGTCAGTGTCGTCGGCAAGCTTCAATCGGATGTGCCCGAGGAGAAACCTGCCTTTGTCAATCCAATGCGAGACGTGTACGTCGAAGAAGGTCAACCGTTGAATTTATCTGCCTCCTTCATTGGCAATCCGTTACCAGAGGTGAACTGGACCAAAGATGGAGCACCTCTACAGCCCTCTGATCGCTTGACTGTAACCTGCGATGGAAAGAAGACCGAACTAGAGATTAATCCTTGCGAACCTAACGACACTGGCGTCTACGAGTGTCGTATATCGAATCCACTCGGCGATGATTCGACAAAATCCACGGCTAATGTTAGAAAGATCTTCCAGTCGCCTAACTTTACACAGAAGTTCAAGGATCTTCAACAATTGCCCACGTTCGATGCCAAGTTCCTAGCCCGTGTAACTGGAGTTCCCCAACCAGAAATCTCTTGGTACTTTAATAACAAACCAATCTCGCAGGATAATGACAAGTACAAAATTAAACGAGACGGTGATGCTTGTTGCTTGTACGTGAAAGACTGCACTTACGATGATTCTGGTACCTATAAATGCAAAGCGGTGAACAAGAGTGGTGAAGCAGAATGCGTGGCTGATTTGGCTGTAGTTGATAAGATGTAAGCACACTCCCATTCTGGGCCTAAATGTTATTGAATTTTAAAGAGTTGTTTCAATACGCTCATCCATTGTTTTCAGAGAAAAGATGCAAAGGGCCGAACCACCATCGTTTTTGAAGAGGATCGGTGACTGCGAGGTGTACAGAGGAATGCCAGCCAAGTTCACAGCGTGCATCACAGGCAATCCAGAGCCCGATTTCGAATGGTACCGTAACGGTGATAGAATATGGCAAACCGATAGAATCAGGACGGAACAGGAAGGTAGTTTGTTGCGTTTGACGATAGCTAACGTCGACGAGCTGGACGCGGGCAAATACACGTTAAGAATAGTAAATCCTCACGGTGAGGATTCTTGTAGCGCAGAATTAATCTACGAATGTAAGTATACCCGATGTCTCGATGGTTTTAATTTAGATCTCCCTCTGATACAATTTTCATTTATAACTTTAATAGCTCTTGAGCCTCGCGCGAAGAAGTCACTAGGAGACCAATACGCGGACTTCGACAAATATCGGAAATCTGGCGTTCCATTACCCTTAGCCGACCGTCCGATCATCAGCAGGATGATGGATCGTCACTTAACGCTCTCTTGGAAGCCGTCCATTCCCATCGGTCCTCGTATACCTGTCACATACCAAGTAGAGATGTGCGAGTTACCCGATGGCGATTGGTTCACAGCTCGTACAGGAATTCGTAGCTGTGTCTGTGACATCCGGAACCTTGAACCGTTCAGGGATTACAAGTTCCGTATCCGCGTGGAGAACAAGTACGGAATCAGCGAACCATCGCCGTTCGCACAAACGTACCGCGCGAAATTGGAGCCTGATCCACCTAAATTCTTCCCTTACCTGCCTCCTGGCATCGATTTCCGTCCAGAGACCAGCCCCTACTTCCCGAAGGACTTCGACATCGAGAGGCCACCTCACGACAACTATGCCCAGGCGCCAAGGTTCCTTCGTCAAGAATACGACACCCAGTACGGCGTGAAGAATCATAATTGCAATCTATTCTGGTTCGTTTATGGTTACCCGAAGCCGAGGATGAGCTACTATTTCAATGATCAGCTGATAGAGTCTGGTGGCAGATACGATCAGAGCTACACCAGGAATGGTCAAGCCACGTTGTTCATCAACAGGATGCTGGAACGTGACGAGGGAATGTACGAAGCTGTCGCTACCAACGAACATGGCGAAGCTAGGCAAAGAGTTCGTTTACAGATTGCAGAATACCCAACGTTTATTCAGAGACCTGAAGAGACTATCGTGATGATCAGGAGGACTGGACAGTTGATTGCTCGCGTCACTGGTGTACCTTATCCGGAGATCAAATGGTACAAGGACTGGAAGCCTCTTACTTCCACTTCCAGAATAAGGGTTTGTTTTTTTATTATTTATATAGGAAGAAATTTAATTTAAACAGACTGTGTAGGCTAATTCGTACTTTCTATTAGATCGAGTTCTCAGAACCAGACACCTCAGTCATGGTCATCAGCGACACTATCTTGAAAGACGAAGGTCTCTACTCGGTCAGCGCGAGAAACGTAGCCGGATCGGTATCCTGTTCCGTTATGATTCACGTGGAAGAGAACGAACACGAGTACAGCTACAGAACGTACAAGAGGAAGGCCGATATCCAACCTCGTCATGATAAACCCTACGAAGACTACTACGATCTGGGCGACGAACTTGGCCGTGGTACTCAAGGCGTAACTTACCACGCTGTAGAGAGAAGTACTGGAAGAAATTACGCGGCCAAGGTGATGCACGGAAGAGGAGAAATCCGACCGTACATGTACAACGAGTTGGATGTGATGAACAATTTGAATCACAAGAAATTGCTGCGACTACACGACGCTTATGAAACTGATCAATCAGTTACACTCGTCTTGGAACTGTATCCTTTGAGAATAACGAAATCTTTATCGTTTTATTTATATTGAAAAGATCACAAGCAATCTTAGAACCTGTAAAATTTCTTAACTATGCAATAGAGCTGCTGGTGGCGAACTAGTGGACACTTTGACGAAGCAGGCGTTCTACACTGAAGCAGAGATCGCTGGATACATTCGTCAATTGCTGTGGGGATTGGAATACATGCATTCTAATAACTATGCTCATCTTGGTTTAACGGTTGATCTTTATTGCAATAAAATGATATACAGTAGAATCATTCTAATTATCAAACATTTACAATTTATTTTTCAAATTGTTTCTTCCAGCTTGGAGATCTTTTGATCTCGCACACAGGAGGCGACGATTTGAAGATCTGCGACTTTGGCCTAGCCAGAAGAATCTCACAAACGAGATTGATGACTCTGGGGTACGGAATGCCTGAATACGTGGCACCAGAAGTGACCAACAACGAGGGAGTATCATTCAGCGCAGACATGTGGTCTGTTGGTATCGTCACTTACATCCTTCTCTCTGGAATCTCGCCTTTCAGAGGCATCAACGACAAGGAAACGTTGCTGAAGATCAGAGAAGGAAAGTGGGACTTCGATGATCGTTGGAAGAACATTTCTGACGACGCGAAAGATTTCATTCGTTCGTTGTTGATGTATAACGCTGAAAGACGAATGGATGTAACAGCTGCTCTGGCTCATCCTTGGTTAGCCTACGTCGACAAATCTCCAGCAGATTTATATAAGATTCCGTCAGAAAATTTGAAGAACTACTATAAACTTTATCGGTTAGTATCGTAAACAACCCTTTGTACTATTCAAATGTAGGAAGTGTTACAATGTTAACATGATTTTTTAGTGACTGGTACAACAACGCTTCCTGTCGCACCTGGTTCCGCAGACGCAAATTAAACACAGCTTTCGAGCATCCATCGAGAATGGTTTATCCACCTGGCCATAAATATACTCCTGAACCCAGCGACGATAGAACGTACAGTCCTTTGAAGAAACCTTTGCCTAAACCCTGGGAGACCAACATACCTACAAGGGAACCGATTGATACTGAGATTGGAATTATTAAGAGTGAAAGCCAGTGAGTTAATTCGCTCTGCAGATTTCTGTATAATTTAAGCATTGATTATACGCGTGATTTTTCAGCTATCAAAATGGACCGGACACCTATCTCCTCCAACTTCGTGACACTGATTTCCCTGTACGTTTGAGAGAGTACATGAAGGTTGCGTGCAATCGTAGCCCTGGATTCTCTCGTTCCATCGCCGATGAGAACTTTGACTGGAGGGTAATTTGTTCGTCTTTATTCAGATATTAAACTCTTAAATTTTACCTAATGTCACAATTCTCTGTATTCATCTTACAGACACCTATTATACACGAGCGTCGTCGTTTCACGGACGTGATGGATGAAGAGATCGATGACGAAAGGCGAGCAAGAATTAACAGATACGGATCACCGGACGTTTACACCCTGAGACGTTTGAAACACGAATTAGGTACACGACTCGATAGCTACGTAGAGGCGGAGGCGATGTTGGAATCCAAGAAAGAAGGACACTTGCCATTCTTCCGGGAGAAGCCCCAAATTAAACCAATCGAGGAAGGAAAACCGGCTCAGCTAGTGTGTCTGGCAGTAGGAAATCCTAAACCACTTATTCAATGGTACAAAAATGATATAATGATTCAAGAAAGCAATAGGGTAAAAGTTACCGAAGACAAAGACGGCAGATCGATACTCAGCTTCGATACAACGAAGGAGCACGATGTAGGCAGTTACAAAGTTGTCGCGAGAAATTCCTTAGGACAGACTGTGGTTAGAACCAGAATGGTAGAAGCGGCTGTTCCTTCCGGCCCTGATTCCCCCGAGGCTTCCGACGTCTCCGACACTGAAATACTTCTACGATGGAAACAACCAAAGCACGATGGTAACTCTCCGGTTTTGTGCTACCACCTCCAGTACAAAGAAGGCGATTCGATCGACTGGATAGACGTTGCCACCAACATCGACCACGAATTCTACTTGATGAGAGACATGAAACCCGACACAAGTTACAACTTCCGTCTAGCTGCGCGAAATCGTATCGGCTGGAGCGAAAAGGGTATCCCTTCGAAGCTGATCAAAACCAGACCAACGGGATGTCCAAAGGTACAGATCACGCGAGCGATGAGGCATCTCCAAGAGCTGACGGATTCTGGACAGGAAATAATACCCGACGAAGACAAGCCACACGTGGATTACTCCGTCGAGGAACACCCTATCGAGTGGTCGACCGACACGAATCTCTCTAGTAAATACAGCTTCATCTCTGAGATATCGAGAGGTCAGTTTTCTGTCGTAGTGAAGGGTGTCGACAAAGCCGCGGATCGCGTGGTGGTCGCTAAAATCCTGGAGCTACAGGCGGACACAGAGAAACAAGTGAACAGAGAGTTCGAGGCTCTTCGTTCGTTGAGACACGAAAGGATAGCGATGCTAGAAGCTGCGTACAAGGCACCAGGTTCTCCAGTTGCTGTATTTATCCTTGAGAAACTTCAGGGTGCTGATATTCTTACGTATTTCTCCAGCAGACACGAGTACACGGAAAATTGTGTAGCCAACGCCATTCTGCAGATCTTGGATGGTTTACAGTACCTTCATTGGAGAGGATACTCTCACCTTGATATACAACCTGATAACGTTGTTATGTCTACCGTTAGATCGGTTCAAGTCAAGTTGGTTGATATGGGTTCCGCTCGATTCGTCAGTAAATTAGGCACATCGGTACCAAAAGCTGGCCACCCCGAGTACAGAGCACCCGAGGTATACAACGAGGAACTGGCTCATCCTCAGACAGATGTTTGGATGGTTGGTGTCTTGATGTACGTCCTCCTATCTGGTGTATCACCCTTCCGTGGCAAAGATCCTGACGAGACTAGGCAAAATATACTGTTTGTGAGATACAGATTCGAACATTTATACAAGGAGTTGAGTCAAGAGGCTACCAGGTTCCTTATGCTTCTCTTCAAACGGGCACCAAAGTTCGTAACAGATATATAATAACGTTGATGTTTTGTTTCTTTCAACAGGATTTAATATGCAGGATTTTATTGTTTCAGTAAAAGACCATTGGTGGAGGAGTGCCATGAACATAGGTGGCTGCAGCCATCAGACTATATGACTAAGAAACGAGAACGGGCTGTGTTTTTAGGCAACAGACTGAAAGAATATAACGAAGAATACCACGAAGAAAAATTGAAGTTAGCGTCACAGAATCATAGTTTGGCTAGTGAAAGCCTACTAGGGTCTACGCAAAAACTTATTAGATCAACTAGCATACAAGAAGAACTGCTCACCACGTTCTAACGGATAAGATACGGTTAAGCGATTTTCCAATTTTCATTATCTTACGTGACCGTCAAATTTCACGCACGTGTCTAGTCAGTCTCTTAGAGAGCAAGGAAAAATAACCAAAGAGAGGATACTGAAATAAAAGAGCTTTCTTTCCTTGTTCTCTTTTTTGTTATTATTTATTTGTTACTTTTAATTATTTTAACAGATACTGTCATCCGCTCATACGTTGCTGGAAAGATATAAAAGTTAAAAAGGAGAGAAAGAATCGGTATTTGAAATGTAACGTAAGATACATCAAGTTTTAACGAATTAAGGTACAAACCGAACCCTTTAAAATTGTACAAAAACGATGATTATATTCTAATAAAATCACCAATAAATACCGAATAATTAAATGATCGTTTAAAGAATCTACACACTGGGATGAAATTTTATTATTAAATATGTAATTTATTTACAAATTATGATCTTCCATCATTACAATGCTCTATAAAGAAGGTAAGTATATTGTACACAAGACACATTCTTTTGTCCTCATTCCTTTTACCATTATTAACATAAATTTTATCTCAACTAGAATGAAGTAATATAACAATCAAAAGCTGCACATGAATACAAAAACAAAAATTAAGGTAACAAATACAATCTCTTTAGAATAAGAGGACTAGTAGCAAAAAATATTAAATAAAAAAAAAAAGGTATTTAAATTTCATGTTTTTGTTAAAATAAAAAGCTAATTTCATAAATGTACATTTACACTGTCGTAGAATTGTTCATTAATTTAAATCATCTTTTTGCATACTGCATAACATAATCTTTTACCCTACTTCTAAAAGATTCCTTATCTTTTATAAATAAATCAGCTGCCTCTCTATTCAAAGGATCATCAAAATTTAAAAGATCCTGTAAGAAGAAAAAATATGAGCTGTGTAAATGTAAAAATATTATATCTTCATGAAAACTGTTGAAAACTTACAGTAAAAAGAGAATTCAAACCCCATACAACATCCTTAAGCTTTCGGGTCGGTGCCCAACCCATTCCATCTATACTACTTTGTCTTAATATCGAAAGACATACATCACCATCTTCGCTTATATTTGGATGCCATAGCTTTGTTAAGCACTTGACTTTTGGAGGCTAAAAGAAAGTATTTTGTTTATATTTTATATTCATCGCAAACAGTGATGTTTCAGTGTAAATAATAACATATATTTACAGCCATGTTATAATCTTCGGATATATAAATCTGAAAATAAAATCTGCCTCCGATCCAGTACCCTTCATCAGGAACAATCAAAAGTATAAATTCGTGTAGACAATGAGGATCATGAAATTTAACCTGACATGTACTAGGTAAGGTATGTTCCATTTCTTGTACCTATATAAACGAATGAGACAATTTAAACATTTTTAAACATCTGCAACAAATGAGTAATCTACTTATCATTGTTTTAAAATTGTTAAAACAATTTCATACATCTCTATATTACTATTACCTCTTTGATTAATAATTTATCGCGTATTGAAACGCGTTTATTATAGTCTTTATTTTTTGAATTTGCTATGTCACTCTCCTTTTTCAATTTTCCTCTTAAAGTAATCATATTTTCAAAAATCTGGAAGCAGATAAATCTAAAACTGTAAAATACAGTAAAAACTATTAATAATTGATCAATACATATAATCCACCGGAACAACAATTGTGTCGATTATTTAAGAACAAAATATTATTCGTAATTAAATGTTAACCCCACATTAGTATGGATGATAGAGAACTAAAGATCTTGTTATTTTAAAACAAACGACTTGTTATACCACTCTGTAACCTAATTAAAAATGTTTTTATTTAGAAATCGCAATAATGATGCTGTCAAATATCACTTATGACGTTTATTATTAGACAACATGAACTGAAGGTTAGAATTGTTGAATACGCTTAATTTTAAGAAATCGTATCTTACACTATAAATGTTGTACTATTTCAGTATATATGTTGATTTTTAAAGTGTATTTAATCAATACACATTTTGATAATTCTCATCTTAAGTTTTTCAACTAGCAAACATTTAAAAGAAAACGGTAAATATTTAAGCGCACCAAAAGTCTGTGTTTCTTACTGTAGACGGCGCTGGTAATGCCGAAATAGACGTTATGCTGATAAGCGTTTTCGCGTAGTCTTGTCAAAACTTTTGTGAATATTATAAAAAATAATTATTTATATCTATATTTGATATTTTTGAGATCTTAAATATTCCAACGATAATGGCAGAAATTGAATGGCCATGGCAATACAGTTTTCCACCCTTTTTTACGTGAGTATCATTAGGTTATATTGACGTATTAAAAATTGTACATAATTATAACTTTTTTCAGTCTTCAACCTCATACAGAAACTAGAGCCAAGCAATTAGCAGCCTGGAAAAGTTTAATTTTAGAATATTATCGCATCACAAAACAATCCATTATAGATATACGTGAAGTACATTCAAGCCCAGTATTTAATAATGCAACAATTAATCGTATCCTTTTATGGTCAATAAATTATATAAAGTTATCGATCACTAATAAGATTTGGTCCTTAATACATTGAATAGGAAAGTTACCATCAGAGATGCTATTATTAATATTAGAAGAAGTATCCAAATCAGGAAATGCAACTCCGTTAGATAAAACAAAGCAAAGATGGCTAGTTTATTGGCATACTTTAGAAGAATGGGGTGAAATAATTTACAATTGGGCACAGGAGAATGGATTCATTGGGTCTGTATGTACTTTGTTTGAATTAACACAAGGAGAGGATACAGTGAATCAAGGTATGTATTCTTATCAAGGTTATACATACATATAAAAAATATTGTTTACTTAATTGTCTGTTTATTTTCAGAATTTCATGGGCTTGATACAGAAGTATTAATCAGAGCTCTTAAGACATTAGAAGCAAATAAAAAGGCTGAGTTGATTTTGTTTGATGATAATCAAGGCGTTAAGTTCTTTTAAATGTATAAATGAACAAAGAAAGTATTTAAGAATTGTAAATATAAGTTTTCATTATCATTAATTGATACTTCTGTGATAAAGGAAATATATTTTATACTTTCTGGAAGAAGTAATTAAATGAACTAAAGAAATTCGTAAATTAAAATGTAAGTAAAGTTTAATTACAAAAAGAATTTAAAAAGTACATTTTTAAGTATGTTTACATGCAATTATTTCTTAAAATTATGTTACTAAAATTCATATAATAAATATTATGTACATACAGAAGTAATGCCAAACAGTATTGAATATGTTTAACATATTCAACAAATGTATGGAATATTTTAATATGAGTAATGTAATATTTTGATTTCACATAAAGGAATAATTGCAATAAAACATTTTTGTAAAGAAAAAACAAAATACAATGTATTTAATACATTTGTAAAAGTTAAAATGAGTCAGAACTTTTCAAGTACATTAGTGCTTAAACAATTTGCTTTCATTAAGTATCCAAATAAGTATCCTGCTAATTACATATTTAGTAATTAATTACATTGATTAGATATGGATTACCATATAAAATTTGAATCAAGTATAAGTATACATTAGTACAAATTATTGACTGTGAAGTACACAACAAATTTTACAAACACAATTTTATTGTGTTTATATAATATGATGGCAAAATTCATAAATTATGCTTCTGCTTTCCTCACTCTGGCTAGTTCGATTGTTTCTTCTTGTAAATTTGCACTTGCCTGAAGTTCTTTTTTACTCATATGTTCAACAACATAAGCACCTAGCGCGTCGCATATGACATTTATCGTTGTTCGGAAGCGGTCCCTATATATAAATTCAATAATTTAGAAATAGATTCATTTAATAGAATCTATGAAAACAAAATACTCACAAAAGCCAATCTACCGCAATAATAAGTGTTACATCTTCAGCAGGTAAACCAACAGTATCCAGTACCATAACCATTGTAACAAGACCAGCTTGTGGAATACCAGCAGCTCCTATACTTGCTGCAGTAGCTGTTATACTGTAAAAATATATTAGAATATTACAATTACTAGGACACTATTTTATATATTAGTTAACTAATAATCAACAAATCAAATCAATAACTACCTAACACCAATGACACTGCCAAGAGTCAGTGGAACTCTTCTGACTTGAGCTATAAAAATTGCAGCCACAGCTTCATACAATGCGGTACCGTCCATGTTGATGGTAGCACCAATTGGAACAACAAATCTTGTAACTCTAGGATCTACACCTATATCATCTAAACACTGTATCGTTACTGGCAGTGTAGCCGTGCTATATTCACAAAAATAGATTATTCATAAATTTGAAACATTTTCTGACGTACTCTGTATGTGTGCAAGTTACCTTGAAGAAGTACCAAATGCTGTGGCTAGAACTTGACCCATTTTTCCTATCAATTTAAATGGTAATTCTCTGGTACAAATGAAGAAAATAAGAGAAAGAGTTCCACAACCATGGATAAGCAAACCTAGTAATACTGTGATGAAATATAAACCTAACTGGCCTACAATAGCACTGATATCTTCAATTTCTAAAAGCTTTGAAGTAACAAGGAAAAGTACACCAATTGGAGATATCCTGTAAATAAATAACAATTTAAAATACATGTTATTTGAAAATTAATTCAATAAATGACTTGTTTTTATAGGTTTTTTACCATATAACCCATCTGGTAATTAGCATCGTTGCTTCAGATAAGGTATCAAAGAAAGTTAGGAGAGGTTTTCCAGCTTCTCCCATTTTACTAAGTGCAATTCCAAACACAATTCCAAAAAATACTAAACCTAAGGTATTCATACCCTCTCCATATTCATGAGATATATTCCATTCATATATACTATTTACTAAAAACAAACATTAGATCACTATAGCGCATACATTATTTGAATAACATACAAATGATTAATGTAAATAATCGTTACCTCCTGTTGTATTTTCAGGCTTTACTAATATAGTACGATACTGTAACAGAATATGAGCAATTAGGATATACCTTGAACACCTTTAGTAATTATATAAAACATCTTACTCTTATACATACCTGAGCAATACAAGCTTGTATAAGATTTGGTGGGAACACATTTCTAAAAAACAGATTTTATAAAAAGATAAGAACTTTTTATAATAAACTATAATATTTTTTTTATTATTTCAGCTGCTTTACCTGACCAGATCTAATAGCGTGTCTATAGTAGTAACATCTCTAGGCGCTTTTGCATCTCCTATTGCAACTAAACTCTGTGTACTGAAGTTTCCAGGTTTAATAAGTAGAACCAAAATTATACCAAGAATTACAGCAGATACCGTTGTCGCCGAATAATAATAAATGGATCGCATACCAATTCTTCCTAGAAAATACATATTACTTGTTTTCAAGTTACTACATTCTGATACATATATGCAGTATTTACGAAGAAAATTGCTATAATTTTCAGACAGAAAAATAAGGAAAAACTTGAACAGGAAAAAATCAATGATAAAACATTTCATTTATGAAAGCAATGATAAAACAGTCTGAAGATTCTTCTTCGTCTCATTAATGACTACAAGTCAATAACTCAAAAAGATAAAAGTTGAACATCCGTTATCAGTATTGTTCGCGTTTCTCTGGTACTGAGTTGAATTACGCCAGAAATTACTGGTAATCTGTGATTTACCAAACTAAGTATCTTCACGCAAACAAGTTTGTACGCCCACGCAACCCCCCCGCTTACGAGTAATGAAATGAAATCTTCCTTAAAGAAGACATATACATATCAATTACCAGATAAATTAAGGTCCAAACCGCCGATGGCACTAACAATACTAGCAAGAATTAATGGCAAGATAAGTGCTTTCAACATTCTAAGGAAAATGTCTCCTGGAAATTGGATATACATGATCTCTCTTTTCGACCATGGTTCGCTCCTGGCATTCCTTAAAATGAAACCGAGAATAACACCGGCTATAACTCCAAGTACTGTAAGCATCGTTAACATATTTTCTGACATGAAATTTTTCCATTTTCTCGGTCGTGCCATGTTGTCTACTGAATTGATCCTAAAAGAAAAAAGAAAAGAACATATTTGATGGCTCAAAATCCAAGTAAATCTTCATCTTGATACGAACGAACTCCACGATTCGCAGAAAAGTGTTGCGCAAACTTTTCTTTCGATATGATAATTTAATATTGCCCCGGGAAAGATACATGATGTAGTATATAGTATAATACGCGAACAGTGTAGACTTACCAACCCAATTATTTTATTATCTTTATGTGTTATTCTGTCGAAGTTTGCATCGTTTTCGTGTCTCTAAGAATAAATATTTGCAGATGTTTGTGGAAGACAATGATAAGGTTGACGCGTGGGAGTGAAAGTGTGGATAAGTTGGAAATATCGTGAAAGGGATTACAACGATCCGAGTGTCTGCGGAAATTTTGAAATGACTAGCCCAGGTAAATAGACTGATTAACTTGTATTCATACACATTTTTAAACGGTGGCGGTCACTGCCCTTGGTACTTAAGTATACACCAATTAAACTCTTTATCTATTACGTGTTGTGGTCCCAAGATATAATTAACGTATTTACATCTTTTTTTGTTTTTATTTTTGGCATTTTTTTGCCATGTATAATGAGTCATTTATTTACTTAATTCAAACTCGTGATTCAATATTTTTTAATCTTTTAATTAAAAACTTGCAAATCATATTATCAGTCTAAATTAAAAAAGAAAAAAAATTATGTAAGTGTTTAAGACATTAGCGATCTTTATTATTATATTTATAAAGTATCCTTGATACAAGAAAAAGCCTTGTAAGACGTTTTCTCGTTGGTATGAAAGTACAAAGCATATAGTTATCTACATAATTGCAAAATCGGATAGGAAAAACAATCTACGGTTTGAACTACGAGACATGATGATTCTGCATACTAACTAGTTGCACTACGATGAGTAATATTGTAATCAATTATATAACATAAATGATACGAAATATTCATAAATGGTAATTGCCGGTTTTGTCCATCATTCGCAGCGTCTCTTGTTAAGTACGTTAGCCCCCTGACAGTTTCAATTAGTCTTAAAAGTACATAGTGTTGAGTTTATGTTCATTCTCTAATTCAAACAACATCCGGTTTCAGAAATTTGAACCGTGAAAATGATACCGCAACAATTGTAGTATATTAACTTTTAAAAGAAACTTGCATGTACAGTATAGGATATTCAATTTATTGATAACACGATGGTCGGGATTAATTAATGAATAAGAATATAAATTAACTAGTCGATTTTTCTTGTCTGTAATGTGTTTACACATGCACGTATATCTTGCAGGAACTGGTATTAACCGGTTCATACTGTCCTGGAAATCTGCCTTGTGTTTCATCCACCAACAAATTTGACTCCCGCAGAAATATCTAGTACTAATTCTATTATTGTTCTGTCGTAGCTTTTCACACGGATACACCCGCCGAAAAGGGAAAAGGGAGTAGAAAGGTGAAATGTAAGATGTGATTCGAAATCAACGTTGAACCAGCAACCAAGCACGATGGGAAAGTTCGATTTATAAGCGCCTATGCGCGAGAGCAAATGAAATCGCAGAAGGAGAGGCAACACGTGCAATTCTTGTTCGGATTAGCACAAGAGAAAAAGTGGTTACATGATAAGGAACGCGCGGTATTTAAAAAATTTCAAATGAATTCGAATTTTTATTCGTTCATTAACAATGAACAATCGGTAACAATGAACTACTGTGTAAAGTATAGTTGAATGTGTGAGATATAGATAAAGCTGAGCAATACATAGATAAAATTATGAAATGTTTCTATAAAAAACGATCCTACGTAGGCGGAACATCAGTCTTTGAAATGTTATCAATTATATTGACTAAAATCTGTATTGCTATGTCAATACAGTGACAAGCTATTAAAAGTTTTCCTTGAAGCAAAAATTGATTCTGAGAAAAACATCTCGTCAGCCGTAATTCTGTCCGAAATTTTGTTTTTCATGCACGTGGATCATTGTAAGCGTCAGATACACGGCAAGTTAAAACGTTCAACCCTCTTTACTACCACTACCATAGTAGATACATGTATCAACACACAGTAAAAAAATCTCGTCATAGTTATCAGCAGAACAAAGGAGATGAATGCAATAATGTATGATTTTATTTAATCTTCGACTACCGTCATTGCTTTAAGATGTTTTGTTCCTCACAATTACTGCAATTTGATCAAATTTTCTTTCAAATTATTGTATTACCGAATGCTTTATTATTATCCACACATTCAATTTGAAATACTTTCATTAGAATATTTATGAAAGGTGACTCGCACTTATTAGTTGAGAAATTTAAACAAATGACTTACCCGCTAATTTAGATATATCTAGGATAGATAGTCGTTAGAAGTTGTGCACGCAGCAATGCGATTCCACTTCGATTGAATCACGTTGCTTGCGTGCTGATATTTAAATTTGGATGCTGAACACGTTTTGGTTTAGACAGCGCGAAAAGTCGTTCTTCCCGCGAGCGCGATATCGTCGTACTGTCGGTGCGCTGCGTTCTCGTGGAGTGCCGGCTATCCCATGAGAACGTAGCCCTTCGTCGCGTGGATGCAATATGTTTGCGTCAGAGATCATGTATATCGTTCCCTCTCCATCACCTTTTTCGCCAGTATTCTATTTCTTTCTGTGCCCCATCGTGTTTTTTGTCCCCTTTCGCCGAACTCTCGATACACGTTCTCCCTCCTCGCTGTTATTCTGATGTACCTTTGCACATGTAGCCGTAGATCCTATAATGACACGTGCCTGCGCGCGTGTTTACGAAACCGCGTGTACCGAGATCGCACACGCATTCAGAAGAACTTGAATGAATGGTTATACCATATGTGGGCAGACACTTAAAAGTAACCGGTATAAACACGATATATTAAATCATGGCTATTATGAGATAATAATTATTTTCGGAGAAAACTATTAAAGATAAAAATGTACTGTTGCGTTACTGATTATTTATTTGCCGTCTTTATTTAAATACGTTTATCATGTAAAAATGTTTCAGTCTCGATTAAGTTCACAGATAATACTTTGATATTCCTTATGTATAGCATAGTATGTAAATTTCGAATTTTGTTAATCACTTGTTTCCTTGTTACTAGATACAAATGGTAACGAAATTATGTAATAAAAGTGAAACGAAATGTACACGCAACATACGTCAACAATATAAACGATGATTTAATTAATGTACAATTTACAAAAATTAGTGTGAGAATTACTTGACCGCTAGGAATGATGTTTGTATAATTGGATTGAGGTCAGTCACGTGATTCTTTTAATTACTCTACCCCTCCCCTTCTTTCTCGTATATTTGGCTAAATTTGTTTCACTCATTTTTGCTTTGCGAGAGGGGAACACACAAATGTTACAAACATCAAGGCTACTTCATTTACATTCAGGTTTGGTTTTTTCTTTTAATGTTGAAAATAAAGTAAAAACGTAAAATGTTAGTTACAAATGTTTATTTAAGAACTGACAATACAAGTTTTATTTATTAAAAATAAATGAAAATCGTCTACTACTAAGACATAGAAATTAGCTTTGGAAAATACTGATAAAATAGTATTGAAGAAAGTATAATTAGAGAGCAGAACTTAAATGAAGTTATGTGTAAAATAAACGCATTACTTAATTCAATATAAATGTAAAAATCTTCCGGCAAAATATTTAATAAACGCAGAATTTAACACCTAACTAATAATAATGAAGTCTCGAATTAGTATGTATGCTGTTAATGAACTTAGAATTTAAAGGCACTTTTTTATAATACATCATTCTTGTTATACATAAGGAATGATTATTCTAAATGTAACATTAAAGTATACCTTAAGAATAAGCACATTAGTGCAAGGCACTCTATAATCACAAATGTTATAAAGATTTTCCTTATTCAGTAAATTCTTAATAGAAACTGATTCTGCTTTAGAACTGTGATTTCCAGAAAATCAATATAATCTGGTATGTTTCTACTTCGGTTAAATTAAATGAAATACCAAGTTGTCATGGTAATTCTATAGTTAAGAACAATGTATACTGCAGTTAAAAACTAGGGCATTCTATAGACATATATACAGAACGTTTTGATGATATTTATAAACGATTTTGTTGAAGTAATGAAAGTAAACAGATTACACTCAGATTACAACAAAGAATTTTAAAAACGTTATATCTTCTACGATTAGTCAGTTTTGAAGTGAAATTTTAAAAATACTTTAGCATATCATTGATTTTTTAGAAATCAACGGATTACAAACTGTCATAGCTGAGTTTTTGTATGAATATTAACAATGATCTGAAGTATTATTTACAAATAGATATAGTTATGTCAATGTGTTTAATTCTCTGGTGCTGGTGATGTTATTTTTCTTTTAAATAATAAGATATGTGGCTCTGAAACATACAAATGTCTTTAAATGAAACTGTTCTCTTTTCGCGTTACAAAAAGTTAAGAAATGCAAACAAATGCTTTCATTGGAAATTAGATATTAAAAATCTAATAATTTAGTATACCTGGTTTATGGATCATGTAATGTACCCATCCTTGGCTTTGTTGAACACCCATAGCTCTCCATTCTTGTTCACGAAGGAGACGTGTGGTGGGTACTGATTTTACCATTTCCTTTGGTAGCACTACGTGCCTAATAACATGCAATATATCATTACTAAATGAACTCATTAAGAATATTTCATTGTTATAAAATTGCATGCTCTTTTAGTATACTGATTTCAAATAAGCTAATCAAATGTAACTATAACCTTTCTAATAAAAAAGTTATTTAACAAATGGGTTTAAGATTACATATCTTTAACTACATAGGTGTTCAATTTATTGTTCTGGATTTAATATGCAAAAAAATTATACTGGAATTACTCTTAAAAGTTTATACTACTACAATACAAGAAAATAAATCTATGTATATGTTCTACCAGTTAAGGATAATAGACTAACAAAGTGAACAAAAGAATATGCCAGACAGCCATTTAAATATGTTACATTTGCGTGCAAAAATTCTACAAAGAAATTGATACTTGATAAAATAATATTTGTCAAATGAAATTTCTCAAATTAAATTAAATGATTTTCTATTAAGCCCATTGTCGTAAATATCAGCATAAATGAACACCTAGGAAGTTATTCTTTAACGTCTATTGGAACGATTCAAAATGGCACAATTGACCAAAATCAAAATCTAAATGGAACATTATGCTTTGTCGTTATTCATACCAACCTGTATTCGTATTTATCGTCGTAATATTTACCCGAGTAATAGATTTTATCCGACATCTTCGTTCGCTTAAATTAATTAGAACCTTTAAACAATAACTTGTATAGCCAGCCAACAACACAACCGAAAATCACGCGTGAATTTTCGAAAACCTTCCAACAGCGTATGCCCCCTAATTTGAAAGTTTAACGGATGTAGCGTCAAGAAGATTGAAGGAAAGGTACTCGTTAGTCGTTGATAGTCAGTTTAAACAAACTCATTCATAAAATCAAAGAAGTAATAAAATAATTTTCACAAATTCCTATTATCGTTGTGAAAATGTTAAAACGCACAGAATTTGTTATATTTTATCATTATGTTAACAACAAACGGAAATTTAAACGTAGTAAACCGGAATCAGCTGTTTAAAATTAAACAATGGCGTCTGAAGTTGCTGCGTCGAAGTTCATTTTCAGAGGTTAAGTGTGATGGTAACAAAATACGTGATATAAAATACCTTTTACGAAGGAATACAAGCAGTATAATTAAAAATGGAGAAGTACTCTCATAGAAAAGATTACACTAAATCAAAGAAAGATGATAGAGATCGCTATAAGGATAAAGTTTCACGTAGGGAGAGTGACAGTGATTATGATAGTCGTTCTAAAAGTTCAAAGCCAAGACATAAACTCTCTAAGAGTTCCAGTCAAAAATACAAAAAATCCAGGCATAGAGACTCTTCAGAATCACGTGAATCCCGTAAGAAATCTTCAAAACACAAAAGCAGAAGAAGGTAAGTAAAGACAAATTATCGTTGAGGTTATGGTTTTGTTATTCTGAAATTATCTTTCTTATTTTAGATCGTCGTCATCGTCGTCTTCAACATCATCAAACTCAAGTGAATCTAGTAGTTCAACCTCTTCTAACTCTTCATCAGATTCTACGAAACTTTTAGAAAAATTACAGAAACAACGGCAGAAGCAAATTGAAGAAAGAAAGCGTCAAAAAGAGTTAATGAAAGCTACAGAAACACCAGAAGAGAAAAGATTACGTCGTTTAAGAAAGAAGGAAGCTAAAGAACGCAAAAGAAAAGAAAGAATGGGTTGGGATAATGACTATTTACATTATACAAATACAGATAATCCATTTGGTGATGGAAATTTGCTTTCCACATTTGTATGGTCTAAAAAACTTGAAAAAGAGGGTTTACTTGGTGTAAGTAGGGAAGAACTAGAAATTAGAAATAGGTACAAACAGGAAGAGAATAAAAGGGAGTTAGAGAAAGTTAAAAAAAGAAGACAAGAAAGAGAATTAGAAAGACAACAAAGAGAAGAGGAAATGACGATGTTACAAAGAGGGAAAGAAGCTGCTCAGCTGGAACAGTGGGCAAGACAGGAAGATCAATTTCATTTAGAGCAAGCAAGATTAAGATCACGAATTAGGATACAGGATGGCAGGGCAAAACCAATTGATCTCCTTGCAAAGTATATTAGTGCTGAAGAAGAAGTTGATGCGGTAGAAATGCACGAGCCGTATACTTATTTGCGTGGATTGCACGTAAAAGATTTAGAAGATCTTATCGAGGATATCAAAGTTTATAAAGAATTGGAACGCGGTAAAAACTTGGATTATTGGAACGATATTACGGTGATTGTAGAGGACGAGTTACACAAACTACGTAAATTAGAAAGATCAGAATACGAAGTTGGTAAGTAATACAATGAAAAGGTTTTATTAATAATTTCTCATATAAGATATTAATAAACATACCTTTTTAGCCGTTGGCCGAAGAGAAGGAATACACGAATCAGTAGCCAAAGATGTGACTGCTATTTTCAAAGGAAAAACGGCAGCGCAATTAGAAGCTTTGCAATTACAAATCGAGGCAAAGATTACAGGAAAACCTGAAGGTGTTGATATAGGATATTGGGAAAGTCTCCTATCCCAACTGAAAGGTAAACATTACAGATTAGCTATATAATTTTAATTATATTATTTAACGTGGATGTTTCTACTAGCTGTTTATTCTCCTCAGCGCACATGGCGAGGGCACGGTTAAGAGATCGCCATCAAGAAAATTTGCGCAAGAAGTTGGAGGTTTTAATTGCTGAACAAGGAGTAGCGCGAACGGAAAATGAACCCGAGAGTTCGCAAGCAAATGCTGAACAATCAGGAAAACAAGAAGAATCGTCTACCAACACGGTTGTAGAAAAGAGCGAAGATAGTCAAACAGAGTATGCATTTGTTTTATTACATATGTATTTATATGCATAAAGTAGAAACTCATATGATTGTATTTTATACAATTCTAGCGATGATCAAGAAACTAATAATGCAGCGGATGACCTCTTATCAGAGTCCTTTTGCGAATATGAATCAGGAGGTTATTCTCCAAAATATATACTTTATTCTCAACTGGAGCCAGGAACGTTGGTTACTTTGGAAGAAGATGATAATAAACGATTAGAGTATGCAAGAAATCAAGTACTTAGTACTGGACGTAAAATTCAAAATGTAATGACCGCAGAAGAACAAGCAATGCATAGAGAAGCTCGAAAAAATATGAGCTCCGATGAAGCGCAATTCAGTGTTGAATCATCTTTGGAAGCGCAAATTTATCTATGGTCTGATAAGTATAGACCGAGAAAACCAAGATACTTCAATCGGGTTCATACCGGTTTTGAGTGGAATAAATACAATCAAACACATTATGATATGGATAATCCACCACCGAAAATTGTACAGGGTTATAAATTCAACATATTTTATCCGGATTTGATAGATAAGAATACAACGCCTGAATATTTTTTGGTAAGATATATTGTTTTATTTACACTCTTATTAATATTAATATTAACAATACTATTGTAATTTTCAGACACCCTGTGCGGATAATAAAGATTTCGCTATTTTACGATTTCATGCTGGTCCACCTTACGAGGACATTGCATTTAAAATAGTTAACAGAGAATGGGAGTATTCGTATAAACGTGGTTTTAGGTGCCAATTTCATAACAATATTTTCCAATTATGGTTCCACTTCAAACGTTATCGATACCGTCGATAATGTATCAATATTGTACATATTATGTGTTCCTGTATATACACTACTAAATCTAGGATAGATTACTTAATTTTTATAATAACTGTATCAAGTGAAAAGTCATATTTTTAGTGACGTATTTAAATAAAATTGCGCAATTTTATGCGCAGATCTATATAAATTTATTTTCTGCGCGAAACTTACCCGCATGGTTGTAAGTAATTCTCACGAAATTGAAATCATTACTTTAATAATTAGTCTGATAACAAAATTAAAACATGTAATAACTTTTAATTTTGTTACGATTTGATTTATTGAAAAATCATTTTAGTTATCAGAATATTAGTCCGTGTATAATTTACGCAACAAAATCGTGATATAATCCCGATTTGAATGACCCGACATTGTGACGAAAATCTATACAAAGGAACCGCGACATAGTTGTTAAACAGTGGTTGTTGGATCGATTTTCCCAGCCACCTGTATTCTTACACAGTCAACCACAATGAGAAAGGTAAAAGCTATATGTAGCCAATGGCAAGGTAAACTCGAGCATAGTGCACCGGGTGTTTGACTGACAAAGGGCTACGCGTTTAAAATTGTGTTTCTTCCACAACAGTCGCGCACAATTCAAAGGGATATAAGTTTCTGGATAAAAAATACATAAGAACTATTTTAATGATCTATAGTTTCTAGTAATCATCCAATATTAAAACGTAATTGTTATTCTTTATTTAAAAAATATTTAGATATAGGGTAAAGGGTACATTAATCATTAAGTTAAATACTGATGACCCTGTCGATCATCCGGAGAACGTGTAAGAAGATTGATACTGTCAACTCATTTTCATCATTAGAATTACAAGAACAATTAATGTGACATCATGAACATACCGGCGTAAGCTAATTTCAGTGAAGTGTCAGTGAAAAAGAACAATTCATTCGTTTGTCGCGATAACCATAAATGTCTCAGAGTTAGAAAATTTCACCTGATTCAGATGTGTCCAATTACTATCTAAATTGATCGGATTTTTTAGATTTAGTTGATTCGAGGGCCCGGCAAATTTAATTTCCGCAAGTAATTATAATGAAATCTTGAATGTTGATCTCTTAAAATTTAAGATAAACATTTCAAAATTTCGTATCGTGTTATCTTTCAAATTCGAAGTGTTAAATTGTTGCAAGTACATTTACCGGAAAAATCATGAAATGGAAAAAGGGGCCATCAGAGTTTATGTCGGAAAAAACATTTCTGGTAATCAAGGATGATCTGGATATATTGAAAAGTGAGTAAAATCTTCTATTCAATTTCCTAATAAACATACTTTATTTAACAACAATTTTAGGAAATTATTGCTCAATCCGCGCATGTATTTTTGCGCACGAGTTTAAATTCAAAAATTGAATTAAATTAAATTCAATAAATCCGTAAAGATTAAGAAATTATTTGTAAAAAGGAAAATGACTGTTTCAATTTTTATAAATCATATCTTTTACATAGATCAATTAATAAAACGATTAAACAAGAGTAAATGTAGTCAGCAGCCATTTTCAAACAAATCTTTTCTTACATTGCAACCAAACATCGATTATCTTGAATTCCTATTATTTTATCTTATGAAATTAATATTATATAAATCGTGCAGAAAAAGGGAAGCAACGAGAAAAGTCGAAGACACCGGACACCGGCACCTGGCCACCAAAAATGAAGCGTGGGGTGTACGACCATCCGGAGAGACCAAAGACCGCGAATCTCGAGAAGCCGAGCGTGTTGGACCCGGATTTAGTCGATAAACTGGACATGTCTATGTTGAGCAAAGAATTGCTCGTCCACTCTATGACAAGGTTTCGCCTGTCAAAAGCAATCGGTGGTGGGACGTCGTCGTTCCCATCGTCGTCAAGGTGTCGGCAAGACGTCACCGTTGGCGAACAACACCAACCGCAGAGTCACGCGTCGAACGGTGCTGCGTGGTGCAACGGTTCCTTATCCGCACGCTACAAACGGCGTAGTTTCGAGCAAATTTTAGATTCGAGGCTGGTCAACTTGGATACGTTCGTTGAATCACCGAGAATGCAAAAACAGGCAAGGATCATCAACCAGGAAACAATGACGACGAAGAAGAATTCAGACAGCAGGAAGTTGGATGACAATAATAATAGGTTCATAATTATTCGTTTAAAATAGTTGAATTTTGTGTTTGCAATATTTAAACAAATGTTATTCGTTAATTTAGAAGCAAACCGCCCAGCCACAAGGTACCTTCATTGTCCACGTTGAAGAAGAAAAGTTCAAAGCCCGTCATTCAAAATGAATTGGAGGTGTTCACTTCCTCTTCGTCGAAGAATGCTCCGGAACCTTGCAAAAGTTGCGGGAAACCGGACCAACCGGAGCGGTTTCACAGTCACCCGAAAAGCGGTCAGCCTAAGACAAAAGAGAGTCCGGCGAGCACGAAGACAAAGGCAACGGTACCAAAAACCGTACAGAAGCCCGTGGCCTTGCACTTCCGTAGCGATAAGAGCAAGAACAAAAGCGAGGAAATGGTCGCTGTCGAGGTGAAGTCGAAATCGAGCAATCCATCGCACAGACCGTCGTCGGCACCGATTAAGAAAGGACCGAGGACCATTACTTGTTACATATGCGGACGTGAATTCGGCACCGCTAGTTTTCCAATTCACGAGCCAAGATGCATGCAAGTAAGTATAATATTTTCAAATCGATAATTAGCTGTGATTGATTTCATTCCGATTTTCATTTCCACGTTTCATCTTTGTTGAATTTAGATACACCCGGGCTAACTTAGGACTTCCAGGAATGCTAACATTAGTATAGGGCAGATCTAATTTTACACTGAACTTGAACTGCATCTATTATTCATGGTCGCGATAACGGAATACGATGTATGAATATTATTGAATCACTCGGTTCGGTAGCACGTAATACATCAAGGCCCTTTGTAAAATCGATAGGAACATATGTGCGTCGTATATCCTTGCGGTTGATATCAGAGGCATTTACATACACGTGAACTGATGCCTCCCGCTATAGATAAACCGATCGGTACTGACCGTGTAATTTGCACGTGAGTTGCGGTTTATGTACGTCCGGTTCGATATATCCATACAGACGACCTCAACTGCATCCATATCCGTCTACAAAAGAACATTAATTATGACTTGTGGGTAGATCGATCGTTTTATCGCGAATCATTATGAAACGAATATGTACCATATCCTATGGCGAAGGGTTGCATTCTCATAATTAAAATAATTGAAATATCCACGCACATCGATTATAATTCAAATACTAATAATTGTTGGTTTATTTGCAGAAATGGGAACGAGAAAACAACGCGTTACCGGTGAATCAAAAACGACCAACTCCTCAAAGACCCGACGTTGCGATCAATCATTCAGAATGGAATACAGCAGCATGGGAAGAAAGTCAGGTATTGCGCTGTCGTTTAAACGTCTTCTCAAACATGTAAATTGCGGCTATAGTCTTGTCGAATCGGATATCTTTTCATTTTTAAGCAACGTTAAGAAGATCGACAAAGTACATCATAGGAAAAACGTGTTTCCATTATCTGAATGAGTCATTACTATATAAGGCCTGATGATTTGTATTGAGCGGTGATGTAATTACGACCCGTTACAGATGAATTCGGTCATCAACAGTGTGTAATGGGTTTAAGTATGCGCATATGGATTGTTCATTTCAACATTTAAAGACTTAGGAGAACTTTAACTAAGCATAGGATTTCAATTTAATCAAAATTTTCTTAAGTGTTACATTTATGCTACAACAAATTATTTATTCAACGATATGCAATTATTCTGCCCCTTTTTTTATAGTAGAAACATGATTTTAAATGAGAGAATCGATTATAGCATGCGTAATGAAGTGACTCGTTAAAGCTCACCCTTATACGTTCCTCATGCATACGTATATATTTATGTACATATGCATAGAAATACAAATACCGAGTTCCATACAGAGAGAACATATCACGCACTATAATCCTCCAGCCCTATCGTGTTCAAGGTGCTGGCCTACATTTATCACAAAGGCTTAGTTATTTAAGACTAACGGCATGTTTGATCTAAAAACTGAGAACCGCAATGCGACTCGTTAACTTCAAGACTGAAAGGGGCTCTCTATGTAATTTGTGAAATCAAAGTACTTATATGCAATTTTGTATTTTCAGGCGCAGCTGGTCCCCTGTCCAAAATGTGGAAGAACATTTTTCCCAAATCGCCTAATAGTGCATCAAAGAAGCTGTAAAGCTTCACCAAAGGTGAATACATTGTTTGTTTCATTAAAATGTTGTATTTATAATTTATCAGGATTATAAGACTAAAAATCATTTTGTCCGTAGAATTTTGAATCAGAAAAGTCAGAAAGCCCCATTCTGGAAAAATCTGTCAATGTCTCACGGGTGACTCCACCTACGGTCACTTGTAAAATTTGTGGTCGAAATTTTGGCACGAGAAGCATTAAGATACACGAACCTCAGTGCATGAAACGATGGCAATTCGAGAATAACAATCAATCAATGCATTTGAGAAGAAAAGATTCAACTGGTCAACTGAAGTTAGAACCAACAAGCGTGCAAGAAAATGTAATCAGCCCAATAGGGGTGAGTCGTGTTGGAAAGCATGCTTATATACTCCAGTTTGTTTGAAATCGTTGCAGTTGCTCGTTGAACACGTGAAGATAAATCTTTGTTAATTTTTTAATATTTCTGTACAGAATTGATATTGATCATTGAAAATAAATTATTATGCTCTTTATGTTTTGTGAGTTTTGTTAATCGAGGTTGATGTTCATTCGGGGCCAACTGATTTTAGGACAACGGACTGAAGAAAACAGTCACCTGCTACATATGTGGCAGAGATTTTGGCTCCAGTAGTATAGCTATTCATGAGCCGCAATGCTTGAAAAAGTGGCACGTGGAGAACGACAAATTGCCACCGGATCAGAGGAGGAAAGAACCGGAGAGACCTGAAACTGTTTACACTCGTAAGTCATTACTGCATTTGATATCTTATTTATAAAATGAAACAGTTTCAATGAGTGCGATTCATTTGAATACGAGTATATGATTTTCCTCCTACTATCTATTTAAATAGTTTGTATAGATTCCATGAGCTTCGTTAGTCTTGAGTAGTCAACGAGTTCATTATGTGAAAAAGTTAAACACTGATTGCGTGCTCCGATGCTTTGCTAGTGAACTTAAGGTCAACGCGATTATATCGATCAAAGGGTGGCGTGGTTGCATACCGACAGGGGCAAACCTGATCTTTATTAAACACTACAAATAACTTTTAGTGGTTTAAAGAAGGTGAAGGCTTGAATATCAATTAGGTTTCTCTGTATATACGCAATTAATAACAAGGCAATTGTTTTAATAATCATTATTGAATACATGCACATAAAAATATTTGATATTCATGCATAGGCGATCCAGCGTCAGGAGATATGGTAATTGACATAACAGCAATGGCTGAGGCCAGCTGGAAAACACACTTGCGTCAATTAGTCCCATGTAAACGATGCGGAAGGACATTTAATCCTGATCGTGTAATCGTACATGAAAGCAGCTGCAAGGGAACCCGTTAATTAAAGGATCATCTCTTTAGCAACTAGAGCACCCCTACACATTTATCTCTTACATAATATTTAAAAAGGTTTTGTATGTTTCATAAAATGTAAAAAGTTGTATTTTTTATTCACGTTATTGTTCTGTTTATGTTCTAAAAGATACAGTCCAGTAAAATGCACATAATTTTAAAGAAATCAATATGAAAATGTAGTTAATGATCATAGACACAATATTTACACTCTTATGAAATGAAATACTTTCACCGTATGTATATGTATAATATATGGATGAATGTATATTGCACAGGCAACGTTCCTAAAAATGAATATTTTATAAGGAAACGCACAATCGTTACAATTTTCTTAACAAATAAGTAATATCTTTTGTACACAATAGCAATAACGCAGATTTTCAGTTATGAAATGAACGCAGTATTTTGTACTAGTAGATCAGAAAGTAAGAAAATAACATTTAACGATAAAATGTATCCGTATATAAGCAGTCTTTCTTGTGTAATCTTTGAACTTTTTGTTCTTCACCCTTCATCTTTCTCCCTCTTCTCGTCCTATACTTTTGCATAATATAGAGTTCATACCGTTGAATGAAATCATTTTATGTTAATATTTTATTTACATAATATATGTAGGTAGAAAAAATAAAACAAGAATACTGATGATTTCTTTATTTGAATTCAGATTTAAAGTGATAAGAGGGCAGCACCAAACGTGCAGTTTCTGTAACGTGGACCACACAATCAAAGATCTTTTGCGCACGCAACATACGCCACGTGGTAGGGATTACAAAATTCCAATTGGTCCTTATGTATGTACGATACGAAAATCCACGACATCGAGTGCCCTCTATCGTCCATGAAACATTTGTCCCTTTCACGGAACTCCTGTTCTTTCCCAGGGAGTCCGCCATTGTTGGTGCACGTATATTTCTGACCAGGCCAACGGAAATCGGACAACATCCAAAATGGTATGTATGATCGTTATAAAGTATTACGAACGCGTAAATCTGTACAGTGTGTGGAGTGCAGAGGTATGAATATTTTTGAAGACCAAATGTCACCTGGGTTTGGAAAAATCGAAAACTGCTGGATTACTTGGGATTGCGCAACTCCTTTCGAAGGCAGATTTTGAGGCTCGCGATGGATGTGACGGGGCAAAAATCTCCGAAGGTTCTGCAAATATTCTGGCGGAACATTCCTGAAAATTTTATACTGCAAAGCTTCAAAGTTATCGATGTTCGAAGTTCAAATATGTTTTGCCCGTTGTTCGGCAGACAACGTGTCATGGAGCTTCGTAGAGCTCTTGATACGAGTCAGCATGTTCTCTCGAACATCTTGAGTCTAAGAAAAAGATTTAGAAGGGGGATGGTTACCTGAACGTATATTAATTATCATTGTACAAAGTAAAATACGTTGAATGCTTGGTATAATGTATATAGAAAATGAAGAAATTATACCTAGGGCCAGAAATTACTATAGCACAAAAAATGTGTAGCTACATGGAAGATACTTTCTTTTCTTGTAAATTCATAATTATGTATCAGTATGGTTGACCAAGATTTGTGAAGCATTAATCCCAATATGGTCAGTATAAAGATTATTAACTTTTTTAAATCTTATGCTGTAAAACGATATATACAATAAACTGATTTAACATTTTTATTATTTTAACAATAGAATTTGTTAAACACGAAATCCTGCTCTTTATCATAAAAATCCAAATCTGTACTTCATTTCAGTTCCTATATTTATGCTTTATATTAAGTAAAACGTTATTTGTTTCAGGTGAACTTCACAGTAGATGAGATACGTACCATGATGGACAAAAAGAAAAACATCAGAAATATGTCCGTCATCGCGCACGTTGATCATGGAAAGTCAACTCTGACCGACTCCCTTGTGTCCAAGGCTGGTATCATTGCTGGTGCCAAAGCTGGTGAGACAAGATTCACAGATACACGTAAAGATGAACAAGAACGTTGTATTACGATTAAATCTACGTAAGATTGTAGTAAATACTTTCGTTGAATGTTAATTTTTAATCGTATTTTTTTTTAATAATTTGTATTAAATTTTTTTTTATAGGGCTATTTCTATGTTCTTTGCCCTTGACGAGAAAGATTTAGTTTTTATCACAAATCCTGATCAACGTGACAAAGATGAAAAGGGTTTCTTGATTAATCTTATTGATTCACCTGGACACGTTGATTTCTCTAGCGAAGTAACAGCCGCACTTCGTGTAACTGATGGAGCTCTTGTAGTTGTTGATTGTGTATCTGGTATGTATTTTAGAAATTTTTATTTGTATAAAATTCCCTTCCAGCACTAAAAGCGTTACTCTGTAGTGTACAAACTGGTTCAACTGGTTAGTACACCTGGACAGTGTTAATGGTGCATCAATGGAAGAAGATCAAATAAGCAGATGTGTTTAAACGCTGTTAGTGGACCTCTATCCTTATGTCCGTGACTAATATGCTACGACACAATTGCTACATTTTTAACATACTATCTAATCATTAAAAATTATATAATCGTTATCTTTTAATTGTATCTAGGTGTTTGTGTACAAACGGAAACTGTACTTCGCCAAGCTATTGCCGAACGTATAAAGCCTGTACTTTTCATGAATAAAATGGACAGAGCATTGTTGGAACTTCAACTTGATAGTGAAGATCTTTATCAAACTTTTCAACGTATTGTTGAAAACGTTAACGTTATAATTGCTACGTATTCAGATGATGATGGCCCTATGGGTGAAGTTAGAGTAAGTTACTAATACATTTCTATATTTCTCATGTCGAAATTCATTTTTGCATTAATTTCATGTTCGTTATAAATAGGTAGACCCAAGTAAAGGATCCGTCGGTTTCGGTTCTGGTCTTCACGGTTGGGCATTTACGTTGAAACAATTTTCTGAAATGTATGCCGAAAAATTCAAAATCGATGTTGTAAAGCTAATGAACAGATTATGGGGAGAAACTTTCTTCAATCCTAAAACTAAGAAATGGAGCAAACAGAAGGAACCAGATAACAAACGATCCTTCTGTATGTACGTCTTAGATCCAATTTATAAGGTATATTGACGCTACGTAACTAGTTTTATTGCACAAGTATTGTTTTGCTTAATACTAATACATATGAAACTAATTAATAGGTATTTGATAGCATTATGAACTATAAAAAAGAAGAGGCAGATAACTTACTGCAGAAATTAGGAATTGTTCTCAAGCCAGAAGATAAAGATAAGGATGGTAAAGCTCTTCTGAAGGTAAGATTTCGTTTGGTTCAACTATTCAGTTTTATTTTTTAAGGAACATTTATGATGATTGTTCAAAAAAAGCTTTTCTGACGCCTCTTCTGAAAATTTTTGAATGTTATCGTGAACTTTTACTGACATTTTAAATTTAAATATTTTTAATTATAATTTGTAATGCACAATTATACATTAGTACTTCTTTGTGCATTAGGTTGTCATGAGAACATGGTTGCCAGCTGGAGAAGCTTTACTTCAGATGATTGCCATCCACTTACCATCTCCTGTTACTGCTCAAAAATACCGTATGGAAATGTTGTATGAAGGTCCATTAGATGACGAGGCTGCAATTGGTATTAAGGTATTTATATTTCCTATATTTTTATATTACGTGATTTATTATATATATATGATGAATTTATTTACAGACCTGTTCTGAGTTATATATGATAGATAATAAATAAGTTACCTGATAAAATATGTAATCGAACTTTATACATTCTAAAATTAATTACCTTTTTTAACGCCAATTCTTTATATTTGTACAGAACTGTGATCCAAATGGCCCACTTATGATGTACGTTTCAAAAATGGTACCGACCTCTGATAAAGGTCGTTTTTATGCTTTCGGTCGTGTATTTTCTGGTAAAGTGTGCACTGGTATGAAAGCACGTATTATGGGGCCTAACTTCCAACCAGGCAAAAAAGAAGATCTTTACGAAAAAGCTATCCAGCGTACAATTTTGATGATGGGTCGTTATGTTGAAGCTATTGAAGATGTGCCTTCTGGTACGTAAATTTCTTTAAACGTCTGAATTTAAGATCCAATAATCCGATGATGATTGTTCTCACATACTTGTACTGATACCTATTGATCGACACTAGAACGGCCAACTGAAATTTATAAGTCAACGGTTTTGAAGTATTAGAAAATTATTTATATACAATTACTAATTAACCCATTGCGTTTATCCAGGAAATATTTGCGGACTTGTTGGTGTTGATCAATTCTTAGTAAAGACTGGTACTATTACTACATATAAAGATGCGCATAACATGAAAGTCATGAAGTTCTCAGTATCACCCGTTGTGCGTGTTGCTGTCGAGCCGAAGAATCCAGCCGATTTACCCAAGTTGGTCGAAGGTAATATCCATTAACATATTCAATGAAATGAAATATACTAGAATAAAAGGATGAAATTTTACATTGAGCATTGGGTTATGATAAACCGTGATTATAGTTGACATCTGAATAATATTTACTGACATTTGTATTTTACATATAATAAAAAATTTGGTTTAAAAAGATGTTTGTTTTCAGGTCTCAAACGTTTGGCCAAGTCAGATCCTATGGTGCAATGTATTATCGAAGAATCTGGAGAACACATTATCGCCGGTGCTGGAGAACTTCACTTGGAAATTTGTTTGAAAGATTTGGAGGAGGACCATGCTTGCATACCCATTAAAAAATCGGATCCTGTTGTATCTTACAGAGAAACAATTTCAGAACAATCGAATCAAATGTGTCTTTCAAAATCACCTAATAAACATAATCGTCTGTTCATGATGGCATATCCCATGCCTGATGGTTTAGCTGAAGATATTGACAGAGTATGTGTTTCAGCTGCTTATGAATATTATGAATAATGTTTTTTTTTATAAGTAATATTTGTAACTTCTATAGGGAGATGTTAACCCAAGAGACGACTTCAAAGTACGTGCTCGTTATTTGAGCGAAAAGTATGATTATGATGTAACTGAAGCCAGAAAGATTTGGTGCTTCGGACCTGACGGAACTGGTCCCAACATACTTGTAGATTGTTCGAAAGGAGTACAATATCTTAACGAAATCAAAGATTCAGTTGTAGCTGGATTCCAGTGGGCTACGAAAGAGGTATAATTTTCTTTCCAAATAATGAACATTAATTATTATTATTTATACTAACTCAAAATATTTTTTATAGGGTGTACTTTCGGAAGAAAACTTGAGAGGTGTACGTTTCAACATTCATGATGTGACATTACATGCTGACGCTATTCACAGAGGTGGTGGTCAAATTATCCCTACCACGAGACGTTGCCTTTATGCATGTCTTCTCACTGCCTCTCCTCGACTTATGGAACCAGTTTACTTATGTGAAATTCAGGTAAGCTAAGCTTGCCGAAAAATTCGTAATAATTATCCATTCGTTGTTATTAATAAAATTAAATCAATTCTATATAGTGCCCAGAAGTAGCAGTTGGTGGTATTTATGGTGTGCTTAACCGAAGAAGAGGTCACGTATTTGAAGAACAACAAGTTGCTGGTACACCTATGTTTGTAGTTAAAGCATATCTTCCAGTAAACGAGTCCTTTGGCTTTACTGCCGACTTACGTTCTAATACCGGAGGACAAGCTTTCCCACAATGTGTATTTGACCATTGGCAAATTCTACCTGGTGATCCAATGGAACCGAGCACCAGACCTTACCAAGTTGTGCAAGTAAGTTTCAGGAGTTTATAGGTGCTACAAACATGAACCACGATCAAAACTGGTGGTAATAAGTAACTTCAAATACATTACCATTTTTAATCTCGTGGGAGAGAAATTTGTTTTTTGTTTTGGTGTTCCAGTAGTACGTCCTGGTTTGCCTGAATAGGGAAACATACAAACGTTTTATTAGTTTTAATGAGTATTAATTATAAATATTTTCATTTTCACAGGATACACGTAAAAGGAAGGGATTGAAGGAAGGTCTCCCAGACTTGAACGCATACCTTGATAAATTGTAACCATAGATTCGCGCACCATATTTAAATATCTATTTAAATATTGTAATTCAATTAATATTGCTCGGACCGTATACAATCTATATCGGTTTATTATGAACTTTGTTTTGCGCAAAGAACCGTGAGAAATACACAATTATAAATATGGAAAAAGATAATAAATTGTAATTATAACGAAAACTATGTATGCTAGTGCAAGAAGAAATATTTTATACATTTATTTAATTAAGTACGCCACGTTTATCGAGATCTAGTGGCTTTATGTTTTTTAGCATACCAGCAACAAATAAAGACTCGATTGTTATTTTTATTGTGGTGGCAATGGGTTGCCAATTTCGTATTAGAAAAATGAAAAAAATTGTAATTTTTACATTGCTTTTTTACTACAATTAGTCTGTTATTTTTCTGTTGGTGTTTTCAAATAATTGGACGAATCCCGAAGGTATTAATGATGAAAGAAAACAGCAATGTACTCATACTGAAAAAACAATACATCCAGAAATTAAAGATGAAATTCAGAAACAAATGTCTTTTCAGTGTCTTGATTTGTTAAGAATACCCGATCATTTTGTGTTAATGGAGTCAAGGCATTTTAGGCAAAGTAAAATTAGGATACGGAAAGAGATTTGCATGAAATTGCAAATTATGAATTAATTTTATTTTAATTATAAAATAAAGTATATGACCATATCGATGTGCTTAATTGGAGTGTGATGAAATACATATAACAGACCTATTTTTTTAATGTATTTTTCTTTTGTAGTCTATTAATTTTTTTTTGTACATATTGCCACATATAATTAAAATACACTTTTCAATTTATAAATACTAAAGTTAGTAAATATGCCACCTTAACTGAAATGAATATCCTGATTTCAGTGATCCATTAAAATGTTAGGTACATGTTAAAAGTACGAGCCTAAAAAATAAAATCTTCATATTTGATTGAAGTATATTATAAATTAGTAAAATTGTATTTACAAAATCGCAAGATGTTGGTAAATTGCATTGGCATCTTCGTAAAGATTTACACCGGATTAATTGTATTTTTGTAAATTCCAGCTAGCGATTGAACGGCTAAAAGTATAATGTCTCTTCTAGAAATCCCGGTAAGTGCGTGATGCCATTCGTTATGAGGAATCTTAAAAAAAATATTTTACGTTTGTATTACTAATAATCTTTAATTTTTTTTTTTTTATTTCAAACACACCTGTAAACTGCTCGCCATTAAGCTACCGACAGTAACTGCCAAGCCGGACCATTTCAGAGGATAGTCTTCAGGTGTAGCTTCCTGTGCCATTGTCACTATTTGGCTTGGTACTGGCGTCATTTGGGTGAACGTTTGTAAATTCACGTTGCGTTTAGGGTCGTTCAGAAGTACTACACCTAAATCATACCACTTGTCTTCACCAACTTCTAACAAAAAATTTTCTACAGCAATTATAGGTATGTCCTTTGGAAGTGATTGAATATTTCGTGCAAAATTGATTCTCTCTTCTGCTCCTTTTACTCCAGCAGCAAAACCAACTGGCTGGGCAGCAACAGCTGAACTTTCTACTGCTACACCACTACAAAATCACTTGTTCGAATAAGTATGTACATGCAATACTAAACAAATTGAACCACGCACCTAAATTTTATATCATTACTTACGTCACTGTTGCTTTTCCAAAAACGGTCTGGAAAGCTTGACGCACAGGACTTATTTTCGCATCTTTATCAGATGCGACCACGATCTCCATATCACCACCAGAATCTGAAATGTACATTTTCCAAAGAGCTCGTATATATTGTACATTGACTAACATGTTGTACAGCTACTGTGTGTTACTGTGATGTTTTTTTCATGTATGTACAAAATGAAACTTATATACTCAGTTCCTTAAATTTTTGTTCCCATAGCTGTGTATGTATACTGTTTTCAGAGAATTGTACACGAAGCTACAAACTTGCAGTCAATACAACATTTTATTTGCAACATTTTTTGAATCATAGCCTTAAATTATTGCTGTCTCCATTTACACTGTAAATTATGGAAGTTCTATGTTTTGTATATAATATTTATATCACTGTTAAACATATACAGAGGCACAGTTTAAATTATTGAATAAACAGATAATAAATGAAGTATTTTATACTAGAAACTTTAAAAATTGTATTGCAAATGACAGCTGAAAGAGTGTACACCACAGTTCATTGAATTAAGATTGGCTTTCAGTTCATCCAAAAATAACATGGCACATATATATGTATATTTTCTTCAGTTATGATGCAATAATATAATTGCACACAGACAGTGATAACATATTGGAGTACAAAACTTGAGGAAACAGAACATCGATGAAGTTAACAAATGTACAAACTAGAAGAAAACTTGAATCTGGTATGCCTTAATCACTAATTGTTTACTTACAAATGAACTCACGCATCTGAGGATCTAATGTTGTGATCATTGTGTTCATACTGTTTTTTGCTTTTTCAGCAACTTTACTTAAAACGTTGCTATTCACTACTGTTTCTTTAACCCATGATAGGAGACCACCGCCAACAATTCCTGTATCCTGTATCAAACTTTCTGGTGGCACTGTATTTTGCACATTTTGTATGGACGGAGTTACAGTAGTAGATGTAGTCACCTGATGCGGTTCCTGCTGCAATACCTTAGGTTGCACAGTGGTATTTAACATTGATTTATTGGGTTCAGATTCATGATGTTTCTTTTGCATTGGTATTTGCAAATTGGTGGATTTTTCAGATACTGTCATTCCATGATTTGAAATGAAGCTAGGTAATGCACTAGGCGGTGCTACGTTTGATAACAAATTTCCGGTAGATGTTGATACACCTAATGGCATTAACAAAGATGTGGATGAAGATAAACTGCTGAAAGAATCTGAAAATTATATCGCTTTAAGTAAGAATTTTTACGCCGCGAGTATATGTATATTTTTATTTTTCTTTCATCATGTTTTTTACGTTTTTGTACTTTTTAAAATTGAATTTCTTACAGTTTTTTGCCTACTATATAAATCATTATAACAGGCAATTATAATGCATCAACTTTTTTTCAATCGTCAGAGTTTGACAGATACGCAGGTGTTTATGTTTTGCATTTTAATCTCACCTGTTTTCACAATTTCTCCCGATGCGGACGATTCATCCGTCTTTCTTTCAACAAATTCAAATGTTGATTCCCCATTGGAATCGTCGGTCATTGCTGGTTAACTTTTCTAAATTTACACGTAAAGATATCCAAAATTATGGTGTGAATTTTCTATATGCAGTTATGTATGCAAAAGGCATAATACTTTAACTGTGTGTGTGTTACTAGTAGCGCTAGTAGCTAACTTCATTATTTTGCACTTACCTGAAGGTAGGATTAATTCGGACTGACACTACATCCTCGAAAAAATCACTAGGATTAGGGCGAAGACTATATAAATATTCGCGTTGCACTGAAGCGCATCAGTCTGTCTTCGGACGTGGAAGAGGTAGGAGGGTTTATGTTTGTTTATTACAAGTGGCGCCATCTATACAAAGAGGGCTCAAACTACTCATCAAGTTACCGATCGATAGGGCCGTCGGTAAGTTATCTTTTAGTTTCAAACGCTTTCCGATAGTTGGCGCTAGTGTTCCCTGAAAATCCATCGGTAAGTTGTCGAGTAGTTTCCGCCACTTTTGTATAGATTGTGCTAGTGTCGGATTTAAAAACATTTAATTTATGGCGGTCTTTTTAAAATAGAAGTTTGATGGATTGGCCAAGCAGACACTACTATAATACAAACTGGGTATCTGAGACCCCCAAAACTTAAAACCCCTTGAGAACAAAGTCATTTTGTCTCTGTAACCACTGCTGTAATTATACCTTCATATTTGATTGGTCGTATACACGGTTTTCGAACACATTTAAACGATGCTAAGAACAATTTTCATGTTAATGTAAACAAAGAATTGACAATTATTAAATAAAAAAAATATAACATAACTTATATTATTAATCTCACTTATTTTTATACAAAATTTATAGGACAATTATAAATTATATTGTTTAACTTGACAGGTAATTATTTACGATATTCATAAAAGAAAATGTTAGATTTAAATTGTAATAAAAAATTATATATTAATCTTAAAAAGGAAAACATATGTCATACTTTGTATGTACTTTTGTAGATGTATTTTTTTGCCATAATGAAGTAATTTAGATTAAGTTAACCTAAGCTAAATTTATTTATTTAATTATTTTAGTAGTTATACAGTTAACAATTTAATTATGAAATTTTATTTTAAAAATAAGGAAGTAAGCATTGTAATGGGAGAAAGTCCTTGGAAAGATTGGAGACCTTTTGTTTATGGGGGTTTAGCTTCAATTGTTGCAGAATTAGGTTTGTAATATTAAAATTTTATAATTTTTCACAAAAGAAAACTATTAAAAATATTATATAATTTTTATTAATGTATGTTTTCCAATTAGGTACTTTTCCTTTAGATACTACAAAAACTCGATTACAAGTTCAAGGACAGAAATTAGATAAAAGGTACACTCGCTTAAAATATTCTGGTATGACAGATGCTTTGCATCAAATATCACAGCAGGAAGGATTTAAAGCTCTATATTCTGGGTAAGTGTACATATGATTTTATAATATTTACTTGTGAAAAAGAACATGTAATTATTTTTTTTATTATTTCAATGATATATTCCAAGTATCATATTATTGGATTTCATGTTATTGCTAATATTTTTGTTGTATAGAATCAGTTCAGCTATTTTAAGGCAAGCTACTTATGGAACTATAAAATTTGGCACCTATTATTCTCTAAAAAAGGCAGCCATGGATAAATGGGAAACAGATGATTTAGTTGTTATAAATATTGTATGTGCTGCATTAGCAGGAGCTATTTCAAGTGCAATAGCTAATCCTACTGATGTAGTGAAAGTTCGTATGCAAGTAACTGGCATTAATTCAAATTTATCATTATTTGGTTGTTTTCAAGATGTGTATCATCATGAAGGTATTCGCGGATTATGGAGGGTATGTAAAACATCTATTAATTTAATTACAAGTTCCTAATATATTCTGTTTTATTTGTATTTAAAATTTTATGCACAGGGCGTAGGACCCACAGCTCAAAGAGCAGCAATTATTGCAGCTGTAGAATTACCTATATATGATTATAGTAAAAAGAAGTTTACCACTGTCTTAGGAGATAGTGTTAGTAATCATTTTGTGTAAGTAAATAATATATTTATGCAAATTTATTTCTCTTTCATGGGGTACAATTTAATATAAATATCTAAAAATCTATGTATTGTTTATGTTACTACTATCACTAAAAAAGTAATGACAATATTAAGTTTAATTATCATTGTTGTTGAAGTTTAATATAAAATCGCAAGGGTTGTACTCAACCCTTATCCGGGCTGTAAGTGTTTATCATGTATTATATTCGTTATATTTTTATTATACTAACAAATGATGAATGAAAACAAATTTCAAGTGCTCATTTGTAGTAAGTGATGTCATGTGAGTATACTTGAATCAGAAGCAGTTTATTAACCATTTATTAACGTTTTCTTCTGTAATATTACAATTGATTGTTAATGTTTTTGAATAAATTATATAATAAATTCTTTAGTAAATTATATGGTATTATTTATCACTAATGATTTAATATTATGTATGTTGTTATTATAAAATAATATGATAAATTTTACTAACAGAAATATTTTTATACTTAACAAATAAAATTTTATGACAATTTTATTTCGTAGAAAATGAATAAAGTGAAAGGTAATTAATGACATAATCTGCCCAAAAATATTTATACTGTAACGTTAATTAGGAAGGAAGTAATATTTTTCTAAAAATGAAAAATTTTATTTCCAGGTTCTTTTACACTGTCATGCACATGGGCACATGCAGTACAGTGAACATTGAGATGACCACAGAGATTCAAAATGGAAGTTATATTTAATATTTCTTATTTCGCATAAAAATCATTACACAGATGATTGACCATCTTAGATTGCATCACGAATTACTTTTTGGTTAGCACTTATACATAAAATTTACAAATAATCTGTCGCTTAGTTTTTGTAAATTCATACTTTTCTTCATTGATTCTATGTACACCGAATATTTTCATTCTTCAGTGTTTTATTAGTAAGACAGAAATACAAGATTCAGTCTGGCAGACATCACAGTTCATATATTAATTCACAGTGCCTGGATAAGGGTTGTTTTAATGGAATAAAGCCACAATGAAAATTGAAGTAAAAAAAAAGAACTATATAATTGTGCTAATATAAATTTTAACGTTCAAAAATGATATGAAATATATGATACATATTGTATGTCATATTAATATATGTTTTAGGTCCAGTTTTATAGCTAGTATGGGAAGTGCAATAGCTTCTACTCCCATAGATGTTGTTCGTGTAAGTTTAATTAATCAATTAATATCATATTTTGAGTTCTTCTTACTGTCATATCAATAATGTTTTAGACGCGCTTAATGAACCAAAGGAGGATATATACTACAAGTGGTATATTACAACCTCATATTTATAGTGGAACTATAGACTGTTTTGTTCAGGTATGTAATATCAAATATTGAGATACCTTGAATATCGTTAACAATCATACATATACTTTTTGTTTTTATAGACCTTCAAAAATGAAGGATTCTTAGCCCTCTATAAAGGTTTTGTACCTACTTGGTTTAGAATGGGGCCATGGAATATTATCTTTTTCATAACATACGAACAATTAAAAAAGTTAGATCATTCGAACTTAGCGTTAAAGAAAATATTTGAAAACTCGGATGAATAATTATAAACGGTTGAAAATAGGTAAAATAAAGAACTATATACGTGTGTAGATGTGACAAAACAGTGGTATAAATGACAGAAAGTACCTTAAGTTTGTATTGTATAATTTATTTTTATGAACATCAAAGTAAATTTATTTAGACATATGTTAAAGAAAAACTATTTAAGAAATAGGATAAATAGAATTTATTTTTTCATGATGATTAGATTCTAATCATTAATGAAAATATATTTACAGTAAACGAAATGTGATGTGCTCTACAAAAAGATATTATAACTTTTCTATTTGTTCAAAGTCAGAAAGATTACTAGTCAATATATAATTCCTAATAAATAAAAATCATAAGACATATCCCGTTTGTATTTTATATATACGTTTCTACGACAATTTTAATTTCATAAATCTTTCTACATTTAAATACTACCCGTAATTATGCTACTTTTATGTTATTTGTGTTTGTATTAACTTCCTCAGGAAATATGTCCAAAGAACGATTTACTATAGGATGAAAGTTGTAAAAATTGAAACAAAGCATATTTTATAGAACAAGAAAAACAGTATTTTAAACGTAACATGTTTATATTTATGATGTTTTATAAATTGTTAGAAATGTACAGTGGTACAACATAAAATATATTAAAATATTATAAACTTTGGAACATAGACTATTAATGAATATTGTAACAATTTTAATCGAATACGGTACAACTGTTGTAACTTATAATCAAACAAATCCTTGACTCATAAGTACATATCACAAGAAGAATTATAACTATTTACAGTTCCATATAATTATCTTTTTATCTTTTCCACCGGTTAAAATTATATTATTTTCTGCCGATACTGATAACGCATTAACTGGTCCTAAAAATAAACATCTTTTTAATTGTATACATTAATTAAATAAATATATACAATTCAAATGTACCCTACCATCATGACAATGTATTTTTGTTATAAAAGTTCCACCTTGACGATTCCATACATTAATATTTCCATTGCTATCTCCTATCAATAAAAAGGTTTCAAACCATGATAACGTTAGAGGTTCGTATTCTAAGGTTGTACGATAAATCTGAGTACTCGTAAAGACATCAATTATGTTCAATACTTTGTCCTGTGCAGAGGATATTATACTTCTCCCTTCTTGATCAAACACCATTGCATTTATTTTACATGTATGAGCTACACAAAAATTCAACGTTATTATATGTTAGAGCAACAAAAAATAATTATTTTTAAAACATACCTTTCACAGTGAATTGTAAGTCATATGTATCCATATTCCACACAAAAATTTCGCCGTCTTCTGTGCCAGATACTAATAATGTTTCATCTCTATAAATGTGTGTTAGGATTAAAAAAATTTCACCAGTGCAATATTTAATAAAAAAAATGCAAGAAGCTTACCTTGAAACATTAATACAAGTTACTTTAGAATCATGGTCTAATTGTGCAATAAGGCATTCTGCTGGTTTAATTTTAGTTCCCGAAATATAGCACTGCCAAAGTTTTGCCGTACAGTCCCATGAACCGGATATAATAATTTGACGCGAGGAACTTAATGCTAAACAAGAAATGGCATCTTCGTGTCCTAGCAATGTGTCTATTACTCGTCCAAATTCAATATCATAAAATATTCTATAAAATTATGATGATTAATGAATGATTTTAAATATATGAAATATACATATGTATATGTTGAAATATCGCTTACAGTGAATTGTCCCAGGAACCCGCAACTAATATATTGCGATGAAAAGATGTATAATATGATATGCAAGAAGAAAGTGGTAATGGTGATAAAGACACGCTACGCCTTAATTTTTTATTTTTTATACTGTATAACTTAAGCATTCCATCTTGTCCAACAGATATTACTTCATCAATCTCTTCCTTAATTATTATTGCAATGCTACTCACACCGTCTTTGTGAGATTGAAAGGCCATTGATTCACATAATTCAAACGTCTTTGTTTGATTTTCATCATTTTCTATAAAAGATCGACATTTATTTACTCAACTAACAGTTAATTTCAAAATAAAAATTATATATAGCATACCTGTTTCATTTTTAACTGAAGTTAAGGCAGTTTCAACATACAATTTATCCAGCAATGAAACAGAACGTTTAGGATGTGGTAAAGTAAAAATTTGTTTTGGTATTTGACCAAATTCCATAATCTGTATTTCTAAACCGTGTCTATCGTTAATATCACGAATGGTATCTAAATCTACTGCTCCCTCATAGCACAAATGAAAAAATACTGAAATACAGTGAGTTATCAGATAATCGTTCTTTGTATATGAAATTTTTTAATTAAGTATCAAATTACCATTATCAGCTTTATCTGCCTCAACTCCTCTTTGTTTGTATCCAAAAATTAAGTCAATCCAATGATGAAGATTTTGAGAAACATAATCACTCTCTAAAGCATTTCTTAATACTTGTATAAAATGAGCTGGCCCTAAAATTTAAGAATCAGTTTGTATTTATATTCTGAACAATTACCATTTCCAAAGAGTAAATGTATACCATTTGCCCATGGTGGTAACTGTACATCTCCTATTTTTGTACCATCATGTCGGTAACCGAAATCGATACCGTAACTATTTACTAAAAAATCTCCTCCATTGTTCGTGTCATAAAATTCCGGGATCAGTTCTTTAAAGTCAGACATGTTCACCAAAACATTTTTCCATACGTCAGCTACACTGTTAGGTGTTTTTGTTGGTAAGAGTGAAACAAAAAATCGATTCTGCAGAGTTGACAGAGTAATTATGTACTTTTTACAGTATAAAAAGCAATTACCATAAAATTTTGCCTTGTCTGTGCGATTTAAAATTATGTTCACATGTATTTAATATAATTTACTATATTATCATTTCAGTTGTAATGGTTTAAACGATTCTCTAATGATTATCAATTGAAATTCTTACTTTTATAGCATCATTACAGTGTACACTTTCATAAAAAAAATACATACATACCTATTAAACATCCTATCTGGATGATCAAATCTTCCATTTTGTAAACAAAGCATATACTGAGGATATTTTCGCACTAAATAAAATAATACGAATCCTGGCGCACTGTAATGAGAACCATACAAAAATTTTGGTTCTGACATTTCCAAATATCGTTCCTATAATATAATAATATCTTCATTCTATCCTTAATCTATTTTAAATTACTCAGCATAAAAGATGAATACCTTCAACCTTTCTAATCGATTTTTCTCAAGGGCACCAATAGGTTTTGAAAGATCCCTGTAAATACTAGAATCATTTAAATCCAATGTGGAAGATGTGTAATCTTGTATTACCCAAGGCATTACTGGATACTGAGTCAAATCATGAAATGTTCTGTCTGCCAAACTAAAAAATGTATATATTACTAAAATATATCAAAGTAATGTTTTATTACAATTTATAACAATATAAAACTCACCTATTGATGTATAAAAGATAATCATAATTTGATAAAGAACCATTCTGCCATCTCATAGTCATTTGATCCTGGGGAACCCTTTCCAAAGAAACTGCAGACTGATTTAATAAACTTGTATACAATTCATCTCTATCCTTTGGATTTTTTAATGATATAAACAGATGTTCAATTTTATTTTCCGGATGTCGTAACCATTTAATTTCAAGTCCCTATTATAAAAAAAAAAAAAAAATACTGTAGATCAAATTATAATGATTGTACACTGATGTACAATGTTATACTTACAACTTGTCTTAAGAGAAATCTTCTTTTAATAATATTAATAATATCCTTTAGTTGTATCTTTAGAACTGGGTGCTAAAAATTACCAATCGTTACTATTGTTATCATTATGAATTATTATTATTATCATAAAGTACACACCTGATCCAGATTATTATAAGGCTGAAAATAAATCCTTGAAGTTGTTAGAAGTATTCTTCCTGGATTTATAACAAGAGGTAATACTTTATTCGCTTGAGTCTCTAACACTACTTGTTCATATAAATCTTCCAACCATGATGTATCAAACGATACTCTAGATTGTCGCGAATGCACAATAGCCATAATCTGTACAATAATAACAGTTTAATAATTTCATTTTTCAATGTAATAGTAGAAGTGATGATTATTGAAAGTACCATAGCATTTTGTTCAGCAGTTGGCAAAGTAGCTGCTCTGAGTAGTTGTAAAATTTGTGGAAGACAATCATCTACTTTTGCATAATTAAAATAAAAGTAGAAAGTAGCATTTTCATGTACAAATTTATATGGTGCAAGTATGTTTTTCTCTAACATTTCAACATACTGCTTACACTGAATCATTAACACATTACCACATCTGACAAATAAAACTAAATTTATAAAATCTTCAATGTACTGTATACATGTTTTTAAATATAAAAAAAAAGTATATATACTAACTTTGCGAGGGCAGTGTTAGATTTACATTGATCAACTGCTATAGTTTCTTTAAGTTGAATTTTAATTAAGGGCTGATTAATATCCTTATTTACAAATACTAAGGATTTTGAACATAATTTTAATCTTCCATCTATCCACTGATCCTGTGAACTTGAAATATCAAGTACCTTCATCTGGACACTATAATCTTCAAAAAATATCTCCCCTGGTTCTAAGAGGAGCATTGTAAACCTAATACAAAATAACCCATTATATAAATATATTTATAATACTAAACTCCAGTATATAGTAAATTATAATTAGTGATATAATTTTATATAATTCTATTAGAATTGTAGACTACAACTAACAACAAATGGATAAATAAATTTTATTTATAAATACAATTTTATAAAATATTAAATACCTACCTCTCTTTCTCCATTTTTATATAAATTTAATTATACCTATAAATTATAATAAATGATACACATGATTTATTGAAATTTCTTACATATCAAATTTACATGATCATTTCTCTACAAATAAAATAATGTTTTATTATAGGTTAATGACAGTATGAATCATTATCAGTGACTACAGATAGTAGAAGACTGGACATGCCTTTGTTCTTGAGGGGTCATACTTTTGGGATCCCAGACACCCCCAAACGCAGTTAGATCTCATGTGCGGAACATAGCCAGTATAATAATAGTGCCTGTTTTACCAGTCACTCTTTTTTCACTCCCTTTGCCCATACTCCCTTAACATTCCTGTATCCCTTATATCACTACATTCCCTATATTCCTGCATCTCGCATATGCCGGCATTCCTTATACCTCGGCATCCCTTACATCTCTGTACCCTTTTTATCTCTGTATCCCTTACACTCCTGAATTCTCCTTGCATCTCTTGTATCCTTTCAACCCTTATAATAAACATATTATAAATAAAATACTTATGGCCACTGGTTCGAGTAAAGGTAAGTAAAGGTAAGTACAGGTAAGTAAAGTCTCTTGAAAAATAATTTCAAATTTAAATTTTTGGAAAATTTAGTTCCCTTTTTTGCCGCCAGATGGCGCTGATTCGAGGTCGAGATTTTAGTTCGCTTTTTTGCCGCTAGAGGGCCAAAATTTCGACGTGATTTAGTTCCTTTTTCTAAAACCAGATGGCGCTGATTCGAGGTCGAGATTTTAGTTCGCATTTTTGCCGCTAGAGGGCCAAAATTTAGACGTGATTTAGTTCCTTTTTCTAAAACCAGATGGCGCTGATTCGAGGTCGAGATTTTAGTTCGCATTTTTGCCGCTAGAGGGCCAAAATTTAGACGTGATTTAGTTCCTTTTTCTAAAATCAGATGGCGCTGATTCGAGATCGAAATTTTAGTTCACATTTTTCCCGCTAGAGGGTCAAAATTTCGGCAAGCTTTAGTTCCTTTTTTTACCGCCAGGAGGCGCTATAATGGAATGCTTACAAAAGAGTTGCAAGAATGTAAGGGTTACAGGGATGCAAGGATGTAAGGGATGCAGAGATGTAAGGGATGTAGGAATGTAAGGGATGCAGGGATGTAAGGGATGCAGGGACGTAAGGGATGCAGGGATGCAGGGATGTAGGAATGTAAGGAAAGCAGAGATGTAAAGGATTTTTTTTTTTTTTTAACGTGGGGAAATCTTGCATAAGACCCCCCATCGTCCCCTGGGAGAGGGCGGCGGGGGAGTATCAGATTCCTACTGACTAAACCCCACGGCGACCAACACTGGCGCTAATCAAGTGGTTATCATTGAACGAACGTCTTAAAGTTAATGCAAATAATCTTTACAACATTTACAAGTGTATTTTTCAATTTATTTATAATACAGTTACAATACAATTATTCTTAAGTACAAGTTATGTTTAAAAAATAAATAACAATAAGTTAGCATAAATATTGACATTTTCCAGAAAACAATGTTAAATTTCCACTTATATAGCTATAAAGTATTTTGTACATTATCAGAATTGCTACAGAAATGTGATGTATACATTAACACTTACTGAAGGTACTACATATAATACTTGGATAACTCAGATCTTGATTTAATTTATTAATAGATAAGAATTGAATAGACATTTGTTCAGTCTTAAATAGTATAGACATTGGATGGTATACAAAAATTCATAAATCACAATATATGAATTTTGTACTTTTTAAAACTGCATATATTAAATATTTATATATTACTTATTTTAACAGATTCTAATTTAGTGTAATACTTTTTGCATTGATAAAATGACAAAACAAATCATACATTTTATAATGTTGCAATACTATATACAGGAAATTACTGTTTATTTTTGAACCGTGAATAGAATTTATTTTCTTACTTTAATATATGTATGTAAGAAAATACTGTGTCGTTAAAAACATCCTGCACAATAAATATTTGTTACAATATTACCTGTTTCATTATCAAAAATATTTCTCAATTTGAATAACATAAATAAGAATTTAATTATTAAATTAAATATTCTATTATACAGAGAAAATAATATTTAGAATAAGTAGAATAGTTAACATAAATAACAAAGAAACAGAATCACTGCAGAGTGTTGTACAACAGTTTGTAAATTGTGTACACACTACCACATTATCATACTTTAGAGTTAAGTTATTAGAGACACATGTACACAAATATCAATATTCCATTTAATATTCCAATCAAATAATTCACTTGCACCCCTGATGTTTTTGGAAATCTGGAAAAAGTTCAAACATGTTACAAGAATATTTAAACAGTTCCTGTTTGAACATATTTTTAAATATAGTCAAAACTCTTTCAAATTCTGACTTACCTTCGATTAGAAGGACTAAAAGGGGAAGGTGGATTGATACCAGGAATACTGCTATCTTTGTAAATTATAAACCAAGTAAAACCCATCATTATGAGACCACATACTGCTGCTCTTATCAACCATCCATATGTTTTAACAACTGATGTCATCACATTCAGAACATCATCGTATTGACTAGTATTAACAAACTTTTCATTCACAGTGGTTAATTGTTTTACATTAAATTCTGATACACCAGACGTATATGATAAATCAAATACATTAGAGATATTTGAAAACATAGTTATTGGTGACATTATATATTTAAAATTATTTTGTAGCTGGACAATATTCCCTGAAGAAATTATATCAATGAATCAAAAACAATGATTACAAAATTGTTCATTACATGCAATGCTGCAATAAGCCAATTTGTTTCTATAAAAATAATTTTTCTAATAATATATAGCGGATACTAAATATATTTTTTTTTATAAATTTAGCGATGATCAATGCAATATTACACAAATTTAAAATAGCTTAATCTATAAATTTTACAAAGTTTGAAGCTTGTCAATACGAAGATCTTGGAAAAAGTAATCACGCATACTGTATTCTTTGTATTCTATCAATATCATAGCAAAATAAATATACAAAACAAATACATAACAAACATGCAACACTTATTGACAAGCATTAATCTTACAAAACATATCTTTAACAGAAAAATGTTATCTCTATACAAATTATCACTTACCGTAATTAATATATAATTTTCCCAAAACAATAGACAATGACATTATGAAGAGTAAACAACTAAAAATCCACTCATTTATTTGTAATTTTCTCCATAACCTTACTGGTGCTGTATAATTTTTATTGGTTACTGACTCTCTAGTTCCATTAGAAAATAAATATAATTCCTTCTCGGTCATTTTTAATTCCAATTAGAAACAAACCATATATTCTCACCAGCCACTCAAAAGATCAGAAATGACAAATGATATGAATCTCCAAAAATAACAGTGAATAATAACATATGTGTGTATGTGTATAACGTGTGATTCATATACAATACATATATATATTCACATTCACGTGCATGTGCATATATTCACGCATGCGTTTAAGATTCTCAGGATCGTATCATACCAAACACAGAAATCTAAATTTAACAATATATTATCATATCATTTTACGTTAAGATAGGTACTGATAACAAATAGTTTAAAAGCCATATAAACTATTGAACAGATTAAAGCTAGAACCTAATCCCAATTTCAATTTTTTACCATATTATATACGCAGATATGTATTATAATATTGCATATGTATGTAATTATTTCTTCAAACTTGTTGCTAATTGAGGTTACCAAATATTGTAAATATGTTCCTGAAATATCATATTCAATTTATCATCTAAAATGGTAGGTGCAAAAAAAGATAAGTAATACATACTGTTGTAACGTTCCTGCGAATGCTACAAACTTATGGAGGGGCGAAAGATAGCTTGGAGTTTTCAACTAACCGTATTCGTCATTCGCTTAGTGGCGGAGACAGTGGTAAAAAGAGTTGGTCCTCGGCTAGGTGATAGTGTATGCGTTTACTTATATGGAACCATAACTTTTACATGATCGTATACTATTGAAAAAATGGCAGCGCAAGAAGAAGTTGGCATCGGAGATTTGGTTCTTTTAGATGAAATTACCGTAGAGAAGGTTGTAGACAACTTACGGATAAGGTAAGATTATATTCTAAGCAGTATTGGATATGACAGTAAATGATAAATTTGGCGGGAAATCAGGAAATGTATGTTGACCTTTTCCTCAATAATTATCGCAGGTGTTTTGCAAGCGTCCCGGTAATTTGTAGTACTTCATAGATCATCCACCAAGAGGGCGTGGCTAACCATGTATTAGCAGGTGGTTGCAATTCGACTTCATATTATGTATTCAGATTTGAACTTGACCTAAAAATTTACCCTGAAAAAACATACCCCCGATTTGTAATAAAATCATCCGTTGATAAGAGGATTACAGAATTCGTCATTAAACCTACATATCAGCGACAATAAATTTGAATTTCTATATATTTTGATTATTTTTATATATAAAACTTGTAATTATAATATAGATTTGATCGCAATGTGTATTGTTACGCAATACAACCGTTAGTATATATTCAAACATGATTAGGGTTTATAATAATTGTTTAAATCTTATCAGGTTCTCTTGTCTATGAGTCATCGTCTCCGGTTTGTATTTAAGCTTTACGATTTGTTTCACTTTGTCGAAACTATTTTCATTTTTCCCATGTCATATATAGCTACAGAACATTTTTTAAATTTATTACTTAAAAACAGAGCGTTTGTTTTATTTCATTAAACCTCATAAGTCCATGTATTACGTATGTTTGAAAAAAATAAAATAATTTTAAACGCGAGATAGAGAATGCGAATAGATAAGACTGAGCGTGTTAAATGCGGAACCTTCTTGTTAAGTATGTAATGTTTCCTACGCAAAAAGAATTTTAAAATAAAGTACAAAGTTATATAATTTCTAGCGCGTATTAAATAAGAAAAAATTAAATATCTCGTTATATCACCTTATCCTTGATAGAAAGATAAAGTTTATCTTTAACAAATAAAAATCGATTTCCAATTATCAATTTTGTCATAGTATAAAATACATAAGTTTAAATTATCTTTTGTCTATTAATTTACCATTTTTATGTTACTTATATTTCTCAATTTATTGTTCTAGGTTCAATGGTGGTAAGATTTACACATACATTGGTGAAGTATGTGTCAGCATAAATCCTTACAGAAGTATAAATATATATAACAATGAGCATATCAATAAATATAAAGGTAAATGATCGTACTGCGCATGTTTTATATTTAAGTAGTATAATAAAAAATGATATGAATTTAAATTTTAGACAGAGAATTATTTGAAAATCCACCACATATCTTTGCAATTGCTGATGCAGTGCATAGAGAAATGAAACAACAGGGTCGTGATACCTGTATAGTAATTAGCGGAGAGTCAGGATCTGGGAAAACAGAAGCAAGTAAAATCATTATGAAATATATTGCTGCAGTCACAAATTTAAGTGGTCAGCAAGAAATAGAAAGGTATATCAATTATTCATGAATTATGAATTACTACAATTAAATTTTTGTAGGTCATTGTGGGTTACTATAAGCAAATAAATACAATAAAACAGTTATACCTACTTCATTTGCTTTTAGGATTTTATAGTTTTTAGCATTTAAAATTATTTTTTCTTGTATGTCAGAGTAAAAGATATTCTTATTCAATCCAATTCCATATTGGAAGCCTTTGGAAATGCAAAAACAAATAGGAATGATAATTCATCACGGTTTGGAAAATATATGGATATAAATTTCAATTTCAAAGGAGATCCAATTGGTGGTCATGTTACTAATTACTTGCTGGAAAAGTCAAGAGTTGTATATCAACAAAATGGTGAAAGGAACTTCCATTGCTTTTATCAGGTATCGATCAGTTCTTTTTATTCATTTATTTATTTATTTTTTTTAATATTATATGATATATATTTTATTTTAAATATATAGTTATTAAATGGGTGTAGCGAAGGAGAATTAAATAAACTAAGGCTGGTAAGAGATCCAGCTGCATATTTCTATGTTGGTGCTGGAAATTGTAACAAAGCAAGTCCAAACGATAAAAGTGATTACAAAACAGTCATTTCTGCTATGTCCACTCTTGGGTTTACACAAAATGAAGTACAAACAATCTGGAATATCATTGCTGGCATACTACATTTGGTTTGTTGTAATTGATATAATTTAAATATCAAAGAAAGTCAAAACTTCATTGAAATAATATTTATATATTTTATAGGGTAACATTACTTTTAAACTTGAAGAGGATAAGCTTTCAATTGCAAACAGAACTGCCTTAAATGATACAGCAAATTTGTTTTCTATTAGCCCACACGAATTAAGTACTGCATTAACTCAAAGAGTTATTGCAGCAGGTGGAGAAGTAATGCAGAAAACTCATACTTCAACGGAAGCAGAATATGGAAGAGATGCTTTAGCAAAAGTAAGGATCTTTATTTGTTAATAAACATATGTATGTATTATGTATAATAATTTATATCGAATTTTTCAGGCTATATACGAAAGGTTATTTACCGAAATAGTATCACGTGTCAATAATGCTATTAATGTAAATGATACAGAAACTTATCAGAGATATAGAACAGTGATTGGTGTTCTTGATATATACGGATTCGAAATTTTTGACGTAAATAGTTTTGAGCAGTTTTGTATTAACTACTGTAATGAAAAATTGCAACAACTATTTATTGGTAAGATAGTCTTGCGTAAAATTATTACATTGAACATTTAATGTAACATTGATCTTTAATGTTCTAGAATTGGTATTAAAGCAAGAACAGGAGGAATATCAAAGAGAAGGCATAGCATGGCAAAATATTGATTATTTTAATAATCAGATAATTTGTGACCTAGTAGAACAACCACACAAAGGAATTATAGCAATTATGGATGAAGCTTGCCTCAACGTTGGCAAAGTCACAGATGAGGTCAGTCTTTGTAAATTATTTCATGTGTATTAAAAGAAATTATTTATTTTATAATATTTCTTCCAGATGCTTCTGGAGGCAATGGATAAAAAATTGTTTGATCATAAACATTATTCTTCTCGGCAATTAAAACCGATGGATAAAGAACTTCTGCATAAAGTTCAATTTAAAATTAAGCACTATGCTGGAGATGTAATATATAATATTAACGGTTGCTTAGATAAAAACAAAGATACATTATTTCAAGATTTTAAACGGTTACTATATAACAGTAGAAATTCAATAATTAGCAAAATGTGGCCTGAAGGAGCTCAAAATATTTTAAAGGTATAAAAATACATTCATGATATTGCAATGTATTAAAATGCTTATGTATTTATATTCATTTATTTCAGACAACAAAAAGACCTTTAACAGCTGGAACAATGTTCCGTAATTCTATGATACTTCTGGTTAAGAATTTGACAAGCAAAGAACCATTTTATGTTAGATGTATAAAGCCTAACGAAGTTAAATCACCGGTTGTGTTCGACGAAGAAAGAGTAAATCATCAAGTACGATATTTAGGTCTTGTTGAAAATGTATTAGTCAGGCGTGCTGGTTTTGCGTATCGGCAACGATACGATACATTTTTAAAACGGTACTATCACTTAAATGTACATAATTATTTTATGATAAACCCGTACCAATAACAAAACTGTTTTCATCAGGTACAAAATGATATCTCAATATACTTGGCCAAACTTTAGAGGCGGTACTGATAAAGATGGTGTACGCACATTAATGAATGAAAAGGGTTTCAATAATGATGTGAAATATGGTCATACGAAAATATTTATTCGCTCACCTCAAACACTCTTTGCATTAGAAAAGGTTTATTAATTGATTTTCATTAATTCAATTACTTTATTTAAAATCACCTATACATATGAACCATAATTATATTTATAGGCACGTAGTGATTTGATACCAAGTATTGTAATATTATTACAAAAGCAATGGAGAGGATATTTGTGTCGACAAAAATATAAAAAAATGAAAGCTGCACTCGTCATAATGAAACATTATCGAAAGTATAAAATACGTACTTATATCAAGGAATTAGAAAAAACCTTCCATAATGCAAAGACGATGCGAGATTATGGCAAGCACTTGGCTTGGCCTCGTGAGAATTTTGCCGTAAGACATGTGATACCTGCTCTGAAAGTTATGTATGGAAGATGGAGGGCATGGATGATTCTCCGACTTATCCCTAGGGAAGATTGGCCTCAGTTACGATTAAAAGTATGTATATCTCACGAAGATCTTTGATTTTCAATTTCAGTGTTTAATATTATTATGATAATAGATGGCTGCTGGGAGTGTTTTGCGTTCAAAACGAGCTTATTGGGGACAAGACAGACGGTGGGAAGGAAATTATTTATCCAAGCCAGAAGAAAACCCTCAAAGTGATATTTTCAATGCTTCGATAAACAATCTTCGCAATACGGATCATTTTAAGACAGTTTTGTTCAGTGCCTTCATCAGAAAAACTAATAGGTTTGTGTCAAATATATTAAACTGTGCGTATTTTATTCTAAATAAATTGTCCTTGTAGATTTAATAAACCAAAAGATCGCGTACTAGTAGTTACTGAGCATGCAATATATAAACTTGAAAATTCAAAATTTAAAAATATGAGAAAAGGTATGCCAATAACAGAGATTACGGGTTTGAGTGTATCACCCGGAAGGGATCAACTTATAACAATTCATTCAAATCGGGGAAACGATTTCATTATGTCTATCATTACTAAAGAGGATAAAGTTGGAGAACTTGTTGGTATTTTAAGCAATAAATATAATCAGTAAGTATATATTTAAGATCATTTTTAAAGAAACCTTTCGTTACGACACATGCTAAGAAAATAAATTTTCTATTAGATTACGTTCTGCTGACCTACAAGTTATGGTGGATGTAAAATTTAAGTGTATGTTAGGAAATAAGAGCAAGGTGCTGCGAGTAGAAGTACATCCAGAAGTTACTGAACCAACGTTCAAAAAAGATGGAGATAATATTGTATATGCCATTCCAGCATCGATTGGTATAATCGATGGAAATACTAATGCAAGGTTTCAAACTAGAGCAACTAATTAACATAGTAATTTGTTTGATATTCTATCAGAAGCATTATAGATAAATTATTTTTAAAGCTTCTATGAAAATACTTCGGGATTCTTATTCGTGCATCTTAAAGGTTGTTTTAAGCATTTCTAAATGTACAAATCCTATTGAGTCATTATTAATAAGTTGAAAACAAATGAGTATACATTTATCTGATAACAAGAAGTATTTTTTAGTGAAAAAGGTAAACGAAATAATAATTCACGTAAGTAACTTCACCCGGCATGAACCAGATAGGCAAATGAAAGATATGAGATAATTATTGTTTAACAGAATTAATTCTTTTATGTAAATACATATCAAAATAGATTCATTAAAAGTAATGCAATACTTTGCAAGTAATGCAAACGATAAATGCATTACATATGTGAATAACTTGTAAATTATAAAATTGGAATGATATATATATATATATGTATACATATGCATAGTATTTAAGAGAATTTAAACAGTATTGCCTTAAGAAAGTATCATTTTTTGATACACTAGCTTTATTTACGATTGTGGCCTTCTACTTAAATGTTTATACGATATTTGAATACCTAATGAATTTTGTAAAATACAATTTATATTTAATGTTAAAACTGCACTTTATATTGTTCAAATTTTACATTCTTAAGCAAAAAATGTTTTACAACATAAGAATTTTAGTATTCATAGAAGGTTTGTCATTATTTAATTACAATATTGAAAATTTATTAACTATGTTAACATTATAGTTATCTAACGTTACTGTAGTGCTACTGACAAAAGTGATAATAACTTTGTACTTGAAAGATTTTGCACACTGTAAAATGGTGCCATTGTTATAAATAAACTGATCTTTTTATATATTTATATCTGTATAAAATTATTGTATTAGAATGATAAACAGAAATAACACCGAGTTTATTATATACATTTCACTGCAAGCTAAAAAGTTAAAATGCTTTTCTTGTACTTTTTATTGTTAAAGTATAATAGAATACATTTTTTATACAAAATAATAGGGTGATCTAATCAATGCGTTGATATAGATATATGTATCCTAATTCTTTTGGTGGATTTTCAGATAACGCAACCTATAATAAATAATACATATAAATCTTTTCTAAAGGCATAAAATTCTTTACACTTACGACACATACCTTGTCATCATTGTATATTACCCATCGGCCTTCTTTTAAAAGATGACATACATAATGTCCTACCATTGTGGACGTTCCCATGTGAGATATAAATCCCAATAATTTATATACTAGAACATAACACAAAAGAATTAAATACAAAATTTCAAAAATAACAGATAAACATGATTGAAAAAAGAAACATCGTACGGTGATTTCCATCTCTGAATGCCTCTTCGGAATGGACTGATTCATCTTCAACTTCTAAATTATCTAACTCAGCTTGATGACTAAAAATCCAGTCTGCTGCACGTTCTAAATTGTTGTCAGTTGCTTTAAGAGCTTTTGTTGCTTGTTCTCTTGTGAAACCCATTCCCATTACCATCGCGAGTGCCTCTTCATTCGGCTTAAATCTTTCTTTTCCTAAGATCAATCCAATAATCTTATTTCTCGTATTTATCAATAAATTTAAACCAATGTTAAGTTACCTGATTTTGCGTCAACTCCAGGTGGTACAAACGGCTCCGCAAAATCGGAATCCATAATGTGTTCCATCAGCCAATTAGTAGCTGCTTCTAAATTACTATTCACCGTAAAGTATAGGGCCCTTTTGCAAGCTTCCGGTGGAAATCCCATATCTATTAACTGATTCAATATCACGGTATCGTAAACTGGCGGAGAAGGTTCAGAACCATCTGTTTCTGGCAGTAATTCTTCTGTTGGTTGTAAACCAAAACCACGAAGAGAACTTAAATCCAATATATCCGGCATTTCAACTGCTACATCTAATTTAACAGGTATCCAGGTTTCTTCTCGTGTCACCATGAATTTTTTCAAGTGGATTAATAAATAATCCGGAAAAGAAGCGAGTCTAGTTGTTCTATGAAAAAAATACATTTATTTATTACGTGTAACGTTTACCGTATGAATCATAACTTACTTTTGTGCAGTAGTTTTCTCGTTCAGTGCTGAACTGTAAAATTGTTCTACTATTTCAGACCGAATAAACGCTTGTAAGCAAGACGAAAGCTTTATACGTGGTCTGACAAATGCATTCGAATCTAATTTCTGTCCTTTTGCCTCAGCTTCTTTCTTTGCTTTCTCGTAAGCTTCAACTTCCTCCTATATATTAAAATAGATATAATATATAATGCTCAAACATATTTTATAATCGAACAGTTATATAATTTACCTTGTTTGTTGCAGCCTCTACAGGTATTGACAGTGGCAGTAAGTATTCCGGACGATAAGTGTATTTTACCTTATTAGAACGACTGCATTGATGCCTTTCTTCCACTTTAAATTTGAAACATTCGGTCGGATTTGCCTGGTGGCGACTGTGACGCTATGTGATTAATTTCCTAATATTAGTATCATAATTTTATACGAAAGGAAGAACTATTTTTAATATAAAATTTCAAACTTAATTACATCGATAACATTTATAAGGTGGAGAAAGAATTCTTGTGCATCCTGCTGTCCGGTTGTAGAAAATCCAGGATGTTCACGGCAAACTAACGTTTTAAACATCCGCGGAGGAATACCTTGACGCGATTCATTTTCATTATTTGTACTTGGTGGTATTGAGTATTTACCAGACAGTAAACCAATTCCAAGTTTAGCCCTGTAATAGCAATCATTCGTATCTTAACGTTCTTTAGATGCAATTCTTTTTGTAACTTACATTTGAACGTTAAAATCATTTGCTGGATCGATGTAACTTTGCTGAAATATTGACGGTGCATTATCTACAAATCTGAAATTTATTTCAAATTATCACGTGCTATGTGTATGCAGAACAGAGTGAAATATAAGTGTTAAATTCGAACCTTTTAATGAAATCTGGAATCACAAATAACATTTGCATAACACTATTTAAATAGCAAGAATTTCCTAAGTTGGCAAGTCCTGTGTATTCAGGTCCATACAAAGGTGTTAACTTGCTTGCAGCCTCTTGCAGTGCAACCCATTCACCAAATCTTTGATTAAGATCTAATTCAAGCTCCACCATAGATTTATCAGATTTCTCCATTTGACCAATATTAATACCCCAATGAGCTAAATGAGATACCAGATATGGATCCTCCACTATATCATCTTCGTCGTATGAAAATACATCCCCCTTCCCTTCTTTAGTTATAGTCCCTAACTTCACAGCTAAAGGATAACCAGTAGCACAATAATGTTCAACAGCATGATCATTTCCTCCAGTTCCATCATAAAATTTACGTCCACAAAGAATACTGCCATCAGTTAGATTGAGCCACAGATTCTGGGTCAAATCACATTTCTCGCATTTCCATCCACTCGGAGGTATCTTTTTTCCAGTATCTAACTGCTTAAGATTTGCCGCGTGTCTAAAAATAAAACAAACGGATAAAATGATGATATGAATATTTTGTATTACTATTTCAATTTTTAACCTCACTTTGAAACTGCTCTTATTTCTCCATCCCAAGTTCCAGACAATGCATTTACTTCAGCTGCTTTTGTTGCAGCTTCAGCTTCTAATACACCTTTGATCGAAAGCTCTACCTGTAAAAATTACATAAAATTTATTCATCATTGTTATTCTTCAATCTACTGTTATATGAAACTTACTTCTTGTGGTAAGTCATCTGTTGGATAAGGTATTGATGTGAAATTTGGTAAAATAATAATTTGGTAAGTTTCATGGTAAGTATATTTTTGTATATCTGGTGTAAAACCATCAGCTGTTCCTATTGCTAATCTTGTAATTTTCTTTTCAGGTCCATCTCCTTCATTTTCAGAGGGGATCTAAAAACACAATTGTGTTGTTGTATGTTCTACGCAATATTTTTTAATATAATCATATTCTATGAATAACATACTTCTTTTCTTCTTCGTTTAATGTGTAGAAATACAGGATTATTTGTTAACTGATAATAATGCTCTACATGATCCTGACCAAATCCAAGAAATGTGGTGAGATTAACATACAGGCCAGTAGAAGAATCCTTAAAATGAAATAATGAAAATTATTATTATTATAGGATACTTTTATCTGTAATTATAAAATCGTCCTGACATCTTACCGGATTATCGAAAGAATAAACACACTCATCTTTGTATATTTTATCGTTCTTTTGGGGTATCCTTATTTTAGACAAATTTTTCATCAACTCTTCCATCGCAAATCAAATGAGACCGCTGTGAAAATATGAATCCGATCACACAGAATATTTATATTAAGTTGAAAATAACCTATTTTAAGATCGCCGGTTTTGTCGTATTGATGATATGCGTGATTTGAGAAATAAGACAAAAAGGAGCGGAACGTATTCGACTCTTCTTGTTTCTCTTTAAAAACCAGTGGTGCTCAACGATGAACTACGATACATTCATGATATGACATAATTTACTATAATACATCATTTAACGAAGCATCATGGATAGAAAAACATTTTTTGACACATTGCTGTATTAAATAATTCAAAAAAGCTTCTCTATAATTATTAACCTTAATTATAAAATAGGACAGTCACTATTATTCGTTCAACGAAAGACCACACCTGTTTTGCGCAGCTCGGGGGTTCCCTCTACGCTTACTTTTAGCTTTGTGATCATATACACGGTGGACAAAAAATATATGAATAAAGGAAAGAAGAGATTATGTGCAAGGGTATACTAAATAAAAAGCCACTGGATATGCATGCTTGGTGCCACAAAGCACTTGCGCATACGAGGCATGTTTGAACCGATCAGAGCTAACATGGGCAGAACCAACGAAAACTCATTGTATGATAGGTATGATCTCTCGTTGAACGAATAATTATATTATATGAGTATACATATGTATATATGTATATGTATGTATTTAAGTATATACCGGGATCAACATGGTAGCTTCTATGGCTAGATCTTATATTCAATTTTGGTAGGTTTTTATATATTGTAACTTTGTATTACACATGTTTTCATATCATATTTTAATAACTTCATTATGGAGTATATGTTACTTATGATGTTACCTAAAATATATATTATATAATATATTTAACCTTCTTTCATAAATGTAAGTTGAAGTTTAATTTAAGTTACTTTATATGTTTACAGTTTGCCAAGACAATTTTTGATGGATACTATATGGAGAGAACAAAGTATAAATAACATTTTACAGACTTTTTGTTTATCACAAGCACATTACCAATGTTATCGTACTTCATCCATCTTATTAAAGAAAAGAGGTTATAAAGAACAAAAGGTTTATATAGATATATTTACATATACATTTATTAAATGTACATTTAAACAAGAACTAAAATATTGAATTATTTTTAGGATATTAAAACATTATTGAAAGAACAGATTTTGAAAGATCCTACCGTACCTGTTGAAGAGCCTAAAAGACGAATTTTACCAACAGTTGAAATATGGGATAATATGACTATTACAGAATTAGCAAACTCTTCTAAAAAGGCTATTAATGATATTATAGACTGCCTTTGGATTAAGCACAAAAATATGCATTTCGATGAGAATACTGTTTTAACAGTGCCTTTAGCAGTTGAAGTAATTAAAGCGTGTGGTGCAAGAGCAAAAGTTATAGCACCAGGAAAGGTAAAGAAACAATCAACATATGAGGATGTTAAACGGTAATGTAAAACTACTTTTTAAAAATAATGATACAATATTAATATAATTCTATGAAATATTTTAAATTTTACCTAGGCTTCCACCTGATGAAAGTCAGCTAGTAAAAAGACCACCTATTGTGACAGTTATGGGACACGTTGATCATGGTAAAACTACTCTGCTGGATGCATTAAGACATACAGATGTTGTAAAATCAGAATTTGGTGGAATTACTCAACATATAGGTGCTTTTAATGGTGAGTAGTAGTAGTAAATACCAAATGAAATGATAGCGAATAAAGTAAATTTAACAATGATTTAATTATAGTGACCTTAAAATCTGGGGAACAAGTTACATTTTTGGATACTCCAGGACATGCTGCTTTTAGTTCTATGAGATATAGAGGGGCACATGTAACAGATATTGTGGTACTAGTAGTAGCAGCTGATGATGGTGTTAAGGATCAAACTTTGCAAAGTATAGAAATGGCAAAAGATGCCAATGTTCCTATTATTGTAGCTATCAATAAAATTGACAAACCTAATGCTAATATTGTAATGTTCTTTTAAATAATAATTATTTATTTTTAATATCGAGCTCGTAACTAAGTTCGGTCAATTTTTAAATCTATAATTTTTGTTTTAGAAAGATACACAAAACGAGCTTGCAAAGCATGGTATAATAGTTGAGGAACTTGGTGGTGATGTTCAGTGTATTAAAATATCTGCTTTAAAAGGAATTAATCTTGAAGAGTTAACAGAAGCAATAGTGTTACAAGCTGAAATTATGAATTTAAGAGGAGATCCAACAGGATTAGTTGAAGGTGTTATCATTGAATGTACTAATGACGTTGGCCGCGGAAAATTAGTTACAGCTTTAATTCAGCGCGGCACTTTGAAAAAGGGATGTCTTTTAGGTAAAGAATAATGCGTATAAATAATATAAATTGTTATTAAACAAATAAGCTATCAAGTTGATTTTGGTTTTTTTAAGTGTCGGGATTAGCATGGGCAAAAGTGAGAGCTATGTTTAATGATTCTGGCCGTCCAACTTTGGAAGCCAAACCATCAGAAGCGGTACAGATCATTGGTTGGAGAGCGTTACCTGATGTAGGGGATGAAATATTAGAAGTGGAAAATGAGAGAGTTGTGCATAATATTCTCAAGCATAGAGAACATCAACAAAATCAAGCGTTAGCTATGGAACATAAAATAATGGCTGAAAAGAAAGAAGAAGAACACCTGAAGGTAATATCAACAAATGTCGAATTATAAAAAATAATTTATATTACAAATGTTTCGATAATTACAGGAATATAAGCAATTTTTAAAAGTAAAATGGTTGTTTGGAACGGACAGATCAGCATTAAGAAAGTTACAGCAAAAACAACATGAAAAAAACAAAGAAAAAGAGAAGAGAAAAGAGGAGGATGATTTACCTACAATTAACGTCATTATCAAGGGAGATGTATCAGGGAGTGTTGAAGCATTATTGGATATTTTAGATACTTATCAATTCGATAAAACCTGTCGTTTAAATGTTGTTCATTACGGCGTAGGCCCTATTACAGAGACAGACGTACAATTAGCAGAAACATTTAATGGTAATATAATATTTAAAACAAATATTGTTGCATTGTTAGAAATTATTTTAAATTATGTATTTTGTTTAGCAATTATTTATGGTTTTAATGTAAATATACATAAGAAATTGGAAAATGAAATTAAGCAAAAAGGTGTATCTCTTCGATTTTATAACGTTGTGTATAAGCTTTTTGACAACCTCAAAGAAGAAATCAATAGTATATTACCTGAAGTTGAGGTTGAAGAAGTCATAGGTACCTACAACGTAACAAACTAAATGTTGTATGTAAAGTTGTGAAAAACATTTGTTTACCTTTTATTGTTTTAAATATAGGTGAAGCAAAGGTACAACAAAAATTCGAAATCAAAGAGGGAAAGAAAAAAGTATTGGTTGCGGGTTGTCGGTGTGTTAAAGGTGTTCTTTTAAAATCTGAATTGTATAATGTAATCAGAAACAATGAAATTATTTACAAAGGTAAATATATCATACAGGCTTATGTATGTTAATAATAAATAACAACTGAATATTTTGTTGTAGGAAAATTAACATCAATGAGGCATTTAAAAGATGAAGTATCTTCGATAGGAACTAATCTCGAATGTGGTCTGAGATTTGAAGATCCAACTATACAATTCCAACCCGGAGACACCATTGTATGTTACAAACTACAAACTCAGCGTCAAACAGTTGACTGGGATCCTGGATTTTAAGTCTATATACACTGCTGGCCAAAAGTATGGGACCATCTAATCCAAATGATATTTTTATTAAAATCAGATGACTTTTATTTTTCAGTATTTAGAGAATTTCACTGTTCTTATCAATAGGCGGTGCCATACTTTATGCTAGTGGTATACTTGCATTTAAAAAGTAATAAACTAATATATTCACACAACATAAAATAAAAATAAAAAAAATAAAAATATCTTGTCTTCCTTCTATCAACGGGTAATTAAGTTATTTGCATAAAATGCATGTTTACAAAGTGTAAGTACAAATTTCTTTATTATTACCTTTGTGATGCAGTACTGTGGTCTTTACATTTTATTGATTTAAACGAATATACGAATCATCATATCATTGTTAATGATTGATTGTATTAATTTAAAAATGTTTCATTTTCAGAAATCAAATTTTTATATCTATCATTGTTATGAAGTTAAAAATTACAAGTTTTTTTTTTATCTGCAGCCTTGATATCCTGATTTAAAAATATAAAAATACAATCGCCTTTGTTAAGAGGCGTAAGTTTCACGAAGACGACGTTGAAGATGATGGTATGCGTTCAGAACGCCGCGTTTTTTTTTTTTGTAAACGACACGGTGCTGATTCTTGATTAGCCATTGCAATTTTTGTATCCAAAGGCTCGATGGGGATATTGTCGTCCGGATGTACGAAGAATGCAATGGAATGGCGACCCCGGCCACAGAGTTCCGGTACAACAACACGGTGTCTTAATGCTGGAAGTTGATTGTTGGTCCAATTCGCTAAAATATCACCAGTATTCACCAAAATAGCACCAGGAAGATGACCGACTCTTCCCCATCGTTCTCCGTATGGAGTTTGTATTTCCAGACCACCTTCGCAATCCTAAAAATAATGGTAATATTTCATAGACAATCTGTTCTCTTATGAAGTTTACTATTTAATAAATTTCATTGAATAGAATTGATTAGAAAAATTTATCTCATATGACAGCAGTGATTGCTTTATCATTGTTATACTTTAATACAAGTTTTATCATTTGTCAAGCTTGCTGCGTCTACATACTTGTGCCAACAAAGTGAAAGTGCCGTAATCGCAATGCGCGCCACAACGAGCCAATCCTGGTACTGGTGCACCGAGAGGTGGATAGTAAAGCAGACGGAGGGTCGTCTTGTTACCAGGTCCCAGCATGTGTGAATGCTTCGAGAGCAGGAAATCATGGGATTGCTCTAGGCCCACGGCCAGAGCCTACAAGGCATACATCACATACATTGGCCCCTATTTTTACTTTATAGTACCTACTGATGGCTGTAAAGCAACCGAAGAAACCAATCGCGTTAGTTCGACCCTCGGACAGATTGGTTTGTAGGGTTACTCACAGTGAAAGCAACTCACATTTTTTAATAAACGATCTGTCCATGAGCTTTCAAATCGTTGTTTAAGTAGTGTTCACTTAAGCGCAATGATTTAACTTTAGAAATACAGAAAGAATACGAAACTAACAAAGGAATTACTTATGAATCAATCTGTTCAATTCAATGGAATATTTGCTCTAAATTTAACAATTGAATTTTTCTAAGTAGCGTAAAGAGTATTTGATTCAAGAGCCAGATAATTCTACACGTTCCTGATGTTCTTTATCTATCGTCAAATAATTAAGAAATCTTATTAATTGATTTAGAAGTAACCAAATGATCAAACACAAGACTGACTCTTGCATCAGAGTAATTGTTTTTACATTAAAAGATAGTTAAAAATGGCTCATTGGTTTTTCGTATCAATGTCGATTAATAAAGAAGAAATGTCTTTACGGTTAAAAGCATGGCGGATAGTTGCTTGAAATCACGAGCAAGTTCATCGACCGCTGATCTGAAGCCGGACACCTCCTCGTCCGGAAGAGTACCCCCGCATCCGGTCACATTGAAAACATGACGAGCTTCTTTCTCATCGGTATATCTGTACAAAATTCGAAAAACTTGATGAGAAATATTCAAACGTGATCACGGATCACAAATGTTAAATCTTACTGGGATGGTCCTGGTTTCACGTATCCGTGATTGCCCGACGAAGCCCGCTCGTATTTGTCCCGAACTTCTTCTGGTAGCTCGCAAAAGGAATCGAAAGCTCTGTACGCGGCTTTCATCTGTAAGCAGACATAAAAGATGTTTGCAATAATATTTGAAAAGGATTTAAAAAGCCATAATTTCATTTCAAATTATCATAATCAAGATAATTAAATTTTATATTTTTCTTTCAAGCATTCTTTCTGTACTCAGCGATTCTTGCATAAAATATTCCAACATTGCACCTGACCGAATGTACCTTTATGTAATTAACGATTTTACTCGGTATTGGAAATATGTCACCTTGGCAAGTGACATCCTCGAGTTCCTGATAACAGGTGACGTTAAATTTGTCATCGTAGTGATAAGAGCCACTTTAGTTAGTGAGTTGTAAAATTGAACAAAAGAAAAAAACGACCTACGTTTGACTTACAATTTGAAGCCTTTTTATTTTCTAGGAGCAAGAATTTTAGAAAAAATTTATATATCATGGTTTTTATAATCGACAAGCTTACTTCGGTAGATATAATTTGTTAATTTTTGTACATCTTTTTTCTTCATTATCTTTACTTCTTATATGATTTTATCTCTGCGACAGCTGTTTTATTACTGATATTAAGAGGCATATGTGTACATACGTCATCAGTTGCATTGAATAGATAACGTAAGACACATATGGTGCGTCATAGATTCATTTTCTTAAATTGGAAATAGGTAGCAAACGAGAATTATATTCTAATCGGAAGAACATTTCTTACGTATTCACAAAGTTTTGTAATTTAAAAAATTTTCTTTATAAATAGAGGCCAGGGTACCCTCTTCTACATCTTACTATAGATTAGGAAATATAAAAAATAGAATAATGTTCTTATTATGTGAAATAATAAATAAAAATTGATACTTCTAAAGAACTTGGTCTTAGACAAAAATCTTGTCTCTCCTTCTCTTCCTCCTCCTCCTCCAATAATTCTTAATTTGATTGAAGCTGAAGGTAATTAAAAACGATAGGTTCGTTCAGACCAATTGAAGCATCTGTGAGCTTATGTACATACACGGTTGATAACGAAATATCATGACGTCAATGTAAACTGCACGATCATTGAAAATCAGTATATGAGAGGGAGAGTATAAGAGGAGAGACACTAGAGAGGTAATAGACAACGTAGCGAAGCTTGTGAAATAATGAATGCTGGCTTCCTAGCTATTATCGATGTTGTAATATACCTCTTACGCAATGTTTGATAAAAAAAAGTCATTACAAAGGTAGAACCAATAATTTCTGACCGTAACGAGTGTAATTCTAAGAACACATTCGTTTCTTAACGTGCCTGCTTTAAAGTCTGTAAGATTCTATTCACTTGTGGATGAGTTTGTCAAACAGCTTTTCATATATATTTTTATATAGATTGTATAGATAAGATAAAAAAGAGACGCGTCTGCGATGTCTGGATGAATTTGCACTTGCAGATATTTTGGGGGAGATAGTTATAGACGTTCAAAGAGTTTATATCATTAATTTGCAAGCATTATCTATATAAGCTAAATAACACTAACGAATTATATTCTTCTATGTAGGGAATTAACAGGAAGCAAAGAGTTTTATTATCTAAAATTAAAGTTTAGAGTGTTTGAAAATTATGGAAGATTTTGAAAAATTTCAAGTTTCAGAGTAGCTACAATTTTCAGTTGCATCCAGGTGGCACTCGTTATTCCTGGGGCACCCTGAGTAATTATGAAAGGGTTGACAAGAAAAATAGTATACAAGACAATTAGTCAAAATTGTCTGACTAAAATGACCACTGATAAGAACAGGAAGTCTTCGGTAAAGGAAGTCATTGACGTTCTTCGGTATGTTAACCCCTTGTTGGATATCGGTCACTGAAAGAATAGCGTAAACGTAATGTGTATAAGTATGTACTAAGTGAATTAACGCATTATACTCGTAGTAGCGTGAAGATACACGATAAATAAATGAACGTATTTATAGTAGAGCACGCGTCATAATTCTCGAATGAATTATCTCGGGAAAATGTAACAAACCGGCAGTGATAATGTTCACCATTGCCTCGACAGGAGGTCTTCTTCAGTCGGCAAGGTCATCGCGAGATTCATAAGCTTTTATCATCGAACCCTTTACAATTATTCATTGTACAATCCGTCACGACGAGGACGCAGCAAATCAGTCTAGTTAACGATTCTTTTAACGATTCGTATCGCCGCGCGGACTCGCAAATTCCGCTTTTCCTTCAACTCGTATTTTCGCCTTGACTCCTTTAATTCTGGTTCTACGCGAGTCAGTAATTTTGTAACATAACCGAGGACGCGTGGTTCGTTACAAGGTAAGAGCTCATAGTGCGTGTAAGATGAGGAAATCTATTTATTTCTACTTTAACGGGTATAATTATTGAAAATAATCTAAGAATATTGGTAACAAATATCAAGTTCCATCAGTATCTTTTATTTATAATTTTAGTTAAGCTTTGATATTAACCCTTTTTCACTGAAGTCACCTTTACCTATGCTTCCCTTTAGGTACCAAGGATCCGTCCGGAGAGTCGGCGACGCACGGTACTTAGATTGCCATTTAATTATAATCTCTAACGAGTAAAAGATACCTATCAAACTTGACATTTTCCAGTACTGACGTTCGATATATTTTTCTGTAATAAATTAATACAGCAAGTTGATTGAACTTTGCGTGAAACTAGCCGAAATAACGGTGTCGAATGAAATTCGTTGAGTGAAACTGTATCAAGTAGCTGTAATTAGAGTAGAGTGGAAATGTTTCTATCAAGTGTTCGAAATTTGATTCGGATAGCTCGTATTATCCCGCAGAGTCGAGTGGTCAAATTATAAAATTATTTTTTCCTTTTGATGAAATTACATGTTTTTGCGACTTGCTCTTGGATACGATGATTATATCGGACGTGTATCGATAAAAATGCGTACCTTGCATTCCGGAATGCCATGGTTGACGAGCAAGGCCAGTCCTTTCTCGGACAGCGCCCTTACCAGCTTCGAAGCCACTTGTTTCACGACACCCTTCTGAGGACATCTCGCAGTCCCTGGAATAAGAAGACGGATAGAGTGAGAGAAAAGAACGATCAAGAGATAAAGGATTTCTACGTAGCCTACGTGACTTAAGTTAGATTCGGTATTTTTCATCGAATCTCACGGATGTAAATGTTTTACACGGAAAAAAAAAGAAACGTGATCATTCCGTGGATTTTTTAGCGATCACTCGTGTCGCATGGCGAAATCACGTTCTCACGAAGAAGTCCCGAGAAAGCAATCGTGTCGCCGCGTGGCGTTGTAACAAGATCTCTGTGATACCGTTTCTCTTATCAGGATCTGGCGAAAAACGAGAACGCTTGCTTCTCTGAACGAGTTGAAACTGGTACCGTTTTGAATAAGTTTCAAGTGTGTTGCACTTTTGCATAGAGATTATCTTTTCAGAGGATTTGTAATTAAAATTATTGAAAAAAATGTGGTCTTTAACGAAGTTAATCAAAACGGTTTGCAAGTTTCTTGATTAGCATCAGTATCACCCTGTATAAAGTGAACTCATGCTCCAAAATGTCCCAACTTGTGTATTTCCTATTTAGCTCGCTATTTCTGTGACGTCTCGACGCTCGAGGGACAAAGAAAGAATGAGAACAGAGCAAAGATCGGCAAAGAGAGAACGAGAGAGGGCATTTCCTCTTTGCGTTTCTATGTCCTCGAAAAGATCGCTAATATCGCCAGGGCATCAGGCCAATTCTACAAAAGTCGAAACCAGAAAGAACTAAGTCTTGAGAAATTTTATCGTAAGAGTCTTCTAAGTGACGGAATTTTTTTTCTTTTAATTATCACGGTATCTAGAAATTCTTGTGTTTCGTTGCATTAAAAAGATTGAATGATTAAACGTTATACAGTTTTAATCGACACCTTTTATCAAAGTTTTATCGGTTATCTGTAAAGAAAGTAGATTTAATTTCTTAACTTAAATCCATGGATTTATGTTTGAAAGCAATTTTTCATCTCCAGGGATTTATCATAATTAATGAAACATTATCATTGATAATTCTTAATGCGTATTATTTATAAAAAAAGAGCAAGATAATTTCAGTAAGGACACATTCTATAATCGATTTTTATAGATATCAAAGGTGTTTGGTGTTATCTTTACACCATATGTCCTCTCGACCATACTTTTAAGTTTTTGTGAAAACATAAGTGGTTCTATAAATATGTATTTCCAATTTAGTACATCATGACAAATATAGTGAAATTACTTTTACAAATCATTAAGTTCAAACTATTATACTTTTCAGCGACTCTAACTTTCTTTACAGTTCCAAATTCATTAAAATTATATTTCAAATCATTTTTCATTTTCTAAACTATGGACTATTATCTCAAAAGTTATAAATCAAAAATCTTTCCTTAACAATTTGAAGTCTTAATTTTAATCCACATAATCTTGGACACAATTCATAGATCGCGGTCACGATTAACCAGCAACCGCTGTACAATCGAAGAAATCTAATCGCGAAATCTAATTCTAAATAGAGCAGTTCGAGGATAATCACGAAAAATTTGCACGCGAAGTGATTCACAGGATCCTTGGAAAATGTTAGCAGCAAGGTAGCACGTTGGCTTCCGTGAAATAGTTGGACAAACATGACGAGATGCTAATTGATTTGAACCAGGTAGTTCCGGTTACAACAGATCGAATTTACACAATTTCGAATAGCGTTTGATGTAACGGGACAAACGACCCGTGGAAATAAATAATTGTTTCGAATTTAATGGATAGTAGACGAGGAACCTGGTTTCCATACACTCGCAAAGGGGAGATCGTAGAAAGGAACAAAAGGACCGGAAGCGAGGCTCTTGATTTCTATCATCGCAACACGCTTCGTGTGTTTGGTTCCCTTTGCTTTTGATGTTGCTTCACTTTCTATGATTAAATGTCTCTCTCTGTTTTTTGAATATACGATTGATCTACCACCATGAAGTATTTTTCTATAAAAATTATTACTTTTAAATGGCCATGAAGAGTAATTTGTAAAATCATTTACAATTATTATTAATTTGTAAAAGGACTGAATACAGGAAGTTTCCTGGTTGATTGATGAATACTGATGGAAGGCGAAGGTGAACGTAGAACAATGAAACGAAGGATCTTTGTGTTACCTTAAAATGCAACTGTTAATTAAGTTGTCTAATAAGTAAATAATGAATCTATGTATGAGCTAATTTGTTCAGGAAAAAAGAGAAGAGAATTTCAACAAACTTGTTCCATTTCCATTCCCAGTAAAATTAGGAACATGATTTCAGATCCATTCAAATAATGAGGCTGCTAATTGAATTAATATTTCTTTCCATTGTTTCCTTAAATAAAGTATGATAGAAACATTTTAATACTCTTTTGGTGACAGTTATCAAGAAAGAAAACCGATCAATCTTTCAAGCAGCAGATTTGCAGAGCCCTGAATTGCAAAACAATCTTAATCTGGAAAATAAGCCTGACTATCGTGGATCAATTAACAATGCCATGAAAATGTACAAACACCTCGCGAATGGCAACGTTTTCTGCAAAGATTACCGACGACGACGGCGACAAAGGCGAAGGCGAAGGTCTTTTGTCACATGTCGTCGTAAATCGTTCCCTCCACCATTTCGAATACCGCGTGATCGTGGTATAGTAAATCAACCGATGGAAATCCATTGCAAACATATCACGGGACGTTTTTAAGTTTCCCCACTTACCCTGATTACCTGCTACACTCTTTGTTCACGTGTAAACGGCGATACCAGCGCGGCAAAAAATGAAGCGTCGTTAAGGGGTTACGCCTAGTTAGGATCGGGTAATTTTCAAGATTTTTTTTTGCCGTCCTAATAAATATTTACTATGAAGTGAAATATACCATCGAAAAATACATGTTTTAAGGTTGTTTTAAGATTTATTTAAAAGTAAAATGTTAAATAATGAGGGAAATACAGCTCTTCTCGTAGAACGCCCTTTTCTCGAGATCAATTGCGGTGGCCACGATATCTTCCAAACCGCTTATTTGAAATCAAAACCTTAGCAATAAAATAACAGAAACTTCCTACGGCAGCAAATAATGTTTAATTATAGCGTACTGCATTTTAGTGTTCATAAAGGAAACACATACACATCAAGAATCTGCTTCAGCGATAAAAAGAAATGATGCGGATAGTGCGGTTCTATCAATTCAAGTCGCTTGAATGGATTCTCCTATTTCTTTGGATGATTACAATATTAAAAGGCATCCTTAGTAACAGTATACTCTATCGTTATACACTGAGCGAAAGTATCGGTGAGACTGTCGGTACCAGGAGAAACTAGCGAAAATTTTCTCCTGGTTGTGTGTACACCCTAGAAACTGTTTTAAGTCGATACTCGATCGATGAATCGAGTGAGAACGTTATGAATCTCAAGTTAAAAGATTAAATGATTACCAAGCGCTGATATTATGATTTTTATTACAATTTATCGAATCTGAAATATTACTTTTGCATTCCAGCACGTAAAGTATGACAATACTACGATTTTATCGTTAAGCATTTAATCCCTCAAGAAATACGAGGACGTTAAAAATATACGTGAGATTATTAGCCATCACGTAGGAACGATACCTGCGAATACATTTCCGTGAATCGGTTAGATTAACGTCCAATCTGCGATTTGTTTTGCAAAATATATGTTTATACTGCGCATTAAAGACGGCGAACAATATGTAAGTAATCGTCGATTTCGACAGCACCGGATACACAATACGGATAAAGTATGTCGTTAAAATATAAAATATTTATATCGATTTGCGAAATATGTTTGATAAATCATCGACTCCGGCAAAACATCGAACATTTGAATGTTTTGCCGTTAACACGCATGGTGGCGCTGTTTATTCCTGAGAAAGCTTTGAATCAGCGGAAAAGAATAAAATACTCGTATTCTTAGAAATATTTCGTAGTCATAGCGTGCAAAAAAATCGCGTTCAATTTTGTAGATGGATTCGATCGTTTCGCAGCAGTAGAGTAAAGGCGAAAAAAGGTATCGATGGAGCGACGACGATAAAATGCGATCGCGACAGACGATAACGGTATACGCGACCACCGCGTGAAAACAAACGCTTCGCCAGTTCCACCTTTCAACGAATACAAAATCCTGTTTCTTTAGTGTGTAATAAATTTTATGTTTCTTTCGCTGTAGTTTCGCTTTACTTTCGTTTGGACGCATTTGGTAAACACTTTACGTAAAAGAGATCGTTATACTAGAAGGAGGGATTCAAACGACACATTCTGATGATCGAATAATCAGCGAAACGAGTATTCAATTGAAGACTGATTTGAAGACTTCCTGTCTGAAACGCGGTTCGTTTGATTCTTTGAAGTTCATTTGGGATACAGATTCAAAGGAGCCTAAGGTTTTTTCCACTTCGTGTCCCATCCCTTCACATATGTATATGTATGACATAAAAAAAGTAGCTCAAATAAAATTTATAAAATTAACATTAAAGCTTGTATAACTAATTTAGATTTGCATTTACATCGATTAATATTCAAGTATACATTACTCTTCTTGCATTCTTAGACTTAGTCTTATGGGGGCCCTGAATCTTAGGGAGCCCTAGACAGAGAAGGTATAACCTAGGTCTAATTTTGAATCTAGTTATTTACAATGATATTCTAACTTGAAGAATTCAAAAGTAATAATACTTATACCGGTAATGGTGCAGCATATCTTTCAGTTATCGTAAATAAATAAACAAAATGTTAAATGAATGTGAGCTTTCTCCTAAGCGCAATCGTGTTACATCTTCTCTTATTCAACCACGATAATGGAACACGAACGATATCGGAATAGGAAGCAGAATGAATCGCTTTCAGTTGAATTCTGATAACCGCACGACCTAGCTTTCCAGGTAACATAAATGTCTGTTCTACCTAATGCTCAGAACGACGAAAGTGAACTCAGAGATTACTATCTAAATCGTTTATTCGCTAATGTTTAAACAGCGTTCGAGTTAGTCTCTAGAATCCAATCTATAACATATGAATTTGTCTTTTATCAATAATTGCGTTTTACAATTGAATAGACACGACATTTTGAAATTTTTATCCTGTAGCTTCTTCGGAACGTTATTATCGTACATTGTGCGAATGACACGTGACACGACCACTGGAACGGATATACGTATCTTTTTGAAAGAACCATTTCCTCGCGCGCATCGCGTTCGGCCATCTTGAATATTTCAACAATACAGATGATGATGGTGATGACTCGACATTCATTGTCATACTTTGACGTTATCGAATAGTATGTTCATTTGACTATGAAAATAATTCTTTTCATATTTAATAAACGCTTTAAATAATTTTTTATTTATTGCTAACTTAAAATTAACTAGGTTGATAAAATAAAAAATAAATGTTCTACTCTGCTCGATACTTAACTAAATACTTACACCATAACGTACAATTATAATACATCTTTTGATTTCAGAAACCAAATAAAATGTCCAACTTGAGGATGTGAGTGATAAGAGAAAGTTCTTTTTAAGTATTACAGCTCCACTTTCTATCTGTTTTGCAAGATCAACGTCACCAAAAGTACCATCCTCAAGTGGAATATTATTGTACATAATAAAATTGAATGTTTATAAACATTTAAGTAATCGATGCAATGGAAATGCAATTGTGATTAACAGGAATGTAAAAATAAATATTTTACGACGCAATTTTTTAATTGCTATCCAATTATATTTATTTAACAACATTTTTTATTGCAGATCTGACGAATTTGATACCATTTAGTTTCGCAACGTCTGTGCGGTGTAAATAGGCCAGGATTTTAATGGCGTTATCATAATTACACATTTTTTAATACTTCAATGTTTTCGAAATGATTCAGAGTTAAATTGAGTGAAATTTTATTGAAACATTAATTCAATATAATTCTGACTATCATCGAGTGGTACGAGTCATCAGATGGAACACGTGATTGTTTATCGTATAAAGTTAACGTCGTGTTTCACCGACATTTGTTAAAATATTTGCAAATGGTGCGCTATCGTTTGTACGACAAACATTCGGCTCTAGAACACTTTCAGAACCGTCGCGAATATTGAAAGTTTACCACCGTCAGTCGTTAGGAAACCACTTGTTACACAAGAACATATTTTTAAAAAGTATTTGAAGAACTCATTCTAGTGTGTCAAAAGGCTGATGCACCGAGAGTATTGTAATTCTATGAGTCATAAGCTGCTTAAACATTCTGTTAGCATTAATTGTGCGATTGGTATCTTTGATAATTATCTGTCCATAATTACGAAAAATAATGAAATAGTTGTCGCCTTCTCAGAAAAATTCAATTTTTCCATTAACAACATTCAGTAACTTGAATATCATTGAAATAATTATCGTTTCTGCTTAAACTTACATAAGAACACGGGAAAACTTAGCGATTACCATTACCCCTCAATACTTTTTTACCTTGTTCTATGTTCTTGGAAATTGTGTGTCATTCTTTTCCTCAATTTACTACTTTCTTGTTTTAAACTTTATTAGCTGAACTATTCAAATATATGGAATATTTTTAGAAAGGTGGGTCATTATGAATTATCAGTCACTGACTAATGACTTAGGAATAAAATTTTCACTGCAAATATTCGAATAGTTCAGTTATTAGTATTTAATTTCAAATGGACATTTTTTAAATATTCTAAATTTTTCAGGCAAAGGACTTGGGTAAAGTAATCTATAAAGTAATCTACCTCTTTGGTTAAATTCTAATACAAATCAGGTTCTAGTAATCCTTCCAACAGCTTCAAAGGACTATAAATAATAAGCTATATGTTTTCTAGGATTAACAAATACAGGATATGAATTACACCGACATAAATGGAATTTCTTTCGAGCAAGAATCTAGAAAAAAAGATTCGCACGATCCTAGTCGCCAACGTCATCCACGTCGCCACCATTGCAAACGGTACTTGCGCAAGCACGAATTTTGCAATTTGCTGCCTACGGATGCCGACCGATCTCTCGGCTCGATCTCCTCGTGCATTCCACTTCTCTGAGACGCTTTAATGTTTGTAATCTAACTGGAGAATGTTACGAGGAAAAAGAAAAGGGAAGAAATCTCGTTGAGAAACGACCAGTGAATCATCCATGTTATTGTTATCTTTAACATAGGTGGTAAGGCAAAAGTACATGAAAAATTTTACATCGTTCCGTCAAGGAGATTTATGAGAATTCAAATATGATAAAGGAAGCAAAGCAATGGTTGGAATATTTAGGAACACGTGTAGCGTGGCGATGCTATTGTGGAAACGTTTTGAAACACGTATCACGCTGTTTTTCCCGTTACGGACGCGAGCTCTATCGACCGAATTCTTTAGTGATGATTGGCGTGGAACAATTAAACGCTCACTGGACTTGTTTCGGTGCAATAGCAACGTTGTTAAACCTTTGTGAAACAAGAATCGTCAATTAACCAGGGTCTCTATTAAAAATGCAACATCAACTTAATGGACAAAGGAGAATTCCCGGGAGAAAATCTGAAATAAAATACTTGTAATTATATGTCGAATAAAAGTATCGATGTTCTTTGGTCAATTTTTTCAAAGGCAGAAGAACTTCTATGTTTATGTTTATTTTTTGTACCCAGGTGATATTTGTTTAACCTCAAAATTACTCATCCCGCTATCAACTGAATTAATAAACATCTACAAAGCAAAGTCACGAGATTACATTATCGTCGGTGAATAAATGCATCCTCGCTAAAGACTAACGGGTGGCATTGCAAGGAACCGAATCACCAAAGTAGGTGAGGTGCGCATGCGCAATTAAACGGAGTCATTTTCTCAGAGACCGCTGATGCGCTCGGCAATTAATTTTAATGAAGTTTCCACGTAACGAACGAATGAAAGAATCCACATTGAAAGATCTATTCTCGGTGGTGTGCATAACCGTTTATCTGTGTCGTTGCACATCGTGTCCAGGAGGCACGTGTAAATGCACAGGCGAAAAAAAAAAACTCGTGTCACTCATCTATGCTCGTGCCCTTTGCACATGCGCATGCGCATGCGCGTGCGCGTTCGCGATAGTAACGACGGTTAAATCCGTTGAACGAACCGCCGTAGAGTGAAAAGTGAACGGAGCTAAGCAAATTTGTTGCTCGATTGACATTATCCTTACAAAAGGTGACGTTACACTTTAAAAAGAAATTCTCCGATGTCTGTCGACTATCCTTCTTACAGGAATACGTGTTTCGACATAATGTATGTAAATGTATGCGCCAAAAGGGGGCCATTGAATGATTTATCATTGAAGATACAGGAGGTCTTTTCAAGGATGTAGTTTCGGGCTTCGAAGGGTAAATTCTATAACGTTACTGGATAAAAAGTAAATACTTTGTAAGTTAATTTACCTGGGAATGTTTATTATTTCTTGGGAATAAGGAGTGGAAAGGCCTAGATATTTTGATTACGCAACTATAGATAAACAGCGTTCAGGAAATCGCCAAGCTACTCAGGAAAGAACGTTTCGAGGAAGGTCGGAAGTTGACCGCGATAAGCGATTACCGATGCTAGTTGTAACGGCTGTTAGTTATAGGGATCTTCCAGCGATGAAAGTAAAATACAAATCAGGAGGCGAGTATAATAAAGGAAGGTGTCGTGACGTTTGAAGCTCGTCAAAGAATTATGTCCAGGGACGTATACATACATTTTTCCACGAATGCGATTCAAGTTAGGAACAAGTTTCGCGCAATTAAACAACAATTACTCCTCGATCGACGTTTCCGTTGGAACATGTTTCATAAAATGAATACAACAAGTGGTTGCAGTTGACCACGATTGTGCCAAAGTACGTCAAATGATACACATACGACACAAAAGAGATCAATGATGATGACTAAGAAGGTTCCCTTGAGAACTTCAATTCACCGTACCCGTCATCATTTGCATAATCAATGAAAAACGCTGCCATTGTGGTAATATTTCCGTATTGATTGTAATCTCGAATGTGAAACCCTATTTAAAACGGGTATCTCGGTTGCTCGATGCCAGCGTTGGATATGCACGCGATTCGTTTGGTCGTTGGCCTATCGCCCAGACGTGGAATATATGTATGTATATAGGGGGGATATAGAAGAAAGAATCGGTCAAATCGGATTGAACGAAGAAAAGGATAGAGGAAGATTTTGTGAGGCAGAGTTGGGCACTCTTTATTATTTGAATAACGAATATGAAAGACCATAAGATCTACATATTAATAGTGGGAGTAAATTATTCTATCAATTTCTCAGGACATTATAGAAATTGATGTATTTGCAATACCTAAAGGGTTCAAATTCCAATTAAAGTGGAGGATAATTAGTAGAATTACAATGTGCCCAACTCGGGTAGCCGCAAACTCTTAATACATACATAGGCATTACAGAAGTTATTGTAACAGTTCAGTTAAATGGTATTCATGATCTCAGTTGGTGGATTGAAACGCGGCTGCCTTTTCGTTTACACCGTACACTCCAATCCATTATTCTCAACGGTGTTTGCTACAGCGAACGCTTAAATCATTATCCACCACAGTCACGGCTATGAAGAAGCACGAGATATTTCATTGGAGTCGTTGAGCATACATATATGTATGCACATACGGTAGACATGCTCCTGTTTACCAACCTTCGCGAACAGTAACTTATCCATATGACCCTGACTAGCGACGAATAGAATCAACGACTCTAGTACATACTAAGTTCCTCGTTCTAATATCAGTCGGCATTCGAAATCTGTTAGAAGGTCTATGCATTATGAGTAATCGCTAAAGACACGCTAAGTAACATTCTAATATAAAAAAATGATGGTAACCTGTATGACATTTATTCTTGTCCCTGTTTATTTTCACTGATTATCAATTACAGAGATAGTACCAGGCGCGACTGATATGATTATCGTAAAATATGAATCATTATAGTGATAATTATATTTTTTCCATAACCATTGCTAGTACGCTTTTCAATCTAAGATTCTTAAATTCTAAAGTTCTAAAATTCCAAAATTCTAATAAAGTTAAGGGCTCACCCGAGATTATTTCATTTCTTTTACACTTAATATTCGGTTGTAAGGTAAGGAATCTCTTGATAAAATATAGATAGATAAATAAGGAGACACCGTGTACGAAGGAAACAGGGCGCCAAGGGAGGGGCCCTTCTTTGTGAGACGGGCTCTGACCTCAACGGATCGTCGGGCCTGAGGTAGGCGCCCCGACTGTGAACGGCAAACGCTGTTGCTGCTCCTGCTGCTGGTTTGCTTGTCTGTCTGACCAGTTGCTTGGCCTGGTTGCCAAGCAACCGTAAAAGCGTCACCCCCAGAATCTCTAAAATTCCTTATACCCAAGTTGTTCAAAGCGAGCTTATACACCCAACTTACCCGACGATCACCGTTCAACACGTGAGAAAATCGTCGTTTAAAAATACCACTCGAAAGACTTAACGGTTTTTGATCCCTGTGTAGTATATTTAGAAAGCGTCGCTAATAATTCAGCAACGCACAGAATTGACCGTTACAACGAAGACAAAGTTCACGATATATTCGCGTTTAAATCACTTGCAAAAAAAAGCTGTTACGTTAAAAGGATTGAAAAAAATCACACTTTTCTTCGTGTATAAACTCGATCGTTCAGCGATCAGTGTAACCATGAACTTTCCGCGTGAAGTCATGATATCGAGTGAAACGGTTAGTCATTAGAGCGGTCAAACAAAACTATGCATCTCTAGTATCGCCACGTGCCGTAAGATCGCGGCTGATTTCGAGTTACGTCGATTTTACATTGCAATTAATTTCGTAAGTTTTACCTACGACCTAGATTGCGATATGTTGCAATTTGCGATTGTTCTTTTTTTATGTATATCGTAATTAACGCACGACGGAGAATTGATTATTATATATGGTAATAACGCGAAGAGAGTTTCGAACAATGTACACAGTGGACTTACCCATGTGAGCGAGGTCGATGATCGGTATTTCGCATTTGCTCAAAAGAGTCTCACAGGTCTGGGTTACAATCGGAGCACTCGTACAGCAGCTCATCTTGCTCGTGGCTAGTTACTCGGCGAAATGAGATTTCTATTGCTGTCTTTCTCCTTCTACTATCGATCTCTTTCTTTCTTTGCTGTTCGGCAGCTCTCGCAATTTCGTATCTTGTCCCCGATCTTTCCGTTCCGATCCGTTCACTCGATCGATTCTTTTTTCGTTAGCCTGCTTCGAACTGTTCCTTCTTCCTTGTTTCTGTGCCCCGTTTACGTTCAAATGTAGCACCAATAATACCGGGATGGTAAATATGTGGCTCGACGTGACGCGCGTGTATATACACTACATTCACCACGTGCGAACTCACTCAGAAAATGAGCGAACAATTTCACTAAAATATCCAAGAAAAAATCATGCTATCACTGTACACGTCGAATGAAGACCGGAACGTTTAAGCTACAGCCTGATCGGTGATCCTGTTTCGAAGAGCGAAATTCTATCGGTGAACACGGTAGGTGTTGCTGATTATCGTGGAGAAATGTTGTTCAGACACTGGTGTGGCAACCCTAACGGTAGCCGTAGGAGACGAGTTTATTATGGGGCTGGTGGTGCGGCAGGTAAACGTATACGTGATTCTGAACTGGTGGGCACATGCTACGATATCGATAGAGTAGCGATAATCAAGTACTGAGAAGAAAACAACACCGCAACAACGATCGTAACTCACAAGCGGACGCTCGTTAACTGAATCGACGATGCACGCAAACCGACCAGACGCGCGCCTCTTGACTCGAGCGAAGCCGAACCTTACCGAGAGGAGTCGAAGTTTCACGAAGTTTTACGAACTTCACCGATCAGACCTTTCAGACGTTAGCGCGCTCAAACGAAGGAAAAACAAACTGATGTTCGACGGCTTTTTACTTTTATTTGAATATTTCTAATTTTATATACATCTTAATATCGTAAAATATGTATATGTATTTCAGTATTCACTATGTTATAAAATATTATTATGTTTCTGTTCAATTTAAGATACTTCGAGTATTAAATTTAAAAATTCAGAAATCCGTTTCTAATTCATGAAATTTTTTAGATGTTTAAAAATTGCATTAGAAAATGTCGAAAATCAATTCTATACATTTCAGTACGAATTTATACGTTTTTTAAACACAACCTACATCCTACACAGTTAAATGTACGTTTAATTGCATCATCAAACGTACGTTATATGTGTTGGTGATCTACAAGTCGTAACTTTACAAGCCTGCGATAAACTGTTTTGATAAAGGTAGATGTAGAGAGCGACTTACGTTCAGCTACTAAATAACCACTGCGCTTTGTACGGTGTTTTAAATCCTACTGCACTCCGGTAGACGATCTTCGATTACTAAATACAAGATTCAACGATCCCCACCACCCACGCTCTCTCGTCTCGTCGCAGCGTATTTCTAATCATTGAAATTAGTACTTTCTCGTTATCGTGGCCGCGTAATTTGCATTGTCTTCCAGCATACTCGACCCATGCACCATGCGTCATTTCATTACCCGAATTTATAGATCTGTGCACGAATTTAAGCTCTCCTCTTGATCGATGTTCCAAGAGTATCGTACGCGATACTGTTTTTCCGTGTACACCTGTTTTCACACGGTTCACAGGATCTTCTTCCATACTGCTTGCCATCTGTTCTTGGAAAAAAACAAACTCGACGCACGCTTTTTTGATCCACCGAGAGCACTTTCCTTCTAACCCGGTGCTTCTTTTTTGGGCGTCGATAAATTCTGGCAAACAGTCATAAAACGTTTTCCGTAGAGAAAAAATGATTTTTTAATCGATCTTCCTTTTCTCTTTCATCGTGTCCCGTCGTGTAAACCTTTCGTGAATATCGTGTGCTCTTGATGGACGCTGGGTTTGATCCTGGCTGCCTCGAGAGCCGCGGGTGAATGCTGAAGACGACGTTTGTTCACAGGTGAAGATTCTATCGGCGACGAAGAGTAATTGGAATCGTCTTTGGCGTTGCTTTTATTTTTAGCGTGGACATACTTTTGCCTGCAACGTTTCATGTTTTTCCTGCAACGTTTATCGGGCCTCTTTCTTTTCTTCTTTGCTTCCCAATTCGAGGGGGTCGAGCTCGAATCTCGCCTCTCCGTTTCTGTACTGAATGTAGAACGATAACGCGGTTCATTTTATCATTCAAAACATTAATCCCAGAATTAACGCGATTATCTTATCCGTGGGATAAGACGACGCGACATCCTTATCGTTGCATTTGAACTCATTTTTTATTCAAATTACACGGTCAATTTAAGAACACAGTCTTTCTTATCTCAAATTACGCGAAATTTGCATTACCTCGACTCGTCCAAGGATGTGCTGGAATATTCATTGGCAAAGATTTTGGGAAAATGGTAGAAACGACACTTTCCACATATTAATCTTCTTATAATCTGCAATAATTTTTATCACCGTTAAGGATATAAAGTTTGATAATTCAGAGACTTGTCTGACAGTTACCTTTGTAATTAAAAATCCTAAGAACACTTGAATAATCACCAAAGTGGTAGTCATCACATAGGCTACGATGACGATCCTAAGAAGAACAGGGCTCACCACTTCGGCACATCCATTTGTGTTTATAGTTTTAATATCGGTATCGATATCAGAGTGTTCGCATGGTACCATTGCCCTTAAACTGCAACAACTGAATGGTACACCTCTGTCCCTATATTCTTCGTCGGATATTTGATTCTGCACAGCCATTTCTTCGCGGGATGCATAATCCACTCCCTGAAGAAGAAACAGTACATCATGGTACCTTTACATAAATATTTATGTTCAAACGCTCTTGTACCGTTGAATGAGTTACCCGTTTTGAATGGTGGATTCACCTGCCAGTCAAAGAGGAACCAATCTGTGTAGGAGGAATGACCGCAGCATTGAAAGATGAACTGTATCTCGTCGATGGCGTACTTGTAAGAAGCTGCACTTGCATACAATCGCATTGAGCTGTTGAAAATGTCGATCAGCGATTCTTGTCTTACGCTTATGTGGTATCCTATGGAAACTAGAGTGGCTGCGTTCATTATAGCGCATATGGCGATTGCTATCAGCAGGCATCTTAGGGTTCGTCTGGTTTCTGCACAGCAACGTGGCACCTTTCTTCTAAAATAATATATATATATAATTACAATTAATTTACGAGTATTCATTCTATAATTATAAATACTTAATATAGCGTTTATTATAATTATTTGTCAGACAAAACATTACGAAATACTAACGCGCGTATGCTACGAACGGTTATCATCGCAGTCGGCAAACCTAAGCTGACGTTTATCAGTGTAAATATGACGGGTCGTAAACCACCCGCGAATCGAATGATCTGCCATTCGGCGAATATTTCTAGTATCAACATGAAGAAACGTTTCGCCTCGAATATCGCCAAGGTGACTGCTACACCATAACCGAATCTCACTTCCCATCCGCAATTACAAGGGACTCTTGCATTTTTTTTAAATCTTTTACTCCTTTGGAAGCTCTCGTTGCTCGACATTCAATTTGCTAGGATCTTCCAATCAGTGGATCCTTCTTTTACCTGAAAATATCTTCTAAAATCATCAGTCTTACATAAAACATTAGAATAGTAGAGATAAAATCATTGAAACGAATGATTCTCTGATTACTCTATCATTACAAGATAAAAGATAGTTTTACAAAGTATGCAGATTGCCATGATGTTTAACTATGTCGATTCAAGGAATGACAGTGTTTAAAAATTGCCTGGGATCACGCAGTGTTATTACGTCATTGTTCACTCAGTGTTATTACGTCATTGTTCACTCGACAATAAGCATCATTTTGGCAGGAAGTTGGGCATAAAGAAAAATATACATGTCACCTCGAGGTTGAAACAGAATTATCCTCTCTACGAGGTTTTAATTAAAGTTCTAGCTTTTCATGTTGAGTTTCATGTAAAGATAAACATTCCAGGAATTTATTAGATCAAACTGCAACAATCATGATCGTAAAAATCATGAGAGTACGTTATGCAACTTGCTCCATGTGTTCTATGCGTTTATGGCAATGTCAATATCGCCTCCAAGGTTAATCGTTTCTATGTCTATAATTCTTCTCGTAACATTTCCATCGTAATCGTCGAAAAACCGATTAACAGAGATCTTTTAATCAGATCGTTCGCATTTGCCTTGCAAACGAGCTTGGATAAGAGATTGAAGCTTAACGAGATCGAGTCTCGAGAGGAACACGCTTCGAAAGAATTGATAGACTGTTTTACGATCCTCATTGAACACTCACCAGACCCCATGCCGTGTGAGATAAGACAGCATCTTTAAAACGTTACACTTTTTCGGATTTTCTTGAAAGTTAGCGAGGATCGTGAACGATCGATGGGTCATTGTCTTTGTTCTGAAACTAATTTCACTCGTAGATCAATCAATGTAATCGTTCGATCAATTAATTTATTAAAATGAACATAGGTACAAGAATAATTGTGATTACACATGCTTCGTACCTTACTGTGTCTGTATTTACATTTTTCATGTTGGTATAAAAAATATATATCCTTATCTCTAGGTGTAGTTTCTGAATATTATTCTCCATACGTTCATTCACTCCTCTTTCCGCAAGTACTCAAGATTATTTCTAAGTTGAACACATAGTTTATTCTTATTCCCTAAGTGTAAGTTAAGCTTCAAAGTTTCATGTTTACTAGAGTGGATCGAAAATAGCATTAGCAGACCAGGTGATAATTGATTAAAATAATATTACTATACCATTTTTACTATGGTACTTCAGTAACGCAATATGATATCTACTTTTTTTTTAAATAAAATAATTTCAAGAAAGCAAAACATACCAATATCTTTCTGATTCACTGTAGTTTTTAGTACAATACAAAATATACGGTAGTTCTTATATGATATGCAAAAGTCAATTGAAGATTTCAGAAATAACTTCTGTTAAGATAAAAGAATCTCTGCTCTTAGGAAGTCATCCATAAATCATTGCTTTTTCGCATACCCTGATTAGTACATTAATTAACTCCACACAGTGACGCAACGCTTTTATGTCAAATTATGTACAATCTCAGCGGAAGAAACAACTTCGCGCTTTTTCTGATGATAACACCATCGAGAACGAGTCGTTTAAGCTCAGTTGACAGGATATTTGTATATGTCAACGTAAGAATTCTTAATACCCAGACTCCAGAAGGCTAAGAACGGCAACTTCTCGGTTAGATACATGGCTATACGCATATGGCCATTGAAGTACATTCTGAACAGTGATGACCACCAGTACGTGGACTGCAGCAAATATTTATGAACGATCAGTTGAAGATTCAATATGAATCTGCTATACCACGACATGCTGGACGTGTCTGAAAATAATAATATAATATTATTTCAATGAAAATCTTCCATCAAAAAAGAAAGAAACAGAAGGTACAGAATTAATTTGAACACCTAATAGCTCACCTATTTTTAAAGAATGATTGTTATTCGTGGCGGAAGAAGATGCCAGAATAAAAGTGAATGCGACAAAGGCACTTGGTTCGATAAAAGGATTTATTGGCCATAGAGATTCGATCAGAAGGTAACTCATCTTATCGAAATCTTTGTTACCACGTGCCAGAGCGGGCAGGAATATCTCGTCCAAGAGTCGTCTGCAAAGTGCACGTACCTCTTCAACGTTTCCGCTACATATGTTGTACCTGCCATGATATAAATTTGATCACTGATACGTCTAGATATTCGTTCCATTATTTTTATGACAAATTTTCATTACTAAATCATAAGCTTATCTAGAAGTACTACGGTCCCTGGCCATCGAATTAGGACCACGTACGAAAATTTTACTTTTATGGCTATAATAGTATGACATAAATAGAAAATTGTCTTAGGTCATTCAAATTATTACTTAATACATTGATAACCAAGTATACATAACAATAGACTTGTTACTATTTTGATGAAAATAAAATGATGTGGGCGATGAGCGATTAAGGACCGTGCAAGTGTTTGTCTGGAGCCTATTCAAAAGACTAGTTTACAACTCTGCAAACACCAGATTATCTGATTGTGAGTTGAAAACAAGAATTACAGACATTTGGGAAAACAATGAAGATATAAAGCAATGTATGCGGAGCATGCCGAAAAGGATACAAGCTGTCATCAAAGCAAAGGGGTGGAAATACAAGATATTAACACGTGTTAATAATGTTATGTACAGTAGTAGTGTATTATGTTAATAGCTAATAAATTTAAACAGGCCTTTTAATTTAACGGAAAACGTGAAAAATGCTGAAAATTTCTAGTGGTCCTAATTCGATGGCCAGGGACTGTAAAAGATTCAATTATTTCGGCGAAACATTAAAAAGGGTATAAATTTCGAAATAGAACTCGTGTCTGGAGCACGAACTTGTCTTCCATGCCGAGCATGCTGCCAATAACACGCCAGAAATGAATCAGTCCTTCGAGTTCCTCGGAATTGTTATTCACCCCGAGATAGTCGCCGCTCAGAAGGGTGAAACCCATGAATCCGAATTGAGTCAATGCCATATCCAATTGCGAGATCTTCTGGAGGCCAGCTTCCGAGCTTCTTCGAAACGCTACGCAGTGTTTTTTTCCGTACGATTTTCAGAGAATCGAGAAACCTGCCAAAAAGAAAAGAAAAGGGAAAACATTGATTTTACAAACAATCTTGTTCCGAGCAAACGGGCGGTTCGCGATTGATTTATTCCATGAGCTGGATCGAATTTCGCCGACGTTACAATATACGAGGAAACTATTTGCCTTTTACATCCTTCATCTACCTACACCCGTTTATTTTCTTTCACGAAATTTTAACCTTCGAATGGCTAAACAAATCTTAAACGCGTAATCCTTGCGTTCAATTATGTGCGTGACGATATTCAGGGAACCCGATGGTATTTTTAATCATCATTAAAATTAACAGACTGTGGATTTTAATTTCTTACAAAGGCTTAATTTAAATTTATAAGAATTTTAGTTTAATTTCATAAATTTATATTTATAAAAAGGATTTTTATTTCCCTAACAGGATCAATCGATTAACATTTTATGTAGCAGACGCTTTGATATTTCGGATTTTCCCAGACTAAAGATTATTCGTCTGCACGTCAAGGAGGGAATATATTCGGCAAGATGAATCGATTAAAATACCGGAGCTGCACGAGCTCGACGATTCCCCGAATGCCAATGAACGGGGCACGACTTCATCGATCCTCTTCTACGGTATATTTTTGTCACGCAGGATATTTCGTGAAGGGTGTCGTCGGGACAATCTGGATTTCGCTTTCAAACGTTCAAGAGGCGTTGAAAACCGCAGTGATATTAATAGTACCAAATTACTAAAAATAGAAAAGTATTTAAAGAAGGTGGTATTCTTAACTTGGCTCGTGTGTTTCATTGGTATCAATTTTGAGAGCATCTTTCAGTGGAAAAGACTTATCATTGTCTGTATGAAACTTTGCAAACAAAGCACAATTGCACACTTACTCTTTCTCAATGCCAGCTCTTTTTCCATACCAGGTCCAAGTGTGCAGAATCGTGGATACGTATCTACGAAACGCAGCACACTGCGTGCTACTTTGTCTGGTGAACAATAGAACGTCCTTGATTGACGGTATAGCGAATAGAATTACCAGGCCGCACAGTTTAGCGATCATCATGGTAAAAGGGTTGTTATAAAACATCCTTTGACCAAGTAGAAATTTCTTTTCGTCGAAGAAGGGTGGTAGCTTTGGTTGGAGCCATTCAAAGTCCATCAAGGTGTTCGATCCATCCTTGAGGAGCACTTGCAGCCTCGACTCCGTGGCATCTGAAGCAAAAATCATTGATTTATTAAAAGTGTGAAATAAATTTAAAAATTTTATATTCTAGATTATGGTACCTAAATCCTAGTTTCTAGACTTTAGATTTGGACAGCTCTAGTAACTTGAAAGTTTGGTTTAGATTTAATTTTCCTGAATTCTGGACCTCAACCTTTGGATCATCCATTTCAAATTTTGCAAATTAAATTCTGAATCTTTAATCTGGACTCTGATTCTTGGAGCTTAAGCTTTGGATCATTGATAATAGCTTTCAAATTTTGGATTTTAGATCCTGAGATCCTGAAGACATCTACTCTCTTCAGTACCCTTAGATATCGGACATTGAACCACGAATCACCAATCTCCACTGCTAGATCTCGAACTTTGGATCATGGACATTAAAATCTTGGACCTCGGATCATAGATTATGGTCCACGTGGTATTAAATCATGACCCCGAAATCTAGTGTTGCTTACATCATGTCCAAATTCACGACCTTTATTTTTTTCTCACCGATTGTTCCTATCAACCTCGAGTAATTCCATAAAAACGTGTGATACGTTCAGATAGAGAATCTTTTACGTTCGTTTCAATTAAGTTGTTCACAGCGACCGGATCAATGTTTTACAACCGACAAATTTGTAAGACATGACCATACAAGTGAAACGTACATCGTGTGAGTGATCCCACGATTCGATAGAATAGAATTCATTTGGTATTCAGAGCCATCGAAAGTGGATACATCTGTGCAATGGACATGACTAGAATAAGAACCATCGTCCATAACGAGACGTAATCGAACCGAATGTGGTTGCACACATTACACATGCTGTCTGCTTGATCAAAAATAGATTAAAGGCTTCTTCCACGTAGCCATTGTTCGCAAAGTAACTATTAAAAGAGATTACGAAACATCCAAGCAATCAGCAGTACTTGTTAACTCGATCCAATCCTATTTCCTTTTCTTTTCTGAAAGAAAAAATGGGGTTCCTTCCCTAAAAAAGGCGAGGACCCAGAACATTACCATTCTTCCTGAGGAAGCCCTAAGATTATTCAACCCTTTCGTTGCCACGCGAATTTTTGAACTTGCACCATTGGGCCACAATAAAAATTTAATAATGGCAAAGAACTGCGAAATATATTAAAATAACGGTACAATCTTGCCAATAGCACATTTTTCTTAGTGGTCATCAGTGACCACCATGGGCCAAATGAAAAGACAAGCCCCGTGGCAGCGAAAGGGTTAAATAAATATATTTTTACCATGGTTCATTTAATTTTTCATTCAACTATCAATGAAAATGATTCTACTCAATTATCTTGACAGATATTTCGAAATAGTTTTATCTTCCACGTGTGTACAGTGGAAAGTTAGATCATCGAGATTATGTCATCATAGCCCATTGCGTAAAAATTGCTTTCACCGAGCTACATTTCCATTCTCTCCTTTTATTGATCGTCGTTCTATTTAATATATCAATAGTAACGTTAAGTTGTAATAATTGAAGTTCTACGTTATCCGCAAGAAGTTGCACACGTGTTGCATTTGAAGCCAGCCAGCCAAGGAAAGTAAGCCGAGGCCGTCCGTTTCTATTCGCACTTTCATTAAACGCAGCATGTTTAGAACCTCTGTGCAATACCTTGGAAAAAAAAATGGGAAAAAGAGATAACCAACCGCTTCTGCTAACTATGCGAATAACTTAACGGTTTGACCATACAGGTGAAACGTGTCTTAACTGTGAATGGATGAATAAAACATGAAATTTTATTCTGCTATAATTAAAAAATTATACTAACTGGAATTTATAGAATATTATAATTTTAAATACAGCTATTTTTCCATTCCATCAAGGATCAGCTCTTCTCCGGAAATATGCAAAATCGTTGACTCGAGAAGAAAGACATTTCCATTAAAACTCTATAAACCTTGTTCGCTTCTTGGCATAAAGTCAGAGGACTCAGGTATAAAATAGAGAATACTTTATTTTGTGAAGGCGAATTGTTTAAAATTCGGGAATAAAACCACGGGAAATTGTTTAAAATTGACAAAGATTATGTAAGAGTATAAACAACGAGTACCATGAAATATCAGATACCTAGCATGCAATCATTCGCTAATACTAATATCCTGTACAAGACCGTTCAAGGATCTACTTAGGTTATATAACGTAATAAAACATCGTTTGTTCGAAGAAAATTTTACCGAACGCCCAGAATCTTCTTTCGAGATTTTGTAATCCTCCAGGGTCACTTCAGATATAGAAAAAATTTCCTTGTACCTCTACGTATCCAATACATACCCATCTAAATGAAGTTTTAATGTAAATGAAATATTTTAGAATTTATGTTGATTTACAGAATTGTCATTATTTGAATGACATACATATTTTCACTTCCGGTGCAAAAGTAGCACCGCGTCGGTTCAGTGGACCTAACGATGCAGACCTAACTTGCTTAGGATGCTTAGTAGTCTTAATATTTTAATATTAAATATTATAAATTTGAATAATACAATAATAAAATAATAAAATTTTGAATAAGTGTCGTTGATATTTAGTACGATTAATTTTAAGTTTTTCTCAAATAAATAACTCCATATATACATCAGTAAAAGAACACTTCGACTCTGCCTACGGTATTCTTACCCAGGATGCTCTGAACCGTAACAAAACTAAAACAACTCAACTTACGCATAAAACGTGATCGCATAAAAAACATGATCCATCCAAGATAAAGTGCATCACCGGGACACTGAACCTCTTTAAAAAAAGACACTGACCTGCCAAATCCGTCTGTTTCGCGTCCTCGATCCTATTCATGTTTACGTGCCACAGTCATAAGATCAACTCTTCCACTGCTGGTACATCTATCATTGAATGCACTATACCATGTACTGGCGGTGATAAAAACTGCTACACCCTCGTATTTAACACGATCCAGTAAAACTGATTTATCATTAGTACACGATTACTCTTGGTATTAAAATAGCACAACCCGTCTTCTTCGATCGTGCTGGCCGCGTATAATACTAGGGAATGAAAGAAGCAAGTTTCTACAGTACATCTTTGGAGAAAGGTAAGTCTCCTACCTTTCGCTCGCTCCTTCCTTCTCCTTTTCCTGCAACGTCCAGGTGAAACGGTGCATATAGAGCACCAGAGTACCTTGACATCGAAATGAGAAATTTATCATCAACGATTCGACCTTAAAATTGCATTACTTCCTTAAAGTTTAATTCTTGTCGTAAATTATATGAATAATAGATTGGAAAATTACCTGAATTCTGTATGACATTATTTGGCAGGGTTTCTCTCTGTGAGCAGTCAATCTTTAGGCTTGGTTTTTAAAAGGAAATTACTATCGATGATTTTAGGTCTGTGTTAACACGTTGGCTATGGATGCTGTGGATCTGTGTCACACTTCATTAATATTATTAATAATGATATTAGGATACTATTGTTATAACAGATATTAGGATTTTAATAACGTTACACTAAAAAATGAGAGGGAGTAAATTGGTTAACCGGAAGTGCAACGTGCATCTTTGATGCATTCGTAAATACAATTGGATCCGTCAGAAAATTCTTGATATTATTAAAAACTGAACTCTGTTAATATAGATACATAATTTATGGCTCTATTATAAGTCTACTGTATTATATACTTACCGCATTGATGTTGCAAGTACCGTGAATAATTTTGCATATGTTTACCGATGGAGTGACAATACCGTTAAATTTTACCCATAAACACCATGATTATCGATAGAGCGCGAAAGCTTCGTCGTTTTCGGCGGCGAAAGTAAATGTCAAACGAACGCAATGCTGGTCGCATTTTGTACGAACGGAAAGCGAAAGTTCTCCCTATTGCTTTTCTGTTCGCTCTATCGTTGTACTGATATGCGTGTACAATGAACTTGTTATGCTGTTGGTACATTGGTGAAAGTAGTTGTATTTTCGACATCGTTGTTCGTCTTACCTTTACACATGTTGCATTTGCTTCCACTTGAATGAGAAAAGAATTCTGGGTATCTTTGATCACTGTTAACAATAACAGACAAGTACATAATCTAGTATTTTGTAAAGGAAACGTTATAAACAGTGTTTACTCATTAACAGTATTCAGTATTAAGAGATTATTAACACTCTAAAAGTAACGATAAACAATATACGTACATGTGAAGATATGAGTTTATTATTGAACTGATGGTCGACGGCAAGAATTAATTTTAGCGTTGTGATATAACACCGGTCTTAGGTGATATAACAGGATGTGGCGCGTAAATGGTAAGGGCGATTTCTTTAAAGGAAGCCGCCATAAAGAATTAATATCGTCAGTGCCATCTAACAGCAAAGCGTCCAACCATGATCAAAGATCATTGATAAATGGAACTTTGTAACGTTTGATGGCGGCATTCTTTTTAAAAATGGCACAATTTTGAAAATATACCGTGATATACGCACAAGTATTGTTTACTTAATATATAATATTACGAATAAATGAAGAAAAACAGATGAGTTTTGGAAAAACCATGTATTATAGAATAATAATAGATTACATTGTTCATGGTAATAATGATATAGTAAACCAGAATATACCTGACAATAATAATAATAAGAATCTAAAATAACACGAATACTGAATACATATTATTAACAATAATGAGAGGAGGGACTTTGGGGGGTGTTTGGCAAAAAAGGAAGGGGCCAAACCGCTGAGAACTGCATTCAAAATAAAAGGTGGGGAAGGGAGGTAAGGGAAAAATAGAAATACGATAAAATTAATAAGATTAGATCTATGAATCTACCATCTTCGACGTGTTTCATCATTTTGAGCATTTTAAAAAGAATTGACTACATAGCCCGACGTAAAATGATTTCAGTCACGTACAGATCCGCTCCTCCATGAAAAAAAAAATATTACACTTCGTTGTATGCAACAAAAATATGTTTTAAATCAACAGAACAAGAAAATAAAACAGAAATGAAATACAATAAGGAATGACGTTTGGTTGTATTTAAGACTTACTGCTAAATGTAATTAAAGTAATTGCTCTGAACAGCAATTTTTACGATTGTTTAAAAAAAAGTAACGCGTTCACGACGCTGGTTTATATAAAATGTAAGTTTCCTTTCTTTCATTGAAAAATAATAAAATATATAATTCGTTCTCCGATCAAACGTGAAACGCTTTTATTTTAATTCTGTTGTATATATAAACAAGGAAAAAACCTTTATGTATGTGTATACGTACATATTATCTATATATGGGTGTGTGTGTGATATATTAGCGTATCGCACGCACAACGTGAAAACGTTTCAATATTATTTTTCTTTGCTAGCACGCGCGAAAAATTTTCACGAGACGAAATCATTGCGTCTGTTTTGTTTTATCTCTTCCATATAAGCCGAAGACTAAAGGTGCAGGGAAGAAGAAAAGATACGAAAAAAAAAGGATCGAGCACATTTCTTTTTCCACTCGAGAACCAGCTCGTTTTAGGAATTGTACGTGGTTTCCAGACATCTGGAAATTTGTTAAATTGCACCCTGGTCTTTGCGGATTGGTCCTTTCCCACTGGCGCCATAATTATCAATTCTAACTAATTATTCACGAGCTGAGATCTTAACTTTACTAACGAAGCACCTCGAATACACTAAACGAAAAAAAAAAAAAAAAAATTTATGGACAGTGTTTAAAAGAAAAAAATTAAAAGAAAAAGAAAACATTCGGGATAACGACAGAAATGGGTGTTTGCGATTAATTGGTTCAGTTCTATTCAGGGACAGAACACGCTGACGTTTCTTGAACATTATTCTTCCTCATTTTATCGGCTGTGAACGAACCACGGTATATTGTTTTCGTTAAAATATCAAAGCATGCAATTCACGTTGCAAGAACGTTACGGCACGACACTGGTCTAATAACGCTAAATAAATTTCATAGGACTATGTCGTTTCGCATGGCAGCGATGCTTTACGTTTGATTAAAAAAGCAACACGACACGTCGAATTTTCAGAGGCCTCGAAGGTAATTAGATATACCAACTAACTGGATTCGTGCACCTCGTGAACAAAGCCATGTTTATTAATTGACCATCCACGTATTTTAAAATGAACCATCCTTTAATCTATACTTTTGCGAACCATCGAAAGCCTCTTTAGGCATGCTAAAAAGTTGAACGGCAGAACTGCGTGCACGAGTCAGCAAGAATAAGCTGTCTAAATTGTATTACTTTTTTTTTTCTTTTTTTTTGTGTAACGTTCCCTCTGTGCATCACCTTTTACAATCATGATCCACGGAGGTTTGGCAGCCTTTGTGTTATTATTTTCAACTAATAAACTATGGCATAGGTTACAATGCGATATAGTCAACGAATGTACCGAGTGGACAAAACATTCTTGTTCTTAAAATACACACTCGAAATCCACTTCTACGCGCAAGGATTTTGCACAAGTATGAAAAAATAAAGGAGACGAAATAGTCCTTGTAAGGAAGCACTAACGCGCAGACGAGGATCTGAATAAAATTCTTACATGCTAAGCTGTAAATCTAATACGTACTATGATTCCATACTATACTGTAACATGTACGAATTTGTGCCACCCGGTATAACTCCGAAATTCCTCTAATTACTTTGCTGGAAGGTAAGTACGCGATGACCAGCTGTTGCTCCATGGTGAAGTTGTTTATCTTGGTCTGTTCTACGGGAACGACTCAGTGTTTTGCATTAAATTACACATGTTGCTCAAATCCATGATACACTTCATTGATTTTCCATCACTGTAATATTCAGAGTGTCAAATCGAAAACTGCAATTCTTCTTTGTGCATCCAGTATAGGATCATTGATGGTGTTCCAGGATTCTGCTTGGTCAGTGTATCAGTGTTTGGTTTTAGGTGGACGTCCTTTAATAGGGTAGTAGCTGAGGTGATTCTGAACAACTATTTCCTTTACCAAAATGCTCCTTAAGGCTTAGTTTTTGAATTATTAATGAAAAGCACTGAGCAGTCAGAGCGCGCATGCTCAGACGAGTAGTTTATTCGCGGTTCTTAGGGTTGTGCGCTCTGATTGGTCGGTGTTTTTCATTATTAATTTAAAAACTAAGCCTTAATGAACATTGTGATAAAGGAGAAAGTTATTCAAGATCTTCTCAGCTACCACCTCCTACAAGGATGACCACCTCTAGCCGTACACCCTCTGTGTGAAATTAATATTCAGCTGCTATTGGTAATTATTACTGGAAGCAAAATTATTGTTGAATCCTATGAGCAAATGTGCATGATCATGTATCCTATGACTTTTTTAATGCGTCATAAGAATCGTTCCACTGGTGAGTCCGTTTATCGTGTTCAAATTTTATGTCTTGAGCTTCTTATTTGAAGGACTTTTCACTATGATCCGTTTACGTCAAAATTATCCGAAGGAAGACGAATGGATTCGTCGAAAAATAATTGGCGGTCAGCTCTTGCGTGTCCTGATATTTTGGTACGTTTTCGTGTTAATATGTGTATTGTGCTTTCGAGTCCCCCTCTTAGCATCTGTTTCACTCTTGACTTTTTTTTTTATTGATTAATGTTCTACCTATTTACATTAAATTCACTGCTCTTTTAGCTATGAGCTAGTACTTAGTACCAGCTACAAACTAGGCTATCACGAGAGCACGGGACTAACTTCAGTAGCATCTTTGCAGTCTTGAATGGATAGTTGAGATAGCTCGTTAGCTATCTCTTCCTGAGTAGTTGACTCCGTCTTCTTCAATATCGTATATCCTTGATGTATTTCTTCGTTCTCACCGTTCGTCTTAGCATTACTCTTAGCTTGTCCATTGGCTTTCCTTTTGCCTGAAGTTTCTTCTCCAGACATACCAGGGTGAATTTTAAACACACTTTTTATAATGCTATTAACAGTTGTCTGAGACCGTTTTGGACTATCATTCTTCTGATCAGAAATGAATCTAATGCGATTCGTTCTGTTACTTTCTGTGTTTTCTTTGTACTTGTTCCCTTTCATTGCAGCACCTTTTGGCTTTGAATACTTTTGATCAGATGAATTCTGACCGTTTGGAAGATCCGTGATCTTTACTTCTTGGTGCTTATCTTCAGACGTGTTTTCAACGGAATTTGTTGTATTTTGATCGGGATTCGTCGAAGCAGAATCTGAAGTATGAATATCGTTTGATTTTCTAGTAGATTCAGTCTTTTCACCATCGGAATCATTAGTCTTTTTAACATCTTCGTCTAAGTCTGTCACCTGAACATTTTTCGTCTTTTCAACGGTCTCTTTATCCGGAGATACTTTACTACTGGATGTATGATTGTTCGTGTCTTGTCGATCATTTGATGGTAACTCTCGTTGCAGAACCTTAACAGGGCTCTTCGGTTTTGTGCCACTGTCGGATAGATCCTTCTGACAGTTTGTACAGGAAGATTGTTTGGAATGAGTAGGTGAATTGATTTGTCTCTTGCTTGCATTGTTCTTCTGAGCAACACCCATATGTGGCCTGCCTAATTTCAGAGAAATTGTTTGAAGATTAAACGATGCCGTTGGTTCGTACTGTGGAACTGGCTGAACGTGATTCAAACGTTGTTTGTGTGGTTGCATTCTGCACATATCGATATGTATTGTATTCTCCATTCGTTGTTGGTAAGTTATATATGGTTGATAAGGTGCTCCTAAGTTCGTGTTCATGTTTGGATTGACGTTCGCATTTGTAGATGGATCGTAATTAAGAGTGCTGTTAGGATGTACGTTTGAATTGACATACTGAGGCACCATTTGCCTAGGTAACTGCTGAAACTGATACTGTGGCCCTGGATATGCAGGACAGTTTTGTTGTGGAATATTCTGTACAATATTATCCCTACCGCATTCTCTATAATTATAACGATCCTGTGTGATCCGAGAAACGTTTCCATGATATTGTTGTGATACCATTTGCCCAGACTGATACATCTGGTCGTTCTGTGTAATTACTTGATTCTGAGACTGATGACCGCAATTATCATAATGCATACCTTCGTTATTCATTGCCCTACCATATGCTAAACTCGAATGATACTGTGGAGGTTGAGATGTATAGTCCTGCTGCTGGTGATCCTGATACTGAGGATACTGAAGAACAGGTGGTTGCGCGTCGATCCAAGTCTCCTGTTGTGGAGGAGGTTGTTCTAAATCCCGTCTAGCTTGCACTGCATTCCATACTTCCTTCAATTCCCCAGTGATATCACGATCTTTTAGTATCGTGTATTGCCGCGTAAAAATCACTCCCGCGTTAACTGTTTCCACAAAGTCTAATAAAAGTTCTATTAAACTGGTGCGTTTCTGTAACAAAAATCGAGCCATAGTGGAAACTGTTTCTCATATTGTTTAGAGATGGAAAGTACCTTTGGATCTTGTGCATTCTTGCCATTTATTCGAAGAACCTCTGGATTAGCCATCACTGCAAACACTATGGCTTCTTCCTTTGTACGCGGTGGTCTGACCCTCATTCCCCCATAAAATGGTACAGGCTGAGAAGGATTTAGCGGCATTGCAATTTTTTCCCAGGATAAAACATTTACATAACATGGGACTGCAATACCCTGAAGTAACAGAACAATTTTTTTTTTTTTTTTCATTGAAACTGTATTCAAAACAATAACAAGTGTTATATATAAACATACCTGTATGAAGTCTTGTATACACATATGAGGCTGAGGAGGGTTTTTGAAGAGACGAGCGCCATTGCGCTTCATTCTAGTAACACTCCCTTCTGTCATTTTGTAACTGAAAATAAGCTGATATTGAAATTTTATTACAGACATTAACAGTAAAACTTTATACACATAAATGAAATACATATGACAAACTTTATACTTAAACTTATATACAAATTACATAAAAATAATATTTAACATTATTATTATTACATGGAATTGTATTTATTTAAAATTTATTATACATTACAAATGAAAAAATTCTGTTTTGTAAAAATAAAGGATAAAACGGTCAATAATTGTGTCGCGTAAGCGTTACGATGCGACTGTAAATAGGAGAAGTAAAAAGGACGGCTAAATATTCGTAGCAACAAATGTGACGAAGTAAATGTATCAAATCGCATACTATCATGTTTTTAATAAACTTATAATGAAAAAGACGAAATTTTTCAACAAATATAACGAACATAGATTAGAGGATAAGTGGGTATAGGGATTGGAAAATTTTTACGATATCCCTGATGCATTAGAGCCCTCTCGTTGCTCGACCATCATAGACTGTCAATATAACCTCAAAATTCGTGAAGTTTCTACTTGAAATGTTTGAATAAATATAAATGAAATGGTTATTTATATGATGCAATATACTACAAAGCCGATATACAGACTTATGTTACGTAAACTCACCCCGAGGTGTTGTTTCACGAGTAACAACACTCAAACAAGCTGCGATACAATACAACACATTATCAAGCAGCTTCGGTGGAAAAGATCCATCGCTCCTTTTGTTTATTATTTTTCCGGAGTCTGCGCGATTCAATTCTCTACAGGCGCCCAGCTACCTTACGTGTTCGGATTACGAACTAAAATGTGCAATATGGCTACAACCGGAAGTAACGTTTTCTGGATCGATGTGAAGTGGGCTAGAAAACCCCTAGATTTAATTTTCAATTTTATATTAATTATTATTTTTACAACTGTTTGATTTTCAAAAGGATACCTAAAATTAAATTAAATATATCTATTTCAAATATAACAAGTTATCTTTTTATAAATCGTGTAATGAAAGTTGAAAGCAATTGATCGAATAAGAATCGATATATCTGAAAACGATTGCATTGATCCGGCAGTAAAATGGGCGGGATACGCAGGTGTTGTGCGCGAATAGATTTTTCGGATAAAGTATTGTAAAAATGTAATAAAAATTACATTATTTGTTAATTATTCATAGTAAAATTGTTAATATTAGTGTTATGAATCGAAGTGTTACATTCTTTCGAATATATGTCAAGATCTCAGTATAAAGCACATGGTCCCACGGTACAGCTACGACGATGTAAGGAAACGAATCATATATTCGTATTATTATCAATCAATTAACACTGAATCTTTTTTTACAGCTGATACTTCATTTGAGAACGTGGACCACTCCTCATTAGGGTATGTACAACAATTTTATATCGTCTTTTTTTTTTATTTCAATCATCGATCATATTACTGCAAAAATATACTATTCGCTGAAACATGGCGTATCTCCGATTACATTTACACATTGACATTTACTATTACGTATGAGGGTAACAAACGTTTCCACTGTGATACATTAACAGCTTTTGTTTCCGAAACTAAAATGGATACGTATTACATTTTTAACAATATTTTTATTGCATTTTATGTTTTGATACTCTCGCATGGCCTGCAATATCGCGGAGCAAAAATAAACGTATCACGAAACGATACTCTTGTACCGTTGAAAAGCCAGCAATAATTTTATCGTAGTTGCTTTTTTTCTCCGACACAAATTGTGTTCGGTTTAATTTTCTGCTCGTCCCATTGAACGAGAGCGATCGATTAAAATCGTTCGCCATAATAAACCATAATCGGTGCCGCGAAGTTGTCCCTAACCAAGAAGAACAAAAGGGGCTCTACTTTACGCGTGTTTATATCGTTTGGCGCGCGCAAAGAATTTCGTTCAGAAGTAGTTGAGTTTATAGTGGCAGGATCGTTTACGTAAATCGACGCGATTTGCACGCGCCCTTTCCCTATCATTATTTCGAATTAGCCCCAGCAATTAGCAGAATAATAATTAGGTAGCCGTTCCGAATAAGTTATCGTTAGTTTATCCGTTGAACACGATCCCGGAGATCGTTAGTGGCGCCACTTGTGAGTGGTGTATGGGCCGTGTGTGTACGTGCGCCATATCGGCCGAGCATCGATGGGGCCCCGTTCGATCCACCGTATCATTATGACGCCTCGCAGCCAACTATCGATCTCGATCGATGATATTAATAGTCGCTAACTACAGTCTTTCACGCCGCTCGCGTTCTAAAGCATGTTTCTCGTGCTTGGCGGATGTTATTTCTTCGGCCGATGCGCGCGCCGCATCAACGGAACCACGAAATCAAGGAACGTTCAAGTTTCGCGCCATAAATAAAGTTGATAATAAGAAGGAGGTAGAAAACAGAAATTCTAAGTTAGTTTTATAATTATAATTATAAAGTTATAATACATTTTCTGGGGACATTCTCTGGGTAAATAAAATGAATAAAAATAATATTAATATTGTTGAAAGGAAATTACCGTCGACAGTATTATTCACGTAATCGAACAGATTATAGAAAATGTTCGTCCGTTCTTTTTTTTTTTTTCATCCGCGATGGAGATTGAAGTCACGGAACGTGTCGGCAAGCGTTAACAAGCGGAAAACGTGCGAACGTAACGCGAAGTCGCGATAGGGTCATGATTCCATGGGCCCCGTAAGGAGCCTGTAATGCGAAATAATGGGTATCCACCCACTCGATGAAAATTACACGAGACGTGGCTCTCGATCGAACCGACTCGCTTCTCGCCACCTGAGGGACGGGGAAATAAAAAAAGAGCGATCGTGGCGCGCGTACCCTACCCCTCTTGCCGGGATAATTGTTTAGTAGGCGCGAACACCGTAATTAAAAACGAGAATGATGCAGATTCGAGATATGGAACTGTCTTCTCCTGGTAGATGAAGCGAGTCTTTTACAACTGGTGCTACTAGCATCTGCTATTGGAGATATGTTAAAGCAAGGAGTATTTTTTTAAATATTTAGAATTGTAAAAATAAAAAAAAATACTGATGGAGTCATTGGTAACTTAATATTATTAGATTCAATACTTCAGGTAGGAAACTAATATTTTTCTTTTTAAATTCCATAACAAGGATTAAACTAAATCCAAGTTCGTGTAAAATACGAATACGATGGTGGTCGAACATTCGGTACCCCACGCGAACAAGTAAATCTTGAGCTCCTTCGTTCTTTTTACGGCCCTCCTAATGAGAGCTCCACGGCAACTCGGGCATAAACGAATAATTAACCGAGAGAGGAGAGAAAAAACGAACAGGCAGAAAATGAATGTTCGCGAACGAAAGTAAAAAATTTGTGGTAGGGAGAAAGCCCCAATCTGACCAGGTGCATCGAACATCGTGTACGCGACCCCATCGGCTTGTCTGCCTGCTTAAATGAACCCTACCATGGACTCCTTATGAAAATTAATTGACATATCGATCGAAGCCGATGCGTGTACTCTTCGTGTCCAGGCTTCGTTCCGGTTATCCTTCACACGAAGGACTAAAATTTTTAATATTGGAGCTGTAACAGGCACTTAGGAACTTAAGCATCTAGGAATTCAGGCACTTACTTAGGCACCTAGGAAATCAGACATTTTGATACTTAGATATTTAGGAACTCCAGGTACTTAGGTACTTAGATATTTAGGAACTCAGGCGTTTAGAAAACCAAGCTCCTAGGAACTCGGGCAATTAGGTATTTAGATATTTAGGAACTTAGACATTTGGGAAATCAAGCACCTAGGAATTTAGATATCTACGCATTCGGGCTCTTAGGAACTCGACTATCTAGGAACTCAGGCATCTATATACTAGAATGAGTAATAAAAATCCGATAATTCATCCGCACTAAAGCGACTATATCCATCTCACAGTATCCTCATTAATAACCACTTAAACTTGACGTTAAATCTCTGTAATTAAAGAAAAACTAAAGAACAATCTCGAAATACTGATGGGACGAGATGTAACGCGACCTTTAATCGTCGCATCAAATCAACGAAACGATCATCGTAAGCGACATAACACGGCGTTATGTTTTCTCGACACGAGCCAGACCGATTGCCATAAACGCGAGCCAAACCGTTGTAATTAATTCACACCTACGAACGTTACGAGGTAAATATGAGAATCGAAAGGTGGCCATGGTTCGTTCTGCAACGTCGAAATGTAATTAAACGACCAACAAATAGAATAAAAAGAAAGAAAAGAAAATGAGATCTTGGTTCGATCTCGTTTAAATTATTTATCGCGTTTCGTGCAGCCAAGGGACAAATATGTCTCGACCACGATTAGGAAGGAAAGGGCAAGGATAATATAATAACGAAAAGAAAAAAGGAAACTCGTGTAGATATAAAAATAAATAGCCAGAGAACGGAGAAGCCGACGTGCCACACGCAGAGACCACGCGAGACGTGTTTATAGTAATGAGCCTTGTCGTTATTTGTCCAGCGAAAGGGATTTATCGAGATACCTCGTGAGATCTTGTTGCTCGATCTTCTTCTTCTTCTTCTTCTTCTTCTTCTTCTTCTCCTTTGTGGTCTTCTTCTTCTTTTCTTCTCATCGATGTCTCCTTATTTTCGTCCCTTTCTTTCTTTCCTTTCGCGTACTGACGGCCATTCGATTCTCCTCTGTCGCGAGCTTTCAAGAAATTCACTTGGTAATGGTAGTTCGTGTTGTAGCGAATATTATTCAAGAATCTCGAGAACCCATGGATATTTCAAAATGATAAATTTTAGATTTTTTTAATTTGTACTAGAGTAGACTATTTTATTTATAAATAATAGTTTACTGTTCGATGGATATTTCTGATTTATTCTGAAACTTTAGAAAGTCGAAGACTTCCCTCTTTCAATTATAATATTACTTCCCAAGCCACGATTCCTTACACTTCGTATTTTCCCATTTCCTGAACCCTTTCGAACTCCCACCCCCGAAACCCACAAATCATCGGAATCGTCACGCATTAAGAGCGTATTACAGTGATTGGAAAGTGATAACCGTAATAAGCACGACGTGGAATACACGGTGTGTACGGGGCCGGAGGAGGCGTCGACCGATCAGAGAATCAGCTTTAAATCGCCGATAATTTCTTTCTCCATCCTCGTCCGTGTCGAGGACGTGCCGTGGGTATCGAGTGCCCGGCCAGGTAACGGGTGATCGGCTCGTAAAATTTTGTGACATCCAAATTATCCGAATGCAAATGGTGCCCGGTAACGAACCGTAACCCCTATTCGTAACCGTACTATACCCGGAAAAACGAAAAGAAAAAAATGAACCATAAGTAAAAGATCAGCTTATAAAATCAGTGTTGCGGAACGGTAATCTTGATCGTTCAATACGTTCAAGTATCACAGGGATAATTTGCGAAACGACGGACCGGGTACAACTTCCGCATTTTGCGCGAGGGTAGAAATCATGGGAATTGTCACACATTAAGGGGCGTATTACGGTGATTGGTCGGATAGATAGGCTTAATAACGAGGCAACAAAGTACACGTGTGTAAAAGAGGGCAGGGGTGTAGGGTAGGTATCAAGGCGTCGACCGTGGAGAAAATCATCTTTAAACCGCCGATAATTTCTTCGTTGGTCCTTTTGTGTTTTTTTCTTTTTACTGCCTCGAGGTATCGGCAGACGAGGGAGAAAGAAAGGTGGCGTAAGTATATCGCAGCCACGTAGGGTCACGAGCGGCTCGTTCCGAACCAGGCCCTCGCCACGGTGTGATCTTATTATACCGCGAACCGATGATGACCGTGTTTAGGTGTTGGCTTGCCAGATTTAAGAATATACCGGCCTCTGACCACCCCTCTCCTTCCTCGATCGACGATTATGGTAACGAGGCCTCTTTAGTCACGTTGACGTACACCTTATTCGCGCGTTCGCGTTTCACGCTGATACCCTTTCCTTCTCTTACACAAGTGTACGTAAGTGTACACTACTTCAGAACGAGGTATCCTTATGTACGTGGCCCGCTGTACGAGTGGTTTATCGTTGACTCCTTATTGAAACTTTGTGGTTACCACGATGGTGGCTGCTCGCCTGGAGAACTGTCAAAAAGCGTTAGACGAACGATGCACGCGTTCAAACCAGACTATTCCAAGTTTTTATCGATCGTTTCTTGTTTACTGTTAGCAATAGGAGAATCAATATTTTTTGAAATAGAAAATTTTTGAAGAGTACTTACATTTCGCAGACCAGGGTATCGCGTGTCTGTTCGAGCGTTAGGATAAATTAAAAAATTGATTCGCGCGGGAATCAGACTCGCGCGGACAAAGGGGGCATGCTAGTGGCTTCGCGAAAACGTGGGGAGACTTTGTAATTACCGATGCAACCAGAGAAGTAGTCGGAGGAGAAAAATACTAAATTAAATTATCCTTCGTTTGAAATGGTGCGTGTGTTCCTTGTCTGATAGCTTCCATTTCCTAACGAAGGTAGAATTAAAAAAAAGATAGATTTTTCAACAGCGCCAATTAAATATAAATTGAATTTTATTGAAAAGCATAGACGTATCCAAAAATTTCGAATGTGTGTTCTTTAGTTCCATTCTCCATGTTGTTTCTTGAAAACAAGAAACGTAGAATGGTAGGGTGTTCTTAGCGATATCGTGAGATTTCTCACGAATTGTCGAGGCAATAGTTGCCGTGGGGTTGGCGTCGACCAGGGTGGAGGAGGCGTTCGACGAAGTTGCAGGTACGCGCAGACGCGTTAATGGCCGCGAGAACCGAGGCCTCGATGTCATTTCTTGTTTGCGATGTGTTGTTGCCGGTGTGAGATATATCGGGCCTAATGACAGGCCGCATCGTGCCGCCGTACGCGAACCTCACACCCCTTTACGGGGTTTCTTTTTATTTCGAATCGCGACTTGCTCTCCCTCTACCCACCCTCCTTTTCACGTTTACCCGTGCCATTTTTCATTCTTTTCATCGGATTGATAGATACCTTCCGTGAAACGACGAGGAAATTATGTACTGTGCTGTTAAAAATTGCAGAATTCAAACGAATACATGGAATCTCTTCATGGTCTGCGCTCTCTAAAATAACCTTATTAATAGAATTAAGTAAGAGTGTTAATTTAAATTTTTGAAATTATCATCACTACAGCACTATTTTTGGAAAAAAGGATAAGAATAACGAGTTACAGAAAATTCCGGTATATTTTCGTTAGGGCGCCTGAGCAAAGCGTAAGGAGGATCGTATATCGTTCGTTCGGCGAGCAAAGGTGGCGGGTTTCCTCGTGTAAGCAACAAACCACATCGCCACGGCTGTTGCCATTTTCCAAGGTGGCTGCTTTATTATTGGCACGTAGCCTTAAATCTCGCTCGTAGGCGCTCGTAGGCCGTGCTCGTCGAAGCCTCCTCTCCTTGGCAGTCGACTCGTTGCCGGCTATAATACATTATGCCTACCTAAGGCTGTTAGTGGCCACCTCGTGCTGGCGCGTTAAGTTATTAGAGAATCAATTACTCCTTGCTATTGTTTATGACGGCCCAAGGGTCTGACGTGTCTACTCTCCCCTCGTACCTCTGTTATCCCAACCAGCCAGCTTGTCCGCCTGCCTTCCACTCTTCGTCTCCGCTTTTTTTCATCCACGTCCTTCGTCCTCGTTTCCTTCCCTTCGTACTGGCCGTTCATCGTACTGTCGGCGCTATTCCCGATCGTCTAAACAGAACCTCGTTTGTACTCCTCGTTCGTCGTTTCAAATAGTTACCATCCTCGGCTTGTTCCGCTAACGAACAGAACGTACATCATGCTTCGTTTCTCCGATCAGTGAAAAAATTCGATTCAGAGGGAAGAAGGGAGACTTTCGTAATTTGCTTAATTATTGGCATCTTTGATTGAGGGTCTTAGTGCCAGAACCCCAAAGGGATAGAAGGCACTAATCAAATTTGATATTTCGCAAATAATGTCGTTCCACTTGAAATAATTGCAATCGTTTCCGTGACGAGATTCTATTGAACAGAAAGGTTCATCATCTTAGGAGGAAGGAATGATAGGGAAAACGTTTTTGAGAGCGTGGACAAGAAGGTTTGTCCGTTCGAGCGAAAAGACGAAGGCTGCGATGGGTGGTCGATCGTGCATGAATGTTTCATGGCTCCTAACTATCCACGAAACATGATCGATGGCCGGTTAGCACTCCACTCGCCGGCCCTTATGGCTGGTCCCTGGCCTGTCTTCGTTCGTACGTGTGATTACACAGCCTCGTGTCCGGCCTGTACGTGTCCCTGTGGTGTGGTTGCACCAGGCGTAGTTCATAAATACGCTGCCATTTGGCAGTAAATCTTGGTAGCCACCGTGAGCGGCCGAAGGTGGTCTCTCTCGTCCTCGTCGGTTCTCCACGGCGTTCCTCGTTGTTAATTACCGTGTTTTAACACCTAGCCCCACACCAGTTTTGCCCGTGAGGTCCGCTTCTGCCTACTTCCCCCTTTTTACTCCTTCCATTTAACTTCTCAGCTGCAACACGCCAGGGCCGTCTTCTATGAGCTTCTTAAATGGATCTCAGGATTTCTTATCTTTCCCACGATTATTCGTCGAACAATTTACTGATCGATCCTCTTATCATCTGAGACATTCACAATTGTTTTCGAAGAAAATTAAAGTACCTATTCAGTAAGACATATTAAAGTACTAATTATTCAGCTTTCAATTTATTAATTTACATTATTAGCGTAATAGTAACGTAATTCAAATAATCTTCATCTATTATTTCTCCTAATTGGCAATGTCAATTAACGGTGATTCTCAGATCCGACAGGTATACAAGGTGTACAATTTATTTGTCTATCGATGAATAGAAAACAATCGATCGACGGATCGATCAGAGACCTGGTCGGCCCTGGAGCGAAATCACTCGTCCCAGAAGCGACCGCGCCCAATGGGAGCTCGAATTTCAGTATTTTTCGAAGCAGCCTGTCGGCCCACCGTTAATTATACATTTGGCAGATCTTACAGCTACCAGTTCTTCGTAAATCCCTTCCTCGTTTGTGACGACTCATGTTCTTTCTCCAATAGATCAAACTAAAACCTCTCCTATCTTAGGAAAATCTTACTATCTGTGAATCTAGTCCCTTTCAAGTCTCAATTAATATTAATCGTTCATTCATCGAATGACCCTTTATAGATAATCAAATTTATACTCCTTCATGTTCCTTTTAATTCTTCAAGTACGCGGGGTACGAAGGACCTCCATGCAAAACACGGTGCTTCTGATAGTGTTCTTAACCGCAGACATTTATCAACGTATTTGCAATGGCCGGCGGATAATTATGTGGGAGAGGGTGTCGAGGTAGCACCTAGAAGGGTTTCTACGTGGCTCTTCACGCCGGATAGAAGATAAAGATCAACGAATGCAATGGGGTTGTTGGCCAGTCAGGAGGTTGGACCTCCTTCTCGGTGGCAGGGAACGGGTGGTTTTAACCGGATGCCTAAGAAATACGATGGTCAGGAATTAATATGCACCGGCTGGAATATGAATGGCGTTACGCAATTATCGGTTAACCCACAAATTGATATGGAATTATGGGTGCCGATGGGGAGGCTACGCCGCGGACTTAAACGAACCGATCCAATGACGGATTTATGGAATTTATGATAAAACGTCCGGGTCCTGGATAAAATTTCATTTTTCCTCTCTGTAATGGACACGTATACGTATACTATAGTTCGAAAGCTTGACCAAATTTTCAAGTAGAAGATTTTTTAAATAAAACCTACACGGGGTAGTAATAATTTCTTCAAGAAAAATATAAACGCGTCAATCAAGAAACCCATCACGCAACCAGTCTAGTCGGTTCGAAGGATGGTTGCCATATATTTTCAAGGGTACCGTGAATTTCCGGTCGTATCCCGATACAATCTTCTCGGATGTTCGCGAGGAGATTCTTCTCGATCCGGTCGAAGACTGGCGGGAAGGCAACGTCGAAGAAGAAGGGGTCGAGAGTGGCGAGCTTGGAGAGAAACAGAAGAGAAACACGCTACACTCTATAAATACGAACGGGTAATTGATTCAGTAATAACTAACTCAACCGAGCCGTCCTCTCTCGCGCATTCCTACTCTTCTTCCCTCTTTCGTTTCCTCGTCCGTCGGCCAGGACCTCTTTCCTTATCCTCTTCTTCTCGTTCCACCTCCACCGGGGTGTTGCGTGTTCCACGCATAAATATGTATGCCGGTAATAATATAAGCGACCACGGTGGTGGTGCTGTTTGGGGAGAGACTCTTTGGTATCGCAGGACCCCGGGGTACCATACGTCACGCCCTTTTTCTCGCACGCCAAGAGGACACTCCGCTATCGATGCACACCAGTTATACACCGCTTTAACCGCACCGGCTCGACCGGGATACCACTTTTCGATACCCGGATGTTTTCTTTCCCGGGACCGTCCCACTGAGATCACTTCCGTTGCTTGCTAATGAGGATATCTCCCTTCCTTCGTCACTATTTTTTTTAGAAATTATTGGCAAGAATTGATTATCAAGTTTGTTAATCAGAAAGATAGAAATTCAACATTAGAGTATGGGTTAAAACTGAGAGTACTAATTTTAGAAGGCAGAAGTGAAAATAAATAATTTTCTGGAAATTTTTGTGAACAAGGAAAATAATATATTTTCCTAGGGTTAAAGGTTGCTGACAGCATCCTCTGTTACCTCGAAGATTCAGGGTCTTTTTGACCGGTCAGAACGGGGCCAACGTTGGCAAAACAATTACCAAAGCTCTCTGTCTTTCGCAGAGACCGAGTAAGTAGGTAGCCGGGTATTTACGACTATTGCCTTTTGCCCGGCTCGTTTCATTACCGATGCATTGCCGGATGCCAACGGCACCGGTCTCCAAAGTCACGCGACCATAATACCAAACGCGACTCGTAAATACGGCTAGAGGAAACGAGCCAGTGGACTCCATTGTAATCCTCTCGGCGTTGTTGCGCGACTAGGAAATTGAATTTCAAATTGCAACCGGTTCGTTGGTTAATTAGTCGAGGACAAGAGTTCTTTAAACGATTAATAGACGACTGTTGATTTTGTTCGGATGAATTATTCGAAATGATCCGTCTGTCATTTTATGGGACTGGTTACTGGATGTAGACCAGCATTAGCATTTTCAATTTAACACCGTTTCAATAGAGAGTGGCTTGGAATGAAATCTGTGGTATGGAGATTAAATGGGGGTCGTAAAGAATAATGCTAGGCTCTAGGTACATTTTTCCCTAGGGAAGCCTGATTTGATCGCGGGTGTACTTGCTTGTTAAGTTTATAGCTGTGATTTGATGGATTTATTAAATGGATTGAAATTGCTTTTAAATAAGCTCAGAATTTTTGATCACCTTGTATGAAAAAATTATAATTTCACCACTTTGAATGGATAGAATGGAAGTGATCGATTTAATCATTTCTGCAAAGGAAAAAGATCTTGCAGTAGATACTATATACTTGGTTCGAACTCTCAGCAACTTATACATAGTAACAGTAAACCTGTTCCTGAAGAGGACGGTTCAGCTTGTGATGTTTGCACAGTTCACATAGTCGTGGTTGATACAGATGACTCCCGTTTCATGGGACCCACCAACGACTTCTATATCGTGAGACACGAAACAGACCACCCCCAAGCTATGGAACCCAATAGGGGTAACCCTTTTGTCACAGGACCCACTGGCGACCACATGAAAGTCCCCAAAACGAGTTCCATGGTACACGGTCTTAAACTAGAGTATCGAGATTTCATAGAAATATTAAAAATTCTGAATAAAGAACGTTCGTGAAAGAGAAAAGGTAGAACGTTGAGTGTACGTTGAACGAAAGCATCAATTTATTTGGACACCATAATGAGGGGTTCGTTCGGAGGAATAATGAAGAACGTGTGCCAGTTCCACGTGACTGTACCCTTCGTCACCCTTTTATCCCTTAATACACCCTGAAAGACGCATCACGGGATTCGAAAACCGAAATCATAGATAATATACCAACGCCACGTGCCGCTAATGTGGATGATGATACTCACGTGCTGTGGATCCGGATGATCCGGTGAAGGTACATCTTTTATCTTGTCATTCTCTGTTTACAGGATACATGGTTAAATTTTCAATTCCATTAGCTTCATATGATATAGAAAAATTTCATTATTTCTATACCTAATTACAATTTCTAAAAGATCTGAAATTAAGTAATGAAATTCAGTTTCAAAACAAGTTCCATGAACATTAAAGCAGCCTGTATTAAGATTCAGGCAGTTTCACTTTCTCGAACGACGTTAAAGGCTCATTTTCACACTCGTACGTCGGGTGATGTGCCTAATGCTGTCCAATTAAAGCGGTTACCGTTTAAGCGAATGCCACGACCCAGATCTTCCCCGAACCTGTTGTGTACCTGTTCGCGCCGCGACCCTCGTACGTCGTACACGAGGACATACGACGTCGTTAATGCGTGCACGGAAGTTTTCCTCGTAACTGATACTTGTCTCCGTTCTCCAGTTACCACGGAGGAATGGTACCGCGCAGGGTACCATGACCACCTCAGCCGTCGCATTCGTTGCGCTCGAACGTGCAATTTCGAGACGGGTGCCCCCTTCTTCCACTTCGTCTGCTGCCCCCGATACTCGTGTCTAGCCGCGATTCATGGTTTCTACAACCTTGTCGATCTTCTTGGGAATCGTCGCCCAATGGTTCTCGATATCCTTCTCTGTGGCGTGGAAAGATTGAAAGTCTCTCGAGACGGGTCGGGCATTAGAAATCAGTAAAGGGATCTCTCCATGGTCCGCGCTCTAAAAAATCTTAGAATACGTTAATGCTAACAAAATTTGGGTGTTCGATGATGTTTATTTCGCGAAGGGCGTGACTCTCATATCCTACCCTCTTGATGGTATGATCTCGTTACGCGACACCCTCGCCTGTTAACATCCCCGTGGTTGTTTCGCATCCCTTCAGCCTCCTCTTCGGCATCCCTGATAGAAACGGACGCGCGTTCCACGGGGTTGCACGTGAATCAACACGTGGCCCAAAGGCGATGGGCACGATAATAGGTTTTTGGAAAGCTTGTCGGTGGTGATCGTCGGTTCTGACATAAAATGTGCGGTGACAAATAACACTGAGTGGTTAATTACGTGTAATCTACACCGCTTCTGACGTTCTTGATAAAAATAATTATCTTGACGTAATATGATTTCTCTTCGATTATTGTACACTGCAGTACGACCAAGTTCTCTTACGGAGTAGCTAAAATTTATTATTTTTCAGTAAAAGTTGCTTGAAAAAATAATTTCACGTGTAACCTATTGTCATGGATTAATCAGACTCGTTGCTCCAATTAATTACAATCGTTAGGTATCTAGGTTGTTTGGCGGTTGTTTATCGAAGGGTGCGGGGTATTTAGGGGATGATACGCGAAGGGGGTTGCTTTCGATCATGGTGTTTCCAGTTACAGACACCCCTTGATGTTGCTATCGATTATACACCCTTCGCCAACGATAGCAGGGGTACAAAACGTAGCTTGGGGTACACGGGCTGTTTTAATTATCCACTGAAGTAATTACAATGGGGTTGTCGAACCGTTGGTCGATAAGTCAAGAACGATTTCACGAATACCTGGTGTTTGTTTCGTCGTATCCTACGTCATATCCTTTCTACTTTTAATTAGACGGTTTATCTAAAGCTTCCTTCTAAAGTTTTAATTATTACACGGAAAGTAACTGGTCAGTGAAGAATTTCTTCTTATTGTTAGAAATGGGAAGTAATTAAACATTTCTGCTTTTGATGATTTTATTGTTGGAAATGGAAGCTTTTGTATTTAGTTGGCTTCCACGTTTTCATTTCCTGGAACATGCAATAACACAAAAATACGTTGACCCTTCACATTCAAATTCATTAATTAAATCAAAGTGATAATTAGCCAGCTGTGTCCAAATAATTTGTGAATTCAGAGCAACTTGCTTCAAAGTACAAGCTTCATTCGACCCCTCGCAGATTTACCATATTCCACTGAAACGAACCGTGGGTCATCCTTAATTTATCAACCGGTGGATTGCGGTCTCGCGAGTTGGATCGTCGAAAAATCGGGACATGTGCGAAACTAAGGTGACAGGACGGATGGTAGGCGTACGTAAGTAAGGACAGACGTATACACAGACGTCCGATGTCGATGGTGGCAAACTCGCGGAGGCACGGAGGAAGATGAGGTCGGAGGTAACCCGACACCTGGCCGCACCGAAGGTAACGTGAGAGCCCCTTTACCCGCCTCCGTTCCTTTTCCTACCACCTCTTCCAGCCTCCTCTCTGGCTGCTTGCTCGTCCTCTCCTGGCCACGATCCATCCTCCACCGCGGATCGTGAATCCCTCTCAGGGAACAGACAGAGAATGAACGTGTCCTCTCCTCTTTGTTCTTCATTGAAGAAAAGAACCTCCAAGAGCGAGGAGGCGCGGAAGAACTCAATTATGTCCCACGGGGTAGCGAAGATTGACGGGAGGCTTTCTGCCTCGACCGCCCCCTTTCGTTCTTCGAGTAATTAAGAAGTGGGTGGGTACACGAGGACACTGGACGATGCCAGTTTCTTCGATTCCACGGGCATTGAAAGGGGATGAAGAAAGGAAGCATCTAAAGATGCTTATCGCGTATCTACTGTTACGCAAAAAAATCATGGGATACTAATGTCCGGTGACGTAACGTTACAAGTATCGTTTCATAAATACTAATAATAACGAGTGCTTCGGGAGTAACTGAACTCTATAATCAATCTTTACCTGGAAAGATAATTTTACTCTTATTTCAGAGTGCGAACGTTTAATAGCTAAGTTTACATGCTCGTAAACACAGGCCAGACTCCGTGGCTCCTTGTTATCCCGATTGCTCGAAACGTTGCATAGATATCGTCGTCGATTCGGTAAACATTGATCAAAGCCTGTTATCGCGATCGGAAAGTCATCGAGTTCTCGCGGGCGTAATAAACATATCGCTAGATCGCTTTGCACCTGTCGCGCGAGCTGGATCCGTTCTAAACTCGCTCTCCTATCGAAAGGTGAGGGGCATTGTAAAGTCGACTTTAGAACAGGGGAATGAATAACTCTTCCACGTCGACAAAATTCAAGTGAAAATAACTGCTAATCATTCCAGATTCTTAGTTAAAGAATTGTTTGAAAAATTGTTGTTCCTGGTTCGGTGTTAAACACACCTTAAAATTGATAGGCGAAGGTGAGTCTACTCCAGGGAGTAGAGTTGGGTGCCCGGGGTCTGGAGCCGCTGGAACAGACCGTTTGCGGGACACCCCGTGGTAGAAAAATGTGTCGATACAGTTCTCGACGGTAGGTTAAGTAAGAGAGTTGCCACATAGGGGCTCGCGGTGGTAATTCAATCCCTCTGGGCGTAGGTAGGTACGTACTTACATCCAGCCCGTGTACATGCTCCGCAGTACGTAAGATCACACACCGACGAGGGCACAGAGAAAGGACGGTGAGACGAGAGAGACGGTGCTGATGGATCGACGAGAAGGAGAATATGTGGAGGAGAAAATCCTATTCGTGTCGCGGGAAAATCGTCGCCAAAGAGAAAACGAATCGTCGAAAAAACGTTAGACTTGTTTATTACAATTTTGGTACGCTTGCGATCAAATGAGGCTTATCTAGGGAAAGTGACGATATAGGGGAAACAGGAATTCTGAATTGATATTAAAGAAATTTAGGAAAAAGGATAACATAATTTTGAATTATTAAATATCACAAAATTGAGTATATAATGGTGTGCCTGAAATCCACGTGCCTGAAAAGTAGAAAAAATTGTGTAAATCAGCCATGAAGCAGGTTAGAAAGAAGGAAAACAAGATGCGTTTAGTCAGACGTGAAGCTCTCACAGGAGAATGGGACGGCAGAGGTCAGACTCGTTACCAAGCCAGACGCCCTAATCTCCTAATTGTAAGGCGAGCCAAAAAGAACCTCCAATTGCATCAAAAGAAACAGTCTCACCATTTTTCAAACATAAACATTAGAAATTCTAAAAAATAAGAGAAGAAAATTAGAAAAATATATAAAAAAGGAAATTGCTTCGACCTTCAAGATAGAACTCCAACAATACAATTTTGATTTTAATATGCTTTTGCAGACTGATAGTCTACGTTGAGTTGCATAACATAAACCAGTTCAACCGCATAATTATCTCGTTTTACCACTGATATATATCGAACTTATATAACTTTAATTGTTTGCATCCTCAAAGATATTTGTCATATATCATCAGAGATTATAACATAATTAATTTGCAAAAATTTATGAACAGTCGAAGTTCTTCCCTCGTAAGAGAAGGTTGTAAGAAAGGGACGGAAGAGGCACACGAAGGAAGCTCGCCTTGCATGGCGGCCTCGAGTACCTACCGACTCCCACCGACTGGCTGCACCATCGCCATCGCCTCCACCTTCTTTGCCCCACCTCCTACCTACCTATCCTCGACGCGTATCCTGCACCTTCAGGGTGGCGTCACGCTCAAGACGCTTCCGGTGTTAAATTACTCGGTGCCTCTCTCTTTTTCGCTCTCCTCCTCCTCAGCAAACTTCTTCACCTCCATCACGGTTCCTCTCCTCGTCTCTGCGTTTTTGTCTCTCGGTACTCTCTTTTTTTTTTCATTCTTATTTTCCCTTCGTTTTTCTCCCTTTTTCCCCTTTCAATTCTTTTGTTCCCTTCAAAGTTCGACGATCCTGGCAGACTCTTTTCGTTCGCGATCTCCTTAAGTAACGAGTAAATTATGATTGCAAAAGTCTTTTAGATAAGATCTAACGCTCGAACATGATTGTCAAAATCATAGAAGGGTTAATTACTTTAAAAATCACTCAACAAAATGGCCCTGCTCGACACTATAGCCAGATCTGATCTAATTCCCATTCAAAGACCACAGTTGGATAGAAACGGTATGTTTACAAATGTTTGCCGGAAAACAAACGAGGGAAAGAAGGTCGATCAAAGGGCATAGTCACCGGTACCCGATAATGAAAGGTCCAAACAGATTTTTCCCTCGGGAAACGATCTGATATAACGTCGGCCCGAAAGCGTTTCTAGCCTCCAAGTTCCCTTAACGAGCCGGATCTCACGACGTAAATTACAAATAATAAATATCCGGCCCGTAGCTTTATCGTGGCCGAAAGATCGGGATTTTAGGATCGGATAGAGCGCCGCTGTTAGCTGCGATGTGGGCGGGCATCGGGGCCCTTCTTTCGGGCCCCCCACTGACACGACACCGCGTGGTGCCCGCTGTCTTACCTGACCCTTTCTCACTCCCCCCTCTTTCCCTCGTCACCTCGAAAAAACAATACTACCAACGGGGCACACCTGACCCGCGAGAAACTGCATCCTCGATCTCGTCACTCCTGTTGTCGATTTTTCAATGCTCCCGGACCCCGTGTCCTCGACAGAGATGAAGATACCAGTGTTTTCCTTCGGATGCTCCAAAGGACACGCATAAATTTCTGCACCTACCTGTTTCCGGGGAAAGTCGACCAGGCTTCAAATTATGCAAAATTTGTGTTTTTAGGAAAAGGAAAGGTTGTTAGGGGTTAGGTAAGATTGGATGCTTAACACCTAAAGTGTCACAGAGGAAATGCACATAGAATCGTAATTAGATTCATACCTTGCATTATCAGTATAGTTGAAAATTTCAATCAACGCATTGCGCCTGCGCCAAGCCTGCAATCTAGGGTTCCCTAGATCCAGCGCGAAATTTAAATTTCGATATTCCCGCTACAGTAATGAGTTTACGAAAGATCGTATTGCAGCCCCCTGTTGGCGGTGATCCCGGGCAGTTGCCCTTTTCGTCCCCGGGATAACGCGCTACTCTAAGGTACCATGAATCCCCCATACTCCCTGTGGTACGCCATAATTCTCACGCTGCAGAGAGAGTGACGACCTGTTATCGAGATTCCCGGGGCGCGTCCTTCTAATCCATCGAAATTAGCATTATCCCTGTGCCGGGTACGTGGGTGTGGAACAGGCGGCCCGACGTGATAACTTTTCGACAGTAAACTGGACAGAGACGGACGCGATACGGTGTTATGGGGGATAGAGAAAGATGGAAAGGGTTTAGCGTGGAAGAGAGGAGGTGGGTTTTACACGCATTCACGCACGCACGCGACGCGGCACGATTCACGAGACAGGAGACGGCGTGGTGCGTGTGCCCGGTGCACGTCGTTGCGTGCGTGTAGCGGGTGTGTGGGTGTCACGGGGTGGCCACCTGTCTAGCGAGGTATGCGCCGATAGCATCACCTGAGAGAAGCAAACGGAACGAACGGCCAACGCTAAGCAAAGACAAGGGCGGTAACTCACCCCGACAAATTATAGAGTGGCCAGACACCGCGATTCTCTCCATCTCTTCCCTTCTATCCCTGCCTCCCCCTCTACCATTTCACTCTTTGTTTTTTTTTCATCTCCCTCGCTTTTTTTCCCCGTCTTCAATCGTCTAATGTCCTGGGTCCGCTCTTTGCGATCTTTGAAATATACGAAATGTACAAAGGTGTGAAAGAACCGTCGTCCAACAGCTGCGTCATTTATGGTAAATAGGTCATGGTTTAGCGACGGATAGATTGCGAAATTGTGGCAGTTCTTTGAACTTTTCTTGCGGTGAAGGAAACCGATATTTCTAGCCGGTCGTATGTAATTATTGATATTACGCCGCGGTGAATGCGACCAACTGGCAACCATACGCTGCGCGTAGCCCTAGATTTTCCTCGTTCAAAAATACGAATCTGCCAATCGAGGCGGATAGAACATGGACGTACGGTGAACGTTAAAGAAGAGACAGTCGTTACGATGGTTGCTTTTCGTTTCAACTCGTATAGCATGATCGGGCGTAGTTAGTTCGGGACCGAGGCAACACGCATCCCAAACTTTGATTAAACGAGTCGCAGGGACTCGCGGCCCGACTCATTTGTCTACCGTCTGCCTCTTCCCTTCGCCTCTTCGTTCCTTTCCCTTCCTCTTCATCTACTATCTTCGTGATTCCTCCACGGTACCAAGAATCGTAACGATTCCTTGAAATTTGCCCGCGAGGGTGGTCAAAAGTTTCACCCGTTTAAAATAGGTGCCAGAGATCTCTATCTATCGGTGTTTGATTCGAAGAAAATCTCAACTATTTTTCCATGAACGGAGGTATTAAAAAGCCTTCACCCTTTTATCAGATCCCAATTACTTTTATTTACTTACGAATAAGATTATTTCATAATTTATACTAATTGTTCTACATTTTTTCATTTTATATGGCGCGGTTTAGGGGTATATCTGATCGGGCGAGACCCAAAAATTTTCTTCGGTACTGAAAATTATTCGATCCAACCCGAGGTTCAGGTACCCGCGCACCCCTAGCACGGTTAAGATTTTTATGCGAACCATTTCCACAATAAGGATCACTCTCTTCCGCGTGTTTTCTCCAGAACGGTTGATCCATCGGTTCCCGGATAGGAGATAATACCATAATTACGTGAAAAATCCTGTTAGGTTGAACGCAACGCTTGGAGGTAGTCGGAGGCTAGTAGTTGGACGTCGTCAGTGATTCGACGCGCGTCGAACAAAAGCGATTACCGTTATCGATGGATGTAGACCGTGCGGAGGACGCGAAACAGCATTCCATAAACGGATAATGGTACGCCACCTCTGCACGGCCCTATTCCCTTTGGAACATCTGTATGGAAGCCGTCTGCGGGCCGTGGATGGCGGTGATATCGGGTTACTAACGTCATCGTTGCCCGATCCGCTCGCAACAACAGGGACTCGAGCGACGAAACAGAGGGACAGCGACAACCAGGACCACACACGGACACTTTCCACGGGTGCAAACTACCCGTCGTCGTTTCCACCGCGTACCATATATTTCAATAGTCGCGTTATAAAATGACGTTCCTTGTCTCCAGAATTAATTTTTCAATATCCGATTCCGAAGGGATGAGGGAGAAAAAAAGGGATGCCTCTCCGTAGCGCCACCGGAATTAAAGCCACGGATGAGGAAAGTCCTAAGAGGATAGAACGCTGTCGTTCCGAAAGAGTAGAATGAAAGAAAATGGAAGAAGAGAACTCGTATACGATTCCCTAGCGACGATAAAACGTCCCGAAGCTGGCGGAGGTTTCGCGTGACGGAAACACGCGAGAACGTGGATACACGCGTGTCTCGGTGGTGAGGCGAGGCGTCGCGTCGCATAAAGTAGGTGGATATGGTTGGTCCCGGCGAGCAAGCGCCTCGTAGATAAGCAATTACGATGGAATCCGCAGATAAGGGGACAAATTCGAATTCCAAGATTCGGGTCTCCGATAGGATCGACACGAGCCCCCCTCCTCTACTTCTTCTTTTTCTTCATCTTTCTCTTACCTTCGTTCCCACGAGTACTGTTCCTTCCTAGTTCCATACGAAACATCGTGCTCGTATTTTCCGCCTAAGAATTCGCCGTGTTCGCGTGTACAAGCAATAACCATCGTCGCGGGAAATAATAGGTAACTGGTTGTCGTATATCCTGACCAGCCATCGACTCCGCGTGTTTTATACCGTTTCAGGATCTTCTCTTGGGAACTTTGCTTCGTTTTCACGGTAGTCCTTGTTTGCCTTGTGTTATTACAGTAAACGCTCGATAATTCCCTGGATTTTTAACTCTGAAGAAGGGAATCGCGTGGGAGTTATCGAGCACTTACTTATACACGATACAATAAATGGAAATAGAAACGAATGTTATACGGTTGATTTCGTGGTTTCATGGTTTTAAATACATTTTCATTGTCAGCGTATGATAAGCTTCGGTAAGCTCTTATCAATAGCAACATTGAAAGCAGTCGCACCGATAGATGGACACGTTTCCATAGGTAGACGAGAGTACAAAGGTATCGCGTTACGATGGAGCAACGCCCATAGGTTTCGGATAGCAGAGAACGCACGAAATCGCCTAACCATTGCGAGCGTGCAATACGCTAGTACACCAGGAGAGGTTTGACATGTCCAACGATTGCCACTTTGATGCCAAACACATTGGTAACAATGATTTCCATCGGAGTTACAACGCTCACTTTTAGCCTCGACTATCCGCGATCCTTTGAATAAATCCACGGTGTACAATTCCGATTTCGTTTCCACCTCTGTTCCACCGATTATTTGGAGTATTCGATGTCTTCCGGGATTGTTGTTACAAAAGAAGAATATTATGTTCAATTCAACGATCGTTGAATCGTTGCAATTGTCAGCGGAAGAAAAAGAATATTCTTTGATTTAATGGTACAGGATTTTTTCTAATTAAATTTTTGATTGTTCTATAATTTAATTAGAAATGTTTTATTGTAATTTATTAGATACATGATTCAAGGATTTTATGTTGTATTATTGTAAGGCAAAAGGTGATTTGGAACACTGGATCGTGAATCGACGATTTTCTGAAGGACAAACCGGAAGTCCCGCTCTCACACGAGGATTTATAGTCTTCCGAGTGTCTCGTTCTTGCTCGAAACCTACCTCGCCCACGAGCAGCAATAGATTCTGCGCTTTTTCCATCGCGAACCATCCTGGGTACGTTTCCCTGGGCTTGGAACTTTTCTGTTATACAAATGAATAAGGAAATGTCGAAGAGAGTGAAAAATAGTTTTGCCTGAAATATCGTATTTGGATAATGGTTAAACGAGGTGAGAAATTAGGATCATAAGGTAGGAATAGCTGTTTTGGATATCGATCAGGACATCGGAAAAGGAAGAATCGTTCCGACACCTTTGGCTTAATTAATATTAAACAAAGTTAAAGTCAGGTGACGTGCAGCCAGCAATGCGAGCGAATGCACTCGAGCGAGCGTCGCAGGTAACGTAATACGGAGTCGGACTACCTGACCGATCTGACAGTAAGCTCGAAACAAAATCGAATCGGTGCACGATGAGCATCCGTACAGCTGGAACTCGTTTTATAAACAAGCGTCACCTTTTGCTTTCCGCTTGAATCGATTAAAAAAAAGGCGAACAAGACCGTCTGGCCTTAATCTTTCCCCTTTAAGGGTCGCAGGTTAATTTCACGACAAATTCTGAATAAGAAAAATATCTTTATCTGATAATTATTCTTTATATTCGAGTCTCGTTTCCTTCTTCAGGTATGAAAATATTTTTGAACAGGTGATAAGGTGATTTGGAAGTTGTCTAATTATTATGAAAATAATTTCATTGATTTATTTATTGATTAATTATTTATCTGACACTTTTTATGGATAAATTCTTAGGTTCCAAATTAAATTTTTTTATCAGAAATAATTTGCAATCGTAAATTGAGAAAAATACGTGTATCGGGTAAAAATGAATGTTGCTTATTTTGCGTGCAGACGTTTTTCTTTCGTTCGTGAACGGTTGCGAGAGGAAAAGGCGGATGCGCCTGTCCGGCGGAAAGGAGAATAGTCTTCTCGTATTGGTCCATCCGTGGTTTCCATGGACGCGAATCATCGATCTGTTCACCGTTGACGTTTGTTTCCGGAACGGAGCATGCTCCAATGGAACTCGGTGTCTCATCGTTCCAGCGTTTTATTATTTGAACGAGAATACGAACAAAAGGAGCCATTAAACATGGAAATTTATTTTCTCTTCCTTTTTCATATTCTCATTTATATACCTTACAAATTTATAAAAATTTATAAAATTTAAAGATCTCCTTTTTACAAATTTTTAAGGTCTCGGTCGACCTAATCTTAAACTCAGGTTCCCGAATTTTCTATTTATGTTACTTCTTATTATTTTCTTGTTTATAATTGAAGTGTTTGAATTTCATAGCGAACGGCTCGCTGGGAAGCTCTTTTCGTGCCCGATTCAATTAAACGTGCAAATACGCGATTAAACGAAGCTCTCGGATACTTTTCAAATCCCTTGAAACGCAACTCTCCCCCAAGTATCTACCTCGATTCTACACTTCGAGAACTAACGGCGAGTTCTACTCATTAAAGGTACGTTTCAGGCATCGTCTGAAGCAACACTGAAGTTCCATGATATGCAATCAAGTGCATAGACAATTACTCGTCCTGAGTATCGAACATAGGACGAGAACTTGGCTCGTTAACACGCTTTGAAATCGTCGAAGGAAACTTCCAAGAATTTTCAACATGAAAATTCAGCTTTTACCACGTTTCATGGTTTTATAATCGAGAATGAATATTTGTCACTTGTCATTTGTCATTCAGGAATAATTTCACGGCTATGAGAAAAATTCTTCCTGTTTATATTTTGACAAAATCATGTGATCAATTTATAGGCTCTCCTTTCAACAAATTTTTGCCTTCTTGAATATGTCAAAGTATCATTAAAATTTTCGAAGGAATTCGATTTAAGCTTCAAGGAAATTTGTCATGAACAATATTAAGGCATTTACTAATAGGTCCTTTTTATTGACCTTCGGAAAACCATCAGTGGTACTGTAACCTCTTTAATTTTTCCATCGTCCATATGAATTAATTTAAGTCTAAATTTTAATTGCATTAATATATTGATTGTGGCGTTAAAGGCAGAGCCGTGTCTACCACTTAGCAAAATCTTAGCAAGGTCTAGGATTATTCAGGATTAATTTTTTCTTTATCGATTCACTGGATTCCAGTGGTCCCATAAAAAGGCGTACAGCAGTAAAATAAGACCATGGGAACGGCTTCAATCGATCTACGAACAGTGGATACCAGTGAAAGGCAAGTCCTGTTGGGTGGAAGTTCTCATGTCACGGGATCCTCAAGCAAAACGCCACCAACGGACGAATCAAAAGTCGGAAAATTCGAAGATCGTCTTCGGAGTGCGATGCGACAGACCTCGGCCAAAGGTCATGAGACAAGTGGTATACGATTTCAAGAGGAAAGTCAGGGATTGAGATTTCCGTATCAGAAAGGGAAGAGGAACGAGAAGAAATCAGCGGGTTGCAAACGCAGGGTCACATTTGCGATTTGAAGCTTAATTAATCAGTTATTTAACTAGGCAGGGATCAGAGTGGAGTAGCCTCTTCGTTATTCTGGAATTCTGAAGTTCTAAGACTTTAAAGTTCCAAAATTTCTAAATTTCATAGCTTGTAAATTCCTAAGGTTCTATGATATAAAATTTGTAAAATTTCAAATTTCTAAAACTCTAAGACTAGGATCATCAAATCTTATGGCTCATCCCAGGAAAGAATGCTTCTATCTTGATTTATATTCTAAATAATCTCTCTTCAGAAAGGAAATAAAAATAAAAATTGTTTAACGCGAATGATCTTTAAATAAAAATAACAATAAAAGAATATTACCAACGAGTATCATTTATTAATATTATAATTAAAGATACATGCATATTAAGGCGATCGAATATAAAGTGACAACTATTGAACGAAGTGAATTATTAATTCACTTCACTTCTCATTTCAAATCGATAATCGTTTGTCGAATGTTTTGGTAACCGTTGATCGTCCGATCTCCCGTTGTTATTTAAATGTCTTGTCAGTATTTCAAAATGCCGCGATGCTGGAGAATTTTCGAATGACTCTGGCTCGCGTATAAATTCCATTTTTTTCATGATTACACGTTCAAAATTTTAAGTAATCATCTTTAAAAATTTTTGGCATATCCTTGAAGCGTTGAGCGACAAAATTTGAACAAGACACAATGAACGGGATCAGGACATTGGTTTTGCAGGATTTCTCTCATATTTTACCTTCTAAGGGTGTTCAGGTATTCTTCAATCATCAAATATTATTTTATTTAATCTAATCTACAAACATTTTTGATGGAATCTTGATTTTTTAAAAATAATCAAAGTATTTTCCGAATTTTCCATTTTAAAATCTTACAATTTAATCCTAAAGGTCGTAAATTTTTCAATTTCTTTACCATCGTTCATCCATTTCTATAATTCTAGCTTCATACGAATGCACCCTCGCGTCGCTTCTGGAACCTCTTCGAGTTCTCCCTAAAAGAAGATGCGACCTGTCGAGACTTCAAAAAATGTCCCTCCTCGAAGGAAATCGTCTCCTCCTCCTTGCTTTCCAACGATTTCGAAAGCGTATCAAAAAACCGTGCAAGCTTTTCAGCAGGTAGCTCCATGACCCCTAACTTAAATCCAAAGATACACGTTTACCAATTCGATGAAAAGTCGGATAACGTGAAGCGTTCAAGAATACCAAGGCCCCTCAGTCAACCTGACAACCTGGTCTCCCTGTTGGATGGAAATCCCGTGCCCAGAACGATGAAATGGAAATTGAAAGGTTATAAAACCCTTCGCCATGAACAATCTAGTGATTTTGGGTTCGTACCTGGTGGAAACTGCTACGATCTGGATATTCTATCGAGAAACGAACCAAAGGCAAAAAAGAAGGATACTATAAATGAAAATACCCTATGTCTAACGACCAAAGCAATTGAGAACAAACAGAATGATGTACGGGTTGAAAAGAAAGTGACACAACCAGAATCTAACACTACCCTGAATGCTGTTTCCAGTCAAACACCAACTAAGACCATGCAAAGATTGCTAGCAACTTCTATACCCAAAAAGGAGGATCAATTTGTACCAATTTCGAAATTGAAACTGTTACAACCATCGGTACAGTATTCTTCTCATCCACCCAAAAAGATCTCCAAACCCCTGCCACCTGGAATGGAAGCAAAGACAGACGAACACCTTATGGAGGATGCTAGAAAACCACCTCGTGTCGATAAACCAGCCTCAGCTCCTTCTCAAGAATCTTACCAGCAACAAGCTTCTGAAAGTCATAAGTCTACTCCTCAGGAATCATTTTTGGCCCATGGTGAAGTGCCTGAGAATGCACAGTCTGAATGGTCCTCCATGGAGGAATCTAAACCCACTAAAGTTGATCATGTAAAGGCTAATGCGAAAGAGGGTGATCATTCTGAACAAATATCTTCAAGAATGCCAGAAAATGAATTGAAAAAAGAGATGATACCTCATACGATGGAGACACCAAAACCATCAGCGTCCACCTACTTTGCCCCACGTCCATGGAAATATACTAAACTACCCAAGTCCAGTTTATCATCTAAGTTTGATAGTAAGCCTACTTACGAGTCAATCCTAGGTGCTCCACCAAAAAGTAGCTCCATGAAGATAACAAATCCCTATGAGAAGCAGCCTGTAACAACATCGCCATGTGCTGCAACACAGGCCAGACTGCAGGCAGCAGCAAAGCAAGCAGAATTGCAGACTATGTCTCAGAATGATTCTCAGAGTCAGGAGATAGGTTCCTCTGGGCTCGGTGGGTCATCCATGGCAGGAGGTTCCGGTGGAGGTTCTCGGAAACCACCGTCTTCGTATCATCCCTTTCCTGCGAAGAGATCTTCTTCGAACGCTTCCTGTTTGCAGAAGAAAGTACCTGAGAATGCATCTGGAAATCCAGCTAACAAGAATTCGACGTCCAATATCTCAACTTCTAGCGCTAATATGACGCCGAAGAAATGTGGTGACCGTGATGAAGGTGGCGCAGGTAAAATGATATGCACGAAACCTCGTCAGAACAAATGTGGCAAGCAAAGAAAAGAGAAGAAAGAGAAGAAGGTCTGCAAACGTTTCTGTTGTCCAGCGCTGCAGTTACCAAGTGGCTGTAATTTTGAAAATAAGTGCCCGAAGGATAGCAAAGGGCACAGTAAGAAACCAAAGCGGACTAAATCGCAAAAGACGGATCCTACATGCTTGCCAATGGACAAGGAAGTAAAAAAAGATGGAGGAAGGGAAATTTGTACGAAACCGAGGAGGAGGAGGGAATCCAAGAGGGAGAGAAGTTGTGAAAGGGAGAGATCCTGTAGCGGAGAAAGGTATATTAGAAATTGAACACTTTCATCTGAAATTTTCTGATCAAATAATTAGTATAATTAAAAAGGAGGAAAATTTTGAATTAACAATGCAGGATATTAAATCTTACATTTGAAAATGTGTGTCTGACTACATATGGCCTTTTCTACTGTGCCACTCATCTTGTTAAGTTTATCTTTATAATGATTCTATTTTTTATTCATAAATATTTAGGAGGAGACCAAGTTGCAAGCGAGAACGAAGTTGCAAGCGAGAACGAAGTTGCAAGCGAGAACGAAGTTGCAAGCGGGAACGAAGTAAAAAGCGAGAGCCAAGTTGCAAAAGGCAGCAAAGTTGCAAGCGAGAGCGAAGTTGTTCCCAAAACAGAAACAGATCCTGTAAAAGGCAAGAAAGAAGAGATTGCTCGCAGAATAAAGAAAACGAGGGTCGCGAGATCTGTACGAAACCAAGAAGAAGAAATTCCTGCAAACGAGAAAGGTGCAGTGATCAAAACTGTTCCAAAAGACCCGCGAAATGCACCGGACGAAGGAACTATACGTACTCAGCGTTCACAGGACGGCGGCTGTCTTCGCAGAATATAAAACGATTCTCTTCCCTGCCAGCTTTTGCCTTTTCGTTAATCAGCATGAAAGGAAACGGTGAATCGAATCAGACGATGTTTGATCCAGCCAAGGGTCGATTTTATGGAAAGAAACCGCCCTCTTGCAAATCTTCCAAATCTGAAAGCAAATGTGATAAGCCAGCTTCCAGCGATGACGTCAAGTGTAAAGCACCTAAGAAAACTGAAAGCAAGTGTAAACCAGCGAGGAAGACTGAAAGTAAGTGTAAAACAGCTCAGAGGAGTGAGAGCATATGTAAGCCAGTGAAAAAGACTGAGAGCATATGTAAGCCAGCGAAAAAGACTGAGAGCAAATGTAAGCCAGTGAAAAAGACTGAGAGCATATGTAAGCCAGCGAAAAGGACTGAGAGCAAATGTAAGCCAGTGAAAAAGACTGAGAGCAAATGTAAACCAGCGAAAAAGACTGAGAGCAAATGTAAGCCACCGAAAAGGACTGAGAGCAAATGTAAGATAGCGAAAAAGACTGACGATGATAGCATATGTAAGCGAGCGAAAAAGACTGAGAGCAAATGTAAGATAGTGAAAAAGACTGACGATGATAGCATATGTAAGCGAGCGAAAAAGACTGAGAGCAAATGTAAGATAGCGAAAAAGGCTGACGATGATAGCATATGTAAGCGAACGAAGAAAACTAAAAGCAAATGTATAATAACCCCGAAGAAGCAGCAGGATTCTCGCAAAACTTCCAGCAAATCTGACGACTATTGTGCTAAGCAGAGAGAGAAAATTTGCAAAGGTGATTTCAAATTCATTTTATTTTTTTTTATTTATTTTATAGCTTGATATATTGTAAATAACTTGTAATTTGTTATAACAGAAAGGAAAAGTGCTGCCTCCCAGGATGAGTCTATGGAGGACCGGATAGAACGAGAAAAGAAAGAGATGGAAGAGTGCAAGAAGTACATCAAAAGCAACAAAAAGGACAAGGATAAGAAGAAGGAGGCAAAGGTGCCCAAAGGTTTGGAACGCGTCGTGAGTCCATGTAAACAGAGACAAACGAAGAAGGGTGAAAAGGATCCATCGAAGAAAATGTCCTGCATCGGCGTACCGTTCAATTGTTTGATCAGCAACACCATGGGAAACGTTGTTTCGATGCCGGAGCATAAACCATTCGGTATTTTACCGGAGAGAAACTACTCTATGATGAGAAGTAGCTTCGAGGATATTCAGTTAGAAAAATCAGAATCTCCCGGAGAGAGAAAATTTTGGACCTACCACGATGACGATGATATTGCAACGGAACCGATACCAGTAGAAAATGAGAATCAGGAAGATCGTTTTAATGAAGGGAATTCTCCCAAATCCAGCTGGTTCCTCTCCTGGTTCAACAATGATCATTCTTAGAACAAAAAGCACACAATTATTTGAATGATTCTGATTAGAGTTTTGAAATTCTGCAAAATAAATGTTATTGCGTGTGAGTAGAATTAATTCTGTTGAAAACCTGGTACGTATATTGTAATAACTTTTTATACTTGTGAACAAGATACAAATCTGTTCTTTTAATCTATGAAAAATAAATCTACAGAGTGTTACAAACGAATTGACTAATGAACTAATTTCTATTAATAATCATCATTCATTATTTTATATAATTAATACAAAGTTTCATTTTGCAGGTAAACGGCACCCTCCACGATTGGGCACTTTATATCATCACTCTCATCCTCGTTAACACTAGATTGCCGGAGCGAGTCAATTCAAGTAGAAAAACTTAAATAATTTTTTTTAAAACATATGTTAACAAATACTAATTCCTTTCTCTCCCCACTCCTTAGTTCCAAAAATTCATATGTACAATACCTATTTTGATCTATGTGAGTCCGGCAATCTAGTGTTAAGATATTTACTTAAAATTCATCGTTCAATAAGTACGTTACGTTAGTGGGCTCGCTCGTCACGGTTGACATTTGCCTGAGTTTTCTGGTTCATCCCCAAACGGAACCTTGGATCTGTCTTCGAGCAGCACGTCGCTATCGTCGCTTCTACCGATACAGCCCAGCTAACCGGACGATATTCGTGGTTCAAACAATCCCGGGGCCAAAGTTCGTCCCGATGAATCGAGTCCTCTGGTGAGCAGTTAGCAGACGTCTTTGTGCGAGGAACGAGGCACGACAGAGGCGTGCACGTGAATGGAGGGTAGCAGGAGGTGCAATTATGGGTTATTCAGGTCTCGCCACGGGATACCCGGGGTGCCGTCACCATGGAATTTCTCGTACGCGCGTATACCTGGCGCCTCTATGCCCTTTTTATTACGTTGTGCACACGTTGTGAACGCGCTAGTTTCGAACGGATAAGAGAGACAGAGGCAGGTACCGACGATGGGTCGGGGAAGGGAGCGAGGAGAGAAAAGCGGTGAGGACGTCTCTGCGGGAATCCCCGCGCTCCGCCACTTATGGGAACGTGATACGAGCTTTTCGTCGGATGCTCTCTTGCGTTTTCGCATTGTTGCGCAACCATGTCGTCCTTCCTTTGCCGTCGTCCTACGTTTCCCGCTACGCGTGTCTCCGCACTCTTTGCCTTCCACGACAAAAGGAATCGATGTCAATGCGAACGCGCTTTGTGCCGAGTTTCTTTCGTCTTCCGGCGAGTCCCGCGAGACGAGCAGGAAATTCGTGTTTGCACTGCTGGAAACTGCTCGTCTTCAACGATGTCGCGTTCGAATATTCTGATGATTTAAAATTGATCGAGTTACAGGAAAATTTAGAAATTTACATGTAAAATGGTATTCTTAAAACGTCTTGATTTATATACATAGATTCATTATGTTTTTTCAAAATTTGGATTATTCTTGGAACGGATGATTATTGTTAGCTGAAGGCACGCGACGCGATAGTTATTCTTATCCAGTCCTAAAAGCGTACATATATTTTTAAGCAAGTTGTCATCGAGAAGATCGAACGGTTGATTTCACGGCTGCTTAAAAAGAGCACGGAGACCACCTAGACGTCACATTACGATGTCAACGACTTCTTCCTGGACCACAAACCGCCTCGACCGTGTGTCCAGAATGAATGGTGACGCCACGGGTGGCACCCTACCGAAGAGAACTGCATACAACCGGTGAAAATGTGTCAATTTTGTCGGAATGATTCATATTCAGATAGAAATCTCGTCTTTCAAGTATTTTATAATCATTGGGAAATGATAATATAAAATTTTATTATAACGCCAACATAGATTTAATCTAATATTATAGCTTTATTAAAAATTCAATTTTACAAAAAAATATAAAACTCCGTATAACTTATATTACATAAATAAAATGCTAAAAGTAACGTCATTTATTTTTAGGTTCCAATGTGGTACGTGTCTAGGAAGTTACTAATCCGTGAATTTTTTTCTAGGAAGATCTGGCGGCCTCTGGTGACACGACGGATAGTTATTATTATATTTTGTTAACCGTCAAAAGTGGCTCCGACCCGCGGAAGTGACGAAACAAGAACAGGAAGGGTTTTACGCTGTGCACGTGCAACGCTGAAGGAACGTCCCACATCAATCACGAAAAATGGAAAACGGTTTGTGCAAAACAAACGACGCGATGTTCTCGTCTCGTCTGGATACTACTACCAAGTAAGTACCAACGCGTCGGAAAATCTGGTAAGCAGACATTATTTTAGGGAGCATAGCCTTGTTTTTCCAAAAGTCCTTGCGGTCTGAGAAAACAAGATGTCCTTTGTCCCACTTCCCATACGATCCTCTTCAGAAGTAACTGCCGACAGACTGTCAAAAATCCTCATAATACAGAACAAATGTGTTTAGAAGTTAACACATTTCCGTTATACCGCAACATTAGTATTTCATTTGCAACTTTGTGAGGTTATGTGACTTATGCTTTTAACCATATCGAATTACTTGTACAACAATGATTGTTCATTCTTTTTGAAAATATGCTTAGTGAAATGCTGTTACTAGACAGTAATAATATCACATTTCAATTCGTGTATTTTGTATATGAAAAACGATTGTCTATTTGTATACTACAAGTGAATTATGTTTAGCATGATGAAAAATGGATTTATAGTAGTTGCATATTTATGAACACCTTCACGAAACAACGGGATAAAAAGTACCTTAATAACAGAAGTTGGATAAAGTTTCATAGCAAAGCACTTCTGTTACGTTTGAATTCTATGCATATGATTTGAGCTTAGAATGACAATCATTTTATTCGAGAAAAGAAGGAAGAAATGAAATAAGTAGGATCTAATTTATTCCAATGTAAATCTTTCGATATCGAACAAATTTAATGACGTACAATCGATATTTTGAAATTGGAGGTTAGGGGTTCGATCGATCGATCGTTAAATTGTCGTAAACGCATCAGCTTATTCTTACGTGAAATTTGTCAAACACGATTTGCAATGCGCTGACGTATTTCACGTTTCTGTACCGTCGTGCGAGATATTCATAGAGAATCGTTAAATAGCTAGCCAATTCTAGAATTTAACGAGCAACGGGAAAGAACTGCGTCTGTCTCAGGATGGATTCGTCCGATTTGGTTGTGCATCTCTTCGCTTACGTTCACATTAGAAAAGGAAACGTGTAGAAGTCGAGGTGTAATGAGGCTTATTTATTGCCGCGTAAGGTTCGACCAATAGGGAGGCAGGATGGTGGTCGTGGCCATGCCCAGCAGCCAATCGGGTGGCGCGTTGGTTAGCTGTCAGCCGAGCCACGCCTCGGCCAATCGGCGCTTAGCTGCGCATGACGGAGTGGCTCGATCTTGAAACACGCCGGAGCGGCAGTTCCTTCTGGTGCGTGCGTAGGAGAACGTCTCTCTTTCGTCCGGTCACGAAAGAGAGAGGGAGTGTAAAATTGACATTTCGCGATTCATCGACGAACTGTTCAATGTAACGAGTAAATACGTCGTATTGTCGTGTGTGATCTTTAAGTAGAATCGGAACGAGTGGCGTGTTTCAACCGCGTTGGTGTTTAAACAGTGGATTCATGACGTTCAAGTGTATCGTGTGTCGCGTGCTTTCAACGGTCCTCAGAGTCGACGACAGTTGAAACGAAGAAGTGTTCTCGGTTGATTTTCCTCGAAAAGAAGAAACGAGAGAGAAAGACAGAGAAAACGGACTATTTAACACGCTCCTAATAATAGCCGGTGCGCGTTCGTACGCGAGTATACTAAGCGCCTATAAATACACACCTACCACGGCCCGCGGAAACACGAGCCCGTGGATTTCACGTTGCAACCTGCCACGAGGAGATAGAAAAGACGCGAGTCGAAGGGAAAAGAGGGAGAATATAATCTTGAAGGAGGGCGCACCTGGCGCTCTAAGAGAAACTTGCCATAATCGGATCTAGTCGGAGGTAGTAACGCAAGATAATCGCTGTATACTGGACAAGAGAGATAGAGAGAGAGTGTGTAGTGTGTGAAGCAATCGGGTCCACCGGCTGCTGGCGTATCAACTTGAAAGCAGATTAGAGAATAACCGCACCTGGAACGAGATTTTATTATTTCACGGGGGTATATCCCTTCCTTCCGTCTCGTAACACGAGAAACATCCCAGTAGAGTTCGTCGGGCAGCCGAGAGCTTGCAGCAACTCTCTACCAGTGGTAGCCTAAAAATATCTTCTTCCTGCATATTCTGACGCGTTTACACCATCGCGAGAGTCTCGTTGTTCTTGTGTTACCAAATACTTTTTAACTCTTTGCTTTCATCCCAATCGAACGTTTCATTTAGAAGAGAGATTCTCCCCGGTAATAAGAACCCTAAGTTTAACCTAAAAGATCAGTTATAAACATACCGGAAGATGTTACGCAGATAACTGTACATAAAAGAACGTCGTAAATGATCATTAAAAAGTGATGAAGATCATCGATGAGACCATCCCCGCCAGTGGCTCTTCCGTAGCTAAATATTTGCCGTCGGAACGATCCTCAAAGGAATCAGATCTCTTCCGTCGGGTGTGCGCGGGTTCCTTTCAAGGAATCTTAACCGTAAACGAATATTCGACCGCGTTGTAAAGAAATAGTGAGTGAAACGAGGTGCAAAGAAGAAAAGTGGTCCACGGTGGAGGGTGGAGGAGGGAACGGTGTGCAAGGGGTCGCCGTGGGCCCCGGAGATGATGCCATGATGGCCTACGGAGGAACCACCGGAAACGGAGGTGCGATGGGACCTTCTTCTGGTGGTACGGATGTTTTGGGCTCGACCGGTGATTACAGCCCGCAGGGGACACCGACACCTCTCACGGGACACTCGGCGGGACCCGTCGAAGCGAGTACCTATGGTCCTGGAACAGGACCGACCAGTTATAGCCCGCAAGATAGTCCTGCTAGTTCCGCCGGCGGCGGTAGCGGTAGCAATGGACAACTACCGAGCTTTGGATTTACCCAGGAACAAGTCGCCTGTGTTTGCGAGGTAAGACAAGGTCATTAGGTTTTGGTTGTTGAATTTCAGTTTTTCAGTGAAATCTTTCATTAGTCCGAGGCGTACGGGTGTTGTACATCGTCCGACGGAAGGGTACAAGATACTTTATTTTTTCATGTACAAATCTGAATAATAATATTAACTTCTACATTTACATTTTATTATCTTAACACTTTCGTTGATTGACAGTGACTGTGGTCACTTATTCAAATTTCCCAATTTTCCCTACTAACAGTAGCATGCTGGCAGGGAAAGGGTTAAATTTATAATTAGAATTAAGGAGAAAATACGGATATCCTTGGCTACCGATATTCACCAGATACTCGAACAGGACCCGTTATTCTAATTTATGCAACTCGCAGTGAGGGTGATGAAACTGGCCCTATAATTCCGTAATTTCCCCAAGGATAATCGGGCGTATAACATTGTACAGCACCTAGCGCCAAGATTCACTTGCATGTCACGCACCTAATGGAGTTCGTGCGATTTTAGTGCAATCGTAAATTGTTTCGTGCGCGACATTTACGCTCCTCTCGCATCGAACACGTGCGCGCGTCGGAATTTCGTTTCTTAACTGTCCCGGTGTACATAATTTTATTCGGTACCTACACCTCGTTTGTCAGACTTAAGAGAGAATATTATAACAGGAAGGCAAACCAGTCTCGTGAACAATGTGTAAATTATTTTTCACTAACTTTTTTAACCCACGGAGACCCGTAACTGGGTCTATTTAAGGAAGATTAACTATAAGTTAGAGAAAAAGAGACGTTTTGTAAAGATGCGCGAGGAACGTTCGTTATTTGTACATATTTCCCATATGTACGTTCTGCGTACGGCTAGACGTTTAACTCCTTGCCCACGTCACATGGATATTCCCGTTTAATTTACGACAACGTTTCACCCTTTCGATAAACGAGCCTGCCGTCGGCTTAGAATGGAATCGTTTAACGGGTAATTACCTTCGCGTCATAATAAAGAGGCTTAGTACGAGTGTTTACGGTCGCGTCTTGGTATAATTCAAACTATCAGTTTTCGGGTAAAAGCATTCTTCCTTGCTTGACGTTCGCCATTATTAACCTACCCTAAACCCTTCTTCGGATGGACGGTCACTTAGGTCCGTTATTTCGGGCCCCCGACATCCGAAGAAAGGCTCAAGTGAAACGTAAAAGAGAAGCACGATTACGCGTGACTTTTTATCGACCGCCATTTTGATTCGTGATTATCCCGTGAGACGTGGGCGCTAGTTGTCTTGTATCATCCGAAGTGAACCGCCCTAATGGGCCGACGAGATAAAAGAATAAGGATAATGGATACGTTCACCGTTCGTCGGGTGCTGGTCGTTTCGTGCTACCATTTTGTATATTACTAAATCTTGTGAAAAGACGGATATTCCTAATGAATTTTCTTGCTTTCGAATTCGCTCGAGACGTCGGTTTGATTTGTCGGCTAGAGCCAATCGGAAAGTTTCCGTACAGCTCGGTGATTAAAACGTAATCTCACGGTTTCTGTCGTCCATTTCTCTCCCGGCTTTTCGACGCGTTTTATTAATCCATTATACGACGGTATTTCTCGCGTCTGGTGATTAATCGTTCGTCAGAACTGTCGCGAGCGGAAACTAGGTGGCACCCGACGACGCGAATGAAGAAGTAAAACCATGGCAGGTGCACGAGACTCGTAGCACCGTAATGGAGGCTCGTTTTCGGTAATTTCGATGTAACCGAGCCAATCGATCGCGTCACACAGTGTATCACGTTGTTTCTCTCGATCCTTATCCGCCGTAATGGGACTTTAACGTTACCTTTTTCCTTTTCTATGTTATTAAGTGTTACGAGTCTCGCATCGAAATTAGCTACCGAGCTCGTGAAAAGGGCACACCGCTGTATCGCAAGCATTATCTTTCTAACGAGCGAAGCAGAATAATTGTTATGGCTAAACTTCGTTTAAGGGCATCAAAGATTTTTTTCCTGATTCCTATACTTTTTGATGGTACTCGACGAATGTCGTCATTACTTCCAGTAAAATATTTCTTAAAATGTAATAATGTTCAGGGATCATTGGTACAATTAAAGAGTTATAATAATATTAACAATATTACAATAATATTATAAATAATATTGCTAACATCATATGTCTATAAAAATTTAATAATGAGGCACATATGCGTCGTTTTCCGACGCCATATTGATTCCACTTGAAAGATATTAATTTTTCTTGCACTCAAAGTGTCCAAAGATATTTATAAAATACTTTTCGTTCGTTGAATATTGTTAAAATATAGGAAATATGTTGGTAATTTTTGGTGCCTTGAAGCGATTGGAAGTAAAATGGTACCCTTTTCGCGGAACAAAAGATAGATTTGAAGAAAGGGAGAAAAATGATTACTTATAACGATTGAGAAACATACAAGATACACTAGAATAAGAGGAGATCGGGATGAGTTCTGCCGACTAACAGTGTGCCCCCCCTGTCTATCGTCTTCAAGGCGATGGTGTCGTCTGTCCAGGTTCTCCAGCAGGCTGGCTCCGTGGAGAGACTCGGCAGGTTCCTGTGGTCCCTACCGGCGTGCACTAGGTTGCACCGACACGAGAGCGTCCTGAAAGCCAAGGCGATCGTCGCCTTTCATCGGGGACATTTTAAGGAACTGTACAGGATCCTTGAGAGCCACACGTTCAGTCCGCACAATCATCAGAAACTGCAAGCTCTTTGGCTCAAGGCTCATTACATTGAGGCCGAGAGACTGAGGGGAAGGCCTCTTGGGGCAGTCGGTTAGTATCTGATATTTTAGCTAAACCATTATGCGATGAAGAAATGAGGAATTTATGCAATCCTTCCAAACGTTAATTTGAAACCTTCATTTGTATTGTATAAATGTAAAATATTTATTTTGTTACATAATATGGGGATGATATTTTATTTCAAATAAAGTCACTTTAGGATAATGAAGTGCATGTTAAACGTTTTTTGTTTGGAATTTGAGAACAATGAAGACACGTGATAACATTGACACTGATAACAGGGAAAGTAGTTTGAATTTTTATCTTACTACGTTGAAAGCCACTGTCATATTATTTTCTTTATGTATTTCTTATTTATACCTTATTTTCATTTATTAAATTCCAAACATTTATTATTTCGTAATTGTATATATCAGTTTTTGAAAAATGTGTACAGGTAGCAAAATTAATTCAATGCTTCGAATAGGACGTTTTAAATTTTGGCGGGTGGCGCGGCAGTCACGTGACAGTGTCGCCGCCATAACACGCGGGGATGTCGACGTTTGTTTCTTGTGCAATCTTTATTCAGATATTTATCACTTTAACGCGATTTACAATGATTCATAAGTGTCTTTGATATTGTTGTTGGAGGTAGCCTCAGGTATTTTACATTTATGATTCACGTTGCTTAATATTTCGAATATGAGAGTTAAAAATACGATCGACCGCGTGAAGAGGTTATAATAACGCTGGGTCTAATTCACCGGCGATCATAATAGAAGCGGGAAGGAAAGATTTCGTGAAAGAACAAGCATCGTGTCGAGGTCTGCCAGTTTTATTTCTGTCGCGTGTTGTAAACACGAGGATGGTGAGTTTAACGAGCTGACATTCTAATTAGATCTTTCCATTTACTTTTGCGAACCAATTTGTGTCACATGATCCCTCGTGCGCTAAAACCAGAGGGCAAAGCGAGGAAAACGTGTTTTGCCTCGCTAGATTTCCGGTGAATCGTGAAACTCTAGAAATTAATAATCATAAATTTAACCCTTTATTTATTGCATATTTCAACATAATTTTTATTAACACACCATAACAAAATTTAATTTATAGGTATTTTCAGTTTACCATTAATTTTATTTAAAAAATGAAAATTTGAAACTAATTTATTTGAACTGACAATCTTTTACCAGTTTATATTATCAATGATAACTTAAAATTTCTTCTTTCTTTTTGTTATCTCTCCAACAAGCTTTATTTTGACTCGTTGCCATCAATTACACGGCGGAACAATTTCAAACAGACACCTTATTGTATAATCTTTATTTACGTTTTCCGCACCGGCGGAAGCTCATTCGTTCGAGGATAATGTTAAACAATGCTCGGTATTTGTAGCAAACGCGAATGACGACGGAAATAATGTAGAATTATATACCTCTTTGCATCATTATTTAGCTCATTGTTTTGAACATCAAACGTGTAACACCCCTTTTGATACACATTTATTGAACCTCATAAGCAATGAGAAAACTCGTCCATTGAAATAAATAATATTCCAATAATGATCTAATAAAATGTTTTAAATTTGTATTACAGGGAAGTACCGCGTTCGACGCAAGTTTCCTCTGCCTCGTACAATATGGGACGGCGAGGAAACATCTTACTGTTTCAAGGAGAAATCCAGGAGTGTGTTGAGGGATTGGTACGCTACCAACCCTTATCCTTCGCCCCGGGAGAAACGTGAATTGGCGGAAAGCACGGGTCTTACCACTACGCAAGTCAGTAACTGGTTCAAGAACCGGAGACAAAGGGATCGTGCTGCCGAACACAGGTAAGTCAATCTTCATTTCTTAATTATTATTTAATATAAGTCTGTAGGTAAATTACAGAAAACGTAATTCAGATAAATTACCAAATATTCCAACAACCAAATATTGTGGCACGGTCAGACACGTCTGATTGTTTTAAGAGAAAAAAGAAACACCGATGGTGATATAAGCGTTGTTATTATAATATCCCACCATCGCATCATCTATTTTTCCTATATATTTTTTCCCTGGCCTTGTTACGTAGAGTTAATCGACGGTATCCGAGTTGATATATCCGTGGAATCCGTGGAGGGCGCAAGCGTGTAGGAGTTTCATGTTGTTTGGAAGGTCGTTGCTCTATATCCGATTTTAGAAACGACCGAGCAAAACTCGAAGACGGCCTCGTACGTACGTAACGTTAACGCTGTATGTCTCTCGAGTCGCGCCATCGCTCTTTTATCGGATACTTCATTTCTCTCTATATAATTTACAACACCAACGTCCCATCATTTTATGAAAAAATCTGCGAGAAAGAGAAAGGGTTTACGGGTAACGTCTTGAAAGCTAATTATTTGGATATTAATTTTCCCTTCTGTACCCAATAGTTACAGTCTCGTAACTCTGAATCGAAAATGAAAACACGATGGGGATGCAGCAGAATTTATCGTACCTCTTAATCGTCCAACGAGTTTCATTACCGCCATTTTCTTTCTCAAACGGAAGGCGTTCGAACTCTCGGGATACGTGAATCAATTTTAGTTACCGTTATAATATCCCTTGAAATTGTGCAGTAACGGCGTGCCAATTTGGTCGTTTATGGTAGGGTATATACAGGGTGTCGTTGAAAGTGTAAAATAAATTTCTGTTTATGGTACTTTCTTTTCGAAGGAAATTGATTTTGTTAATTAAGGAAAATTATAGTCGGTGAATTATATTTTATTCGACGTAATTATCAATCCAAGGTCATCGCGTTTCAATAACAACCGTTCTTCGGGTTCTGGTAATAATCGAGGAAGTAGGAAGCGCAACGATGAAACGGTACGATCCGTTCAATATTCCACGCGAAACGGGGGTGTACAACGAATTACGTAGAGGGATAGTATATGGGAGGGGTGATATGGATGCTTTGTGGGATTTCCTGTAATTAATATGCCGCGAATGATGCCATGCGTATCCACGATACCCCAAAAGCCATCGGATAGGACTAGAGGAGAGCCACCACACCACGCCACGCGGTTACCTCTCTTTCCCTCTTTCTGCTTCACTCTGACCTTCTGTCTCCGTTCATGGGAATACACAGAAGCCATAAGAAATTCGATACGTTCCCCGTGGCGTGATGCGGCTGTGTACTAGACTGGGCCCCTGCCACGGTGGTGCTTCCCACTTCCTCCCTCGCGAAATTCTCGCTACAAGAGAAGCGCCATATCTATCTTGCCACGCCGATTCGCATCGTTGAGTTTCACCGAAATCAACATCTCCACCCTCGATATTTACGATATCCGTCGAATCATTCCGCTATGGTCAATCGCCTATACGAACCGGAAGTAGCCACTTTTTCGCTCGAAGGAAGTTTATCAAACGCACGTTTTCATCGTTTATCAGCTTGATTCGTTTCTCACGTATAAACAGGGCCGCGTTTATTCCTAACAAATACCTATAGGCACGTTTTTAAGGTCCGCGGTTTCAAGTATTTGTTCTTTTCTATAATATTTATCGGCTTTCGAATTGATTTACCCGGTAAATCACTCGTAAGAAAAACGTTTGTAGTTCACGCGGTGGCTTTGTGTAATTAGAGCGCAACCTTGATCATAAATTCACCGAAATGAAAATACAGCTACGACGGACAGGCGTTTCGAGGAATTAATGAGTCACACGTGCCTCCGTCGAAATTGTACGACGTTAGAAGAAGAAGAAGAAAATAAGAAAACGATCCATGCGTAGCTGCGATAAGAATTGCTTACCATCGTGTCTAAGCTCTCGCAATCTGCCCCGTTTGTGTTTACGTTTCGCGATGCCTTCTAGTCTCTTGGTCGGATTAAGTTGGCCAGCCTGCGCGACGCGCGGAACGGATGATGGGTCGCGTTCCAAGAGCAGCCTTTCAAAATACACGCTCGTTAAACTGTTCGAGAGTCATCGTTATTTCTTTTTTCGATGATGCTGTCGAAGGCAGAAAAACGGTGGTAGGCTGTCTCTGTAATCGGTGTCCGGTAACCGAACGTGTCCGTTGGAACGCGTGAAAGGACGATAAGAGAAAAAGATGCTGATCGCGAGATTTCTGGCGGCGCCGTCTGCTCGTTATCTGGCTGCCTCTTTTGTTCCACGCAATTCCATACCACCATCTTGGGCGTATATTCTCTAGACGAGAAGGGATACATTGGAATATCTTAATTAAATATTAGAATTTTTCCGAGATTGATGGAACTTCAGAGTCCCAACATGAGATTATGTGATTCTATCTTAAAACTCTGGTAATATCAATTCGTAACAATTTTATTTTCACACAATGCGAATGATAATATTGGAAATTCGGAATGAAGATAGCTGTCGCGAATCTTGGAATCGTCAATCTTTGAACGGTTACATTAATAGAAATTCGATTTTGATTTCCTACCGAATTCTTCGCGAGATAACGTTGAACGACGTGTCCGATAATTAATTCAAGGGTACTTAATCTGAAAATAACAACGCTAGAATGAAATCGTCGAAGGTTATTGCCTTTCGATACGCGAGGCTTTTGAATAAATCGTCTGTTCCTCGTGTACGTATCGCCTCGAAAAGAGGCAAATTAAATCACTCGATAACAGGTCCCGAGGGAGCTATACACGGTGTATCCTGATGTTTTCATGTTTTTTGCCCGACACGAACGCCCACGAGACGCCCCAATCTCCAGGGGCCCCTGATTACGTTTCCGCCCCTGTACGCGTGATCCAGCTTTTAATTTACGTCAGCTTGCGGGCCGAATCGCTCGCAGAAGCTGAAGAGGATGTCTCTGGCACGAGTCCTTGTTCAATATTTTATGAACCAGGAGGATTTAGACCGCGCGACATTCTCGGAACAGGGTTTAAATTGGATGTTTCGTGTTATTAGAGGAAAGTTACTTTCCCATTGACTACTTGATGGCATCATTACTATCACTAAAGTTACACAATTGCTTCGTCTATTTTATAATCGCAGAATAGTAGTAATATTTCATTTTAAGATAGTGGTAGTACTTTCTCCATTTGGTATTTCAATTAGTTTTGATTTTAGATATTATTTGAAAATAGTATTTGAATATTTAAATGAAGAAAGAAATAATTTTCCAACAAGATTAAATCATTTTACCAATTTCGTGAAAGTCTAGTAACTTTGGTCAAGATACATCTAGTGCTCCCTAGACGGTCGCTAATAAACTCGCAACTTCTAGAAAAAGGATTATATCCATCCATTTCTTTGTCTAAAGATAGTTTATTATTTTCATTTTACTGCCTATAAAAGTAGATATCATCGAATAACGAGTCGTACGGTGGTTTTCATCGCCAGGGAACGAGATAAGGGGGTTCTTGAAATATCTCCGCTTTTCTTTTGGACATAAAACGGTTGCTGAGAGATCGGTGCCGCTTTCTCGATGCGCATTGTGGCATTGCTGGTCGTAGACAAAAATAAACTTCTCCCTAGCACGTGCTGCGACAATGTTTTTTTCGTTGCAAACCCTCGGTCTTGTTATAAACGGCGCTTAAAGCGTCTTTATTATACCCCGGGCCTCTTTAGTATCATCATCGTGTCTCGGAGGGGAAGAAGTGTCTCAGACGTTTCTAATCTTCGAGAAAGCCGAACGCCATAACCCGTTCACTCGGTCGAAAGGGTTAAGAACAACATTCTGCCGCCAAAAATAAACAAAGCCGGAAGAGGCAGAAGAGTTTCTACGTGCCAGTTGGACGTTTTTGCTCTTCCGTTTGATTTCTGGGTCGTCTTTGTTCTTTGGAAAGGTAGCGATAGATAAATAATAGGAGTGTAAGGATACTCGAATTTTAAAGTTTAAAAATTTTCAAGACTCTTAGTAATTTATAAATATTTTATTCTAGGAAGGATAGTGAAGGGCTCGGTTAATCTACTTCTATTCCGAATAGTGCCATAGCTTCTTCCGATCGAAGAGCAGTCATTGGTGCACGTTGGTTAGGGTCGGAACCCAGTAAGTAATGGCTCTGTCGTTGTTCTCCAGTGTCAACAAAACATTGCTAATGTACCTAGTCCAGCGCAAACTCAGCCTTGCCTCGCCCTCGGTTGCGCCACTGTCAACGCACCCTCTTCTTCTGCCTTCCACGGTAAATCGAGGGTTAAGAGTAGAGGATGAGTAGATAAAATGGACGGCTCTCTCTATACCATAGAAATAATATAAATTTTATACTTCAAAGTAGGTGATACTAAACTGGATAACAAATGTTGGGAGAAAAAATCAATTATTTCTGTTTCATTATTTAAACAGACAATTGCAAATAAAACGAGGTTATCCAGAAATAATAAATCATATTTCATTTGAACAATCTTAAAGTAAAATATGATTCGTTTGAAGACGGTAGATTAATAATCATTCAACGTCACTCTGTCCGGCGTATCCCTTGCAAGTAATGAATCATTACCCTTCGTCGTTTTAGTCCGTGCCAAAAAAAGGTAGCCTTCGGTATTAAATTTCCGTCATTCGGCCTTAATTAAATCGTTCTGTCGAGTGTTGCCACGTAAGTGGACGATGAAGGCACATCAGATTGAAGTGGACGCACGTGGGGGATAGAGAAGCAGTCGCGTCCAGGCTTTCGGGAAGGGATGCCACTTCCCGGATGCGGAGGAGGACAGATGGAGGAAAAAAAAAAGGGAATGGAGTCAGTGTCGAGAGGGCGTTACGCGAGGGAAAAGGGTCGGTTGTCCAAGGGTTGGACGGACGGGGGTGGCTGCGCCAATATTGACTCTTTCTGAAAACTGGGGGACTTCAGTGTGACAAAGAGGGTGGCGCTACTTTACCTCGCCTTTTGTGCGCACCGACGCGGATATGGCGCCTGCTTGGTCATCGAACTTATGTCCCTTTAGCTTTCGAAATTATATTTCTTTCGAACAGTATAAAAGTTTTTAGTATTAGAAGTGCCATTTTCGAAATTTCCTATGGTATGTTTAATTATCAAAATTTTCTTACTATATTTTAATTTTGAAATTAAATTTTGAATTAATTGATCAAAAGGATGAAAGATCGTTTCTGTACTCGAAGGACATCATCGATGAGTCTCGATGTTCCTCTGGTTATATCCCTGTATGGCCGATGGCCGCAGCCAGTAGCGTGGGTCGATACCGCGACTCCTCGACACGTCGACGATCGTGATCGATTTCCATCAAAGTCGATGCCGAGCTTCGACACCGATCGACTTCCATCAAAGTCGAAGACCTCGCCCTGTTCTCCGTGGTTCCTCTCCTGCTTTGCGCGGATGAATCACGGATGTGTTTGCGATACGAGTACTATAATTTCGTTGAAGATCGTAGCCAAGTTGATATACTAGAAACTAGCTCTCTTCAGGGTAAATTTAAGAGATCGTGTAGATCTAGGAAGTCAGTTCTATCGTTATCAATCAAACTTCTTGCAAATTGTCTTCTTATTTTGGAAATAAAAACCTCCAATTCTCAGCAAAGATATTAAAGATATTCGATAAGGGTACCTGGTTGCCCAAATAAAAGTTAATTTAGGTCGCAGCAAAAAAGGGATAAAACTAGGGGTGTGCTCGTAGCTGAAAGTTTCCACGACCCTAGATAAAACCATTTCACTAACGTTTAACTGGTTCAGGGTGAACTTCATTCACGGGTCCTCTTCCTGTCCGAGAAAAAAGAAAAGAGGTCCCGGAAGCCAAATAGTAGCAAACACATAGAGAGAGAGAGTTTCGTTGGACAAATAAAGATGCGAGCGGTCCGGGTCAAGCGGGTAGTAGACAGACACTCGTTGAAATCGTTCTCGCGATGCCGACGTCCCCGAAATAGCTACGAATACTGCCCGCGTACCATTGCCTGGTTTACGGTTACAGCATGCACGGTGTCTGGGCAACGCGTTCTGCGTGTCTGAAACCAGAGAACCCATCTCCTCGTCACCGTGACTCTCGTACGATGCTAGACATTCACGGGACCGTTGCACGAAAAAGGCGACTTTGAGCCACTGCCTCGTACACCGAGTTCTCTTCTGCTGTCTCAAAAAATCATATTTCTCATACTCGTCAGTCGTTCATTCTCGTCTCGAAATCGTATTTATCACTTTCGACCCTGGGGGAAATGTGCTTATGATGCATTGGGATAATTTATTATTTTTGCCTCTGAAGGTGAGGACCATCCTTCACCCTGGTATCTAATACAATTCTCATTGGTTCAATATCCCCCCAAATTAACATATACCTAGAAACAAAGATCCCTTTCCCTAGGGATGAAGACGATATAGGGAAAAGAGGTCCTACTAGAAAAACCAGATGACCTTACCAGTGTAAATTAGGCATAATGGGTGGTAATTTGAATATTAATCTCTCTGTTCTCCTTTATTTTGTAATTTTCCCTATATAGTAGCCTAGCATGTTCGTCACCGCTCTGAATAATAAAGAGAAACGAAATTCCAATACTCGCAAGGTCCATTCATCGGTTTCGTGGATTCTGTCGCAGGAGTCGGGGTATAAATAGATGGTTTTCACATTTAACCGTTTTATTCCTGGTTGACGGGTTCGTTCGTTTCTCGCGATGCGACGATTTCTCATTCAAATTCAGGGGCTGTGCTGGCTCGTCGAGTCGATCGTTTCGTAATTGCCTGCGATCGGTAGTTAAACCTCGGTGTCTTTCATACTTCACGAAATTGTCTGTAGAGACTAGATGACGACCTTTAGCGTCAATCAGGCTGACAGTGTGGCTGTATTTTCTGCTGTTAATCCTACTCGTTGATTCGTAGGAAATCATTGACTCGAAATAGAACCTCTTCGAACGACTATGCACACGTGACGCAACGAAATTCTGATGCAACCCTACGATGTTTCAGATAGTTTTCTTTCTCTCTACCAATTATTAGGAATTCTTCTTTGACAATGATACACCGATATACAGTGTACCGTGCGTTTCTTGCTATCGGACTAGGTTAATCTCGTGTAATATTTCCAAGATGAAAGGGCGTTTGATGACAAATTAGAATGGTACCGGGTAAAAATAGGGTTACTTAAGATTCCGCGTAAATTCTGCTAACAGATATGACAGTTATTTGTCGACGTACGAGCCAGTGAACAGGGAATATTTGGCGTCCTTGCGCTACAAGTTAATAAAGCTTGTTTTAATGAAAATTTATTAGGTGCCTTGATAATAACTAACCTTTGTGAAACGTAAATTTGGGGAACCGAGTTACTTGAAACGAAGAGGGTAGTTCTCTAACTTTGAACCTCAACTTCAAATTAACAAACTTTCTGTAATATATCGCGATTAGATAACGATTTATAAATTGAAATGAAAGAAAGTTTGGAAAATTGTCATCGGTAAGGGCAGGTATCGAAACGAGATTCTGAACTATCTTCTAACAAACGAGGTAGCCCTCCTACCCTTACTCTTGCTCTGGCAAAGACAATTGTAAGGTAAATTTCCTGCTAAAGAAAAGGACGTCTCCTCCGTGTGGAACAAGGTCGCAGAAGAATACTTCTTGATTCGACCTATCAAAACGGTACAAAGGATGCGTTTAAGAGAAGAGAGAAAAAAAAAGACGAAAGGAACACGCGTTGATATGGATGGTCGGTGAATGTGTATTAACAGGGACGAAAAGGGCTCGCTTCTGGATGGTTCGACCCCTTTTTCGTCGAAGGGACGGCCATGCTGGGTCGCCTCAGCCATTTTCGGCCACGCATGGACAAAAAAGGCGGGTAGGACCCTCGGTGAAAACCGCTTGAAAGAAGAATCACGTCAAATCTGACAGCTCGAGGGAAGGAAGGGGCCACATATGGGCACGTAAGGACCAAAAAGGGCCCGCCTCGTCGTCGTACGTCGTCGTCCGGTGGTGCTGCTGTTGCTGCCGTTGAAAAAGAACAATCCTCTTCTTCTGTCCGCTCCTTCCTTCTTTTCGTGCTCTTCTTCTTTTCTCCCTTATTCCCTTCTAGCGACAGAGGGAGCATTCATTCATGCACGCATTCCCAGAATGCACTGCGCGTGCGCAAAGAGCAACCATACGGCGAACTTGCTGCCTTCTTTGTACGGAGTGTGGATGGACAATTGGTACCGCGCTTTGGGGGATAATCGATGATGAGCAAAAGCAGATGTTAACTGCTTTTAAACTAGTAACATATATTTCTTATTATTTACTGTGTTCAGGTGTAGTTGAACAAAATTTAAGAGGACATTTTCGGTACCATTATTCCCAACCTCCTGAGATTAATTCCTCGCTATTAGAAATTGTCTCGTGCTGGTATTTATAATACAAATTCGAAGTTAGTTCATTTTTTTTAAATAAAAAATCCTTGACGGAAATTGCTAGCAACCGGTGAAAGGGTCAGGGCGTGGAGGGCTTGAGAAAGTAGACCGAACGAAACTAAAAAGGAAGAAAGATTTAAAACCGATGAAGCGTGGAAGAAGTCTGAAGCCTGGGGAGGAAGTGAAAATAAAACGTTCTGCATCCGGCACGGAATAAATCAGCGATGTATTTACGAGGCTTGAAACTTGATTTACGAAGAAGAGTTAGCGTGTTAAACGATTCACGATAACTTCGACCCTGACGAATTTCGTCCACGCACGGTGCGAAGGAAACACGAAAACGCGTGTCCGCCGTCGCTGGAAATCGCGTGTCGCGGTTCGAAATCGTCGAACGCGTTTTCCACGAATCTTCGCGTGTCTGGTTGCACAATTGGCTTAGACGGATTAAGCGGAGGTGCTGTGCTCTGTGTCGACGCGGCTATTAAACGCAAACGATCCGGAACACGGTTAGTCGTAGCAAAACGAAGATGGTTCCCTTGACGCGTGTACCACACAAACTGGCCAGCCTTTTACATTGCTGCAGCGTATATTGTCCGGCACTGGTTGCACGCTACATTTCAACCTTATTCTTCCGTCGCTTTTGTCGTAGCTCGGCCGAGAGTTTGAATTTTCGCGTTTTCTTTGTACAAGAATATCGTGCCTCGAGAGAGGAGAGGTGATTTAATCAAGTCACTGGTCGAAATTGACCGTGTTGATGGCTGCTCCCGCTGATCTCGTGTCCAATGAAATTTATTCCGGTTCCTTGTCACCTTGGTTATTTATTTATTTCTATATATGTCGCTTTGAATTTGTAGCATTGGGTGCTACAAATGGGGTGTTCTCTTGTTCTTCAGATTATGGGAATTAAAAGCTAAGGAAGGTTATTTCTATACTCGCCGCTAGAGGAATCGCACAAGGGAGGTTTAAGGGTAGCTTAAGTTCTCCTTAGATTTTCTCAGGGTTGTTTTTCTTATTTACGGGAAAAAGCCTACCAGCGGAAGCATTTTCGTGTGACGTATTCTACGTATGCAACGGTACACACAGACGTTCCCTTAAAAGGTGTTGAATTACGTCGTCAAACTGGAACACAAAGCTTATGTAAGTCCGTCCAAGAAGTCTCGATCTTCGTGGTGCGGTGTACCTCTTCCTTCCCCTTGCTCTTTGAACGTGATAAAGTTTCAGTTTGTAACGATATATAAATATCACCGTCTTTTTTATCGCCATTAGATTTATCGTACATAACGCGTCTAGATTGCGAAAGAATGCCTAACGTTTATTCCTTGTTTCCTGAGGGTAATTTTACCATCGAACATTACAGAACGCGGGACATAAGAAGCGAATAGTTGTAAACAGTCTTTGTAATGCGAGGAATTTCATGAAAATACCAAAGGTACGATCACCAGGGACGATGCCAAATATTTCTCCCTAAATTAAACGAGTCGCAACGCGGTTTTAGTCTGACGATCGAACCAGCCTAATATTTTATCGTGTTACATTTCTTGGAGTAAGAAATAGGAAGGTATTGTCGCTTTTACATCATCTTTAATCTGTCTTCTCGTTTGATTTGAAACGAGGAACGCGCGTTTACAATGCGCATACCGAGAGCGCATCTCGGTTCGTCGCGACGCCATACACCATTTCTATTTACGCGTAACTCATCATAACAGTCCTTGACCACGAATTTTACTGCGACACGTTAACTGGTACGTGTTTTACGAGGATCATAGGTTTATAGGGAACATCACAGAGCCATGTTATCGTTTTAATGGATTATAGAAAATACAGTTCAAATTGAGATAGCTTTAACCATGCAGCCACACGATTTATTCTCTTTCAGTCCCTATAACTTACAAACGCGTGTAGTTTCTTGCAACAGACTAGCATTTGCTTCTCGCGTTTCCATTGGTAATATCGCCGCTCGATCTCTAAAATAAGATGTCGTAGTTTTTCTTATTAATTGAAGCAGTCGCATAAGTAGATGGGGAAGAGGGTGGGTTTGGACTTCCAGAAAATGTAGACTGATCATCTTACTATTTAAAAATTTCAAGGTTTTAAAATTCTAATATTTCAAAATTCTAAGATCTCCTAGGTTCTAAAATTCTAAGGTTCCGAGGTTCTACAATTTTAATATTTCAAAATTCTAAGGCCCCAAGGTTTTAAAATTCTAATACTCCAAAATTTTTAAATTCTAAGATCTCAAGGTTTTAAAATTTTAAGGCTCCAAGGTTCTAAAATTCTAATATTCCAAAACCCTAAGGCCCCAAGATTCTAAAATTCTAAGACTCCAAGACTCTAAAATTCTAAAATTCTAAGGTCTCAAGGTTCTAAAATTCCGATCAAAAAATTTTAAAATTCTTTCCATCCGGTCCATTCCTAAATAATTTTAGTTACAACAATAAACGAAAACAGGGTCGAAAATTAAAGAACCTTTACGAGGTTCATAGTATGCCGAGCGTCGCGTCGCGTAACGAGCTACTTAACCAAACATCCCGGCAACGAGATTTACGAGTGGACGTGTTTGTCGTTGTTCCACCAACGTGTCGGATAGAATTTGGCATGAAAATGTAAATTTTCTGGCAGCAACCCTGCACGGGCATTCTTCCATGCAATTTCCCGTCGAAATGAGCCGCGATATTCCCCGTACCGTCGGATAAAAGCGTCATTCATTTAGCGACGGATTTCGATGCAACCGTTGCCTAGATGGTCGATAACTCTTCTTACCCGATGTCTACCGGTTCTACGAGCTAGGCTAATTCGTCTTTCGTTTATACCTAACGCTATGCTACCTTCCTAATTATCGCCTCGTTAATCTTACCGGTCGCTAGAGATTTGCTTTTGAACGACACCGTCGAATTAGTACGTTCAGTTTGGAGAGATAGGGAGATCAGAGAATCCCTTCTCGCTGCCGATTAATTATAAGGAAATTAATTAAGTTCACGCTGGCAAGTGTAACAACATTCGATGAATAAGAGAGTTGAATTTTTTGGAATTCAAATTCCGCTGAATTCACAGCGTGATTATAAAATGAATATCAATCATCGATTGATCTTCGATTCGCCGGTTGTTAAATGATTGACAGATAAAAATCGCAGCAGGTAAACGCGCAACTTCTCGGTCAGATAACAGGACCAAAGCGTTAAAACGCTTTTGGTGTTTCGGAATTCTTTAATCCGGATTACGTTGAACCTGCCACTCGGTAGTCCTCCTCGGTCTATGATGAGCGTGTTACACAAACGAACGAACACGTGGCTTGTCCCCTGTTATTCAGAATCTTCTTGCAAGAAGATAAAACTCGAAGGATACCGGTCCTACCCCACACGAAAGTTTTGGTTAATGATTATGTCAATGAGCGGTTGATCGATTCGATCGCGTGAAACAGATTTAATCTAAGCGAGGATCGTGGAGGAACACCCAGCGCGCGACCTTTATTTTATCGAAAATATATGCAAATTGATCGGGAGCGAGATAAAGAATTCAGATAAATGGCTAAACGTGATTTATCGTGTGGATTTATTAATAGAGTATATATACAGGCATGTAGCGATTGGTGAATGTTAGAGCTCCTGCGATTTAAGGAATTTTAGTGTTCTAAGATTAGGAAATGTTTAGGAATAAAATTATGGAGGTGATCATTAATCCTATGATTAATTACATAAATGTCGATAACTGAAGGACTATCAATACTATTTATTTCTTATTGTTAACACATTTGTTTTTCAATAAGAGAGTTGCTTATCACGTTTCGTTTTGATAAACTCCGAGTAAAACAGACACCAAGGGAGTCAGTATTAGTAGAGAAGATGTTTTCTTCTGAAACTGCGAAACTTTTCTCCTCTGATTTAGCGGAGGGGTAGTGTTCAGGTAAAAGAGAAAATAAAGCTTGACCATCCTGGAAAGGAGGTGAGCTCGAAGTTTGTAAACAGAGGCGGTGTGTACACGGTAGGCTGCATCCCCATTATTTTAGGCCGAAGAAATTCTTTCCTATCTGTTTATGGAATCAGCTGCCGGGCAAAGTCCCTTCTTCGTGCTCACCTGCCGGGCAGGCTGGATAGAGCAACGGGGCTTTTTTTTCGGAGGAAAATCCCTCCCGACAAACTAGCTAACCGATGTTCAATTTGCTCTGTGTCCTAACCGGCTTCTTCATCCGCGGTGAAGGTTTGCCTTCCTGCCTTCTCGACGTTCGAGTAATCCTGAAACCATCCCCCTTTGCTTGTTTGCATGGAACCTTCGAGGATAATACCGTGCCCATTCGATCCATGAAAGCGGAAGTCAACTTTCTTCCATTGGTTTCGACCAATATTCAGCTTTGCCGTCGGCGACAAGTATTTAACGCTGAATCTCTTAATTTTTCGTTATAAAAATCGACCCTTTCGAATATCCTCTTAGGTGTTTGCTGAACAAGCAGTCGCAGACGCGAGAGGGGTGTCGCTTTCTTTCCTTTGTTTTTCTAACGAGTCTAATAATATTGTCTCGCGTTTCTAACGCGACGACGAGCGCAATCGGATCGCATCTCCGACCAGAATAGAAGCCGAAATCTCAGATCTCTTGGCTCGGCTTTTAGCCGGCTTTCCATCGCTCGTCTTACTTGCTCTTTGCCCTATGTCTCGGTTCATCCCTAAGGTAAACGGGATCTACGAAACACTCGCGAGACGTCGCGTTAAAGATCATTCTTATGACTCGGTATTACGCTTATCCCCCTCGAAAATTTCATTCTCGTATGATCCTAATCAGTGGGGGTGTGCGGGTACACGAGTGTGGAGTTGGATCGGGCAAAACCTTGTCTGGAATGCAACGACTCCTTAATCGAGTTTAGGATTTCAAGTCGAATTAGGGTCTCAAAATGACACGGGTACCCGAATAAACTTTGGAGGTTCCAACCGTGTCAAGAAAATCATGGCAACGAGAAGAAACGACATTGTTGATATCTCCAAGTAAAAATCGCGTGTAATAAACGTGGAACAGGGAAGAAATGGGACGAACGAGTGACCATGTGGGCACGACGGGGTACCGAGTTGCCTCGACCGTGAATCGTTCGACACGTTGGTGGAAATTAATAACACCCTTAAACACGCCGTGCATACCGTCGGGTAGAGTTTGTCGTAATTTCTTTTATCGTAGCATATTCGAGCGTCGTCTTTCATCGACGGCAGTGACACAGGGGGGAAGAGTATTATTGTCGGGGTGATCGGTGATCGGTGGGTGGCACTGTCTCCGCGTCACATTTTCTCGTGTAAAAAGACCACGGCTATAGATGAATGAAGAAAAAGACGAAGGTTAGAAGCTATGATGTCCGATCATATCTGTCGGTATCGTCGAACGAGACAACGACGTCTGTCCCGCGTTGTTTCAAACACCCAGCATATTATTCCTCCCCCTATCGACGGAGGAGGGAATTGTGCATGGGCTATTCGGTCGGATTAGCATAATTCGTAATTTAATTTCCCGATAAATTTCCTATGGCGTTACTCGCGCTGGGTCGACCGAAATGAGATGGTATCGGCTTGCGCGATTCCACTAATTCGCGTCTAAGTTTATATCGCTCGGCCAGAGAGCAGCACGGGGTCGAGATAGGATCAACCTTATCTCTCCTCCTCTTTCTTCTACATTCTCTTTCTCTCGAATCCTTTTCTCTCGCAGCCGCCTCGTAAAATCGGATTATATCGGCTCTATCGCCCCTGCGTTGTCGCACACTTTATTCGAGCCAGCCACCACACGATATCGCCCCCCCTTCCTTGCTCTTTCGCAAACGACCTGGGTCAGGGTTCGTGGTGTACTGGTGCGGTAATCATGTTTCTCTTTAATGCCGATCAGTTGAACCCCGCGTCATTGTTAAAACGAGGGACCAAATGAAAATATATTAACATTGCAAAAAATTCAATTTACTTAAGAGTGAAATTGATAAAAATGAATTAACATTGGACGATCGCATTGTTCCAAGGAGTCTGCGGTCAGCTGACGACCTTAAGGACTCCTCGAGGACATTATGCTGGTTCGTTCCGTAAGATAGAATCTTGTCGGTCCCATGTGAAACTGTTTCTCCGAGCGTTTCTGTTTCTGGAAAACGGACGAATCGATCTTGCCTCGGACGTGGAGGCAACGGAATCTCGTAGCGGAGCTTATTTACGAACTGGCCGATTAATAAAACCAGTGCCTCGCCTTCGATCATTATCGCTTGGCGCTGTTTAAACCAGCGGACGCTATAAAATCGCGCGCGCCGCGTTTTGGGACCATTTCGGAATGGAAAAATAGCGATGGAACACGAGGTGGATGAAGAAAAAGATGAAATAGAGGCGAACTCGATTGGAGTGTGTAGTAGGTGTCGTGGCGAACGAGTCCACCGAATAAATGTCTCCTCCGCGCGATGAGTCACAAATCCTAATGAAAATAATAATGCCCGAAAGATTCCGTTCTGGTGGTGGCGGCGGGGCGCGCAACGCGGATAAATTTACTGCGCGATCTTGCCTCGGATAAGGCATACCTGGGGACACCTCGTCGGGGTTATAGACCCAGGCATGCAACGGGTGGCGCGGAAAGTACCGGTGGAAACAAGCCGATCCTCTTGTCCTTGCCGTGGAACGAACGTTGTCCCACCACGTGTGGGATCTGTTGCATCGCGTCTTGTAGAAATAATTCTTTCTTGTCCCCGGGCGACGAGACCGTGCACCACCTCTGCAACCGGGCTAAACGAACGACCAGATTTTCACCTGCCGAACGGATTTATCGCTGCCCCTTCTAGGCACTGGACAAAAGGCCAGGCTATCTTTCCCTCGATGAATCTTTTTTTCTTTCTCGAGAGCCTTTAGTCTTGCTGCTTAATGTGATTTTGGTAACGTTCGTTTCGCGATCTCCTAGAGATCCTTTCGGATAGGATAGTCTCATGGTCTTTCGGACGATTGGATCTTCGAAAATTCTCTGGCATCTCTACTTCAAACGGGGTTTTAGTGTATAAGGTAGTTCCAGTGCCAAGATTTTTACCGTATCAAGGTGGACGGAAAGAAGAAAAGCAGTAGGCCCTTTCTGTTATCAGCTCGGTAGCCCCTCGATGGTGGACCGGTTCTCGAAAACACCCCGTAGACAAGTGTCCTGGCACTTGCGGCGGAGACAGTGCCGTATCGCGGCGGTCACGTCTAAACGACTTGTAAAACAAGCGCTTAACGATTGCTCGTACCTGGATATAGAGAGTGTGGAAGAGGTGGGATTGTGAGAGGGAGAAAGGGAGAGAGAGAGAGAAAGAAGTTAGAGACCGTTCAGGTCCCACGTGCTTCGGCTTCGAGGAGGTCCAGCCTGCTAAATCGAGTTTACGAGACGTCCAGTGGTGTCTCTCCCCTTCCTCTGCTCTCACTTTATACAACATACTCCTATTCTTTCGTCGTTTTTTTTTTTTTTTACTTGTACCTACCCTCCTCCTCCCAGGTCGCAGCACGACTACCCTTAATTCACAAGTACCCGAGGGAAGCAGAGTACCCTCTTCCATGGTAGTTTACGCATCGACGCGGGTATTATCTTACACGATATTATTCTCCGGCCCTATCCTCTTCCGCTTCGAGTCACTGCCGATCACCAGCCCGGCTGTTTCGTCTGTAATTATATTAGACCGGGTAGCTTGCGCCAGTAATCTCGTTCGAACGTGTGCATGGCTCGCGAAAGCACCGAGTCCTAGGATAGGATCCTAATTGGAATGCAGCCACCTGGACTGCACGTCCCCCCACACTTATAACGTTCAAGTTTGCATAAGAATACACCACGACGAGGAATAGTAGAAGGAAGATAAGAGGTCGAGGATAGTGGTACGTAATAACCTTGTTTCTATTTTGTTTCAGTGGCCAAAGAGAAGACAAAACCCACGTCGGTGGACTGGGTGATTCGAGCAGCGAGAGCGGCGACGAGACGAAGAGACAGGCGGTCAGCCAACAACAGCAACAGCAACCTTCGTCTTGCGCCGTTCAGCAACAGCAACAGCAGCAACAGTTGGTGGAGCACCAGCAGACGCCCGGCATGTACCAGCTTCCGCCTCCGGTTTCCGTTTCCAGCCCGCACTCGTACCACCAAGGCCACGGCTCGACCTTGAGCCATCCTCACACACCCACCCACCACATGCAACACCACGACACAGGCAGCGAGAGCGGCGACGACAAGCGAAACCTTCATCATCAGCTGCAACATCATCTCCAGGTCGGTGCTCATGGTACTCCCCACGGCTTGGTACATCCCACGGCGACCTTGCCACCGCCACCACCGAGCTGCGCCCAACAGAAGACCCAGTTGGACTATATGCAGTACTATAGTCCACAGGTATAGTGTGAACTGTTTGTGCGGTTTCCTTCGGGACACAGAGGGTTACATTAGAGGTGGAGGGACTTTGATTTCTTAGATGCTGGACAAACAAGTGTATTTGAATGGGTGCAGTTTTCGGATAGTGATGATTATAGCCTTTGAAGAATATTTTCCTTTTTTTTTTTTGTAATTTTATCATAGCATTTGTTGCAGTGTTTGTTGGTTATTGTGTCTAGATTTTTTAAATACAATTCAGATAGATTCGTGTTTTATCAATGACAATCGTGTAATTGCATCGTTGTAAAAGGAGAATGATAGATCGAAGATGTAATACAGAAAGTTTCAGGTAGACCATCAAGAAACAATATTGGAACGTTTTAATTACCCCATGTCATTAATTTGCTGTTCAATTTGCTAATTCAAATCCTGTTTGATTCTTAACTAACGAATAACCATCTCTCATTCTATCATTTGCTTTTCCTTTTGCTTATCTGAAAACGCACACCTAATACGTAACTATATAACTCTGTTTCTCTTACTTATCATTAATATAATAGAAACTTCCAGGTGTAAGCTGTGTCCAGAAAGGCTGTAAGTATCGCGACGTTTCGCTGACCGTTGACCATAAGCAGGGCAGGGGATAAAATTAGGGATCAATAATTACAATCATTGACAATCAATAAGGTGTTAACGAAAAGTCGAGATACTTATTACACTTGGAAGATTACTGTACCCAGTACATCCTAGAATGATACGCTAGCGAAGGATGGTTCGATTCCCTGTTCCAGGATTATCTGATCACCCCGACCTCGGCGGATCTGCAGAAGTCCCTTCCGCACACGGCCACGTCGATGCAGATGGGTGCTATAGCACCTTCCATGGGTGGGCTTAGCCCGATGGGCCCGTCGACGATGCTACCTAACACGATGCAGGGCGTGAACACTATGAACACGATGTCGATGAACGGCATGGGCATGGGTGCCTACCAAGGCATGGGTTCCATGGGGATGTCTACGTCGCACGGTAGTTATCACAGCGGTCTCGTCCTGGGTGATTATCACTCGTTGTGACCTTGGGCCCCGAGCAGTCAGGGCAAAAGGAACCAAGAGAAAACCTAACTCGTTTCGATTCGTAAAGGGGTCTGCCAACGGAATTGTTCCCGTGATATTCGCCGGAGTCGCTAAGCTTTAACGAAAGGACAGACGCTGGATTTTGTCCGGAACGCGTGTTGGGTACATTATCCGCGCTCAGCGAATGTAGGTAATTAGGAAACGCGTTCTCTGTCGCTCTCGAGGCGGAGAATAATTCGTCGAGACATTCTCGATGGTAAATAGGACAGTTTTGAAGTCTGAAGGCATCGTGTGATTTGATTGAAACAGGTCACTTGATACGTTTAGTCCGGATGATGTCTTAAAACGTCGAGCTGAATCTGCAGAGATTCTGAGGTAGCTTTGAGAAATCTTCCTGGTTAAACGTGTTAATCGGTCGCTTATTATGAAAAATTTCACCATGGACATCGGAAGTATCTTTAGTTAATAGGATCACTCGATGCCTCGACTTTGAAGTAACCGAGAAGCAAGCACGCCGTTGTTAACGCAGACATGGCGCACCCACACCAGTTCTCCCGACAGAGGGAGCTCAAAGTAGAATATTATTATTAATTAATAGTAGCCGTGGAACGAGAGGAAAATCGAGGCAACGGGGGAAACGCTTCCGGGTGAAAATAGCAAAAGACATATTAGCATTTTTCTTTTCCCGTATCGCGTAGCGCGCGAGACAAGCCAGAGCCTAATTACTTCCAGAAACGCAACCCCTATGGCAGGGTTGTGCCTATATTCTTTTCTTTTCTTTTTCTTTTTCTCGCGAATCGCTCCGTACTTCTAATCTCGTAGCGTACCGCCTGTACCTTAGGTCCCTTGGAATAAGAACACGAGCATAACGTTATTTACGGTTACCAGTAGACGGTTCAGACTCCGTACAAGCTTCAGCAAGCTGCCAATTTTCCTTGACCCCTTCGAATGCTGTGTTTTCAAACGTCTGTGCGAAACAGTGAAAATTAATGAGCTCTGCTTTCGGCCAAGTTTCACGGAACACATGATTGATTAGTCAAGCAATTATAGCGCAATTGAAAAGTTTGGCAGGTAATGTCTTTCTTAACACTTTCCGCTATAGTAAAGAAACTGTACTTAATTATGATTAAAAGTACTTAAATTGGTTATAGTCATTTTAGGTTTGCAAAGATTGAATTTCAGAATCAAGTTTCAAAATATAACGTCCTGGCATTTGACCGTAAAGAGAAAGAAAAAAAAACACGGCAGACGTCGATGGTCCCTAAAGAACATTCGTTTCCCAAAGTCCAGAATAATTCCTGAGGCGTGTACGGATCTCAGCCAGCCGCTAATTAATTAACGTCGCTATAACGAACCACACACGCTCCTCACACACTACACTATTCTCTCTCCCTTCCTTTACACCGTACGCTTCTGTGTTTGTCCTGTGTACATATGTAGATAATATACACGCATAACAACACTTACACCTATCACACACGTACACGTATTCGAGAGAAGATTAAGTTAATTCTCGTCTCTACTCGAGACGAGTACCGGGTGTTCGCGAATCAAGTTCGCGAATCGCGATTTTCGTTCTCTATCTCTTTCGAAAAAAGAAAACTCTCCTTATTTATGGCTTTCAAGCTTGTCCGTCTCGTTTCTATCTCCCGTTTCTATCAATTTGAGATCTAACCGTTGGTCCGGGGCTGTTCAAGAGTTCCTCATACGTGTTCTTCTGTAGAAGAAGAGATAGAAGAAGGTAGCTGTTGATTTTCTATCTCTTCATTAACCCTTTTACTATGAAGGACGTATATATACGTAATTGGAAATTTAGCACGTTGATCGTCGCTTTAATTTTCAATAGAGATTTGCGGGTACCCGACTCTTAGATCAGATGGTAATCGAGTCGAATGGAACCCCCCCAAAGTTCGTCCAGGAAATAAATTTATTCGGGTACCCCTAATTTTCGAACCCCAATGATATTCAACACTTGAAAGTTTTCCCAACCATTTCTACGAATTCTTGCACAGTCCACCTTACCAACGGTAATACTTAATGAAAACGTCAGGAAATTCGCGAACTATTCTGGCAAATTTCTCGCACACCTGGTATATTAAAAATAAATAAACACTGTCGGTAGAGAATAAGTTAGCACGTAAGTTATCATTTATTCGCAGTTCGTAGTCTGTACATAAAAGTGAACAGCGAGAGGAGAGCGAGAGAGCAGATGATGATGACGATGATGATGGAGCAAGAGGCACGAAGAACGACTGACGATGAGAGAATGAAAGAGAAAGTGAGAAAGGGTGAGACAGATAGGAGAGAGAGAAAACGGCATCGTACAGGTGACAAAGCGACAAGAGGGTGAGAAAAGTAAGAGTACTTTCTTCTTTTTTTTTTTTATCGGTTCTCTATTTAAGGGACATCTATCGCGCAGATGTCCGGAATTAATGTATTATTGAATCGGTTGCGACATTGCCTTCTAAAGATTCTTATCTAGGGATCGCTGAGGAGGGAAAGGATATTTCTCTTTAGAATGAGTCCTCGGGACGAAACAGGGTATGCAAGAGGAAACGAGCGAATAACGAGATAGAGATTATAATACAAGTTCTTTTGTATCGTGTAGAAATTCGCATTTTCTTTTTATCGTTAACACGTTAACTCTTCACTTGGCACCTCGTTAAATTAATAGTGATATTAATGATAATTGGAATTTCATTTTTATTCCATTGGATTATTGGTAAATTTTTGATGCCAAATCACTGTGATTGCTTATTAAGTATACGATTGATCTACGATTAATACGATTAATATTCACTATTCAAACTTGGCCTCCGCTTTTATTAATTAAATAAAATTCGAGGTAGTTAACGAGTTAACATCACCGAATTTCGAAGGAAAATAGCAATTGATTTCCAAAGATTATCATCTTTTAAATTCATTTGTTTTATTTTTGGGCCCATTGATTTCAAACAATAGAAAATAGAAAATTGGATAAATGTATCATCCAATTGGAATTCTATCGCAAAATGGGTCCTGTTTTTTATCGTCACTTTTATTCGTGTTGATATTCAACAAAGCTAAAGTTGTTTTATAATATTTCAAGAGACAGCGATCGAATTTTTCAATCTCTGTGTTGCGTTTTCCTCGAGATTTCTATAAATTCATCGAGCAGTCAGAACGTTTCTCCATTCACGCACAATCTACGCTTTGTAACGGCACAGTGTGTAACACACTCCTTCGTGATCGGACTGCACACCAATCGCGAATACATTCCGAAAATTGCACACGCATACGGGGATTAAAGGCGGAAGTTTCGCCAACCACAGGAAACGTTTGTCTAAACGACGCGAATAAATAAGCTGCAGTTTATTATTAATACATTCAGTCGCAGCGTTGAGAACGAAAATTAGATTCAGTATATCCGATTATGATTTAATGTTTTTTATTTTTATTTTTCATGATACAGGGCATTCCATGACTATTGGTACCGATTTCAATCGCAAATATAAAATTTATTCAAATGACGCTTTATTTCTTGCAAAAAGTTACTTTGAATATTTGCAATTTTAAATTAAGTATCTGAAATCTGATAATCAAGATGTTTAATAATTTATTTTTATTGTATCAGTTGTTTAAGGACGCCCTGTATATCATTTAGAAAATTACAATTTTTGTTTTTATTTATTTTTATCAATCTTCGTTATTTTGAAACAATCTTTATAATCATATTTGCATGCAATTTTAGAGAATACACTTTTTAGCCTAATTTTACGCAATCAAGTTAAAAGACAAAGCAATTTTATTTCCATTTTGTTTTCTTTTTTTTGAATGATTTTACCAGAGATTCCTCTTTGAAATCTGATCAAGTTTTTAATGACGTCACGAATGATTCAGTGATCTGATCATGTTTGAAGAATTTCACAGTAGCTTTCTCCATACGGTGAAAGAAGAAATTGAAGCTTCGCATATTAATTTAAAAAATGAAAATATATGAATTTTTCTTGGCTAAGAATACTCGTCCAAGCACGATCGTTGCACAAATTTTTATACAATACCGAACAGATGATTTACAAATGAAAAAGAAAGTTACAGAGAGACATAAAGGAGGATCATTAAAACGAGAGACACGCATAAATAGCCGTAGACGAAGCTAGGGACACATTGTGTGTACCATTTCGAACCGGTGAACACGTTTTACGAGGACGATTATTAATAACCAGACACTTCTTCCCAACACAATTCTTGTCGTTTGTGTATTTTAACAGGCAAGCTTTTAAACGTTGCACAACTAACTAAAAAAGACGAAACAGAATCGTTTGAGAGAGAGAGAGAGAATTTAATGTGTGAGATTGAGAAAAAGAGAGTATAATTGAGAAAATATGGAAGGAGAGGCACGAGATAGATAATTAAGAAAGATCACACGATGTACGATCGAACTGTAACCGAAGTAAAGTTGATGTTATTTAAAGTAATAAAAGGAAAATATTATATACACGTCCAAGTGGAACATCCTTGCACGATATCCTGCAAAAACCATGTATCCTTTTCGTTTATGGATTACTTTATTTAATTATTGTTAATGCTTGGATAGCTGGGTCAATCGTGACCCTGTACCCATTGGTATAAGCAGGATTATGAGTTCTAGAAATTTTGAAATTTCAGCATTTTTGAATTTTAAATATTTGAATTTTTGAAATTTGAAATTTTCTCCAATTGAAGTTAATCCTAAACTCAGCGAACCAAGCTATTAATCGTCGAATACCTGTGTAAAACGAGAAACGCGTATATTATCTCTTTCATTGCTACTGTCACTTATAAATTCTCCTGAAGTTCTACTCAGGGGGGTTATAGACACTTACAAGCACCCAAGTTCGAAGATAGGGTGCTTAGTGGTATCTTTAGATGCTTGGTCTAATGTCGTTTAAGATTTAACGCCTCATATTTTTATACGTATAAATAGAAGTTTACTGCATCCAAGTTTTCCTATGAATCTCATAAATCTCTGATGGTTTAATGTTTCTGTGATCGAATAAGTTAGACTCAGTCTTCTTACTATTTCAATCAAGATAGTTATACTAGACTCGACTAATTTTGCGTCTGGTATAAATTCTCTATCGATAAATCATTCTGTACGGCTGGTCATTTGATCACAGGCTACTAAGACATTCTATTGGTTTCATTAGTTTTTATAAATCATAAATTTTAATAAATAGTACTTCAGTCTTCTGTCTATAAATGTACTTTATGTAAGTTTGAATCGTCAGACAGCAAATGCTAGGTCATTCTATTATCAGAAATTATACCAATTTCAATACTGTTGTCCTTAAACTATTAGAAACTGACAAATAGAGAGTATTGAAGTCTACAAATTTATATTTTTAATAAAAAGAAGAGAAGAAGATGGCATCTTTATTTTTGAAGAAGAAAGAAAGAAAGAAGAAAGAGAGTCCTGTTTACGAAACTACCTGCAAAACAGTTGAAAAAGATCTCGAAACGATACGCGATAGTAATTATTTTAAAACGAGCCATCGGTCTATTAGTTGTATCAGCGATCGCCGATGACAGATAACGTCGGTCTGCCCTTTGTCCCGATATTTGCCTGTGGAACATTGTTCGACGGGGACCTTCGTCTATCTTTGGGATCGGCTTCTTCGATCCTGAAAAAGAGCATCTGGCTGCTGCTTCCACGTGGCCCGATTTCTTTGTGCTCTCAACTAGGTCCTCCCGTTTGATCTGTCCATCCAAGCTTCTAGGAATCCGTCGAGATTGACGGTAAAAACAGCAACAAAGGAGAGAAAGTAAAAGGTATATATTTAAAGTATATAAAAGAAAAAATTACAATTTTGTAAGATTTTCCCGAAATCATTACCGGTTTCTTCACGATTAATAATGGCACAAGAATTATTAATATTTCAAGAGTTTCGAGTCTATCGAATCTACCATTCTTTCAGATACCTTTTCTTCCGGATCATGCTTAACTCTCGGGCTTCGTAGTAGAGGAGATGGTTTTAGAAGAACCTAAAAAGTATCCAAAGATCCTTTAATCGGCTCCCTGGGACTGCCGAGCACTCGAGTGTTCCCGATTTCACTCCATCCTTTTTCTCCCTAGACGTTTTCTCCTCGATCCGTCAGCCGGCCGGAATAAGAGCAGTCGACGCATGCTCATCGGCCTGTTATAATTTCGGTTCTATTAGCCTCGTAGTGGGACCATAAGCCCCGAAGGGATTTCAAGAGATCGTAAAGTTAAGCCTGGACCCCACAGAGGTACCACCGTGCCTCGACGTTCCTTCTCAATGTGTAGGTGTACGCTTCCCTTTTGGCTGTGTCTACGCACAGTATTCATCGAAGGTACGCAATAAAAAATTAGAGTATCAATAATAGATACTAGATCACCCAGGCACAATATTTTAAATATTATAGAAAATCATTTGAAAGTGTTATAGTTTTAGAAGGTAGTACTATAAGCTACAGAGTTTAGTATCTGCAGCAGTAGTGTCCATTAGTATTACTAATTAGTATTAGATTAATGATATCGTAGTATTGATATTAATATTGATAATACTACAAACGCCCCTGACCATTAGTATCACTAATTAACATTAATATCAGTATCGGTACTGTTATTGTTCCAAAATTAACATAAAAAGTTCCATGCATCGTGTAATGGAACGTTAATCCAGAAAAAGCAAAAACGTGCCTCGAGTATCATTTGGGTCTATACAGACATGAAGAGTCGTGAAGGGCGAAAACTCTGTGAACAGGGTCCATTTATGAGTACACCGTCAAGTAGCATCTTGACATGGAGCTCAACAATGGCTACTTGTTAACTCACCGCGTCAACAGAGAAAGGAAAACGACACCGGGTCCCGATTCCACGAGCTTTTCACCTGTCTAAAATGGAAAGTCTTTGAAATCCGCCGCTTCTTAATTGAGCATCCTTAATCAAATTACATAATGGCTTGAAAATTTAATCGTCTAATTTCGAGTCTAATTTCACGCTTACCAACGGAAGTCTATTAATAGACCTTAAGCTTATTAATGGTCTATAAAGATTCACCGATTGTTAATAATTGATCGAACAGGTGCAACGAAACGCTGTTCAGGAATTTCGAGGAATTTTGGAAAATCTTTTTTCACGAGGTTACGGATCGACAACGTTGCTCGAATAAAACGGATAATAAGTTTGACGGCGTTACAATGCGGTCATTACACGTCTATAATGACGGCGCATTCAAGCACGAACGACCAAGGTGAATTGCAATGCACCACCGGCCCCATCCGAAAGCATCTGTCCACTAACAATAGCTTTACGTTGCGCCACCCTGCGAATCGTTACGCAGAAATTAATGATGCCTGTTCCACGTCGAACCTCGTCAAAATTACAGGCTGTCTCTTCGACGGATCATCCTCTTAAGGAAGTTTAAACAGAGTCAAAATTGTGCCTATCAACATCATGGTGTGCTGAACAAATTTTCGGGATCTCGCCTGAATCAGAAAAAGATTTCCGACCTGAGCCTGACCCGAGTTTTTGAGTACCCGCAAATACCCCCACTGTTTACCAGAGACACCCTGTATACCCTTGCAGTCAAGAGGCATAAGGGATGCGCGGAGCTTCGATCGATTCGTTGAAACGAACGAAAATAATGCATTCGACGCTGCTTTCTCAATAATCACACCTGAATATTCCTGAAAAGCCAAGATGTCCATTAGGTATTTAGAGCAGACGACTGTTAAAAGTAATATTTCATAAGATTGAATATACAATGAAATTAGTGGGTTGCTAAGGAAAGTCTGATCATCAGGAACCATCTGTGCTTACAACTATTTCTGGAGGAGGTAAATCGGTCCATTACCTCAGAATATGGATTCTCCAAATTTTAAAGTTCAATTACTTAAAATAATCATACGATTGAATGACTACAGATGCATCGCCAATGAGCATCAGTGATACGATCCAGAGACTACTGGAACTTAAAGATATCAGAGAATGTTCGAAAGCCAGGTTTACAATGTATCGATGTAAATAACGAAGCGACGGGGTTAAAGTCGCTACGCGGTGCGCTTAGACAGAGCAACCCAGAGGTGGGAGAACGATTTCGAAGGGGGGAATATTTATGGGCAGACCGGCTGAAATTAATTTATGCAGCCGCATAGGCTGCCACGTAATTTATTCGCGGTGCTCGCGACGATCAGTCACTCTCTTCACTGGCTTTTGTGTGTAAGGAAATCCTTGCCCATTAGAAACGGCCACGAAGAGCCCTTTCCCTCCGCCTATACACCCAGTCGATCCCTCTTTCTGTTTCTCTTCCGAGTGGCTCGATACCGGGCCATGTACCTTCAAGATCTGGAATCATTGTTGTTGAATCTATGGGTTCGCCCTGAAGATCATTTAATCATCAGAAGCTCAATTATTGATCCTCAAATGGTGACTGTGCTCATTACACACGCTTCAAGTACATTCGCGATCAACGACGCAGTCAGGATCCACATAAGTCGCAAGGACACGAAGAGTTCACGAGCAAGGATGAAAGATCCAGGACTCCGAGATTCGGGAAGAAGCGAAACGGTTTCGGGAGCACAGAGAGACGACGAGGAGGAGTAAAGGAAAGAAGAAAGGAGAAGGAACAGGCAGGATCTCTGTCCAGGATCTGCAGTGCACCCGTGTTATGATTTGTGGGGGCCCAGATCCTGATCCTGTCTGCCTGGAAGAGGGCACCCACGCTTTCCAGGAACCGCGTCCTCCTCGTACGAACGAAGAGGAACGAGGAGAAAGGGTGGGGTAGAAGGGCAGGCCCGGTGCACGGGTGGGGGGACGTCTTCGAGATCAGCCGACCCGATTACACCGAGGGTGTAATGGACGGACTAATTTGTGAAATTTAAATTCCGTCCCCGACGTTTTACCGCGAGCTGAGCCGGTGTGCCTGGAGGAGCCCGAGGTCAAGATAAATCGCGACCCCCTCCTGGACTTCATAGAATCTACGGGGACGATCCGGAGGATCTTTCTGGAAAATCGTAGGTGGGCAGAAGAGGTGGTCGTGTCGCACCGAAGTGATATCTAGATTCGTGTTTCGATCGTCTCCGAAGTGCATTCCGTGATTCCTATTATTAAGTTTGAGGCTCCTTGCCCCAAAAATTGAATACAGTTTTTGGGAAAATTCTCAATTTCCTGAAATACTCCCTCGAAGGACCAAAGTTGGAAGGCCCAAATGTCAGAGAAGCAAAAGAGCCAAGCAATAAGACAATGGTCCCCAGAACGGGCAGCAGGAGAAAGGAAGGGAACACCAGGAAGGGAAGTGGTACGGTACGGTGAAAAGGTAGGGAAAAAAAAGAAAGGGAGAAAGCAAAAGATGGGAGCATCGGGAGCAAGACGTCGACGGAGTGGCGGATTAGAGGCGGCTTCTCGCTGTATAGCGAGCGGGCCTATTGTCGGGCCGCATAATACGGTTAT